>NC_053028.1:230952334-231576153 GCF_003073215.2 Triticum urartu
TCTGTCACTATAGCAACTCATCATCTACTTATTACTTCCCAATGCCTCCCTCTAGGCCCAAACAATGGTGAAGTGTCATGTAGTCGACGTTCACATGACACCACTAGAGGGATGACAACATACATCTCATCAAAATATTGAATGAATACCAAATTCACATGACTACTAATAGCAAGACTTCTCCCATGTCCTCAGGAACAAACGTAACTACTCACAAAGCATATTCATGTTCATAATCAGAGGGGTATTAATATGCATAATGGATCTGAACATATGATCTTCCACCAAGTAAACCAACTAGCATCAACTATAAGGAGTAATCAACGCTACTAGCAACCCACAGGTACCAATCTGAGGTTTGGATACAAAGATTGGATACAAGAGATGAACTAGGGTTTAAGATGAGATGGTGTTGGCGAAGATGTTGATGGAGATTGACCCCCCTCCCGATGAGAGGATCGTTGGTGATGACGATGGTGATGATTTCCCCCTCCCGGAGGGAAGTTTCCCCGACAGAACAGCTCTGCCGGAGCCCTAGATTGGCTTCGCCAAGGTTCCGCCTCGTGGCGGCGGAGTTTCGTCCCAAAAGCTTGCTTATGATTTTTTCTCGGACGAAAGACCTCATATAGCAGAAGATAGGCATCATAGGGCCACCAGGGGGCCCACGGGGCAGGGGGCGTGCCTAGGGGGGTAGGGCGCGCCCCCACCCTTGTGGCCAGGGTGTGGCCCCCTCTGGAACTTTCTTCACTCAATACTTTTTATATATTCTGGAAATAACTTCCGTGAAGTTTCAGGACTTTTGGAGCCGTGCAGAATTGGACTCCAATATTTGCTCCTTCTCCAGCCCAGAATCCAGCTGCCGACATTCTCCCTCTTTATGTAAACCTTGTAAAATAAGAATAGGCATAAGTATTGTGACATAATGTGTAATAACATCCCATAATGCAATAAATATCGATAAAAAATCATGATGCAAAATGGACGTATCAGGCCACACGCATGCAGTGGTTGTCTTCGGGGACTAGCTACTTGCATGATTATTGGCGAATTAGCCCATCTCCGGGGTCGCATGGACGGCCATCACTTTGACCAACAACAAGAGAGAGGTTGTACGACCAAGGTGGATTATTCTTGGTCCGCTTTACGATCCATCTTGGTGAGAGATGCCTCTCTGGCCCGCCGACTGAAAGTGTCTGTGTGGGGGGGGGGGCTGCTACTTCGCACTTTGCTAGGTGAACCTTGGTGGGGGGGGGGGGGCATGCATTCATAGCTTAGGATTCCCTTCGTGGCAACACGAGGGGGGTGCTGCTAGCTGCTACTTCGCACTTTTCTAGGTGAACCTTGGTTGGGGGGGTGGCATGCATTCATAGCTTAGGATTCCCTTCGTGCCGACACGAGGGAGTGAGGGGGCTGCTAGCTACTTCACACTTTGGTAGGTGAACCTCGGTTGGGGGGAGGGGGCATGCATTCATAGCTTAGGACCCCCTTCGTGCCAACACGAGGGGGGGTGGGGTCAAGCAATACCGTGCGCTTTGCGAGATAGGTGCCACATCGAAGTTGCATTTGGTATTTGAAATCAAACCACCCTTTTCATACATAAATTTGGTCCACATGCAAGTGTGCTCGTGTTCTGACCGTCTCCCGCGTCATTTTTCGCCAAATTTATGAACATTAGACAAGTTGGATGACGCACCGGTGCCCTTGTCAAGCACATATCCGCACAGTACATTGGGCTCCATGAGGCTTCCCCTCTCAAAAATATCTACCCACCTGCAACTTTTTTCTGTTTGATAACATACAGTTATTGTGTTTCGACCATGTGGGATGTTTCTTGTTCCCAATCCCGCCTACGTCCCTATAAAATATCAGCCCGCCTCAAGTGTTCTTCTGTTTCATAACATATGGTTGTTATCTCCGGACCATGTGTGATGTTTCTTGTTCCCAATCCCGCTTACATCCCTCAAAAACATCTGCCCGGCTCGAGGGTTTTTCTATTTCATAACACACGGTTGTTATCTCCGGACCGTGTGTGATGCACCATCATCAAAATTTTCAATAGCCCCGGCATCTCACTCCTGCGTTTGACTCCCGCGTAGTAAAATTTTCAGTACCAACGTCATTTCCTCAAACACCCCCGCCCCCCTCCACACACACACACACACACACACACACACACCAAAACCTCCTCGGGCGTGCGCGTGCACACACACCCCCTCCCTCTCTCGAAACCCTAGCAAGGTCCCCGCCGCCCCCGCAAGGCCTCCATTGTTAGCATCTGCCGATTTGCCCGTGCAGCTTACCCACCGATCTCCATACCCAGGCTGCCCTGAGTTTCTTAGATGACGCCTGCCAAAACCCCCCCTTTCCCATAGATCCCCATCCCCATCCCCCACTCCAGAGCGTCGCAGCCTAAGCCCGGCTACGCTTCCCGTGGAGCTCGAGGAGCGACTGGCCCAAAAGAGGTGTATCGCGGTCTCTTCGCCCGACGTCGCCAAGGAAGCTAACGACCATTACTAGCAGCAGGCACTCAAGCAGCAGCCTAGAGTATGCGGGCGTGTCTCGGCCGCCGTCTACGACATCGAGGTCATCGACAGCGACGGCCTGAGGCGGGCTATGTCACAGGTTAAGTGGCCCACCCCCAACGCCTCGGGTTCAACCACCGACGATCTCATCCATGGCCCCGCCGCTGATCTCCTCTGGCTCGCTATCAACAATTTGCCATCCTACATCACCATCGAGCCCCTTTTGTCATTTCTGAAGGACACGTTCTGCGACGCTAGCTTGGGATCCATAGCTTCCAAGTCAGACCTCATTGACGACGACCACGACGAGGGCACCCTATCCAGATCTTCCAAGGGGAAAGATCCCATATGCTCTTCCAAGGGGAAAGCACCCGTCTGCGACATATGGGAGGGCACCCTACAGTTGTGCTCTTCCAAGGGGAAGGAGCCCATCTGCGACAACATGGAGCGCATCCAGGGTCTGTGCTCTTCCCACAGGAATGATCCCATCTGTGACAAGTGAGGGAACCCATGATTTGTTTTGTCGTGCCTCTTCACAGGGGGAAAACCATGATTTGTTTTGTCGAGTCCCTTTTGTAGTGTAGTGAGAATATGTCCGGTTTTAATTGCTATATCTGGTTGTTTGCAGTATGCCTTGTTTATTTCAGTTGTTTACAATGTGATGCTCTATATGTGCAATTATTTACTGTGTAATACATTTCATCAATCCAGTTTTAAACATACCGATAGGAATGCATATATTTGCTTGTTGTTAAGCCTGTTATAGCTAGCATATGCCTCTTTTAAAGTTTTTTGATTATTCGGTTGTTTGTAGTTAGCATATGTCCAGTTTCAAATGCTATCTTTGGTTGTTCGTAGTATGCCTTGTTTATTCCAGTTATTCACAACGTGATGTTCTATATGTGCAAGTATGAACTGTGCAGTTCAATTTCATCACTACCAGTTTCAATAATACCACTATGAATGACTACATTTGGTTGCTGCATCTTGTAGTTAACACGCCTTCCCATTTTTATTTAACAATAACCAGTGTACTTAGACTGGCACAATACCAGTTTGAATGACTATGTTTGCTTATTGTTAAATGTTAGGCCTGTTGTAGTTAACACACCTTTCCACTTGTTTTGCTTTACTAGCATGCTCAAACCTGCACACTGAAGCTATCTTTTGGAGATTATTTTGTCTGCCATGGATAACTTTGGTTGATGTTTAGCCTGTTGTGCTTAACATGCTTCTCGATGTACCTACACATGACAATTTTGGGAACGACTGTTATTTTCCGTCGAGGTTAGTTTCATCCCATGGCTTATATATGCTCACTGTTCAGGATATCGGTAGCTGGTACCATATAGGCCGGGGGCTAATAAGGGACTAATCGGTGAATTGGACTTTTAATTGAATATATCTGCAATCCATTTATCGTTAGGTTAACTAGGGCCATATGTAATATATCTGAGGCTACATAGCAACATGCACTGTACTTAATGTCTAAATATGCAATCCTAGGCTACATAGCAACAAGGAAGAGCGTTACATTAATGTTCTGATGATGTCTACATATACGAAGAAGAGCAGCGGCAGCAACAACAACAACACTTCCCTATTTGGATACTCAACTTAGCTAGAGGTTAGAGTTAGTTTCTAGCTCATGACTAACCCTGAACTAACTCAATCCAAAGAGTTGTTTGGATGGCAGGGTTAGATTGACAATAAATGCACTAGGAGAACTAGCTCCAATTAGCACCTCTTGGGTTGGATAGTTTTTTTGGATGGGTTATAGATGCAACTAGCTCAAACTAGCCCTCATGTTTAGGTATGATTTAGGGCTATTTGAGCCCGAACTAGCTCAAACTAACCGTAACCCATGGATACAGCTGCAGTTAATCAACCGATAATTTGTAAGAATGCATTAAACTCCTTCTGACCCATAATATAAGATGTTAATTCATCTAATATGTGAGTATATTGGATGTTATAAGATATTATAAAAGAGTGTTGTACTACATCATTGTGCAATTGTTGTTTAGCTTCTAATATTAACTTGGTGCTTTTAGGTACATATGTCATTGGTGAAGATCTGCACTTCGACCCTTTCTATGCATGGGGCAATGAGATATCGATGAACCATCATCAAGTGAGGAAGCTGATAAAGATTGTTAGTAAAATGGGTCCAAAGATGGCAATTAAACTATTTGTTTACAGTTTATCCAAGACAACAACGAACTGCATGATGGTAAGTAAGAACTCTGTAGCCTTCTTTTTACTGCCCATAATGAGTTGTGTTAGATGACAATGTCTGAATCTTTTTTCCTTTGAAGTGGTTGCCAAAGCAGTTTACTCAAGATTACCTCTCAAACTACCTGATTGGTGGGCATGCAAAGGTGAAAGTATTTCTACCAGAACATGATGATTATCTAGATGTTTTCATGAAGACCGTGAAGGATGGGCGGTTGGCCATCATAAGGGGTTGGACTAGAGTCATGTGTGCCTTCTGCATGGAGGAGGGCACAATATGGGCATTCTGCTTCACCTTGTTCAGCAACCAGAATGTATTTCGCCTCTTTATTTACCGTATTTAATAGTACAAGTATACAACTGTGGTTCATCATTCTTTATTTGGTTCTTATGTAATTCTTGAACATATGTACCTATGAATCGAATAATGCATTGGTTGTTTGAACCTAATGGATATGAATAAAGCTGTAACATACATTCAAATTCAAATCTGGTACAATTTGAAATAGAAGCAATTAAATTACGCTCTCCAGGTCGTTATGGCACACACGTTTGCGATATATACCATAATCCGAGAGGGTTCACAGAGAGGAAACGTGTGCAAGCATGCAAACAGTTGCCGTTTGCAAAGCGTGTGCGATGTCAGACAATATCACAAACGGTGCGGGCAAACTAAACATTTGTGTTAGTTGCCTTATCGTACACGATTTGTAACCATGAACTGTTTCTGATGAAGTATACATCGTAAACATTGCACAACAGAATAGTGTGTGCTATAGTTGTCGTGTACGACGATGTTACATCGGTATGACGTTTCGTAATCCTGTCCGACACTCGTACGACGATTAGCTAATCATCTTAATTAGTTATCTTGTATGCTTATCATACACGTTCTATAATAGTGAACCGTTTGTGATGGGCTGCGCATCGTAAACGTAGCACCACAGAATACCGACTACTATGGAAATGAGAGCACAAACGAGTAGGAGTACTGTAGGGTCCCTATCCCCGACGGTTTCTGGGTCGTGTGGGAAGGACCCCCTATCACTGTCACTCACTAGGCGATGGTTCCAAATACCGTCACGGAAAGGGGTTAAAAACCGTTTGTATAGCACTGACGCACACCAGTGTATATCGTCAACGAACGTTAAGCGTGCGGACCCTACGGGTTTGAGAATTATGTAGACATGACCGAGACGCCTTTTCGGTCAATAAAAAATAGCGGGACCTGGATGCCCATATTGGTTCCTACATATTCTACGAAGGTATTTATCGCTCAAACCTTTATGAAAACATGCGTAATTCCCTTTGTCTTTTGGTATGTTACTTGCCCGAGATTCGATCATCGGTATCTTCATACCTAGTTCAATATCGTTACCGACAAGTCTCTTTACTCATTCCGTAATACATAATCTCGTAACTAACTCCTTAGTCACTTTGCTTGCAAGCTTCTTATGATGTGTATTACCGAGAGGGCCCAGAGATACCTCTCCGATACACGAAGTGACAAATCTCAATCTTGATCCATGCCAACTCAACAGACACCTTCAAAGATACCTGTAGAGCATCTTTATGATCACCCAGTTATGTTGTGACGTTTGATAGCACACAAGGTATTCCTCCAGTATCTGGGAGTTGCATGATCTCATCGTCGAAAGAATATGTATTTGACATTAAGAAAGCAGTAGCAATAAACTGAACGATCATATGCTAAGCTAACGGATGGGTCTTGTTCATCACATCATTATCCTAATGATGTGATCTCGTTACCATGTGACAACACATGTCCATGGTTAGGATACCTTAACCATCTTTGATCAATGAGCTAGTCTAGTAAAGGCTCACTAGGGACATGGTATTTGTTTATTTATCCACACATGTATTTAAGTTTTCGATCAATACAATTCTAGCATGAATAATAAATCTTTAGCATGAATAAGGAAATATAATAATAACAACTTTATTATTGCCTCTAGGGCATATTTCCATCAACAACTACTACTACAAGAGCAAGCAAAAGATACACCACAATACAAACTTGCACAAAGTAAAGGTAAGAAATAAAGTGGAGCCGGTGAAGACAAGGATGTGTTACGGAGTTCCTTCCCTTTAGGGGAACTATGTCTCTGTTGGAGCGGTGTGGAGGCACAATACTCCCCAAGAATCCACTAGGGCCACCGTATTCTCCTCACGCCCTCGCACAAAGCAAGATATCGTGATTCCACTAGTGGTGCCCTTGGAGGCGGCAACCGAACCTTTACAAACAAGGCTGGGGCAATCTCCACAACTTAATTGGAGACTCCCAACACCACCATGAAGCTTCACCACAATGTAATGTGGCTTTGAGGTGACCGCTTCCGTCTAGGGTGCTCAAACATCCAAGAGTGATAAGTCTGCAAGGGATTAGTAGGGGAATCAAATATCTCTTGGTGGAAGTGTAGATCGGGCCCTCTCAACCAAACCCTAGAAAATCAACAAGTTTTGTTGGCTAGGGAGAGAGATCGGGTGAAAATGAAGCTTTCAGCAACAATGGAGTTTGGGGAGGAAAGAGGTAGGTCTTCTTGGGGAAGAAGACCCCCTATATAGTGGGGGAAAATCAAACCGTTTGTCTGTCCACAGCCCGCACACAAGCGGTACTACCACCCGGGCGGTAGTTCCAGAATACAATGTACGGGAAGAGCACCCCGAGGCGATACTACTGCTTAGGTTGTAGTGTATAGGAACCAACGTTGGTAGGGCAGAGTACGCCACCACTACCGTAGCAGTGGTACTACCACTGCCCTACTGCCGCGATGTGGCAAACCAGTCCAGGAGCATATAAATAAGCGGTAGTACCACTGGCAGACGGTACTACTGCTCTACTACCGCTCTACTTCCACTTAGTGAACTGGCTACAATGAGATCAACGGTAGTAGGGCGGTGGTAGGGGCTGAAGTACCACAAGAGGCACTACCACCCTAATGTTGCGCTATTTCAGCTGAGCTCAAATAGACAACAGAACACTCTAAATAAGCAGTAGTACACGTTTACTGGATCAGCGGTACTACCGCTGCCAGGAGCGGTACAACCGTTGGGAAGCCCTAGGACAGTTTCTCAGAAAAACAATGGAACTCCAATGAAGCGAGATGGAAGGTGGGTGCAAATGAAGAAGTGTGCGTGATCATTCCACAGAAACCTTTCCGATGCGGACCCCCTCTTAATAGTACGGTTTTCCTACGACTCAAGTCCATCGAAAAAAGAAACACAGGAAAAATACCGTCTTGACTTTATATCTCCGGGGGGCGCAAATCATCTTGTGCCATATGATAGATTATCTGAAATGCTCATTGCACATGATTAGTCTGCAAAAGCATTGTCATCAATCACCAAAACCACTATGGGAGAAATATCCCCTAACAAATGTTGCTCTTCGTTCATTTTGTTTTTTCAGGTTCTGTACAACTATTTTGTTAACCTGTTAATTCAAAAAAGAAGAATGACTGGCGGTTTCAGATTCATCTCAAAACAAACAAGTGTTTATTGTTAGAGACGGGCCTTTCAACACCTGGGTGCCCCTACACCCTCATGAACAATAAATTAAAAAAGTGGAAAAAATATTTTGATAATGTTTGATGTCCCAAAGTTTCATTTTTTATTTTGAATTCCATTTTCTTTTAACTTGATGTTCATGAGGTATAGAGGCACCCAGGAGCTATCACACCTTTTTCTTACCACTAACATGTTGGCGGATGCTCAAATTATCCCTAGTAAACAGCTTGTTACATTATAGTAATAACCACAGAAAAATATGGATTATCGGGAAAGAGAAAAATATATATGCAACATTGCTCTTCGTTCATTCTGTTTTGCTCAGGTTATGTACAACTATTTTGTTAACATGTTAATTCAAAATGAAAAAAAAGAATGGCGGTTTCAGATTCATCACAACAACAAACAAGTGTTTACCATTAGAGACGGGCCTTTCAACACCTGGTGTCCTACACCCTCATGAATAGTAAATTCAATAAAATAAAAATAAAAATATATTTTTATCATGTTTGATGTCCCAAAGTTTTAGATTTTTTATTTTGTTTTGAATTTACTGTTCATGAAGTATAGGGGTATCCGGAAGCTATCACACCTTTTTTCTTACCGGTAATGTGTTGGTGGATCACAAATTATCCGTAGTAAACAGCTTGTTGCACCCGCAAAAAAACAGCCATTATGTTGCTCTTCGTTTAGAAAAATATGAATTATGGGGAAACAGAAAAATATATACAAAATGTTGCTCTTCGTTCATTCAGTTCTCTTTTGTTCAGGTTATGTACAGTTATTTCATTAACCATGTTAATCTATATCTATACTCTATACTTTACTAATAAAGCAAGGTGCGTTTCTCCAATTTTTTCATCCATTCACCCAAGTGGTACTAATTTTTGTGCGTTCGTCTGCTAGAAAAGAAAAACGGTTTGTCTAGGACTTCGTATCTGGGCCGCGCGCTGAGGCCCAACGAAGCAAGACCGTTTATTTTCCCGACCCCACAGCTGGGAGAACCCTATTTGCCGCACGGAGCATCAAATACCTAGAGCTTCTCACAGGTTCCCAATATTGGGCCGGCCCATTTTTGTTTGTCCTCTATTCTGTCTTTTTTCTATGTCTTTCTCTTTTTCTTACCTATTTCTTTTTACCTTTTTACCTTCCAAGTTTAATTTTGTATTTTTCCTTTTTTAATATATTCAAAATTTTCAAGAACCTAAGAATTTCAGTTTCTGTTCAATTTTTCGATAAATGTTCCAAATACTAAAAAAACCATTTTCAAAAAAGTTGGAACTTTATTTTATTTCTCTTTCGGATTTTTTTTTCAAAATAAAACAAATGTTCCCAATTTTCCAAAAAGCTTTTATATTTTCCACAATTATTCACGATTTCCAATATTTCCTTTTGCATTTAAAATATGTTTCAAATTTGAAAATGTTCTTGTTTTAGTGAAATGTTTACAAAATTAATTTTCTTAATTGAAAAACACATTTTTAAAAATTGTTCCGAATGTTCAAAACATGTTACCATTGCAAAAATTTGATCACTAATTCAACAAAAATGTTCAGTTTATTATAAATGGTTCATGTTTTCAGAAAATGTTTGCGAATTTGAAAAAATATTTGAATTTATAATTTTGTTCATGTTTTTCAGAAATATTTAGAATTTTCAAAAAAATTGTTTGAAATTTTAAATTTTGTTCACGTTTCGAAGAATATTCGCAAATGCATTCTTATTTTTTTATGATAAGTTCGAAAAAAAATAAAAAAATGTTTCCAATCTAATGCTGTATTATGTTCTTTCGCGTTGGCCATTGATTATTAGGACGTGTTTGTTCGACTAGCTAGCAGCTTGTCAGGTCTTTGATTTATGCGCTGCAATTAGTAATCCATGCGGTTATGCTGTGATAGGAGACACCGGCCAACCCCACCACTATCAAGTTCTCGTAGGTCAAATATGACCTGCGAGAAGATCGCGACTCCTAGATCCATCGGCCACATGCGGAGACTGTTTTTGGAGGTCACATCATTTCTCTCCCGTTGGTTCACGTAATAAATATCTCTCCCGTTGCAATGCACGGGCATATGTAGTTATGTACTAGTTCCAAAAAAGAAAATATTTGTGAATTTACAAAAAAAATCGTCACCGGGACTTGAAGCTGGGTCTCTCAGGTGAGAGCCAAGTATCCTAACCACCTACACTACAACAGATTTGTGTGTGCTGCGAGATTAAGTTCTTCCTAACTGAACATATTAGTACACATGTATGGCCTCCGCGTCCATGCAACGCAAGAGAAAGATATCTATCTAGTTGAATGGTTCTATATGTTGAAAGTGGGCATGCACTAAAAGTGCTTGCGACTCGATAGTGGATACATGGTGTGACCGGTACGGAAATGGCATCATTCCGTGACCTTATCACATCGCCAGTGATACTAATCTTGTCCTCATCTCAACTACTCACCTCTACCGAAAAAATATACTCGTGTGCACGAGACCTTAAAATGTGATGCTGACCATCAAATCTTGTGCACCGTTGTTTCCTTTTTCATAATAAATGTAATGATATGAGTTTGATGTTTTGACGGTAGCAGTAGTACTATTTTAGATACGGGTTGTAGTAACTCCGCACAACTTCATTGCATGCTGGTTGTTTGTTCCTGTCTACTTTGGTTTATTCACCTTCATTATATGCCTTTTGAAAACAAAATTGGGGGTCTCTTACCTTTATTCCTTTTTTCTTTTCAAAGACATATTATGAACAGTTAATATTATAAATTTTCTGTTTGTATATACGCAACCCATTTTATGCCAAGGTAGTACATGCGATGATGTCAACACATGCATTGTAATTATTGGACATGTATGCATGTTGGAGATTCCAACCAGAAAATTGTCGATACACATTCAGGGCATGTTTGATTAGCAAGATAGGGAAATGGCAATGACAATGCCATATTGCACACTAGATGAATAAAAGGATGTCAGATTTCTCGTACCAAAAACTTGCTCCCTCCGCCTGAAAAAGGTTGTCCCTCAAATAGATGTATCTCGCACCAAGTTAGTACTAAATACATCCATTTGAGGGACAAGATTGGGACAAGCTTTTTCGGATGGAGGGAGTATGAATCTTTCCCAAATATTGGATTTGATGAACATTTTCCTTTAAAGTGTACTACAAAGCAATCAATGAGGTAAAAAAACTCATATTGATTGCTATCCTAAAATTAAACAATTCGCATAGGGAAATTTCCTAGGGACTATAATCCTCCAAAAATCTCTTAAAATTTCTTTGAATAAAAAATCCTAGCCCTCGATCAGCTCTCTCACAAACCCATGATTTCTAATGCATCTTCATTGGCACGGCCCAAAATTTAAAACATTAAAACTTCAAAAATTCCGCGCCTTCTAGCGTTTTTGCGCCTTTTCTTGTTTCTTGCTTCCTTTATTTCCTCTAATGATCTACGCTATGAAATCTGTTAATCACAACACTTCCATCGCAGACACATAATAGAGTTCCCTTCTCAATAACTTTTTAATTAATGTACAACTTAATAATACAGTTACGCAACAAGAACACACATGACCAGATCACTCTAGTCTTCTTGAGACCTGTATGCCCATGGCTACTTGATGTGCTTTGCTCTAGTAATCTAGGGCAGCACGCCATGCTTATACATAAAAGCTACATATATAGAAGGTATAGCTAGGCAGCTAGCCCTAACCACCATGGATAGATCGATTATTAGTCGTCCTCGCCCTCGCCCTCGCGCCGCCTAATATAGGCCAACCATGTCTGTGGAGTCGTCGATTCCCATGGAGAGCAGGGGTCGTCTTCAACCACATTGTTATCCATGTTGATGTAATTCTCGTTGTTGTTACCATGGTCAGGAGCAGTGGTGACACCCGTGCTATTAGTTGCATTACCTGCGCCGGTGGCGGCCACCATGGCCACATCAGCGAGGGGTTCAATAGCTGTTGGCACGGGCATGGGCAAGGGCATGTTCAACCGAACAATGAAGCGGTAGAGATCGAGGGCGTGCCTCTCGGCGATGGCCTTGATATTGGGGAGCGTGAGGCTGCCGCGGCGGTACTCGGGGACGTAGGGCCGCGGTGCACCGGGGAAGTTGACTTCGCGCTGTGGGGTATCTTCGTAGAAGCAGAAGAGCGCAACATCTTAGGCGAGCACTGTCGGGGTTACGATCCTGACAATGAGTACTAGGGGTACGAAAGAGGGCAGAGTCTAGCTACAGCGCAAGTGTAACATTCGGTGTTTAACGAGTTCAGGCCCCTCTCGGTGGAGGTAAAAGCCCTACGTCTCATGCCCTGAGGCTTGGTTTTTCTTGAGGGTTATGATTATAGAGATTGCTCAACCCCCGCTCAGGAGGAGGAGGCAGGCTTATATAGAGTGCACCGCAGCTCCAACGTCTCCATGTCGCCGGGGCATTTAGTGCTCATTACTACGACAGTTACTAGCATAAAGGGTCACAACTAAATCATTTACAAGTAACGACAGCCATGACTCTACTTTAAGGGTGACATATGATTCCTCAATCATTGCAGCGCCCATGTCGTCCTTCCGCCTCCCTTATCCGAGTGGCGGTAGTCGTGCCGACTGAAGGGTGGTCGTCGAGTGCAGTCGAGGTGTCCGAGTGGACTTCCTGATGCGTACATCTGAATGCTAATATGGTCCGGGGACCTACCAATGATGGTGAGGGGCCCCTGGTGGGCCCCATATGATGGGCTCTTGACCCTACCTATAGTAGGAGACCTCATCATTAGCCCCCGAATCTGTTGAGGTTTAGTAGGACATGCGAGCCGAGCTCTCGGTTGGGTCTGAGTGCTTCAGGGGCACTCAGAGTATGCTTCTGAGTCGTGGTTCGTTGCTCCTTAGATGAAAACACAGCGGATTCTAGACTAAGAGTTTTCTCGCATGACCACGTGTCGTTGATCGCCGAGAAAACCTGGTGGCATCTTCTGTCTCCCTAAGGAGATCGGCCGGAGGCCCGAGTGAGGGCATGCTATTATAACCCGAGTGGCGACGCCGGCGCGTGGTCCGATTCTCCGGAGAGATGCCACTCCTTATCCCGGGGAAAACCAGTGCATGCCGTCCTACGAGTCCAAATTCGCGAGACATGCGCCTTGGAGCCTAGTGAAAGGGCCAAGTTAACCCGCGGAGGGGCGTCAAGATCGCCTCATAGCAATCCTAAAGAAGACTTCATTCGGGTGTTTAATGTGGCCGAGTGCACGGGTCCCCATAGAAGGTAGTCAGTTGGGCTGAAGGGAGTCCTTTAGGAAAGGAACGATAGGCAATTTTTTGGGTCGATTTGCCCCAAAAATCATGGGATTTGAATTTCTGTGTGCGCGTGCGGAAGCAGTAACGACGTGTGTTTGTGTGGAAAGTGGGGGGCATGGCGCCTCGATTCTCGCCCACGAATTCCACCACGTGTTGTGGTTCCTCTACGCGACACCCTTTTATGTGTGCCGTCAATCTAGAAATCAGCAGCGCAAGATCCGACTCGTGATTTGGTCTGAGATATAAAAGGTTGGAGAATAGGGGTCAGAGCTCCAGATCCCCTTTTCTTCCCCTCGGCTCCTCCGCTTCTTCTCTCCACTCGAGAGCACCAAGCTCCCGAATCCATGGCGAAGGACTCCACTTCTAAGGTGGAGAAGGCGAAAAAGGCTGGGAGGACTTCTTCCTCAGGCTCCAGAGCGATGGCCGGAGGTATGGCGGGGGATTGGATCCCCTCGTGCGTCTCGGGTTGGTGGCTGGAGGACCTGGCTATGGAGGGTCTGATCCCGTAGGAGGGATGGAGGCGTCCTAAGGCAGGGGAGACTGAGCCGGCGCCGTAGGAGGACAAGCGCGTGCTCTTGGTGACCCACATCGAGAGATGTGTCTCCATGCCTCCTTGAGGGAGTCCTGTATTAGGGGGTCCTCGGGCGTCCGGGCTATGTGACATTGGCCAGACTCATGGGCCTTGAAGATACAAGATGGAACTTTCCCCCGTGTCCGGATGGGACTCTCTTTGGCGTGGAAGGCAAGCTAGGTGCTCAGATATGAAGATTCATTCCTCTGTAAACCGACTCTGTACAACCCTAAGCCCCTCCGGTGTCTATATAAACCAGAGGGTTTAGTCCATAGGGACGATCATAGTCATACATGCTAGACATCTAGGGTTTAACCATTACGATCTCAAGGTAGATCAACTCTTGTAACCCCTATATTCATCAAAGTCTATGAAGCAGGAAGTACGGTATTACCTCCGTCAAGAGGGCCCGAACCTGGGTAAACATCATGTCCCCTGCCTCCTGTTACCCTTGATCCTCAGACGCACAGTTCGGGACCCCCTACCTGAGATCTGCCGGTTTTGACACCGATATTGGTGCTTTAATTGAGAGTTCCTCTATGTTGTTGATAGAAGGATCGATGGTCCGCCTTGTCATCAACGACAAAATCACCTCTGGAAAAGCCCTAGTTCCTGGGCAGATCCTCCAGATCGGCAATTTCACCATAGGCGCCCGCCCGGACATAAAGCCTGAGGCGCCCCCCCCCCCCGGATTGCCAAAAATCATCTCAGCATCAACCCCGAAAGCGTTGATAAGATGGATCCGACAGATGTTTCCTGTTTAAACGAACTGCTAGATCGCATCGCCGCCCTAGGGGTCTCAACAGATTATGATCTGATCGGGCTTAAACCCGACCAGAGAGAAATCATATCACCACCAGTCACCCACCTCGTGACCGTCGTGGATGAGCAAGGTGAGGATACCGCTCCTCCTACGCTAAAAACAAACTATGTTTGAATCTCTGAGCTCCGCGAGCCGGACGCCCATCTTTGAGAAACTACCTGTCCTCCAAACATAGAACCAGGCTTCGAGCCTAAAAACTCTCAGGACACTCCGGATCCTGGGCCATTAAACTCAGAAATTCTTCAAAACCCGGATTCCACAATGGGCCACGGGTCAGATTTAATCCCACCCACCCACCACAAGCAATACTCTCCAAGCAATTCCAGTCCCCTAGACATATGCGATTTAATGTATATACGTCAGCAACCTTAGGAAACTGTCCATCACTTTTGGGCTAGATTCCTACTTGTTAAAAACAAGATTAAAGATTGCTGCGACGACAATGCGATCTCAGTATTTCGCAACAACTGTACGGATGAGGGAATCCTTAATTCCCTCAGCCGCCATCGCATACTACACTTTGCAGATTTGGCACACATAGTGCAGAAGTATTGCGTAATGGAAAGCGCTTGGAAAACTCAGACAACCCGCTGGGAACCTCAGGCCTTTAAGCCATCTCCCGGACGGGCAAAAAGGATGCACCCTCGCGGGGCACCTGATCATCATCCCATGGATAAGAAAATTTAAGCCCTTTACGGGACATAGAATTGTCTTTGAGGAATGGCTCAATAGGCCCTGTCAAATACACATGACGCCAAACACCGAACCAACGCACAGCCTACGGGCATGCTGGATACTCCGACAAGTGGCCAAGAGCGGCGAGGGTATCCTCACCAACACTACCCCGGAGAAGTACTCTTCGGAGGACGACGATCTCAATGTACTCACGGTCTTCGAGACCTTCTCATCAAATAATCAGCGCAAAAGGGTGCTCCGCGATCTCGCTGAAGTCTGCCAAATAGCAACAATAAACCCTTGGAATGATACGACAATTACTTTCAATGCCGATGACGAACCAAGGTCCCGCTCAGTCCGGGCGCCAGCCGCTTTGGTCCTAAACCCAATCGTGGACGGCTTTCGGCTCACTAAAGTGTTAATGGACGGTGGCAGCGGACTGAACCTCATTTATGAGGGCATGCTCAATAAAATGCAAGTGGACATGAGTCGCATTGAGCAGAGTAATACAACTTTTCGAGGCATTATACCCTGTCGAGAAGCAAGATGCTCAGGGAAAATCAAACTCGACGTGGTATTCGGCACGCCGGAGAACTATAGGTCCCAAGAGTTACTCTTCCATGTGGCACCTTTCAATAGCGGGTATCACGCCCTGCTGGGGCGAGACACATTCACACACTTTCAAGCTATACCCCATTACGGGTATATGAAGCTCAAAATGCCTGGGCCCAATGGAGTTATCACTATTACTAGTGATCCAGACTTAGCACTCTGCGCCGAAAACAAAACCACCTCCCTGGCCCTCGAGGCACTATCGGAGGCCCTCTGGACGAAGAATTAACCACCTTATGTTCCATAGTGGACATAGACAATGTAATACTTGATAAGAGATCTAAGTCAACTTTTTTTGAGGTCAGACAGTAGGAGAGGCTCCTACTGTGTTTGTATTACTCAAAAGTATGGTACAATGTACATAACATAATTACAAGATACTCATCCTCCACTTTGGGAGGGAGTAACAACTACTTTATGTTGGGGAGGTTAAGGAGGTGCCAAGTTTTGTACAAAAGAGAGAATGAAGTCTCTCTTATCATTCCTAGTTCTATGCTGGAGGAGGCTAAAATCATGTTTAAATCGTGCAAGCGAAGAATGGAAAGTGGGGGTGGTGCTTCTGAAGTGCTTGTTATTTCTCTCTTTCCAGATACTCCAAGCAGCCTGTAGGAATATTTCCATAAACATGGGCTTAGTCCAATTAATGGTTGCATGGCTTATCCATTGAAGTATAGATCCAGTGTCTTCCCACGTGATCCCAAGGATGGACCAACAGTGCTTACTGAAGGAGCATTGAAATATCATATGTCCCACGTCCTCTTCAATTTGTTGATCACATAAAAGGCAATTGTAATCATCCCCAATGTTGTAGTGTCTCCTCTTGAGCATGTTGCATGTGTTTCGGCGGCCAGAGAGCAGGAGCCACCCAAACACTTTGATTTTCAACATCACCTTCGCTTTCCATAGCCATTGGTATGATTGGTGTGCCTGCACATCTCTAAAGTAGAATTTGTAGTATCTGTTGGCCTTGTATTCCTTTGATCCCTAGCAGTATGTCCAGGTGTCATGGGGATTTGGGTCCGCATTGTTGCCTATATGGATCACTTTTTGTTGCAACTCATGGACTTCTTCAAGTGCTTGGACTGAGAGGGGAAGGTGAAACGTTTCATGCAGTGACATTGACCCAAGGAAAGCTTTAACTGATATATCCTCATTTATTGCATAGGAGAAGCCTCGCGGGTATGTTTCATCCAGTGTGTTGTCCAGCCACAAATCCTTCCACATAAGTACCGTGGTTCCATCGTGTACATTTTCTTTGGATACCCCTCTGTAAATTGGGGTGAGCTTAAACACATCCCTCCACCAGAACGATCTGCATGGCTCCGTGGCATGGGGGATTTTGCTTGTGTAGTAAGTTGACCATATGAGATCCACCCATGGCAAATCGTGTCGGTTGTAGAATTTATGTAGATACTTTAGGAGCAAAGCTTCACGTTGGATACAGAGGTTTATTATTCCAAGTCCACCACATTGCTTTGGTTGGAAAACCATGCTCCAGGCCGCCAGCGAGTTACATTTGTCCCCTTGCTCTGTCTGTTTTGTCCAAAGGCATTTCTTTCTTATTTTGTCCAGGAGTTCTAGTATCTTTGGCGACATTTTGAGAGTGCAGAGAGCAAAGATGGTTAGGGACGTGATCATTGTATTGAGGAGTGAAAGTTTGGCCCCATAAGACATCAAAACTAGTGTACTTGTCATTCTTCTTTCCATCGTGCAAACGAGAGGCATGAGGTCTTGAACCGACGACTTGGTTGTCCCGAGGGGTAGTCCTAAGTAAGTGAATGGCATGGTTCCAACTTTACAACCAAAGATAGTTGAGATCTCATTGTAGCAGCTGGCATCATAGTTGATTGGGATGAGTGTGGACTTGTGGAAGTTTATCTTTAGCCTAATGGAGACTGCATAGTCAGTGAGAATGTCCTTAATCATTCGGGCTTGGTCGGGACAGGCGGGGAGAATGATGATCGTATCATCGGCGTACTGAATCACCGGGTAATTATGTTGGTTCTGTCGTTGGAACGGTAGATGGATTCTCTCTTGTCTGAAGGCATCGTTGATGGAAGCTTGAAGGAGGTCAGCCGTGAGCACAAAGATAAGTGGTGAAAAAGGATCTCCTTGGCGAATCCCGCATTTGCAGATAAATTGCCTACCCGGGACACCATTTAAAAGCATCGCTGACTTGCCTGAGGAGAAGATACATTTAATCCAGTCCAACCACTTATCATTAAAACCCATGTGTTCCATAATTGTAATCATTGCATCATGTTCAATCGTGTCAAACGCTTTGGCAAAATCCAGTTTTAGAAGGACGATCTTTTCTTTGGAAACTTGACATTGGTGGATGTATTCGAATGCCCATGCCATAAAATCTTGTATTGATCGACCTTTGAGGAAGCCATATTGATTACAGTGTACAATTTTGAGTATGAGTTTTTGGAGTCTGTTTGCAAGTAGTTTGGTGAGAATCTTGAGGCAGCAATTGAGCAATGTGATGGGTCGGAAATCAGATACTGTCTCCGGTGACCAAATCTTGGGAATGAGTGTGATTATTCCATCATTAATACTCTCAAGATTGAGTCCCCCCTCATAGAATTGATTGCATAGCTCATAAAAGTCTTCTTTAATGATGTGCCAGTATTTTTTGAAGAAGACACTGAAGAATGCATCCGGACCAGGTGGACGATCGACATGCATCTCCTTGATGACAGCATCAGTCTCCTCCTTGGTGAAAGGGACAGTTAGGTGATCTAGTCCCTCCACTTTTTTGATGATGTTTTGCAGGTTAAATTTCATTTGGAATTCTCCTGACTTTCCCAGTCTCTCTTTAAAAGCTTGGTATATGACTGCCTCTTTCCTGGCGTGGTCCTCTACCACTGTGTCATCCGATAGTTTGAGGGTTGGAATTGTATTATGCATGTATCTCTTTGAGGCCAAGGCTTTCCAAAATTTAGGGTCTTCATCACCAAATTTAACCCAGTGAATAGTGCATCTCTTTTGCCAGTATTGTCTTTGGCAGTTCAACAGTCGGAGGATGTGTTTCTTCAGAATTTTACTGAAATTGTGCTCTGGAGTGGTGAGGGTTCTGAGGTTTTCAAGAGCATCAAGGTTGGCCAGCGCAAGGTTCGAGTTGTCGATTGCCACTGACAGTTTAGAAATGTGTTTGCTCCACCATTTTAATTCATATTTGAGGGCCTTGAACTTCCTGGCTAGCAAAGTGGCTGCATTTGCATTTTTATGCCTAATTGGCCATGACCAGACTGATTGCACCAGTTCAAAAAATCCTGGATGTTCCATCCAATATGACTCAAACCTGAAGATTTTGCTGCGAGGGATGGATGTTTCAATCTTGACAACAAACAGGATACGATCTGAAACCGGTTTCCCCAAGGGCATGACTATAGTGTTGGGGTAAGAGGAGGTCCAGTTGTTGGAAGTGAGGAACCAATCTAATTTCTCAAGGAGAGGGTCAATCTGCATGTTGCTCCATGTGTAGGCACGACCTTTGATGGGCAGTTCAATTAGCTATTGAGAGTGTATGATGTCATTAAAAGCAATCATGTCATTCGGATTACCTCCAGGTTTGTTCCTGTTGTCAGGGCCTCAGATGTAATTAAAGTCCCCAAGTAAAAGCCAATCTTCATTAGGAGGAATATTAAGATTATGAAGCCAGTTGGTGTAGGTCACTCTCAAATCACCCTGACACGGGCCATAAATATTAACTAGGGTCCATTCCTGAGCCGATTGTGTGGAACGGAATTTGATGGCCAAGGCAAATTCTTCCTCCATGAGAACAGTTCCAGTGAAAATGGCGCTATTCCATATTGTGGTGATGCCTCCCGATGCACCATGAGAAGGGATGTATGCAAATTTATCAAATCTCCTCGGGCAATAAGATTTAATGAACATGTTACCAATAACATATTTTTTTGTTTCTTGCAGACATATGATTGTGCAACCACTGGAAGAGATAGCATTAGAAAGAGCCAAAAGATTAGGTTTAGAATATAAGCCACGTACATTCCAGCATAAAATATTCCAGTTCAACAGAAACGACATGATAAACTAGAGCAAAATATGAAAGCAGCGGTGCAAGAGGCGTCTAGTAATTCAAGCGTTGGAAGGGCCATCCTCAGCTTCCGCCATGAGAGCTTCAGCAGTGATTTCTTCGGGCGGAATGGCACATTTGGTGACTCCAATGTGTTGCAGCACCTGGACGGGGGTGGGTGGCAGAATGCAGTCCTCCGGTTGGGTGATCGAATAAGCTAGATCAATTTGAGCAGCAGCAGCAGTTGGAACAATTCTGGGCTTAACTTTGGATGGTTTGGACTTGCTATCAGAAACAGAAGGTATCTTGAAGCCATCATATCTGTTGGAGCGGTTGCTCCGACGAACCTCCACCACAGAGGCAGGGGCTTTAGCTTTCCCCCACCTAGTCACTATTTTTCCCGAGCTCATAGAGTCAGCAGCAGAACTAGTAAGGTCACACGCGGCAGAACCATGGGAGGGAACAATAGGGTTCCGAGGAAGCACTACATCATCCTAAACTGGCAGCCTCATGTCATCAAACCCAGATGGGGGAACCATAGTGTTCATAGGGATGATTGAATCTTCCATAGCTGCCTGATCTATCTCTTCCACAATTTCTGTAATGACCACACTAGAATTAGGAGTCCTTGAGACGTTGACAGTATCCACAAGTGTCATGAGTGCATCATTCCCAGGATACAAGGCCCAAGAAGTACTGCCTAGGATCAGGTCAGTGTAGGAAACTGAACCTGCAGAATGGTGGACTATTTTGGATGCTGACAACTGTGACGCCCCCGATTTGACCGTACACTAATCATACATGCAAACGTGTACGATCAAGATCAGGGACTCACGGGAAGATATCACAACACAACTCTACAAATAAAATAAGTCATACAAGCATCATATTACAAGCCAGGGGCCTCGAGGGCTCGAATACAAGAGCTCGATCATAGATGACTCAGCGGAAGCAACAATATCTGAGTACATACATAAGTTAAACAAGTTTGCTTAAGAAGGCTAGCACAAACTGGGACACATATCGAAAGAGGTGCATGCCTCCTGCCTGGGATCCTCCTAAACTACTCCTGGTCGTCGTCAGCGGCCTGCACGTAGTAGTAGGCACCTCCAGTGTAGTAGGAGTCGTCGTCGACGGTGGCGTCTAGCTCCTGGACTCCAACGTCTGGTCGCAGCAACCGAGTATAGAAAGGGGAAAAAGGGGGAGCAAAGCAACCGTGAGTACTCATCCAAAGTACTCGCAAGCTAGGAGCTACACTACATATGCATTGGTATCAATGAAAGGGGTAGTATATGTGGACTGAACTACAGAATGCCGGAATAAGAGGGGGATAACTAGTCCTATCGAAGACTACGCTTCTGGCAACCTCCATCTTGAAGCAGAAGAAGAGAGTAGATGGTAAGTTAACCAGGTATCATCGCATAGCATAATCCTACCCGGCGATCCTCCCCTCGTCACCCTGTGAGAGAGCGATCACCGGGTTGTATCTGGCACTTGAAAGGGTGTGTTTTACTAAGTATCCGGTCCTAGTTGTCATAAGGTCAAGGTACAACTCCGGGTCGTCCTTTTACCGAGGGACACGGCTATTCGAATAGATAAACTTCCCTGCAGGGGTGCGTCACATTTCCCAACATGCTCGACCCCCTTTGGCCAGACACACTTTCCTGGGTCATGCCCGGCCTCGGAAGATCAACACGTCGCAGCCCCACCTAGGAACAACAAAGAGGTCAACACGCCGGTCTAAATCCTAAGCGCGCAGGCATTTGGGCCCATCGCCCATTGCACACCTGCACGTTGCATACGCGGCCGGTGAGCAGACCTAGCAACCGCCATTAGAAAGGAAGTTGCGTTACGCGGTCCAACCCGGCGCGCACCGCTCAGTCGCTGACGTCACGAAGGCTTCGGCTAATACCACGACGTCGAGTGCCCATAACTGTTCCTGCATAGTTGGTTAGTGCGTATAGGCCAGTGGCCAGACTCAAATCAAATACCAAGATATCGTTAAGCGTGTTATTTTGAAGTAATCGCGAACGCCGACCAGGGCCAGGCCCACCTCTCACCTGGGTGGTTTCAACCTGCCCTGTCGCTCCGCCACAAAGATCCACCCAGAGGGCCGTCGGGAAAGTATGTCCTTTCAGCCCCCAATTCCTGAATCTTCCACGGGTACTCTACGAACCGACCCGTCTGTAGTCATCACATGTATCATGTATAAGATATATAATATATACCCGTGATCACCTCCCTAGTGATCACAACCCGATACTATAGCATGGCAGACGGACAAGAATGTAGGGTCACTGATGATAAACTAGCATCCTACACTAAGCATTTAGGATTGCAGGTAAGGTATCAACAACAGTAGCAACAATGACAGGCTATGCAATAGAATAGGATAAACCGAAAGCAGAAACATGCTACATTACTCTAATGCAAGTAGTAGAGAGAAGAATAGGTGATATCTAGTGGTCAGGGGGGGCTTGCCTGGTTGCTCTGGCAAGGAGGGGTCATCTTTGATGTAGTCAAACACACGGACATCGGCAACAGTCTCGGAGTCTACCGGAAATAAGTAACGGAGGGGGAACACAATAAATAATAGAGCAATCAAATGTAACACAAAGCAAGATGCGGCAATATGTTGTGCTAGGGGTCACCTAACGTAGGGACATGTGATACCGGTGAAGGGGGGAAACATCTGAGATAGTATCCCCGGTGTTTTTTGTTTTCGGACAGATGAACCGGAGGAGGAAAGTTGCGTGTTTGCTATGCTAGGGATGTGTGGCGGTCGAACGGGCTGCATATCCGGATTCGTCTTATCGTTCTGAGCAACTTTCATGCACAAAGTTTTTCCATCCGGGCTATGGATTATTTTATAATAATTTTTTAAGTTTTAAACATTTTTTGAATTTAGTTTAATTAATAAATTCGAATAAAACAGTGTAATGACTTTTTATACACAGCGGCAACTAGCCACTGTGTATGACAGTGGGGTCAGGGGTGGTCCAGGCAGCAGGGTCAATAGCAGTTGACCAGTGCATGCTGACTGGACAACTCGGTCAAGGGGCCCACATGTAAGTGTCACATGAGCTAATAAGAATAACTAGACTAAAAATAATCTAGAAGGGGCCACATGTCATCTACACATTTGACTAATTAAACAAATAAACTAACCTAATCTATTCCTAGACTAATCTAACTCTAGCGAAATACACCGGCCAGAGGCACAACTGGTTGTGCACATATGCTCGGGCACAAGAGGCACCGGCGGCCACAACCATCAGCAAACACTAGGCGGCAACGACGCATGCAGCAACATCAAAAAGAGCAACAGTGGTTGCAGGGAAGAACTAGCAGCGGTGGCGGCGCTGGAGGCCGCGGTAGCAGCAGTAGTAGAGCAGCATCAGTACGCACGAGCCACAGCTAGAGGCAAAGCAGAGAGCGTGCGTGCATGGACGAGTTCCAGCCATGGTGAGCGGTGGTGCGCATGGGACGGCATCTACGATGATGGATTCAAAGGGGAAGCAGGAGGGCTGGGAGAGGAGCTCACCGCGGAGCCGTTGGCGTGCTCGGGGAAGGCCATGGTGGTCGGAGCAGAGTAGTTGGGCGGTGGCGCGACGGTGATCGAAGAGGAAGGAGCGCTCGATCCCGGTGATGTAGAGGCGCTCAGCTCGAGCCATTCTATGTAGTCGAAGTAGAGGAGCGAGGCGGAGCTCGTGGACATGCCGGGACGGTGCGGGCTAGCTAGTGGCCGTGGGATCGATGCGGTGACGGCGATGGAGGCGCTCGTCGTCAAATAGAGGAGGAGATCGAGCGAGAGGAGAGCAAGTCTGGCCTAGGGTTTGTCCAAGGGGAATGCTCGGGGTCAAGTAGGACGCTGGGAGGGGTCGGATGGCTGCCACGCAAGTGGCCACGGCCGGCAGATGGACGCCACGGCCATGCTACCTCCCCTTTGTACAGTACAGAGGTAGGGGAGAGGCCGGTGGTGGGCTTGGGCTGCACTGTTCATGCGGGCCAAAGTGCACATCAACACTTTCTCATTTCCTTTTGTGACTAACCTTTTGTCTCAGTTTTCTATTTATTTTAAGCACTAAATGATATTAGTTCTACAAGATACTACACCTATAATTCAAATACAACATTTTGGGTGCTACACACAAGGTTCGATTTTATTTGAGAAGGTTTATACATTTGTTTATTTTGAAAAGGCCATTTTATTTGTGTCTTAGACCACTTATTAAATTTCTAGGAATTTATATGTGAGTCCAATGAAGTTGGTGTTAGCATGAAGACGACGAGGGGAACTTATAGGATTATTCAAGAATTTTAGTTTCACCTCTTGAAGAAATAATTATTTTGACGTTATTTTATGTTTGAAAATGGCTTTGATTTTTACCAAGTGGAAATTTGGCTTAGCTAATTATGATGACACGACACCATTAGCATCGGTTTACTGTAGCTTGATTATCCGAGTGTTACAAATCTCCTCAACTACAAGAAATCTCGTCCTGAGATTTAAGAGGTGGAGTAAGGGGAAAGTTCTGGTTACGAAATTCTAATAGATCCTTTTGGTCTTGGTTGCTCTTCTCGAAGAGGTCGATCCATTGTGTTGATGTCTTCATTTCTCTGCATCAATGCATCATGATGAAATTGTCGTTCTTCCTTCAGGAGCTTCACCGTACTTACGAAAGGATAAGAGGGAATACTCTATAAGGACGGGTTTAACAAAGTTTAGCATCGGAGGGTTAACTCAGGGGATGAAGCTTAAAATATCTCTCGAGTTGACATTGAAGGAATTCATCGAGATCAAAGTAAGAAGGCGCAGTAAGAATCTTCAAGCGGACATGCAATTGTTCGTTGCTTGAAACAGAGTGTGAAAGGGGTTTAGAGCAACGAAAATAAGTATTGCACATGATACCAGAGTAGGTTATCTCTAGGAAGGTGGTTCATGAATTACATACGAAGCCAAGCACGAGGATTAACCTTGGGAACAGGGATGAACAAGAGAGTCAGGTTTTGATCCTGTGGAACTGTGGGTTATGGGCCCACCATGTGGGTTAAAACTAGGAAGGGCGCTGACATCTTGCATGGTCATGATAGCAAGGCATGTCAGGGGATAGTCTGTCAGTTATCATGGCAACAACGTTGGTACCAAGGGCGAGGGACGAAGAGAACCATTTTCCTGCTCGTTAAGACGAGGCAGACCAATAGGCAAAGTTCTCGTCCATCGGTGGTTACCGGAATGTCATCAACAATAGTTACAGGGTCTTACTGACAGAGTGGTACAACGAGGTGCTTACCTAAGAAGGGAATTACCACTGCTCAGTTAAGTCACATTACAAGAAAGGTTAAACAAAACAATGGAAAGGTAAATGCGATTATCAGATTAAGTAGAACAATGGAAAGGAAAATGTGTTTAAACACATATTTCAGGGGTATATCCTTCCCAAGGACAAGCAGAGCATGATACCCATGACGATATAAAGTAGAAAACCCTTTAGGTAAGGGCAGAGAAATTTCACGACATTACCCATACAATGGTGTTTGGATAATTGATAAAGAAATTTTAGCATTGTGTTTTAAAATGTTCTTATTGAAAATCGGAGTACCACAGACATGCTTCGAGATAGCATTGACATGGTCTTCAAGCAAAGGTCAGACTTCGGATACACGAATGATCCATTAGGATCATCTTGTAGAATAAGCCTTATAATTTCCTGATGAAAAAAATGGATAACCTTGCTAAAAGAAAACTATAACAATAGGTCCTCCGGCCGGGGGTTCTAGGTATGACATCACCTTACCGGGTCATATATAGACCAATGTTATAACTCTTGGAAATATGTCCCAACCATCATATCTGACCGAGATTCAGATCTGATTGGTGTCAGGATACCTCAGACTCATGATGCCCAAGAAGGAAAGAGGGAAACACAATTTGACGAGATGGAGTTGCAAGATTCTTGGGAAATTTACTATGGAAGCAAGTTCCGAGTCATGAGTTCATCATTAAACCAATGAGAGGATGAGGAGGTGGCTGATGAACTCAGCGACAATTCATTGAGATTTCCAAAAGATGGATTTCCACAGTTATGTGAACAAGGAGATAGCATTGTCAGATCAAATGATATAATGAGGTATGCTCGAGGAAAACATTCACAATTAAACATTGGTTGAAAGGTGCACCTGAAATATGGGCTTAGGTAGCATGATTAATGTTAGAATGGTGATTCAATGACCAATAGTCTAAGAATGAACGATCGACCATTAACTTCAAAGCAATAGGGTTGCTAGAAGGGCAGAATCCAAACACCACCGTTCACCTGTTGATATCTCGGTTAGAATCAACACTGGGACCAAGATAGAATGGTGATGGTGAGAAGTATCACTATACCAAGAATTCTTAAGAGGTGGTCAAATTCTCACAATATCCTCGACATAAAAGACAGTAATACTTCAAGGTAGAACATAATACAAGTTGGATTGCAAGTTGCATCCATAACATGAATAAGTTTGTGACAGAAGGAAGGTAAGGATGCTGTCGATGGTAACTCAAATTACCAAGGGACGAGGGTGGTACTTATCATCATGAATTCGATTGGTATCCTGGAAGCATTCAAAATGTTGATGATGATCACGACAAATTTTGTCGAGAGGCTCCACGAAGAAGTAATCTAACAGCGACTACATCAAGTAAAAGGACTGATGCAACATAAGATTATTGGAACCACGGATATGACACCAACTCGGAGTCAAGCTTGTTGTTTGAGGTGAAACGATGAGACGAGGAAGATCAACGAAAGGTTAGCTCATCGCCAAAAAATTGTGCTCCGAGAACAAGAACTAGGTAGCACAGTTAAAATTAGCTCGATAATGATGTAGCCGATCAGGCTAGGAATGACTTGAAGGATTATTAAACTCATAAGCAACAAAGATTACTTAGAGTTTTCGAACCAGAGTGCGGAATCGGTTCACTTACCGGTGTTCTTGAGCGACTAACAACTCAGAACCCATGAAAAATTGGAATCGGTGAGAAATAATAGCTGATGAAGACTCATATGATGCAACACAGTTCTTAGATATTCTCGAGATACCAGAGGGTAATACTCGATGGTAGATCAAAGTAGAGGTTGGACGCGTGTATTGACTTGCAAAAGACAAGTGCTTTAACTTGTCCGAGAAATGGGATCAAAGAAGAACAATCATGGTCGGAACCACGGTTGTAAAGGACAAATCCCAGATATAAGATGAACTTATACCCAAGGAATAATTAATTTAAGAGAAGATTTAATGATAAGATCTACATCGTGTCCATGGTCATGAACACAAAGTTCAAGGTCAACTCCCACTTCTCCAATGCACAACTTTTCATTCACTTCCCGCTTTCGAAGAAGTTGTAGTGTTGGAATTGTATCTGACGAAAAGCCAGTAGAGTATAACCCATAGTAGTTTCCAGGTTCACACGGATTAGAAAAGGCATAGGTGCATCCCATCAGGGCATCTTAGAAACGTATACCACAAGGTTCAAGAGTAAATATCACCAGCTCGATAGCAGCGCATGGTTGGTCAAATCAGAATAGGATTTACCAATGGCATTATGTATCAGGGAAAGAGCTTCTTGAGGTTTTTGTATACAAAGGACACTGTTGGATGATAATTCATCAAAGGATCTGATGGTCCATAACGGAGCTGATGTGAGCATCGGCACACAACCAGAGGAAGAAACAATGCAAAGGCATTGGATTATAGAAACAACCGACTAATTCAAACTCAAATGCAAAGGAATTATGATTTCCAAATCAAATGATCAGAAGTAATGCTGTGATTAAGGATGGATAAGTTGGATAGACTTAGGGGTACAATCGACGGTAATTTGATTGGTCGAGAACGACTCCTGTTCGAAATGAGATCTGAGCCAGAAGGATGAATTCTAGCATCCGATTGAGGATTGCGAGCATTCGCAACATATTGGATCAAGAGACTCGAAATGATAATGACAAAGGATACTAAATGAATATTGCTGGTATTAAGGAACACAACCAAAATGCAAGCACACAATTGCAGAGCAATAGCGGGCAGAGGATTACCAGAAGATCAGATAACATCTCAATGTATCTTGTGCATCATATGAACAATGGGGGAAGATCAGATACTCGGTAAGTGCGAGGAATTATCCGTAGGGGGTATTCATGAGGCAAGAATTGCAGGGCACTAGGCTCAAAGTATTTTCGGAACAATGGAGAGAACTTCAGGGTATCTTGTAATAACAAGATCAATGGGGAATGATTGTATGAATCACAAGTGTATGTTGTTATCCATAGTGGTTTATCGATGGAAGGGAATTGCAAAAGCAATGAGCACAAAGTCTCGAGAACATCAGAGAGTATCTTCAGAATCTTGTGGTGCACCACGCAATCATCTGGAGTGAGGGGCTCTCCTGGAGAAAGTAATTACGAGAACCTAGAATTTAGAGTTAGCAAAATCATTTAACCTGAATAGAAAAGAGATCAGAGTCCCAAAGTAAAGATCGAGGAATAAAAGATCCTAATACCACCCAAATAGTGACGTGGGCCCGTAAAACACATAGCCATGTTAGTAAAAGCTTTGTAATGTCTAGACTCGACTTCGGCCAAGGAGTGTGGAAGGGGGATTCCTACAGGCAGTCGGCTCTGATACCAACTTGTGACGCCCCCGATTTGACCGTACACTAATCATACACGCAAACGTGTACGATCATGATTAGGGACTCACGGGAAGATATCACAACACAACTCTACAAATAAAATAAGTCATACAAGCATCATATTACAAGCTAGGGGCCTCGAGGGCTCGAATACAAGAGCTCGATCATAGACGACTTAGCGGAAGCAACAATATCTGAGTACAGACATAAGTTAAACAAGTTTGCCTTAAGAAGGCTAGCACAAACTGGGACACATATTGAAAGAGGCACAGACCTCCTGCCTGGGATCCTCCTAAACTACTCCTGGTCGTCGTCAGCGGCCTGCATGTAGTAGTAGGCACCTCCAGTGTAGTAGGAGTCGTCATCCACGATGGCGTCTGGCTCCTGGACTCCAACGTCTGGTCACAACAACCAGGTATAGAAAGGGGAAAAAGGGGGAGCAAAGCAACCGTGAGTACTCATCCAAAGTACTCGCAAGCAAGGAGCTACACTACATATGCATTGGTATCAATGAAAGGGGTAGTATATGTGGACTGAACTGCAGAATGCCGGAATAAGAGGGGGATAGCTAGTCCTATCGAAGACTACGCTTCTGGCAACCTCCATCTTGGAGCAGAAGAAGAGAGTAGATGGTAAGTTAACCAGGTATCATCACATATCATAATCCTACCCGGCGATCCTACCCTCGTCGCCCTGTGAGAGAGCGATCACCGGGTTGTATCTGGCACTTGAAAGGGTGTGTTTTACTAAGTATCCGGTTCTAGTTGTCATAAGGTCAAGGTACAACTCCGGGTCGTCCTTTTACCGAGGGACACGACTATTCGAATAGATAAACTTCCCTGCAGGGGTGCGCCACATTTCCCAACACGCTCGATCCCCTTTGGTCGGACACACTTTCCTGGGTCATGCCCGGCCTCGGAAGATCAACATGTCACAGCCCCACCTAGTCACAACAGAGAGGTCAGCACGCCGGTCTAAATTCTAAGCGCGCAGGGGTTTGGGCCCATCGCCCATTGCACACCTGCACGTTGCATACGCGTCCGGTGAGCAGACCTAGCAACCTCCATTACAAAGGAAGTTGTGTTACGCGGTCCAACCCGGCGCGCGCCGCTCAGTCGCTGACGTCACGAAGGCTTCGGCTGATACCATGACTTCGAGTGCCCATAACTGTTCCTGCATAGTTGGTTAGTGCGTATAGGCAATATCTGGTGATCAAGGGGGGGGCTTGCCTTGTTGCTCTGGCAAGAAGGAGGGGTCATCTTCGATGTAGTCAAAGACACGGACATCGGCAGCGGTCTCGGGGTCTACCGGAAATAAGTAACAGAGGGGGAACACAATAAATAACAGAGCAATCAAATGTAACACAAAGCAAGATGCGGTAATACGTTGCGCTAGGGGTGACCTAACGTAGGGATAGGTGATACCGGTGAAGGGGGGAAACATCCAGGATAGTATCCCTGGTGTTTTGTGTTTTTGGACAGATGAACCAGAGGAGGAAAGTTGCGTGTTCGCTATGCTAGGGATGTATGGCGGTCGAACGGGCTATGTATCCAGATTCGTCTCGTCATTCTGAGCAACTTTCATGTACAAAGTTTTTCCATCCGGGCTACAGATTATTTTATAATAATTTTTTAAGTTTTAAACATTTTCTGAATTTAGTTTAATTAATAAATTTGAATGAAAACAGTGTTATGACTTTTTATACACAGCGGCAACTAGCCACTGTGTATGACAGTGGGGTCAAGGGTGGTCCAGTCAGCAGGGTCAATAGCAGTTGGCTAGTGCATGTTGACTGGTTAACTAGGTCAAGGGCCCCACATGTAAGTGTCACATGAGCTAATAAGAATAGCTAGACTAAAAATAATCTAGAAGGGGCCACATGTCATCTACACATTTGACTAATTAAACAAATAAACTAACCTAATCTATTCCTAGACTAATCTAACTCTAGCCAAATACACCGGCCAGAGGCACAACTGGTTGTGCACATACACTCGGGCACAAGAGGCACTGGCGGCCACAACCATCAGCAAACACTAGGCGGCAATGGCGCATGCAGCAACATCAAAAAGAGCAGCAGCGGTCGCAGGGAAGAACGAGCAGCGGCGGCGGCACTGGAGGCCGTGGCAGCAGTAGTAGTAGAGCAGCATCAGTACGCAGGAGCAACCGCTAGAGGCAAAGTAGAGAGCGTGCGTGCGCGGACGAGTTCCGGCCATGGTGAGTGGTGGTGCGCGTGGGACGGCATCTACGGTGATGGATTCAAAGGGGAAGCAGGGGGGCTGGGAGAGGAGCTCACCGCGGAGCCGTTGGCATGCTTGGGGAAGGCCAGGGTGGTCGGAGCAGAGTAGTTGGGCGGTGGTGCGACGACGACCGAAGAGGAAGGAGCGCTCGATCCCGGCGATGTAGAGGCGCCCAGCTCGAGCTATTCGGTGTAGTCGAAGTAGAGGAGCGAGGCAGAGCTCGTGGACATGCCGGGACGGTGCGGGCTAGCTAGTGGCCGCGGGATCGACGCGGTGACGGCGATGGAGGCGCTCGTCGTCAAATAGAGGAGGAGATCGAGCGAGAGGAGAGCAGGTGTGGCCTAGGGTTTGTCCAAGGGGAGTGCTCGGGGTCAAGTAGGACCCCGGGAGGGGTCGGATGGTCGCCACGCAAGTGGCCACGGCTGGCAGATGGCCGCCACAGCCATGCTGCCTCCCCTCTGTACAGTACAGAGGTAGGGGAGAGGCCGGTGGTGGGCTTGGGCTGCACTGTTCATGCGGGCCAAAGTGCGCAACAACACTTTCTCATTTACTTTTGTGACTAACCTTTTGTCTCAGTTTTCTATTTATTTTAGGCACTAAATGATATTAGTTCTACAAGATACTACACCTATAATTCGAATACAACAGTTTGGGTGCTACACACAAGGTGCGATTTTATTTGAGAAGGTTTATACATTTGTTTATTTTGAGAAGGCCATTTTATTTGTGTGTTAGACCACTTATTATATTTGTAGGAATTTATATGTGAGCCCAATGAAGTTTGTTTTAGCATGAAGATGATGAGGGGAACTTATAGAATTATTCAAGCATTTTAGTTTCACCTCTTGAAGAAATAATTATTTTGACTTCATTTTATGTTTGAAAATGGCTTTGATTTTTATCAAGTGGAAATTTGGCTTAGCTAATTATGATGACATGACACCATTAGCATCGGTTTACTGTAGCTTGATTATCCGGGCGTTACAACAACACAGAGAACTGCGCATCTGTTTCAACAATACTAACATTCAACTGCATTGAGCTGTCACGAAATCCAAACCCTAAACTCTAGGGGACATAGGCTGCAATGATGGGTCTGATAGTAGTTGTGAGATAAGTATTCAGCCTCAACATGGGCACACAGTCATTCAGTTCCATGGAGAGCATGGAAAATTGCAAACCAGTGTTGGATATAGTCAAAGACAGTTCCATGGGGTTTACCTCCTGTTTGGCAGCACTGGGGCTGCAGGAAGTGGCACTGGGCTGAGGTACATCCGTAGTCATAACATCCATGGCAGTACCACTGGCAGAGAGGAGTTGATTGAAGATATTCAGAGGGACCACAACATACCCATCAGACAGAGTAGCACTAGAGTTAGAGCTGCTGAAGATGGAGATTGAGTCATTCCATGCTGCAGGCGGGCTATCCGGCAGATTATAGGTGGGAGGAATGCCATGGTGAACCGGCAACCCTTCTCCAGCAAGCCATGCTTGAAAGTTGAACACTGCAGGCGGTGAGTGTGGTGGGGAAGGAGGCCAGACTGCCCACTGCGGTTGTAACTGAACCTCTACATCTTCCTCCCGTTCCGCATTAGCATTAGCTGCATGTGCATTCGCATTGGCAACGACATTTTGTGCAATCCAATTATGGAGCTGCATTTGATAGATCTGCTCTGCAGTTAGGTTGTCGTCATGTAGGGGATGAGGGATGTCATCCTCTGGCGGCGGATCCTCGCTAGCCGGAGGTACATCCGGAATATGGGCATTCCAGTCGCTGCTACATAGCATAGTTACAACCACGGTCCAGCTGTGTCGGGCACCCCCAAGCTTACGCATAACCATACTCTTAGGTACAAACTTGAGATGGATCACTCTAACCTTCAGCAGCACAAATATACGATCACCTCTAGGATTATGTGTAGCGACCAGACCTCAAACAGTCTGATCTCTGTGCATCAGTGTCATCCCTGGATCGGTAATGCTGACACGCACAGTACTTGAGGATTTATAACAGAGTAGCAATCACACACTTATTACATCGAATGTCTCAAAAGAGAACTTATTACAATAAATATGGCTTAAGGCCATCTAATACGATAACAGCGGAAGGCTTGGAAGATAAAGTGAGTCCATCAACTCCAACGGCATCACTGAGTGAAAGACCACGACCTAAGGCTCCTTACTCGTCGTCTGAAAAGTCTGCAACATGATATGTTGTAGCCTGAAACGGGTCAGCACATGGAATATGCTGGCAATGTAACACAAGAGAGTAATGAACAAAATAAAGCTATCAGTACATGCATATATGGCTGGTGGAGGCTGTAGGGTTGATATGTTTTGCGGAAAGCCAATTTTTCCCTACTGCAAGGAATATATTTTATTTAACTACAAAGTTGGTTGAAAACATTGAGAATGGTAAACCCCATCTGAATGCCAATTAAAAGTAATTTAAAAACCTGATCAAATTTATATTAAGAGTGATGAGATCCACATGATAATCCAAGAACTAGATACTCAAGAGGTCCATAACCGGGGACACGGCTAACCATGATTAGTTTGTACAATCTGCAGAGGTTTGTGCACTTTTCCCCACAAGACTCGATCTCCTCCGTTGGTTTTCTCGTAGTACATAATGTTTGAGAAATGGATGATCGAGACACAATCTTTCCGAAGAGGTCCCCTTAACCGATAGATAGGCCTGTACACCTACAATCCCCTACATCTTCTAGCCCATCATGGAAAGGTTTCCCACAACTTACTCAACCATGCTAGAGACCATAATGGCATGTGGCTGCACACGGAAGTTTCCAGCATGAATAATCTTACGATCCCTTTGAGCCTGGGTGGTAGTCCATAGGAGAATCACACGGTACCCCGGGATTTCCAAAAATACAGGCAATCACTGGGTTCCCCAGGTGCCTCAATCCACCCAAATGTGTATTAGAGTTGCCACCTTAAGTTAACCACTAATTTACAAAACTCACATATGTCATGGATACCCTCTCCCAATCCACGTCTACAAGCATAGCATAGCAATATAAGCAACGTAGAAGTAACTCCCAAAGGTTTGGTAACAAACGGGTGAATAGGTACTACCTCATCTACTTCCCAAAACCCACAATTTATTCAGATCCTAACCATGCAATTGTTTGAGGATTGATCTAATGCAATAAAACTGGGTAGTAAAGAGGTATGATCAAAGTGTTACTTGCCTTGCTGATGATCCGTGAAACCTAGAGACTCGATGTAGCACGCTTCGCATTCCGAGTACTCTATAACAATCAAAGAAGCGTACAATAAGGAATCAAGCAAAGATGCATGGGTAAAACTCAAATAAGAAGATCTAACCAGAAGGTCCAACTTAAGAACTCCGGTTTGCAAAAAGAATCTAATCGAACGAAGCAACGTAACTCAAACTGTGAAAGAAACAAGCTTCATTTACTAATCTGGACTAAAGTCAAATTTTACAGTAGCAAAAACTTGTTTAAGTTGATTAAACGGAAAGAGGGCTTCGAGACGAAGCTCTAGGCGTTTGAATCGCCTAATCCCTTTAAACGAGCGAAAAGTTAAACTAAAATGAAAATCGGATCAGAAATCACGATCGAAAATAATCGCGAAAACAATCCGAGAAAAAGAAAAACTAACGAACAGTCTAACGAACGAACGTTCGTTATCTGCGGCTAAAGGGTGAAAACCGTTCGTTAAAACGAATGTACGGACGAACGTCCTCTATATAACTAAACCGAAAAAACCGATCTAAAATAATAAAAACGAGATCTAGGGTTTCGAATAAAAAACCAATCGGTTTTCTCGTGAAAACTGAGGACGGCGGCGGTGGCGGGCTACTCCGGTGGCGGGTTGGGCGGCGGCGGCTGGCGGCTCCGACGGCGCGGGCGGCGGGGCGGCGTCAACAGCGGTGGCGCGTGATGCGGGCGGCGGCGGTGGGCTGGCGCGGGCGGCGGCTAGGGTTTCGGCAGCGGTTTGCTGGTGGGCTGCGGGGCTCGGGCGGCGAGGCTTATAAAGCCTCCCCTGGCAGAGTCCCGAGCGGATACGGCCCAAAGTCGGTTTCCCTTTTTTTTAAATATTCCACGCAAAAAAATAATAAAAGAAATACTAAATGGACTCCAAAAATCCTGATATAAATTTTCCCCGTCCTCTAAAAATCTACCGGACAAGGTGAACATTTATTTGGGACTCTAATGCAATTTTGAAAAATGCATATTTTTCCTAATTCAAATAAAATAGCAATGAAACTCCGAATAAAACTCTTATTTGGTTTTAATATTAAATCTCAAATATTTCTTTATTTTGAGGAAGTCATTTTATCCTCTCGCTTTTATTTTTATAAAAGAAATATTCAAAGATAAAATAATTAAAATCAAACGATCCTCTTTTCATAATTCGAGAAAAACTCAAATTTGAAAATAACGAAATTCCCAACTCTCTCCGTAGGTCCTTGAGTTGTGTAGAATTTCTAGGATAAAGCCAAAATGCAATAAAAATATGATATGCAATGATGACCTAATGTATAACATTCCAAATTGAAAAATTGGGATGTTACAAACCTACCCCCCTTGAGATGAATCTCGCCCTCGAGATTTGGGTTGGCTAGAAAATAGGTGAGGGTGGTCTTTCCGTAGGTCTTCCTCTCGTTCCCAGGTGGCTTCATCTTCATATGGTGGCTCTACTGAACTTTACAGAACTTGATAACTTTTCTGCGTGTAACTCGGCAGGCAAACTCGAGAATCTTGACTGGCTTCTCCTCGTAAGTCAGGTCGCTATCCAACTGTATCGCTTCCAGTGTCACTGTATCTCTCATAGGGATATCAGCCATCTCTGCGTGGCACTTCTTCAACTGAGAAACGTGGAACACATCGTGAACTCCTGACAATCCTTCGGGCAATTCCAACTTGTAAGCAACTTCTCCCATACGTTCCAAAACTTTGTATGGTCCCACAAAATGTGGTGCTAACTTCCATTTAACTCCAAAACGCTTAACTCCTCGAACTGGTGATACACGAAGATACACTCTATCTCCGATTTCGTAAACTGACTCCTTGCGTTTAGAATCCGCATAGCTCTTCTACCTGGACTAGGCTACCTTGAGCCTATTGCGAATCAGCTTAACCTTTTCTTCAGACTCTTTAATCAAATCTGGTCGAAACAACTGTCGGTCTCCAACTTCATCCCATAACAACGGTGTTCTGCACCTCCTTCCGTACATTGCTTCGAAAGGGGCCATCTTCAAACTGGCTTGATAGCTATTGTTGTAAGAGAACTCTACGTAAGGCAAATTATCGTCCCAACTAGATCCATAGTCTAGTGCACAAGCTCTCAACATGTCCTCCAAAATCTGATTGACTCTCTTAGTCTGTCCATCTATCTGCGGGTGAAAAGCTGTACTGAACTCTAGCATGGTTCCCAAAGTTTCATGCAACTGATTCCAAAACATTGAGGTAAACTGGGTTCCTCTATCTGATACAATGGTCCTCGGAACTCCATGTAAACATATGATCCTGGTCATGTATATCTTTGCCAACTTAGCATTGGTGTAGGTGGTCTTCACTGGGATGAAATGAGCTACTTTCGTCAAACGATCAACTACAACCCATATCGAGTCATAGCCTGAACGAGTCCTGGGAAATCCCGTGATAAAATCCATGCCTAGCTTGTCCCACTTCCATTCGGGTATCGGCAATGGTTGTAGCAATCCTGCTGGCTTCTGATGCTCTGCCTTCACTCTCTGACATACATCACAAACTGCTACATACTCCGCAATATCCTTCTTCATTCCGGTCCACTAGAATCTATCCTTCAGATCCAGATACATCTTGGTATTTCCTGGGTGAATCGAATATGGAAAATCATGGGCCTCCTGCAAAATCAGCTTCCTGATCTCCTGATCATTTGGCACATATACGCGGTCCTCGAACCATAAGGTATCGTGCTCATCCTCACGAAATCCCTTAGCCTTTCCTTTGCTCATCCTTTCCTTTATTTTGGCAATCTCCTTGTCCGTCTTCTGAGCTTCTCTGATCTTATCCATCAAAGTAGACTGAATCTCCAATGCTGCTATATAGCCTCTCAGAACTATCTCCAAACATAGCTCGCGAAGATTCTCTGCTAACTCCTTGGGTAACTCTCCGGTTATGAGGGTATTGACATGACTCTTGCAGCTCAACGCATCGGCTACTACGTTAGTCTTTCCGGTATGATAGTGCAACTTCATATCATAGTCTTTAATGAGTTACAACCATCTCCTCTGCCTAAGGTTCAACTCCTTCTGCGTGAAGATATACTTCAAACTCTTATGATCCGTGTATACCTCACAATGGTTTCCGATGAGAAAATGTCTCCAAGTCTTCAACGCATGCACTATGGCTGCTAACTCCAAATTATGCGTGGCATAATTTAACTCATGGGGTTTAAGCTGTCGTGAGGCATATGAAACAACTCTTCCTTCCTGCATAAGTACTGCTCCAAGTCCTCGACGAGAAGCGTCACAATACACTTCATAATCCTTGCGTTGATCTGGCAGGATCAACACTGGTGATGTAACCAAATGTTTCTTCAACTCTTGAAAACTGGCCTCACATTCCTCAGTCCATTTGAACTTGGTGTCTTTCTTCAACAACTCCGTCATAGGCTTTGCAATTTTCGAGAAATTCTCAATGAACCTCTGGTAGTATCCTGCAAGTCTAAGAAAACTCCGGATCTCTCCAACTGACGTGGGTGCCTCCCAATTTATCACAGTGATGACTTTGTTGGGGTCTAGCGTTATTCCTTCTATGGATATAACATGTCCAAGGAATCCAACTTCCTTCAACCAAAACTCACACTTGCTGAACTTGGCGTGTAGCTGATGTTCTCTGAGCTTCCCAAGTACTAATCGCAAATGCTCTTTATGCTCCTCTTCATTCTTCGAGTAGACCAGAATTTCATCCATGAACACCACAACGAACTTATCCAAAAACTCCATAAACACCTTATTCATCATGTTCATGAAATAGGAAGGTGCGTTAGTCAGGCCAAATGACATAACGATATACTCATATAGCCCATACCTTATGGTAAAAGCTGTCTTAGGTATATCCTGCTCTCGAATCTTTAGCTGGTGATACCCTGATCGCAGATCGATCTTGGAAAACAACTTAGCTCCTTGCAGCTGATCAAACAAATCATTGATCATTGGCAGTGGGTACTTGTTCTTGACCATCACCTCATTCAATCCTCGATAATCAACAACCATCCTCAACGATCCATCCTTCTTCTCCACTACAAGTACTGGTGATCCCCAAGGTGACGAACTTGGGCGAATATAACCTTTATCCAGTAACTCCTTAATCTCCTTCTTAATTTCCTCTAAATCCTGTGCGGGCATCATGTACGGTCTCTTAGATATTGGCCCTGTGCCTGGCAAAAGCTCAATCAAAAACTCGATGTCTCTATCCGGTGGCATGCGTGGAAACTCTTCTGGAAATACATCCGGGAAATCCTTCACCACGGGTACTTCCTCCTGTACAACTCATGTTAAGGAATTTACTTAAGTCCTAATCGGCGCATGCCGGGATACATACTTGATCCTTCTTCCTTCTGGGGTGGTGAGAAAAAACGACTCACTGGCGCAATCGATGTTCCCTTCATACATCAATGGCCAATCCATACCCAGAATCACATCCAAACCTTGCGATTCCAAAATTATCAGATCTAAGGGGAAAACATGCCTACCTATGGTCAATGGCATCTGAAAACATCCTTGGCTTGCCATATACTCTGCTCCTGGCGAGCTCACTAACATAGGTGTACTAAGAACTTTGGTGGGCAGTTTATACTTATCCACAAACCCCCTTGATATGTATGAATGCGATGCACCAGTATCAAAAAGAACGGTTGCAGTAAATGACTTAACCAAAAACTTACCTATTACCGCATCTGGTTGGGTTTCGATCTCCTCCAAGTTAACGTGGTTCACTTGTCCCCTGTTGAAAGGGTTGGGCTTCTTCCTAGAACTTCCATTGCTGTTTCCATTCTTAGCTTCAAGACATTCATTGGCGTAATGTCCGGTCTTCTGGCACTTGTAGCAGGTAACGTGGCTTAGATCTTTCTTGGCGGGGGTTGCTGGATTGGAACGGTTCTGTCCGTTGCTTCCTCCATTACCATTTCCGTTCTTTGGGCGACTATGGTTGTGCGAACTCCCTCCCAGGTGATTGTGACCTCCATGGTTATGGACAAGTCCTCCCGAGTTAGGGGTAAAACAGAGTCTCTACTGAGCTCCAGAATTATACTTCCCTTGTCCATACTTCCTCTTGTGGTTATCAATCTGCTGCTGCTTCCCTTCAAGCATGAGAGCTCTATCTACCTAATGTTGGTAGTTATTAAAGGTTTCTACCATCAATTGCATGCTCAGCTCATCATTCAATCCTTCCAGAAACTTCTCCTGTTTAGTTGCATCCGTAGCAACGTCATCTGGGGCATAACGTGCTAGCTTGCTAAAGTCATCCACATACTGGCCAATGTGCGTCCTCCTTGGCGTAAGTTGCGGAACTCACGCTTCTTTATGGCCATAGCTCCTGCTGATACATGGGCAGTGCGAAAGCCTGCTGGAACTGGTCCCATGTAACAATGGCTATAGGATAGGTGACAGTGTAATTCTCCTACCATGAGGCTGCTGGTCCATCCAATTGGTGTGCGGCAAAACGCACCATCTCAGCATCTGTGCATCCTGCAATGGTTAACTCCCTTCCAATCCTGTGGAGCTAATCATCTGCCACTATCAGCTCGGTGCTACTGGAAAACACCGGCGGCTGCAACCTCAGAAAACGGGCTAAGTTGTCAACTGGGGGTGGTGGTGGTGGGTTGTTGTTGTTGCCTTGGTTTTGAACTAACAACTGCATCAAGGTATTCTGCTGTTGGATCAACTGAGTGAGCTCCGGTGGAAAGGTAAATCCGAGGTCACGTCTCGGAGGCATTTGAGGGTTTAGAGGGAAGAGAATAGAATAGAATGAGGTCTAGTGAGAAAACACTACCCATATGCACATGAGACAAACACAATCATATCACTCAATCAATCAAGCAAGGGCATACAATCGGTCTAGAACTATCGTTACAAAAGTGCTCAGACTATACTATTTACATGGTGGAATACTACTACTGATATGGTGGTCGACTAGAAATATTGATCGGTCGAAGACTCCATGATATCCACTCCAGCTTCATCAACATAGTCATCATCACTATCGTCGGGGTCCGAGTCGGTGTCGTCGATGATGATGTAGTTCTCTGGGCAAGTGGAACCGTCATCTTCTCCTCCTGGCGCGGGGTCTCCCATGAATACTCCCAGCTTCCTTGTCAGATCATCATTCTTCTCCACTAGTACGACAATTTCCTCCTCATAATCTTCGTGAGTTGCCTTGAGTTCTTCTTCAAGCTCCGTGATCCTTGTCATTGCCTTCTTCAGATGTATCATTTCTACGCACATCTAATTCTCCTGGCGACGAATGTGCTGGTCTAACTCCTGGATAAAAGCTGCAATGGATCTATCCTTCCTGGTGCTAATCATCTCCCATTTCTCATCTCGGCGCCCACAAATCTGGTAGATAGTATCCTTGAGATCCTTGTGGTAAACTTATCCAATGCGTCCCATGGTGATGTGGGCTGGCATACTCTTTCCTAGATTCCAGGTTGGTGCATCAAAGGAAAACTCTATGGGCTCAGTCACTGGCGTAAATGTCCTTCCTGGAACTTGAACTTGAATCATCCAGCGCTCCTCTTATGGTAAAGTGGCGTTGTAAGTCCCGGTGAAGCTTGGTATTCCAATGTTTAGGTACCTAGTGACTTCCTTCAAGTGGCGTCCAAAAAGGTGTGTCTTCATCTGGTTGTGCAAACTTGTTCCTTGCGTCCGCCATCCTAAAGAGTAGACAATGGATAGGAGTCAGAAATGAGAAGAGAGTACTGATCTAGGGCTTTAGCTTAGTGGTCGTGTCCTACAGTCAGCGTGTGCTCTGATACCATCTTGTAGCGACCAGAACTCAAACAGTCTGATCTCTGTGCATCAGTGTCATCCCTGGATCGGTAATGCTCACACGCACAGTACTTGAGGATTTATAACAGAGTAGCAATCACACACTTATTACATCGAATGTCTCAAAAGAGAACTTATTACAATAAATATGGCTTAAGGCCATCTAATACGATAACAACGGAAGGCTTGGAAGATAAAGTGAGTCCATCAACTCCAACGGCATCACTGAGTGAAAGACCACGACCTAAGGCTCCTTACTCGTCGTCTGAAAAGTCTGCAACATGATACGTTGCAGCCCGAAACAGGTCAGCACATGGAATATGCTGGCAATGTAACACAAGAGAGTAGTGAACAGAATAAAGCTATCAGTACATGCATATATGGCTGGTGGAGGCTGTAGGGTTGATATGTTTTGCGGAAAGCCAATTTTTCCCTACTGCAAGGAATAGATTTTATTTAACTACAAAGTTGGTTGAAAACATTGAGAATAGTAAACCCCATCTCAATCCCAATTAAAAGTAATTTAAAAACCCGATCAAATTTATATTAAGAGTGATGAGATCCACATGATAATCCAAGAACTAGATACTCAAGATGTCCATAATCGGGGACACGACTAACCATAATCCCCAGGTGCCTCAATCCACCCAGATGTGTATTAGAGTTGCCACCTCAAGTTAACCATTAATTTACAAAACTCACATCTGTCATGGATACCCTCTCCCAATCCACGTCTACAAGCATAGCATAGCGATATAAGCAACATAGAAGTAAGTCCCAAAGGTTTGGTAACAAACGGGTGAATAGGTACTACCTCATCTACTTCCCAAAACCCACAATTTATTCAGATCCTAACCATGCAATTGTTTGAGGATTGATCTAATGCAATAAAACTGGGTAGTAAAGAGGTATGATCAAAGTGTTACTTGCCTTGCTGATGATCCGTGAAACCTAGAGACTTGATGTAGCATGCTTCGCACTCCGGGTACTCTATCACAATCAATCAAGCATACAATAAACAATCAAGCAAAGATGCACGGGTAAAACTCAAATAAGAAGATCTAACCAGAAGGTTCAACTTAAGAACTCCGGTTTGCAAAAAGAATCAAATCGAATGAAGCAACGTAACTCAAACTGCAAAAGAAACAAGCTTCCTTTACCAATCTGGAGTGAAGTCAAATTTTAGAGTAGAAAAAACTTGTTTTAGTTGATGAAACAGAAAGAGGGCTTTGAGACGAAGCTCTAGGCGTTTGAATCGCCTGATTCCGATAAACGAGCAAAAAGTTAAACTAAAACAAAAATTGGATCAGAAATCAAGATCAAAAATAATCATGAAAAAATCCGAGAAAAAGAAAAACTGACGAACAGTCTAACAAACGAACATTCGCTATCTGCGGCTAAGGGCGAAAACCGTTCGTTAAAATGAACGTATGGACGAACGTCCGCTATATAACTAAACCGTAAAAAACCGATCTAAAATAAAAAAACAGGATCTAGGGTTTCGAAAAAACCGATCGGTTTTCTTGCAAAAACCGAGGACGGCGGCGGCGGCTACCTCCGGCGAAGTCCGGGGAGACGGCGGCGGCGGTGGGCTGCTCCAGTGGCGGGTCGTGCGACGGCGGGTGGCGGCTCCAGCGGCGGGGCGGCGGCGGCGCGCGGCGCGGGCGACGGCGGCGGGCCGGCGCGGGCGGCGGCTAGGGTTTCGGCGGCGGTGGGCTGGTGGGCTTTGGGGCTCGGGCGACACGGCTTATAAAGCCTCCCCCGGGCGGAGTCCCGGGCGAATACGGCCCAAAGTCGGTTTCCCTTTTTTTAAAATATTCTGCGCAGAAAAACAAATAAAAGAAATACTAAACGGACTCCAAAAATCCTGAAATAAATTTTCCCCGTCCTCTAAAAATCTACCGGACAAGGTGAACATTTATTTGGGACTCTAATGCAATTTTGAAAAACGCATATTTTTCCTAATTCAAATAAAATAGCAATAAAACTCTGAATAAAACTCTTATTTGGTTTTAATATTAAATCTCCAATATTTCTTTATTTTGAGGAAGTCATTTTATCCTCTCTTTTTTATTTTTATAAAAGAAATATTCGAAGATAAAATAATTAAAATCAAACGATCCTCTTTTCATAATTCGAGAAAAACTCAAATATGAAAATAACAAAATTCCCAACTCTCTCCGTAGGTCCTTGAGTTGCGTAGAATTTCTAGGATCAAGCCAAAATGCAATAAAAATATGATATGCAATGATGACCTAATGCATAACATTCCAAATTGAAAATTTGGGATGTTATATTATGCCATTCAACCAACTGCCCAAACTTATCAACAAATTTATGCATGTAATGGTGAGTCTGATAATCATACGGGAATCCAATGTAAAGCAACCAGATCTTAGGCCCGAAGGAAGTAACACGCATATTGAGAGCAGCATCATGTGGGACGAAAGAAATGACAACATGTTCATTGATACGTCTCCAACGTATCTATAAGTTTTGATTGTTCCATGCTATATTATATTCTGCTTTGGACATTATTTGGCTTTATTATACACTTTTATATTATTTTTTGGACTAACCTATTAACCGGAGTCCCAGCCCAGAATTGCTGTTTTTTTGCCTATTTCAGAGTTTTGGCAGAAAAAGAATATCAAACGGAGTCCAAATGGAATGAAACCTTCGGGAACGTGATTTTTGGAACGAACGTGATCCAGAGGACTTGGACCCTACGTCAAGAAAGCAACCAGGAACGCACGAGGTAAGGGGCGCGCCTACCACCCGAGGCGCGCCCTCCACCCTTGTGGGGCCCACGTTGCTCCACCGACGTACTTCTTCCTCCTATATATACCTACGTACCCCAAACTACCAGATACAGAGCCAAAACCCTAATTCCACCGCCGCAACCTTCTGTACCCATGAGATCCCATCTTGGGGCCTTTTCCGGAGTTCCGCCGGAGGGGGCATCGATCACGGAGGGCTTCTACATCAACACCATAGCCTCTCCGATGATGTGTGAGTAGTTTCCTCAGACCTTCGGGTCCATAGTTATTAGCTAGATGGCTTCATCTCTCTTTTTGGATCTCCATATAATGTTCTCCCCCTCTCTTGTGGAGATCTATTCGATGTAATCTTCTTTTATGGTGTGTTTGTTGAGACCGATGAATTGTTGGTTTATGATCAAGTTTATCTATGAACAATATTTGAATCTTCTCTGAATTCTTTTATGTATGATTGGTTATCGTTGCAAGTCTCTTCGAATTATCAGTTTGGTTTGGCCTACTAGATTGATCTTTCTTGCAATGGGAGAAGTGCTTAGCTTTGGGTTCAATCTTGCGGTGTCCTTTCCCAGTGACAATAGGGGCAGCAAGGCACATATTGTATTGTTGCCATCGAGGATAAAAAGATGGGGTTTATATCATATTGCATGAGTTTATCCCTCTATATCATGTCATCTTGCTTAAAGCGTTACTCTATTCTTTTGAACTTAATACTCTAGATGCATGATGGATAGCGGTCATGTGTGGAGTAATAGTAGTAGATGCAGACAGGAGTCAGTCTACTTGTCTCGGACGTGATGCCTATATACATGATCATACCTAGATATTCTCATAACTATGCTCAATTGCTCAATAGTAATTTGTTTACCCACCGTAATACTTATGCTCTCAAGAGAAGCCACTAGTGAAACCTATGGCCCCCGGGTCTATTTTCTATCATATTAATCTCCCGTTAACAAGATATTTCTATTGCCATTTTTTATTTTTCTTTATTTACTTTGCATCTTTATCATAAAAATACCAAAAATATTATCTTATCATATCTATCAGATCTCACTTTTGTAAGTGACCGTGAAGGGATTGACAACCCCTTTATTGCGTTGGTTGCAAGGATTTTATTTGTTTGTGTAGGTGCAAGGGACTCGTGTGTGGCCTCCTACTGGATTGATACCTTGGTTCTCAAAAACTGAGGGAAATACTTACGCTACTTTGCTGCATCACCCTTTCCTCTTCAAGGGAAAACCAACACAGTGCTCAAGAAGTAGCAAGAAGGATTCTTGGCACTGTTGCCGAGGAGTCTATGCAATAGTCAACATACCAAGTACCCATCACAAACCCTTATCTCCCGCATTACATTATTTTCCATTTGTCTCTCGTTTTCCTCTCCCCCACTTCACCCTTGCCGTTTTATTTGCCCTCTCTCTCCGTCCTCCTTCTCTTTCCCTATTTGCCTCTTTTTGCCCGCTTCTTGTTTGCTCGTGTGTTGGATTGCTTGCTTGTCGTTATGGCCAGTCCCCTATCTTCTCCGTTGTCTCATGAAAGTGAAGTTCTTAATTTTAAGCAAAGGGAAGGAGTAAATCTAAAAGACGCTTGGTATAGAATTTGCAATGCTCAAAATAGATCTACCAGGAAGCAATCTACTTCCGTTCTTCTCCGTAATTTTTATGTAGGCGCTACTCCTTGGCACAGATATATCCTTGATACCATTACCGGAGGGAATTTCTTGGGTAGCCATACTTTTGATCCTTATAATGCTATGATAGATTTGTTTGGCTGACCCCCTCTTTTGGTTAATGGAACTATGTTAACTTTGGAGCATGTAATGCAAAGACTTGAAATTATTGAAAATAAAGTTGCTACCGTAGAGTTAATTGAAAATTTGGATAAAAAGATCCACAACCAAATTACCCAATATGGATCTAAAGTAGGAGTCACTTTGAAAAATATTAAGGAGAAGGAACCCATAGTTAATGAAAGAATAAATCAGGATTCCACTAGAATCGATAAACTTGAGGGTATCATTACCAACTTGGGAACCGCTTTTTCTTCCATAAAGAATACTCCAAGTCCTCCAACTAAAATTGCCAAGATTATGTATGTTCCTAAAAATAAGGGTGAATCCTCTAGCAAGGAAACTGCGGATCTCAAATCTATAAGTATTCATCCCAATCTTTTTGCTATCATTAAGGAACCATTTGCTACAAACGATTTTTTCGATTTTGTGCCTAGAAGTTTGATAATTAATAAAAAGGAAGAAACTCCTAAGGGTGATATATGTCTCATTAAAGAATTGCCAACTAAAGATGGCAATACCTAGATCTATTTTCGGTTTTATGCCTAGCTAGGGGCGTTAAATGATAGCGCTTGTTGGGAGGCAACCCAATTTTATTTTTTTGCTTTTTGCTCTTGTTTAGTAATAAATAACTTATCTAGCCTCTGTTTTGGTTGTGTTTTTTGTGTTTAATTAGTGTTTGTGCCAAGTAGAACCGTTGGGAAGACTTGGGGAAAGTATTTTTGATCTTGCTGTAAAAAATAGAAACTTTAGCGCTCACGAGAATTACTGCCATTTTTATTTGGAAAGTGTTATTTAGTTAATTATTCTTGAAGATGATTAATAGATAAATTACTCACGTCCAGAAATTTATTTTAGAATTTTTGGGGTTCCAGAAGTTTGCGTTAACTACAGATTACTACAGACTGTTCTGTTTTTGACAGATTCTGTTTTTCGTGTGTTGTTTGCTTATTTTGATGAATCTATGGCTAGTAAAATAGTTTATAAACCATATAGAATTTGGAATACAGTAGGTTTAACACCAATATAAATAAATAATGAGTTCATTACAGTACCTTGAAGTGGTGTTTTGTTTTCTTTCGCTAATGGAGCTCATGAGATTTTCTATTTTGAGTTTTGTGTTGTGAAGTTTTCAAGTTTTGGGTAAAAGATTTTATGGATTATGGAACAAGGAGTAGAAAGAGACTAAGCTTGGGGATGCCCATGGCACCCCAAGATAATCTAAGGACACCTAAAAGCCAAAGCTTGGGGATGCCCCGGAAGGCACCCCCTCTTTCGTCTACTTCCATCAGTAACTTTACTTGGAGCTATATTTTTATTCACCACATGATATGTGTTTTGCTTGGAGCATATTGTATTATTTGAGTCTTTATTTGTTAGTTTACCACAATCATCCTTGCTGTACACACCTTTTGAAAGAAACACACATGATTTGAAAATTATTAGAATACTCTATGTGCTTCACTTATATCTTTTGAGTTATGTAGTTTTTGCTCTAGTGCTTCACTTATATCTTTTAGAGCACGGTGGTGGATTTGTTTTATAGAAACTATTATTATCTCATTCTTCACTTATATTATTTTGAGAGTCTTAAACAGCATGGTAATCTACCTAAATTGGAAAATTAATCCTAATATGCTAGGCATTCAAGATTAGTAATTTTTTTCTTATGAGTGCATTGAATACTATGAGAAGTTTGATACTTGATAATTGTTTTGAGATATGGAGATGGTGATATTAGAGTCATGCTAGTTGAGTAGTTGTGAATTTGAGAAATACTTGTGTTGAAGTTTGTGATTCCCGTAGCATGCACGTATGGTGAACCGTTATGTGATGAAGTCGGAGCATGATTTATTTATTGATTGTCTTCCTTATGAGTGGCGGTCGGGGACGAGCGATGGTATTTTCTTACCAATCTATCCCCCTAGGATCATGTGCATAATACTTTGTTTCGATAACTAATAGATTTTTGCAATAAGTATGTGAGTTCTTTATGACTAATGTTGAGTCCATGGATTATACGCACTCTCACCCTTCCACCATTGCTAGCCTCTCTAATACCGCGCACCTTTCGCCGGTATCATACACCCACCATATACCTTCCTCAAAACAGCCACCATACCTACTATAAGTGCATCTAGTGCCACCCCTAGTTGGTTTTGGAGTATTGATGACAAACCTAGTTGAGAGACTAATGTGTTTGTGAGAATTGCAGAATAACACAGGTAGAAGTCCCTCATGATTCGGTTTTACTACCAGAGATGACCCCCAAAAATGTATGAAGACATTGGAGTCAAAGGTGGTATATGAAGATATTCACATTGAAGACTATGACAAGAGAAGACACAACATGAAGCCAATGGAGCTCGAAGACTTAGATCTTTCGTAGTTCTTTTTCTTTTGTGTTGAGTCATAGGAACCACCATACTGTTAAGTGGGGTCTAAGAGAACCAGTCAGAATGACTGAAGTGATGCCTAAATCAAAAACCTATGCCTTCGAGTGAAGACTATGAAAGCGAATCTTGTCCAGAGTCGGACAAGTCAGCTTTGCTTGTAGCCCAAGTAAAGTTGTCGCATGAGTTTGAAATCTGACCGTTGGGACACGTGTCAGTTCCTTAGTGACCCAGGGTCATTTCGGACAAATCAGGTCGGGTTGCCAAGTGGCTATAAATAGCCCACCCCCTACAACCATAAATGGTTGGCTGCTCAGATTGAGAGTACGACTTTTGTCGTTTGAGAGCAACCCACCTCGAAGCCTTTGAGAGAGAATTCCTTGCGAGGATAAAGCCCTAACCACCCAGAGCCAGAGAAAATTGGGCATCACTTAAGTCTTCTTGTCTGTGTGATCTGAAGACCTATTACACTTGAGGACTGTGCATCCTCCAGACGGTTAGGCGTCGCGTTCTGAGCTTCCAAGAGACATTGTGGATTGCCAGTGAACGAAGTCTGTGAAGGTTTGGGAGTCTACCTTGAAGACTTACCAGAGTGATTGGGCGAGGTCTATGTGACCTTAGCTCAAGGAGAATACGGTGAGGACTGGGTGACCTGAGCTGCGTGTTCAGGACTGGGTGTCCGGGACTGTGTGTCCTAAGGTTTAAATACCTAGCCGCTCCAACCAGACGTACAATTGTCACAGCAACTGGAACTGGTCCAACACATCATTGTCTTCAACGAGTCACTGGTTTCATCTTCACTTCCTTTTACTTACTGATTACTCATTGTGAAGTCATTGCATGTCTGTTCTATCTTTTGTCTTCACAACGTGAGTGTATGATCTGTTTGGCTTCATAATATCTTCCTACCTGATCCTTATTACACTACAACTATTTTTCACTGTGCTTTCACTCTGTTGATACTTGACCATGGCTTGCCTAGTGTAGTCTAACTTCCGCTGCATAGTAATAGGCATATCTCTACTGTTTGTCTTCATAACTTCCACGTTTTGAAGACTTTCATAAAAATCGCCTATTCACCCCCCCTCTAGTCGATATAACGCACTTTCAATTGGTATCAGAGCAGGGTGCTCCCTTGTTCTATGTGATTCGGTTTAACCACCTGGAGTTTTAGCTATGTCGACTGCAGGGATAATTAAAGTCTCCGCTGCGTGCCCCGTCTTTGATGGAACTGAATATCCCTACTGGAAGAATAAGATGCATATGCATCTTGAAGCCATTGACATCGACCTATGGTATGTCGTCGAGAACGGCGTTCCCAAGGCTGGAGAAGGTGTCACTGCTGCTGATGTCAAGAAATTCGTTCAACTGGACTCTACTGCCAAGAATATCATCTGTGGTCATCTGACCAAAGGACAGTATGGCCGTGTGAGTGCTTTGAAGACATCCAAGCTGATCTGGGACTAGCTCTCCAAGGTCACTGAAGGCATCTCAACCCAGAGAGATTAGAGAATCAGTGTTCTTCGCAACCTCTTCAACCGCTTCAAGCGAAATGACAATGAGAATGTCCAGCACACATTTGATCGACTCACTGACATCACAAATGATCTTCAAGCCCTTGGCGCCACTGAGATTACCAAACACGAAATCGTCAAGACGCTGCTAAGATCACTTGATAGTTCGTTTGACATCCTGGCCCTGATGATTCAAGAACGTCCTGATTTCAAGACACTCGATCCGTCTGACATACTTGAGAGGCTCAACACACATGAGTTTCAGCTTTCGGAGAAAAGAGAGATCTACGGTCCAAACTATGGGCGAACTCGTGCCTTGAAGGCGAAAGATGTCTCCTCATCTGAAGAATAATCTGACAGCAGTTCTGATGACCCTGAAGACATTGGAAGGGAACTTGCTATGCTTGTCAAGAAGTTCCAAAAATTCACCAAGAAGAAAGGCTTTAGAAAGTCTTCCCGATCAAGTTCAAGGAATGATGAAGCTCCTGCTCATGACTACAAGAAGAAAACATGTCACAAGTGCAAGAAACTTGGCCACTTCATCTCTGAGTGTCCACAGTGGGACAATGAGAACAAAAAGAAGAAGAAGAGCAAGGAATATGACTCTGACGACAAGAAGAAGAAGAAGAAATACTCAAAGTCTTCTTCCAAGTCTTCCTCAAAGTCTTCATCACACAAGAAGAGCTCATCTGGCAAGGCACGTGCGTTTGTTGTTAAGGAAATGGATTCAGAGGAGGAGTCTGCTTCTGAGGAGGCGGAGGTAGAGTCTGAGGAGGAATCTGACTCAGGCGTCGCAAGTCTGGCTACAGCATACGTTGCCAAGTCCATCTTCAACACTGAAGACAATGACTTCATCACCGACACCGATGCAAATGACAAGGACTACTCCGCTTCTACCTACTGCTTCATGGCTTGCGGTGCCAAGGTAAACACACGCACTACTCACTATCAAACATCTAGTGACGATGACTCTGATTGTGGTTCAAAACCTAGCTACAAAACACTTGCTAAAATTGCAACCGAACAACAGAAAGCTATGGAACATATTCAAAAACTGTTAGACAGAAGCGATGATCTGTTAGGTGCTGAAATGACTCGATCTGAATCCTTAATTGAAGACATAAAAAATCTTCACGTTAAGTATCAGGAACTTGAAAGTCGCCATGAAACTCTCTCAACAACTCATGAAAAGCTTTCCTATGATTATCTTCAAAGGAAGCAAGATCTTGAAAAATTGAGAGCGGTTCATGAAGATCTTCAAACGGAAAACGAGTCACTTCACGCCAAACAGATCAGTCCCGCTCAGGAAGGATTTGAACCACCATGTCTTAAATGCATTGAGCGTGATAATGCTACTTCTGTTGCTGAATGTTCTACTGCTACTGCTGTTGCAATATCTTCAACTGTTGATGCGGTAACTAACCCCTCTGCTGAGGATACCACCGCTATTGCTGATGAGAATGCTAGGTTGAAGACATTGCTTGAAACAGGGATTTACAAAAGTCTTAAAGGACATCAGACGCTATGTGATGTCCTGAAAAAGCAGATTCTGAACCAAAACCCTAGGAAAGAGGGTGTAGGGTTCGTAAGGAAAATGAATGCAGATGGCTCTTACTGGAAACCTGAGCAGTACCAAACCATGTGGGTTGCTGCAAAGGAACCTTCAGCAGATCCATCCAATCTATCTGGCTTCACTTGTGCTAACCCCATTATCATTGATGAATCCTTTGATGCAAACTATATACTGTTTAAGAATCAGAATGGTGAAGTGTTTGCCAGGTACATTGGTACTAACTGCAGGAATGGATCACCTATGAAGAAGATCTAGGTTCCGAAAAGGTGTCTGGAGAGTCTTCCTGTGAATGTCATCATGACACCTCACGAGAAGAAGGCAAACCTCAGACCAAAGGCCTCATACAGTCCAAAGGCTTCATACAGACAGAGGACTCACCTGAGTCACACTAACACAAATGTTTTGTAGGAAAATCATACTCAGGCATATGAATATGAGAGCGGTTCATCAAACCGCCATGTTCATAAGACCAAAAACTATTCTGCTTATTCTTATGAGTACTATTGTCCGCCCGCAAGACTGTTTGCAAAGGCTTCAAAGCCAAAATTCTCAGATGCTGCACTTAGACTTATTGCTTCTAAGCCACCCTTGAAGATGTGGGTGGTTAAGAAGGCTTAACTCTCTTTTGCAGGGAAAGGTCTCCAGCAGAAAACCAAAATCATCTGATGCTATTGCTGGGGACCCTAAACATCTTGTATGGCGCAAGATCAAATGCCCAAATGGTCTTACTATGTACTTCGTACCTGAATCGCTTGCTACTCTCCCTATTAGTCCTAACCTGGATCTAAGCTTTCATAACCCACTGGTTCGTCAAATGTTTTTGCTTCACAATGCTCTTGGTGAAGCCTATCCCCCTAACTGCACTGTAGGGTACGACACCAGCGTCTTCAGAATGGATTATTGACAGTGGGTGTACAAATCACATGACTGGCAAAAGAAGTCTTCTTATGGACTCAACTTTACGTCCATCCGACAAGAGCCACATCACATTTGCTGACACTGGTAAAAGTAAGGTATTGGGTCTAGGTAGAGTTGCAATCTCAAGGGATCAACACATGGATAAAGTCATGCTTGTTGAATCCCTTGGCTTCAACTTAATGTCTGTCTCAATGCTTTGCGATTTGAACATGATTGTAATGTTTGGAAAATATCGTTGCCTTATACTAATGGAATCTGACAAGTCTCTAGTGTTTGAAGGGTATCGAAAAGATGATTTGTACGTGGTAGATTTCTCAGCAGGGCCACAGCTTGCAGTATGTCTTCTAGCAAAGGCTTCAGAATGCTGGCTATGGCATCGGAGGCTTGGACATGCTGGCATGAGGAACCTCCACACCCTTGCGAAGAAGAAGCATGTCATAGGCATCGAGGGCGTCAAGTTCAAGAAAGACCATTTATGCGGTGCCTATGAAGCAGGGAAGATGACGAGGGCCAAACATCCCTCGAAGACAATCATGACTACTACTCAACCCTTCGAACTGCTTCACATGGATCTTTTCGGTCCCACTCATTACTCAACTCTAACTACTACTGCTTGCCTCTATTGCTTCGTTATTATTGATGATTATTCTAGATATACATGGGTGCACATAATCCTTTATAAGACTGAAGTGCAGGATGTCTTCAGACGCTTTGCCAATCGAGCTATGAACAATTTTGGCGCCAAGATAAAGCACATCAGAAGTGACAATGGCACTGAATTCAAGAACACTGGCCTTGATACATATCTTGATACCTTGGGCATCACACATGAATTCTCAGCCCCGTACACCCCACAGCAGAATGGCATCGTCGAACGCAAAGAACAGAACACTAATTGAGATGGCCAGAACGATGCTAGATGAATACAAGACCCCAAGAAAATTCTGGCCCGAAGCCATTGATACTGCATGCCATACAATCAATCGTGTTTATCTTCACAAGCTACTGAACAAGACATCTTATGAGCTCCTTACTGGCAAGAAGCCAAATGTCAGTTACTTCAGAGTATTTGGCGCAAGGTGCTAGATCAAGGACCCACATCACACCTCTAAATTTGCACCAAAAGCACATGAGGGTTTTATGCTTGGATATCGAAAGGATTCACACTCCTACAGAGTCTTCAATCTCTTTCACTACAAAGTGGTTGAAACAGTGGATGTGCGGTTCGATGAGACCAACGGTTCACAAAGAGAGCAGCTGCCAAATGTGCTAGATGAAGTTCCATCAAGTGAATCAATCGAGCTAATGGGAACTGGAGAAATTATACCTTCTGAAGCTCATCCTGAAGAAGAACTTATCATTTCAGCACCTGATCAACATGAAGACAATGCTCAGCCTGAAGACATTCCTTCCAACAACGACAATGAACAGCAAGAGCAAAGTCTTCGCCCTGTACATCCTCGCGTTGCCAATGAAGTGCAGATTGAAAGAATAATTGATAGCATCAATGCACCTGGTCCACTCACTCGTTCAAGGGCAACTCAGCTAGCAAATTTCTGTGGGCACTTCGCATTCGTCTCAATATCAGAACCCAAGAAAGTTGAAGAAGCCTTCATGGAACCTGAATGGATTCAAGCTATGCAAGAAGAGCTTCAATAGTTTGAGCTGAATAATGTATGGGAACTGGTTAAGCGTCCTGATCCACGGAAGCACAATATAATAGGCACTAAATGGATATACCGCAAAAAGCAAGATGAGCATGGTCAAGTTGTCAGAAACAAAGCTCGTCTCGTTGCTCAAGGATATACTCAAGTGGAAGGCATTGACTTCGATGAAACATTTTCTCCTGTGGCTAGGCTTGAAGCCATACGCATACTGCTGGCCTATGCAAATCATCATAACATACTTCTATATCAAATGGATGTGAAGAGTGCCTTTCTCAATGGCAAGATTGAAGAAGAAGTGTATGTTGCACAACCGCCTGGCTTTGAAAATCCAAAACATCCTGAAATGGTATACAAGCTCAACAAGGCACTGTATGGCCTCAAACAAGCCCCTAGGGCCTGGTATGACACACTCAAATACTTCCTGAAGAGCAAAGGATTCATACCTGGTTCCCTAGATCCCACTCTTTTCACGAAGACATATGATGGTGAACTGTTTGTGTGCCAAATATATGTGGATGACATTATCTTCGGCTGCACCAATCAGAAGTACAGTGAAGAGTTTGGATATATGATGCAAGAGCAATATCAGATGTCCATGATGGGGGAGCTGAAGTTCTTCCTTGGTCTTCAAATACGACAACAACGCAATGGCATCTTCATATCTCAAGAGAAGTATCTCAAAGATTGCCTGAAGAAGTTCGGTATGCAAGACTGCAAAGGCTTCACAACACCAATGCCAGCCAAACATCATCTAGGTCCTGACGACAATGGTAAAGAGTTCGATCAAAAGGTATACCGCTCCATGATTGGTTCTTTACTTTATCTATGTGCATCTAGGCCAGATATTATGCTTAGTGTTTGCATGTGTGCTCGATTTCAAGCGGCACCAAAGGAATCGCATCACTTAGCTGTGAAGCGAATTCTTCGATATTTGGCTCACACCCCAACTCTAGGATTATGGTACCCAAAGGGCTCAGAGTTTGATCTGGCTGGATTCTCGAATGCTGATTATGCTGGTGACAAAGTTGATCGCAAGTCTACATCTGGCACATGTCACTTTCTGGGACGATCACTTGTATGTTGGTCTTCAAAGAAGCAGAACTGTGTATCTCTCTCCACTGCTGAATCTGAATACATTGCTGCTGGATCTTGCTGCGCTCAGCTTCTGTGGATGAAGCAAACACTCAAGGACTATGGCATTCATCTGAAGCAAGTGCCACTTTACTGCGACAACGAAAGCGCCATCAAGATTGCCAACAACCCAGTTCAGCACTCGAAGACAAAGCACATTGAAATTCGTCATCACTTTCTCAGAGATCATGTTGTGAAGGAAGACATTGATATCATACACGTCAACACTGAAGAGCAATTGGCAGATATCTTCACCAAGCCCTTGGATGAGAAGAGGTTTTGCAAGTTACGGTGTGAGCTAAATATCCTGGAATCCTCAAATGTCCTGTGATCAGGCACACATCCTAACCCATATGCATATTGATGACTTAGATGTGCAACACACGAAGTGAAGTATATCTTCAATCAATGAAGACATACATTCTAAGTGTGAATACATTAATGTGGAATTTGACTTCGGAGCGCCACGATAATTGTGCGCCGTGTCTGGGTCTAATACTTCCTATACGTGGGTAACGCCACCACCAAACGTTCTGTTTTGAAGTGTTTCACTCATGGCGTTACCTTGCAATGTCTTCACATTTGGTTTGGCTTCGAACTCAACATATTTTCATGATTATCTTCACTATGTTGATTATAGATATATACATATATATATATATATGCTATTGTTCTGTCCTCTACAACATTCACTTATAGCCATGTCTTCGTGTTGAATCTTTTGAACTAAGTGAATGTGATCGCACCCCAACTTCTCTATGCTTTCTATCTCAAACTCTATCTCTCCAAGTCATATGCATTCTATTGAAACTGTCGAATGTCTTCTCTGCGTCCTTGTCAGCAGAAGATACAGAGACAACCATTAAGTCCGTTTTCAATGCTCATTCCTCCACATGAAATCCGAAGAAGTAGGAACGACCACCCGATAATCCAGGCGTGCGTGGGACGTGGAACAAACCCCAAAATTCCGCATACTGGCCACGTGTTCCTCAGATGCGAATCGCCAGGGGCACCTGTGTAATAGCACAGTGCCGCCCCTGTGCCTATAAATACACACTCACAGCGGTAATTATCTCTTCTTCCACCCTCGCACGAACCCTAGCGCCACCGCTAGCTTGCGACGACGCCGGCGACGAAGCGCTTCGCTGCCGCAACCTCTCTGACGCCGTCTTCACGCCGACCGCGGACATCGTCCTCTCCGCCGTCGCCATAGGTCTCCTCCGTCGCCAGGTTAGGGCAGGGAAGAGTGAACTGCTCGGCCTCATCTCCCACTCCGTCTAGCAGTTCTCAGTGTGGTAAATAAAACTTCCTTTTTACAGCACCGTTGATCCTATTGATCTGTCACTTTCTACCACAAGCAGTTTCTGTTCACACAAGATAGATCTCTCTCATACTGCATCTCATAACATGCCTAGTATATTCACTCATGCGTCACAAAGTAGTTAGATTCCTCACTTGTACTGATCTGTGGGTTCGTACAAATCTGGAACCAACTTCTTATCTATGAGTAAATGTCTTCGCACAATGAGGTCAATGTCTTCTAAACTGATTTATCTTCAAAATCTTCTGAGAATGCATATGGCCTCTTCCCCTTCCCTCGCACCTTAATGCTGTCACAGGTACATGTCCATGGGAGAATCCTTTGGTTCTCATAGTCTGCATTCATTTGCAGAATTCTTACAGCAACACATAAATTCTCCTGAAGCCAGTTCCTGTTGGTCCAGCAAGAGAAGGCCTTTGAAGCCTTTGAACGTCTTGAAGCCTTTCAAGTTAAAGTTCAGGGCTTCAGAGAAAGCAGCAAGGAAGGGGGGCAGACAACGTCGTGGCGGAACATCCAGAGATCTGCCTGATGAACTCGCATAAATGTATAAGACATATCCTGAAGAGGATTATGGTCAGCGCAAGACCCGAATCCAATGGATTCGACGCTATTGGGCAGAACAATGGTTCAAATACCGCTTCACAACCCAAGAGTATGCTGAGAAAAGTGCCATCAAAAGACCGTGGGGGGACATCTTGTACAAGAACCTTCTACCCAGGTCCAGAGATGAAGCTATTGCCCAAAGCTTCTATCCATGCATGGTCCGTGGGCCACAGCCTGATGATGCACATCCGTCCTCACTACTCTGGTGTCGTGACGACAATCTGTTCAAGCGCAACTTCCAATTTGCCCAAAACTCAGCGAAGCAGAACAAGAAGAAATTTGGGTTAGACTTCAACCCTGGTCCCTCAGCACCAAGGGCAGATGGCACACGAGAAGCAGAACCCAATGTCATCGGTCCTTATGCAAACCTTGAAGGCCTCATCACCCGCATCTTAGTTCAAGGGACCGCAGTGAATGAGCCTGCAGCTGACACTGAGTCTGATGACGCGCCTGCAGTGCCGAAGCCAAAGCAGTTGAAGAAGCCAAAAGCTTCAAAGCCGGCCCCTTCACCAAAAATCTCAAAGGCAAAGCCATTAGCAACTGCACCTCCTGAAGACAGTGTGCAGTCTGTAGACTTATCACGCGTCTCCAAGCCCCAGAAGGCCAAGATGCCTCTGTCTCACACTGGCAAAGAGCTAACAGCTGCTGCCATAGTGCGCAATGACGACATTGATCTGTCAAGTGATGAAGATCTTGCAGATGACGCTCTTGAGAAACTCATCAAGAGCAAAGAAGAAGCAAAAATCTTCAATGATCTGCCTCTCTTTGATGTCACCATCATCCACAACTTCATTGATGAGTGGTTTGACACGCCAAACATCAGCTTTGAAGATCTGCAGCTTCCTATTGGCCTCAGTGTCGCCTTCCAAGGCACCATTGCCTCAGAACTTGCTATTGCCCAGCGCATTGTTGAGCTGAAGCAGAAGATTGACTTTGAAAAGGCTCAGTTCAAGAAGCATATGGCCAAGCTCAGCGTGCAAGAAGTGAAGAACTTCAAGACCATGATGCACGAGCTCTAGGAAGCCTTTGTGAAGAAGCGTGCAGAAGCTCAGGGTTCGCGTGAGCGCATGAAGACTCTGGCTGACAGATGTGTGCAAGCCTATAATGAGGCTGAGAAGCGCAAAGCACTTGGGCGTCCTGGCATCGACCCCAGGATGGCCGCAAAGAAGAAGAAGAAGCCTGCTACGGCTGAATCTGATGCACCAAGGCAAGAAGCAGTTCCGATTGTCTTCCCAACAAGAATGACTGGCTCGAAGCCAAAGAGCCGGTCAACAGCTTCAGAGCTGAAGAAGACAAGAACTGCTGAGGCTGAAGCCAGGAAGAGGAAAAGCTCTGAAGCCTCTCCTACTGCCCCCAGCAAGAAAAAGAGAAAGACCAAGAAAGCTCGGGCTGCTCCCACAGAGCCCTTGATAGTTGAACCCATTTCTATGGTTCATCCTGATGCAGAACGTCAACTGACAGTTCATGAGCCTGCTTCCACAGAGGCTCCTGAAGCTGAAGACATTCCAGCAGCTGATCCCATCGCTGCTGAAGACATTGATCATCATGACAATGTAGAAGATGATGCAGTCCTTCCTCAGTTAGAAAACAGCGAACTCATCAGCATTGGCCATCCACTGACGCCAATTGCACAGGATGCTTCATGGGCGGATCGCCCACAAGAGGAAGAAGACTATGAGGCCCAGCCCACTTCAACTCCATAGGCGTCGTCTGTGTTCCGTAGGCTTCGCAAAGGTCCAAGGCCTCAAGTCTCTGCTGAAGACATTCTGGCTGCATCAGCCGCAGAAGAAGTACCACAAGATCCCACTCCTCTGCTCCATCAAGAAGCAGTTCTCCAGGAGAACGTGCCTGTAACCGACCCTCCAGCTAGTCAAGTGAAGGATGCAAATCTTGAGGCTGCCACAACCAACAACGAAGCTAATGTGGAGCTCTCCCCAGCAAAAGCTTCAGAAGACAGCGAAGCCACTGATCCCGCCACTTCTGTTCTTGAGTCTGCTACCGGTCCCCAATTTAATTATCATGTTGAGCACAGGCCTCAGGTCCAGAAGCCAATCCCAAGACTGCCAAGGTTTCCAGGTCCTGCATCAGCACCTGGCTCCTTCAACATCAATGGCTTCAGGGCAGACAACACGTTCTTCGATAGTTCCAAGAACCCCTACTCAAGGGAAAGGATATCATCTGATCGGTTCTAGAGCTATCCTCAGTGAAGCTATTACTCTTGCATTCTTTACAACCAAGGTCGCATCTTCCCACACAAGCGCCTTGACGTTGAAGCTGTAGCTGGTCTGCCCTGTCTAGAAGAAACGGTGGATTGCTTCAAGCAAGTGGGTCTGCTGCAGTTTGTCACTGATGAAGAGCATTGGAATGAAGAGCTGCTGCTACAATTCTATGCCACACTTCACATCAAAGGGTATAGCAGAGATCCGAAGACTTGGGTCCTGGAGTGGATGACTGGCAACGTTCATCAGGAAGCCAATGCATTTGACATCATTGAGCTCACTGGCTTGCCCACTCCTGGCGATCTCTTCGAGTAAGGCTGTCAGCTGCATACTGAAGCTATTGAGAGCATCTTTTCAGCGGCCAGAACCCAATATTAGTCAAATGCTCAGCATGATGAAGCCAATTCCCCCAGATGCTGCGTATCCCACAGAGTTCTTCGTTGAAGACCTTGAGTACCTGCCCAGAACCATCTATCACATCATCAGGTGAACTCTCTGGCCTATCAAAGGGCACTCTCCAAATGCCAAGCTTCAGGGTGCAATGAAGACTTTGGTCTTCTATATACTTCATGGCAAATGCTTAAATGCACAAGACTTCTTCATACGCCAACTTGCTGCATCAGGCATGGATCTGTTTGGTTTGAAGTTCTACGTCCCTTGGGTCATGCGGCTGATCAAGCTACACTCCGCCATCAAGTATCAGCCCTCAGCCCGCAACCATCGGATCTTCTTGCCTGACGTGGACATGTCAACTGAAGCCATATATTCTGAGCCTGCCAAGCAACCTCTAAGTCTTCAGAATGCAGAACATCAGAGTTTTACACAGAACGTTGAAGGCGTTGAAGCAGTTTCTCGGGTGTATCCTTTGGCTGGCACTACACGTGCACCACACTCTGCTTCAACTAAAGCCACTGACAGTGCCACTACTTCAAGACCCAAGAAGCGCACTCGTGTTCTCAACGACCGAGAGCTTCTTGTGGCCCTACATCAGAAACAAGATAGGCATCATGACTGGCTGAAGCGTCAGATGAAAAGCCTCTTGGTGGATGTTAATCGCACTCGAAATCTTGCCACCAAGAATGCTTTCGTTGCCCATGAAACCTGTCGCCGCACATGGAAAGGGCTAACGATGATGCTTTCTGAAGCTGATCTTCAAGAGGATGGCTTCACTGAGAGATTCAAGTTTGACTCCACACCTCCTCGAAGGGCTGTGCTGCTAGGAACTCCATCCCTTGAAGACTCTGAGTTCTCTTCCTCTGCTGCCACAGTCACTGCCAGAATTATTGAGGAAGAAGACGATGCTACTTCACCGCCATATCCTTCAGCACCTCCAAGCTCTTCTGCACCGCCAAACAACACCAACAACCCTGCTACTTCACCTACTCCTCATGGGAACGAGTAGAGGCTCTGTCTTCAAACCTTTTTGGTCATTACTGACAAAAGGGGGAGAAGCATATGAGATTGATAGTCTTCAAGCAGGTCCATATGGGCGGGTGCTTTATATTTTGCTTCGTGCTTACAACTCTCGTTTTTGCTACATTTGGTTCTTATGAGTTGTAACACTTAAACTAGATGGTCGTCTGCTACTTATTTGCCACCTTGTTTTGCAAAGATAAATTCCGCATGTGCGACGATAAATTCCGCACTTAGGTCATTCTGCAGACGCCCATTTTCCATTATGCATGGCATTATCTTCATATACTTTCACATGCATAGCGGATTGTCATCATAAGTTGAAGAGGATCTCCACAAGTACCACTTGCCATGTGCATTTGCATTCCAAAAGCAAATTAACTTATATGCACATCTTCAGGGGGAGCCCTTGCAACTTATGAAGACAATTCCTTATCCTTTACAGTTTCATAGATTATATTCCCCGTTGAAAACTTCAACTAGTTTGTCATCAATCACCAAAAAGGGGGAGATTGTAAGTGCATCTAGTGCCACCCCTAGTTGGTTTTGGAGTATTGATGACAAACCTAGTTGAGGGACTAATGTGTTTGTGAGAATTGCAGAATAACATAGGTAGAAGTCCCTCATGATTCGGTTTTACTACCAGAGATGACCCCCAAAAATGTATGAAGACATTGGAGTCAAAGGTGGTATATGAAGATATTCACATTGAAGGCTATGACAAGAGAAGACACAACATGAAGCCAATGGAGCTCGAAGACTTAGATCTTTCGTAGTTCTTTTTCTTTTGTGTTGAGTCATAGGAACCACCGTACTGTTAAGTGGGGTCTAAGAGAACCAGTCAGAATGACTGAAGTGATGCCTAAATCAAAAACCTATGCCTTCGAGTGAAGACTATGAAAGCGAATCTTGTCCAGAGTCGGACAAGTCAGCTTTGCTTGTAGCCCAAGTAAAGTTGTCGCGTGAGTTTGAAATCTGACCGTTGGGACACGTGTCAGTTCCTTAGTGACCCAGGGTCATTTCGGACAAATCAGGTCGGGTTGCCAAGTGGCTATAAATAGCCCACCCCCTACAACCATAAATGGTTGGCTGCTCAGATTGAGAGTACGACTTTTGTCGTTTGAGAGCAACCCACCTCGAAGCCTTTGAGAGAGAATTCCTTGCGAGGATAAAGCCCTAACGACCCAGAGCCAGAGAAAATTGGGCATCACTTAAGTCTTCTTGTCTGTGTGATCTCAAGACCTATTACATTTGAGGACTGTGCATCCTCCAGACGGTTAGGCGTCGCGTTCTGAGCTTCCAAGAGACATTGTGGATTGCCAGTGAACGAAGTCTGTGAAGGTTTGGGAGTCTACCTTGAAGATTTACCAGAGTGATTGGGCGAGGTCTATGTGACCTTAGCTCAAGGAGAATACGATGAGGACTGGGTGTCCTGAGCTACGTGTTCATGACTGGGTGTCCGGGACTGTGTGTCCTAAGGTTTAAATACCTAGCCGCTCCAACCAAACGTACAGTTGTCACAGCAACTGGAACTGGTCCAACACATCATTGTCTTCAACAAGTCACTGGTTTCATCTTCACTTCCTTTTACTTACTGATTACTCATTGTGAAGTCATTGCATGTCTGTTCTATCTTTTGTCTTCACAATGTGAGTGTATGATCTGTTTGGCTTCATAATATCTTCCTACCTGATCCTTATTACACTACAACTATTTGTCACTGTGCTTTCACTCTATTGATACTTGACCATGGCTTGCCTAGTGTAGTCTAACTTCCGCTGCATAGTAATAGGCATATCTCTACTGTTTGTCTTCATAACTTCCACGTTTTGAAGACTTTCATAAAAATCGCCTATTCACCCCCCCTCTAGTCGATATAATGCACTTTCACCTACCTATCATGGCATTTCCATAGCCATTCCGAGATATATTGCCATGCAAATTTCCACCATTCCGTTTACTATGACACGCTCCATCATTGTCATATTGCTTTGCATGATCATGTAGTTGACATTGTATTTGTGGCAAAGCCACTGTTCATAATTCTTTCATACATGTCACTCTTGATTCATTGCATATCCCGATACACCACCATAGGCATTCACATAGAGTCATATTTTGTTCTAAGTATTGAGTTGTAATTGTTGAGTTGTAAGTAAATAAAAGTGTGATGATCATCATTTTTAGAGCATTGTCCCAAGTGAGGAAAGGATGATGGAGACTATGATTCCCCCACAAGTCGGGATGAGACTCCGGGCTAAAAAAGATGCCATAAAAAAGAGAGAAAAGGTCCAAATAAAAAAATGAGAGAAAAAGAGAGAAGGGACAATGCTATTATCCTTTTACCACACTTGTGCTTCAAAGTAGCAGCATGATCTTCATGATAGAGAGTCTCCTATGATCACTTTCATATACTAGTGGGAATTTTTCATTATAGAACATGGCATGTATATTCCAATGATGGGCTTCCTCAAAATGCCCTAGGTCTTCGTGAGCAAGCGAGTTGGATGCACACCCACTTAGTTCCTTTTGTTGAGCTTTCATATACTTATAGCTCTAGTGCATCCGTTGCATGGCAATCCCTACTCACTCACATTGATATCTATTAATGGGCATCTCCATAGCCCGTTGATACGCCTAGTTGATGTGAGACTATCTTCTCCCTTTTTGTCTTCTCCACAACCACCATTCTATTCCACATATAGTGCTATGTCCATGCCTCACGCTCATGTATTGCGTGAAGATTGAAAAGTTTGAGAACACCAAAAGTATGAAACAATTGCTTGGCTTGTCATCGGGGTTGTGCATGATTTAAATACTTTGTGTGGTGAAGATAGAGCATAGCCAGACTATATGATTTTGTAGGGATAACTTTCTTTCGCCATGTTATTTTGAGAAGACATAATTGCTTAGTTAGTATGCTTGAAGTATTATTATTTCTATGTCAATATTAAACTTTTGTCTTGAATCTTTCAAATCTTAATATTCATACCACAATTAAGAGAATTACATTGAAATTATGCCAAGTAGCATTCCACATCAAAAATTCTGTTTTTATCATTTACCTACTCGAGGACGAGCAGGAATTAAGCTTGGGGATGCTTGATACGTCTCCAACGCATCTATAATTTTTTATTGTTCCATTCTATATTACATTCTGTTTTGGACATTATTGGGCTTTATTATACACTTTTATATTATTTTTGGGACTAACCTATTAACCGGAGGCCCAGCCCAGAATTGCTGTTTTTTTGCCTATTTCAGAGTTTCGCAGAAAAATAATACCAAACAGAGTCCAAACGGAATGAAACCTTCGGGAACATGATTTTTGGAATGAACGTGATCCAGAGGACTTGGACCCTATGTCAAGAAAGCAACCAGGAACGCATGAGGTGGGGGGCGCGCCTACCCCCTAGGCGCGCCCTCCACCCTCATGGGGCCCACGTTGCTCCTCCGACGTACTTCTTCCTCCTATATATACCTACGTACCCCCAAACTACCAGATACAGAGCCAAAACCCTAATTCCACCGCCGCAACCTTCTGTACCTGTGAGATCCCATCTTGGGGCCTTTTCCGGAGCTCCGCCGGAGGGGGAATCGATCACGGAGGGCTTCTACATCAACACCATAGCCTCTCCGATGATATGTGAGTAGTTTACCTCAGACCTTCGGGTCCATAGTTATTATCTAGATGGCTTCTTCTCTCTTTTTGGATCTCAATACAATGTTCTCCCCCTCTCTTGTGGAGGTCTATTCGATGTAATCTTCTTTTACAGTGTGTTTGTTGAGACCGATGAATTGTGGGTTTATGGTCAAGTTTATCTATGAACAATATTTGAATCTTCTCTGAATTATTTTATGTATGATTGGTTATCTTTGCAAGTCTCTTCGAATTATCAGTTTGGTTTGGCCTACTAGATTGATCTTTCTTGCAATGGGAGAAGTGCTTAGCTTTGGGTTCAATCTTGCGGTGTCCTTTCCCAGTGACAGTAGGGGCAGCAAGGCATGTATTGTATTGTTGCCATCGAGGATAACAAGATGGGCTTTATACCATATTGCATGAGTTTATCCCTCTACATCATGTCATCTTGCTTAAAGCGTTACTCTGTTCTTTTGAACTTAATACTGTAGATGCATGCTGGATAGTGGTCAATGTGTGGAGTAATAGTAGTAGATGCAGGCAGGAGTCGGTCTACTTTTCTCGGACGTGATGCCTATATACACGATCATACCTAGATATTCTCATAACTATGCTCAATTCTGTCAATTGCTCAACAGTAATTTGTTTACCCACCGTAATACTTATGCTCTCAAGAGAAGCCACTAGTGAAACCTATGGCCCCCGGGTCTATTTTCTATCATATTAATCTCCTGTTAACAAGCTATTTATATTGCCGTTTTTATTTTGCTTTATTTACTTTGCATCTTTATCATAAAAATACCAAAAAAATTATCTTATGATATATATCAGATCTCACTTTCGTAAGTGACTGTGACGGGATTGACAACCCCTTTATTGCGTTGGTTGCGAGGATTTTATTTGTTTGTGTAGGTGCGAGGGACTCGTGCGTGGCCTCCTACTGGATTGATACCTTGGTTCTCAAAAACTGAGGGAAATACTTACGCTACTTTTCTGCATCACCCTTTCCTCTTCAAGGGAAAACCAACGCAGTGCTCAAGAGGTAGCATTCATCAAAATCATCTTCATCAATCTCAAACATGGTGCCAACTACTGCATCTCTAGTGACCGTGTGTGTAAATCCAAAGATACCAACACCAAGGGGGTGGTCACCTACTTCTGTGGGAAAAAACTCAGATTCATGGAGCAAACCTTCAATGATGTGGCAGAGTTTGGCCTTGCGGTGGAAGGGGATGACCCTGTTTGCTTCAGCAATGGCGAGGAAGTCATGTCGCAGCAGAGGAACCATACCAATCACCATGTCATCACGCACCCTGCGGTCCGGCGGCCCAAGCTCTACGGTCATGCCCGGCCGGAGGTCGGGGATGACATTGATGGGAAAGTTGGCCATTGTTGGTGCTCTCTGCAGCGGAGTAGGGGATGGTGTTGAGGTCGAGGTGGAATGCGGAGCGGCGGCCTTTGGGAGTGACTTGGGGACCCAACGCCACCTCTTTCTCCACCGTCGGGTAGAGCAGGATGAAGCCACGTGTCCCCCAGGCCGACAATTGTTACATCGAAGGGATCTGGTTGGCAGTTGCGTTCCCAAGCCAAAGTTGGTAGGTGTGGTAAATGGCAGGGGTAAATTGGTTTGTTGATTCTGTGGCCCTGTGTGATTTGCATGGGATTTTTTCTTGCCCATAGTGTCAACCGTGACCGATGCTGAATTGTGGCAATGTTTGGGAGGATCATTTGTTCCCATAGAAATAGAAAATTCCATAGTAGAGGATACCAAATGAATAGCGCGATTACTTTCCAAAGGAACTAGTGGAGCCTCACGATTATTGCCCAAATTTCTGTCCAAACCAGAGGAGGCACAGGTCGTATAGGCCTGATTCGATTTGGGCCTCCAATAGTAACAGTTTGCATTGAGATCAGAACATTGTGGAGTAGTGTGGCCCAATAATGTGCAAGCGCGACACTGAAAAGCCCCTGGACAGCCAAATGTGAAGTGGGTATAAGAGCCATGATGTCTACTACACAACCTTCTTCTTGTAGACGTTGTTGGGCCTCCAAGTGCAGAGGTTTGTAGGACAGTAGCAAATTTCCCTCAAGTGGATGACCTAAGGTTTATCAATCCGTAGGAGGCGTAGGATGAAGATGGTCTCTCTCAAGCAACCCTGCAACCAAATAACAAAGAGTCTCTTGTGTCCCCAACACACCCAATACAATGGTAGATTGTATAGGTGCACTAGTTCGGCGAAGAGATGGTGATACAAGTGCAATATGGATAGGATAAAGGTTTTTGTAATCTGAAATTATAAAAACAGCAAGGTAACTAATGATAAAAGTGAGCGTAAACGGTATTGCAATGCGTTGAAATAAGGCCTAGGGTTCATACTTTCGCTAGTGCAAGTTCTCTCAACAATAATAACATAATTGGATCACATAAACATCCCTCAACATGCAACAAAGAGTCACTCCAAAGTCACTAATAGCGGAAAACAAACGAAGAGATCATGGTAGGGTATGAAACCACCTCAAAGTTATTCTTTCCAATCAATCCATTGGGCTATTCCTATAAGTTTCACAAACAGCCCTAGAGTTCATACTAGAATAACACCTTAAGACACAAATCAACCAAAACCCTAATGTCACCTAGATACTCCAATGTCACCTCAAGTATCTGTGGGTATGATTATACGATATGCATCACACAATCTCAGATTCATCTATTCAACCAACACATAGAACCTCAAAGAGTGCCCCAAAGTTTCTACTGGAGAGTCAAGACGAAAACGTGTGCCAACCCCTATGCATAGGTTCATGGGAGGAACCCGCAAGTTGATCACCAAAACATACATCAAGTGGATCAATAGAATACCCCATTGTCACCACGGGTATCCCACGCAAGACATACATCAAGTGTTCTCAAATCCTTAAAGACTCAATCTGATAAGATAACTTCAAAGGGAAAACTCAATCCATTACAAGAGAGTAGAGGGGGAGAAACATCATAAGATCCAACTATAATATCAAATCTCACGATACATCAAGATCATACCACCTCAAGAACACGAGAGAGAGAGAGAGATCAAACACATAGCTACTGGTACATACCCTCAGCCCCGAGGAAGAACTACTCCCTCCTCGTCATGGAGAGCACCGGGATGATGAAGATGGCCACCGGAGAGGGATTCCCCCTCCGGCAGGGTGCCGGAATGGGTCTAGATTGGTTTTCGGTGGCTAAAGAGGCTTCTGGCGGCGAAACTCCCGATCTATTGTGCTCTCCAAAGTTTTTAGGGTATATGGGTATACATGGGAGGAAGAAGTACGTCGGTGGGCCTCCGGGCTGTCCACGAGGCAGGGGGGCGTGCCCAAGGGGGTGGGCGCGCTCCCCACCCTCATGGGCAGCCCGGGACTCTCCTGGTCGAACTCCGATACTCCGTGGGCTTCTTCTGGTCCAAAAATAAGTTCCATGAAGTTTCAGGTCAATTGGACTTCGTTTGATTTTCCTTTTCTGCGATACTCTAAAACAAGGAAAAAACAGAAACTGGCACTGGGCTCTGGGTTAATAGGTTAGTCCCAAAAATAATATAAAAGTGCATAGTAAAGCCCATAAACATCCAAAACAGATAATATAATAGCATGGAACAATAAAAAATTATAGATACGTTGGAGACGTATCAAGCCACAAATGTACCATGTTGGGCCTGGAGGTGGGCTCCCAGACGTAGCACTCGTCGGGTTGGATAGGTTGGAGATTTCAACAGTAACCACCACGCCACATGTGCAAGATCTGTCCCCACAGATTGTGCAATTCATACCAGGGCATGATCCGGCTAGGTGCCCCTTGGCATTGCATGAAGCACATAAGTTTAACCTCATGTAGATATATTCCTATGAGGGGACACTGCTTAATTGCCATACGGTTGCAATGTGTTGCTCCGAGTGATCGACGCGTTGAAAGTCCATAATATGCAACATAATGAAATTTGGGATAGATTGCCAAGTTTCCCACCTAAACCGACAGCCTTCAAACTTTGCATTATGTGCCATAACTCTATCATAATGAATTGATGGAAGACTACCAAAAGTAATATCTGTCACTAAAGTTGACGAAACTTGCTCCGTGGATGGCGCCTTACCAAGAGAATTTGAATTAGCCACAATTGCAGAAAAGTCCTTCGTCGGCAATGAAACTTTAGATGTTGATTCCGGCAGTAGTGGCCATTGTTGACGCCAAAGCAAGACCAAATTTTTGAAGCTCTGCATGAGCATTAGTATCATTAGAATGACCAGCTGCCAGGAAGGTGACTTTGATTTGATTGCAATCGGAGAATGAGAAGCAACCTCAGGACTATGAGTGTTCTAATGCCAGTAGTTGTCCAAGTGTCTTGATCGAATGAAACCATGATGATAGAGTTGAAAATGACAAACAAAGTCAGGCCAAACTCGATCCATGAGGCCATAGATGAAGTGTCCCACACGATTCGAAGCCACGAAAAACCTAAAGGATCGACCTTCAATATGTTGCACATTTAGACCAGAAGGGAGACCCCCGATGCAGCATTGTAGAGCAATGGCCACTGATTCTTTAGAAAGAGAAAAGGAGTCATACGAGAAGTATACGACCAAGAAAAATTCTTTGGTCGATCCAGAGGGGGAGAAGTGAACAGAAGAACCAAAACGGCGACGCACCTGAGCCACGACCTCAAGGTCGGGCGAGAAGTCCCAGTGTAGGAGGCCCTCCATGAACTCCTAGATCAAGGTGCGGCATGGCTTGGTGGTGGAGGAGGAGAGTTGGGGCACCATGGCTTTTGACCTAAGTCAACTTCCTTCAAACCAGCAGATGAAATAGTCAAATTTCAAGTTCACCCGACGGACCCCAAGAAGACAGCTTCCATTGGGGCACAGCTGGATCCGACGGTCGATGCCGCATTATGAAGGAAATATGCCCTAGAGGCAATAATAAAGTTGTTATTTATATTTCCTTGTATCATTATAAATGTTTATTATTCATGCTAGAATTGTATTAACCGGAAACTTAGTACATGTGTGAATACATAGATAAACAGAGTGTCACTAGTATGCCTCTACTTGACTAGCTCGTTAATCAAAGATGATTATATTTCCTAGCCATGGAAAAAGAGTTGTCATTTGATGAACGGGATCACATCATTAGAGAATGATGTGATTGACTCGACCCATCCGTTAGCTTAGCAAGATGATCGTTTAGTTTGTTGCTATTGCTTTCTTCATAATTTATACATGTTCCTATGACTATGAGATTATGCAACTCTCGAATACCAGAGGAACACTTAGTGTGCTATCAAATGTCACAACGTAACTTGGTGACTATAAAGATGCTCTACAGGTGTCTCCGATGGTGTTTGTTGAGTTGGCATAGATCGAGATTAGGATTTGTCGCTTCGATTGTCGGAGAGGTATCTCTGGGCCCTCTCGGTAATGCACATCACTATAAGCCTTGCAAGCAATGTGACTAATGAGTTAGTTACGGGATGTTGCATTACGGAACGAGTAAAGAGACTTTCCGGTAACGAGATTGAACTAGGTATTGAGATACCGACGATCGAATCTCGGGCAAGTAACATACCGATGACAAAGGGAACAACGTATGTTGTTATGCGGTTTGACCGGTAAAGATCTTCGTAGAATATGTAGGGACCAATATGAGCATCCAGGTTCCACTATTAGTTATTGACCAGAGACGAGTCTCCGTCATGTCTACATAGTTCTCGAACTCGTAGGGTCCGCACGCTTAATGTTCGGTGACGATCGGTACTATGAGTTTATGTGTTTTGATGTACTGAAGGTAGTTCAGATTCCCGGATGTGATCATGGACATGATGAGGAGTCTTGAAATGGTCGAGACATAAAGATTGATATATTGGACGGCCATGTTCGGACAAGGGAAGTGTTCCGGGTGGTTTCGGATAAAACCGGAGTGCCGGAGGGTTACCGGAACCCCCCGGGAAGTTATTGGGCCCTTAGTGGGCTTTAGGGGAGAGAGAGGGCAGCAGCCAGGGTGTGGCACCCCCCAAGGGAGTCCAAATTGGACTAGGGGAGGGGGGTGCGGCCCCTCTTTCCCTCTCCCTTCCCCTCTCCTTGCTTCCCCCTCCTAGTACGACTAGGAAAGGAGGAATCCTACTCCTACTAGGAGGATGATTCCTCCTCCCTTGGCGCGCCCTCTAGGGCCGGCCGGCCTCCTCCTCCCCTCCTTTATATACGGGGGAGGGGAGAACCCCATAGACACACAAGTTGATTGTTTAGCCGTGTGCGGTGCCCCCTCCACATAATTCCACCTCAGTCATATCGTTGTAGTGCTTAGGCGAAGCCCTGTGTCAGTAACTTCATCATCACCGTCATCACGCCGTCATGCTGATGAAACACTCCCTCTACCTCAGCTGGATCTAGAGTTCGTGGGACGTCACCGAGCTGAACGTGTGAGATCACGGAGGTGTCATACCTTCGGTACTAGCATCGGTCGGATCGTGAAGACATACAACTACATCAACCGCGTTGTCATAATGCTTTCGCTTACGGTCTACGAGGGTATGTAGACAACTCTATCCCCTCTCGTTGATGTGCATCACCTAGATGGATCTTGCATGTGCGTAGGATTTTTTTTTGAAATTACTTCGTTCCCCAACAGTGGCATCCAAGCCAAGTCTATGTGTAGATATTATATGCATGAGTAGAACACAAAAGAGTTGTGGGTATATACATATTGCTTGCCGTCACTAGTTGATTCTTGATTCAGCGGTATTGTTGGATGAAGCGGCTCAGACCGACATTACGCGTACGCTTACGCGAGACTGGTTCTACAGACGTGCTTCGCACACAAGTGGCTAGTGGGTGTCAGTTTCCCCAACTCTAGTTGAATCGGATTCAATGAAAATGGTTCTGTCTGAAGATCAAAAAGCAATCACTATACTGCATTATGTTTTTGATGCGTAGGTAAGAACGGTTCTTGCTCAGCCCGTAGCAGCCACGTAAAACTTGCAACAAGAAAGTAGAGGACGTCTAACTTGTTTTTGCAAGGCATGTTGTGATGTGATATGGTCAAGACATGATGCTAAATTTTATTGTGTGAGATGATCATGTTTTGTAACAGAGTTATCGGCAACTGGCAGGAGCCAGATGGTTGTCGCTTTATTGCATGAAATGCAATTGCCATGCAATTGCATTAATTTATCACTAAGCGGTAGCGATAGTCATAGAAGCAATAGTTGGCGAGATGACAACGATGCTTCCATGGAGATCAAGGTGTCAAGCCAATGACGACGGTGATCATGACAGTGCTTTGGAGATGGAGATCAAAGGCACAAGATGATGATGGCCATATCATATCACTTATATTGATTGCATGTGATGTTTATCCTTTATGCATCTTATTTTGCTTAGTTTGACGGTAGAATTATAAGATGATCTCTCACTAAATTTCAAGGTATAAGTGTTCTCCCTGAGTATGCACCGTTGCTACAGTTCGTCGTGCCAAGACACCACCTGATGATCGGGTGTGATAAGATCTATGTTCACATACAACGGGTGCAAGCCAGTTTTGCACAAGTAGAATACTCGGGTCAAACTTGACTAGCCTAGCATATGCAGATATGGCCTCGAAACACTGAGACCGAAAGGTCGAGCATGAATCATATAGTAGATATGATCAACATAGTGATGTTCACCATTTAAAAGTACTCCATCTCACGTGATGATCGGACATGGTTTAGTTGATATGGATCACGTGATCACTTAGATGATTAGAGGGATGCCTATCTAAGTGGGCATTCTTAAGTAATATTATTAACTTTAATTTATCATGAACTTAGTACCTGATAGTATTTTGCATGTCTATGTTGTTATAGATAGATGGCCCGTGCTGTTGTTTCGTTGAATTTGAATGCGTTCCTAGAGAAAGCTAAGTTGAAAGATGATGGTAGCAATTACACGGACTGGGTCCGTAACTTGAGGATTATCCTCATTGCTGCACAGAAGAATTACATCCTGGAAGCACCGCAAGGTGACAAACCCGCTGCAGGAGCAACACCAGATGTTATGAACATCTGGTAGAGCAAAGCTGATGACTACTCGATAGTTCAGTGTGCAATGCTTCACGGCTTAGAACCGGGACTTCAATGACATTTTGAACATCATGGAGCATATGAGATGTTCCAGTAGTTGAAGTTGATATTTCAAGCAAATGCCTGGATTGAGAGATATGAAGTCTCCAATAAGTTCTACAGCTGCAAAATGGAGGAGAATAGTTTTGTCAGTGAACATATACTCAGAATGTCTAGGTACCACAACCACTTGACTCCGCTAGGAGTTAATCTTCCTGATGATAGTGTCATTGACAGAGTTCTTCAATCACTGCCACCAAGATACAAGAGCTTCATGATGAACTATAATATGAAAGGGATGGATAAGACAATTCCCGAGCTCTTCACAATGCTAAAGGCTGCGGAGGTAGAAATCAAGAAGGAGCGTCAAGTGTTGATGGTCAACAAGACCACCAGTTTCAAGAAAAAGGGTAAAGGGAAGAAGGGGAACTTCAAGAAGAACGGCAAGCAAGTTGCTGCTCAAGTGAAGAAGCCCAAGTCTGGACCTAAGCCTGAGACTGAGTGCTTCTACTACAAAGGGACTGGTCACTGGAAGCGGAACTGCCCAAAGTATTTGGCGGAGAAGAAGGATGGCAAAGTGAAAGGTATATTTGATATACATGTTATTTATGTGTACCTTACTAATGCTCGCAGTAGCGCCTGGTATTTGATACTGGTTCTGTTGCTAATATTTGCAACTCGAAACATGGGCTACGGATTAAGCAAAGATTGGCTAAGGACGAGGTGACGATGTGCATGGGAAATTGTTCGAAAGTCGATGTGATCGCTGTCGGCACGCTACATCTACATCTACCTTCGGGATTAGTTTTAGACCTAAATAATTGTTATTTGGTGCCAGCGTTGAGCATGAACATTATATCTGGATTTTGTTTGATGCGAGATGGTTATTCATTTAAATCAGAAAATAATGGTTGTTCTATTTATAGGAGTAATATCTTTTATGGTCATGCACCCTTGATGAGTGGTCTATTTTTACTAAATCTTGATAGTAGTGATACACATGTTCATAGTATTGAAGCCAAAAGATATAAGTTTAATAATGATAGTGCAACTTATTTGTGGCATTGCCGTTTAGGTCATATTGGTATAAAGAGAATGAAGAAACTCCATGCTGCTGGGCTTTTGGAATCACTTGATGCTTGTGAACCATGCCTCATGGGCAAGATTACTAAGACTCCGTTCTCCGGAATGATCGAGCGAGCAACAGACTTGTTGGAAATAATACATACTGATGTATGCGGTCCGATGAGTGTTGATGCTCGCGACGGGTATCGTTATTTTCTTACCTTCATAGATGATTTGAGAAGATATGGATATATCTACTTGATGAAACATAAGTCTGAAACATTTGAAAAGTTCAAAGAATTTCAGAGTGAAGTGGAAAATCATCGTAACAAGAAAATTAAGTTTTTACGATCTGATCGTGGAGGTGAATATTTGAGTTATGAGTTTGGTCTTTATTTGAAACAATGTGGAATAGTTTCGCAACACACGCCACCTGGAACACCACAGCGTAATGGTGTGTCCGAACATAGTAACCGCACTTTATTAGATAGGGTGCGATCTATGATGTCTCTTACTGAGTTACCGCTATCGTTTTGGGGTTACGCTTTAGAGATGGCTCCATTCATGTTAAATAGGGCACCATCAAAATCCGTTGAGACGACACCTTATGAACTGTGGTTTGGCAAGAAACCCAAGTTGTCGTTTCTTAAAGTTTGGGGCTGTGATGCTTATGTGAAAAAACTTCAACCTGATAAGCTCGAACCCAAATCGGAGAAATGTGTCTTCATAGGATACCCAAAGGAGACTGTTGGGTACACCTTCTATCACAGATCCGAAGGCAAGATATTCGTTGCTAAGAATGGATCCTTTCTAGAGAAGGAGCTTCCCTCGAAAGAAGTGAGTGGGAGTAAAGTAGAACTTGACGAGGTAATTGTACCTACTCCCTTATTGGAAAGTAGTTCATCACAGAAATCAGTTCCAATGATTCCTACACCAGTAAGTGAGGAAGCTAATGATGATGATCATGAAAGTTCTGATCAAGTTACTACCGAACCTCGTAGGTCAACCAGAGTTAGATCCGCACCAGAGTGGTACGGTAATCCTGTTCTGGAAGTCATGTTACTTGACCATGACGAACCTACGAACTATGAGGAAGCGATGATGAGCCCAGATTCCGCAAAATGGTTTGAGGCCATGAAATCTGAGATGAGATCCATGTATGAGAACAAAGTGTGGACTTTGGTTGACTTGCCCGATGATCGGCAAGTCATAGAGAATAAATGGATCTTCAAGAAGAAGACTGACACTGACGGTAATATTACAGTCTACAAAGCTCGACTTGTTGTGAAAGGTTTTCGACAAGTTCAAGGAGTTGACTATGATGAGACCTTCCCACCCGTAGCGATGCTTAAGTCCGTCCGAATCATGTTAGCAATTGCCACATTTTATGATTATGAAATTTGGTAAATGGATGTCAAAACTGCATTCCTTAATGGATATCTTAAAGAAGAGTTGTATATGATGCAACTAGAAGGTTTTGTCGATCCAAAAGGTGCTAACAAAGTGTGCAAGCTCCAGCGATCCATTTATGGACTGGTGCAAGCCTCTCGGAGTTGGAATATATGCTTTGATAATGTGATCAAAGCATATGGAATTATTCAAACTTTTGGAGAAGCCTGTATTTACAAGAAAGTGAGTGGGAGCTTTGTAGCATTTCTGGTATTATATGTAGATGACATATTGTTGATCGAAAATGATACTTAATTTCTGAATAGCATAAAAGGATACTTGAATAAGAATTTTTCAATGAAAGACCTTGGTGAAGCTGCTTATATATTGGGCATCAAGATCTATAGAGATAGATCAAGACGCTTAATTGGACTTTCACAAAGCACATACCTTGATAAAGTTTTGAAGAAGTTCAAAATGGATCAAGCAAAGAAAGGGTTCTTGACTGTGTTACAAGGTGTGAAGTTGAGTCAGACTCAATGCCCAACCACTGCAGAAGATAGAGAGAAAATGAAAGTCATTCCCTATGCTTCAGCCATAGGTTCTATCATGTATGAAATGCTGTCTACCAGACCTGATGTGTGACTTGCTATTAGTTTAGCAGGGAGGTACCAAAGTAATCCAGGAATGGATCACTAGACAGCGGTCAAGAACATCCTAAAATACCCGAAAAGGACTAAGGATATGTTTCTCGTTTATGGAGGTGACAAAGAGCTCGTCGTGAACAGTTATGTCGATGCAAGCTTTGACACTGATCCAGATGACCCTAAGTCACAAACCGAATACCTATTTTTATTGAATGGTGGAGCTGCCAGTTGGTGCAGTTCCAAGAAGAGTGTCGTGGCGGGATCTACGTGTGAAGCAGAGTACATAGCTGCTTCAGAAGCAGCAAATGATGGAGTCTGGATGAAGGAGTTCATATCCAATCTAGGTGTCATACCTAGTGCATCGGGTCCAGTGAAAATCTTTTGTGACAATACTGGTGCAATTGCCTTGGCAAAGGAATCCAGATTTCACAAGAGAACCAAGCACATCAAGAGAAGCTTCAATTCCGTCCGTGATCAAGTCAAGGAGGGAGACATAGAGATTTGCAAGATACATACGGATCTGAATGTTGTAGAACCATTGATTAAGCCTCTCTCACGAGAAAAACATGATCAGCACCTAGACTCAATGGGTGTTAGAATCATTACAATGTAATCTAGATTATTAACTCTAGTACAAGTGGGAGAATGAAGGAAATATGCCCTAGAGGCAATAATAAAGTTGTTATTTATATTTCCTTATATCATGATAAATGTTTATTATTCATGATAGAATTGTATTAACCGGAAACTTAGTACATGTGTGAATACATAGACAAACAGAGTGTCACTAGTATGCCTCTACTTGACTAGCTCCTTAATCAAAGATGGTTAAGTTTCCTAGCCATGGACAAAGAGTTGTAATTTGATGAACGAGATCACATCATTAGAGAATGATGTGATTGACTTGACCCATCCGTTAGCTTAGCACGATGATCGTTTAGTTTGTTGCTATTGCTTTCTTCATAACTTATACATGTCCCTATGACTATGAGATTATGCAACTCCCGAATACCATAGGAACACCTAGTGTGCTATCAAATGTCACAACGTAACTGGGTGACTATAAAGATGCTCTACAGGTGTGTTCGATGGTGTTTGTTGAGTTGGCATAGATCGAGATTAGGATTTTTCACTCCGATTGTTGGAGAGGTATCTCTGGGCCCTCTCGGTAATGCACATCACTATAAGCCTTGCAAGCAATGTGACTAATGAGTTAGTTACGAGATGTTGCATTAGGGAACGAGTAAAGAGACTTGCCGGTAACGAGATTGAACTAGGTATTGAGATATCGATGATCGAGTATCGGGCAAGTAACATACCGATGACAAAGGGAACAATGTACGTTGTTATGCGGTTTGAACGATAAAGATCTTCGTAGAATATGTAGGAACCAATATGAGCATCCAGGTTCCGCTATTGGTTATTGACCGGAGACGAGTCTCGGTCATTTCTACAAAGTTTTCGAACCCGTAGGGTTCGCACGCTTAACGTTCGGTGACGATCGGTATTAGGAGTTTATGTGTTTTGATGTATCGAAGGTAGTTCGGAGTCTTGGATGTGATCACGGACATGACGAGGAGTCTCGAAATGGTCGAGACATAAATATTGATATATTGGACGGCCATGTTTGGACACCAAAAGTGTTCTGGGAGGTTTCGGATAAAACCAAAGTGCCGGAGGGTTACCGGAAACCCCCGGGAAGTTATTGGGCCCTTAGTGGGCTTTAGGGGAGAGACAGGGAAGCAGCTAGGAGGTGGCCCGCCCAAGGGAGTCTGAATTGGACTAGGGAAGGGGGCGCAGCCCCTCTTTCCCTCTCCCTTCCCCTTCCCCTATCCTAACTTCCCCCTCCTAGTAGGACTAGGAAAGGAGGAATCCTACTCCTACTAGGAGGAGGATTCCTCCTCCCTTGGCGCGCCCTCTAGGACCGCCGGCCTCCTCCTCCCCTCCTTTATATACGGGGGAGGGGGCATAGATACACAAGTTGATTGTTTAGCCGTGTGCGGTGCCCCCCTTCACAGAATTCCACCTCGGTCATATCGTTGTAGTGCCGAGGAAACTCTCCCTCGACCTCAGCTAGATCTAGAGTTCATGGGACGTCACCGAGCTGAACGTGTGTAGATCGCGGTGGTGCCATACCTTCGGTACTAGGATCGGTCGGATTGTGAAGACGTACGATTACATCAACCGCGTTATCATAATGCTTCCGCTTACGGTCTACGAGGGTACGTAGACAACTCTATCCCCTCTCATTGCTATGCATCACCTTGATGGATCTTGTGTGTGCCTAGGATTTTTTTTGAAATTATTGCGTTCCCCAACACATTACGCACGTTCCTACGCGAGAATTGGGACATCTTCTCCTAGCACCCTTTTGATATGCCAGGAATCCCATGCGAACTGGTCGAACATAGTGTTAATACACTTAAGGGATACAAGCCAGTCAAGCAAACGTTGCGGTGATTTTCTGAACCCAAACGACAGGCTATGGGGGAGGAGCTAGCCAAGTTACTCGAAGCCGGGTTTATCAAAGAAATCAAACATCCGGACTGGCTAGTAAACTTGGTCATGGTACCGAAGAAGGATAAACCCTGGCGCCTGTGTGTCAATTTCAAAGACCTTAATAAGGCCTGCCCGAAGGACCCCTTCCCACTACCTCGCATCGCCCAGATTATTGATGCAACCGCGGGGCATGATTCACTATGTTTCCTCGACGCATACTCCAGATACCATCAAATTAAGATGAAGGAATCCTACCAAGCCGCAACGGCATTCATCACCCCGTATGGGCCTTTCTGCTTCAACACTATGCCTTTCGGGCTCAAGAACGCCGGTTCCACTTACCAATGCATGATTCGAACGTGCCTAGAAAAGCAAATCGGCAAGACTGTGGAGGCATATGTAAATGACATAGTCATCAAAACCAAGATGTTGAATCGTTGGTGGATGAATTATGCCTTACATTCGACAACCTCCGACAATATGATATATGACTCAATCCGGAAAAGAGCATTTTCGGCGTTCCCGCCGGTAAACTGCTCAGCCAAAATTCAGGCCCTATCACAATTGGCAACACCAACTGAACTCAAACAGGTCCAAAAACTAGCCGGGTGCGTAGCAGCTTTGAGCCGTTTTATCTCCAGATTAGGAGAAAAGGCATTTCCATTGTATCGCCTGCTCCGACGCATCGACCACTTCACGTGGATAGACGCTACAGCGGCCGGACTGGAGGAAATACAAACTTTGCTAGGGAGCAACCCAATCCTGGCCGCACCAAACATCGGCGAACCAATGTTGCTCTACATATCTTCAACTCACCAGGTGGTGAGCGCGGTGCTTGTCGTCGAACGAGAAGAAGAGGGGCTTAAATTCCCAGTCCAAAAACCAATATACTACGTATCGACGGTCCTTACACCATGCAAATCCCGATACCCGCATTAGCAGAAGATAGCATATGCGGTCTTTATGGCATCCCGCAAGCTGCGGCTCTACTTTCAAGAGTGCTCGATCACGGTGGCTTCAGAAGTACCACTTAATCGCCGAATGGACAGCGCTGTGTTGGATGCCAGCCTTTTGCTAATCAAAGCCATATGCCGCCCACTGCCCTCCGAACAATTCCCATCACTTGGCCCTTTGCGGTCTAGGGGCTTGACATGGTCGGATCTCTTAAAGGGGTAAGCCATAAAAATAAAGACTTATTGGTTATGGTCGACAAGTTCACTAAGTGGATAGAAGCCAAATGTAGCGACCCGACCTCAGATGGTCAAGTCTCTATGCTTCAGTGTCATCCCTGGATCGGTAATGCTGACACACACAGTACTCAAAAGATTTATAACAGAGTAGCAATCACACACTATTACATCGAATGTCTCCAAAGGGAACTTATTACAATAATATGGCTTAAGGCCATCTAATGCGATAACATCGGAAGGCTTGGAAGATAAGGTGAATACATCAACTCCAACGGCATAGCTAAGCTGCACGGCAACGACCTAACGAACCTTACTCCTCGTCTGAAAAGTCTGCAACATAATACGTTGCAGCCGAAAACGGGTCAGCACATGGAATATGCTGGCAATATAACACAGTAGAGCAGAAACAGAATAATGCTATCACTACATGCATATATGGCTGGTGGAAAGCTGTATGGTTGTAGTTTTGCGAAAAGCCAATTTTTCCCTACAACAATGAAATAGATTTTAATTTTACTATCATGGTGGTTGAAACATCATTGAGAAGGTATCCCCAACTCAATCCCAATTAAAGTGAATTAACATCCCAACAGTATTAATTAAGCATGGTGAGATACATGTGATAACCCAAGTACTAGATACTCAAGAATTGTCCATAACCGGGGACACGGCTAACCATGATTAGATTGTACACTCTGGAGAGGTTTGCACACTTTTCCCGACAAGACTCGATCGCCTCCGTTGGATTTCTCGCACTACATGGTGTTTGAGAAACGGATGACCGAGACACAGTCTTTCAGAAACGTTAACTCTCTACTCCGGGTAGACCATACCAAACCTACAAAAACCCACTACCTGCTGATCTACCTCTTCAAGAGCTTCACGTAACTTACTCAACTATGATAGAGCCCATAATAGCTTGTGGCTGCACACGGAAGTTTCTAGCATGAATCATCTCAGTTCCCTTTGAGCCTGGGTGGCGGTCCATAGGAAGATCACACGGGTACCCCGGGATTTCCAAAAAAACAGACAACATTGGATTCCCCAGGTGCCTCAGTCCACCCAGTTGTTTGATTAAGTTGCCACCTTAAGTTGAACCATTAATTAACAATCTCACATCTGACATGAATTTCACTCAAACCCAAACCACGTCTACGAGCATAGCATAGCAATAAGCAATACATAGAAGTAACTCCCAAGGGTTTGAATATAACAGGGCAATAGGTTCTACCTCAGCAACTACTTCCCAACCCACAAGTTAATGACATCCTAATCATGCAATGTTTGAGGATTAGAACTAATGCATAAAAACTGGGTAATAATGGGATATAATCAAAGTGTTACTTGCCTTGCTGACGATCCGTGAATCCTAGAGACTCGTAGTAACACGCTTCGCACTCCGGGAATTCTATCGCAAGAAAACAATAACATACATAAGTAACAAGCAACGATGCACAAGCAAAACTCAAATAAGAGAGGTTGACCAGAAAGTTCAAATTAAGAACTCCGGTTCGCAAAAAGAATCAAAACAAACGGAGCAACGAAACTCAAACGACGAAAGAAAGAAGCTTCGTTTACTAAACTAAAACTAGGTTAAATTTTACTGTAGCAAAACTTGTTTGAGTTGGTTAAAAGGAAAGAGGGTTTCGAGATGAAACTCCAAGCGCTTGAATCGCCTGATTCCGTTAAACGAGCGAAAAGATAAACAGAAACTAAGATTGGATCAGAAATCACGATCAGAAAAATCGCGGAATAAATCCGATAAAAGAAAACTCATGAACCGAGTAAGGAACGGGCGTTCGTTAGTTGTTTCTAACGGGCGAGGAACCGTTCGTTAAAACAAACGTTCGGACGAACGTCCGCTAACTAGAAGAACCGAGAAAAACCGGTGAATCCAAAAAAACGGATATAGGGTTTTCAACAAAAACCGAACGATTTTTATTAAAAAAATGGCGGCGGGGCACGGTGGCTACCTCCGGCGAGAGGGCTCCGGCGAGGCGAGGCAGCGGCTCACAAGGGCGGCGGGGCTTGGCGGCGGCGGCGGCTGCGGGCGGCAGGGTTGGCGGCGGCGGTGGTGGTGGTGTTGGGGCGGGGGTGGCGGCATATATAAAGGGGCGGGGGCGGCGACTTGGAGGAGGGGGCAAGGCGAGGCGGAGGCGGAGTCCAACTCGGACTCCGGTCCGAGTGGCGGCGGCGGCGCATTCGCGCACGAGGCGGCGGCCTGGCGCGGCTGGGCCTTAGGCCCAGTCGGCACGGAACCTTTTTTTTAAACTTCGCCGACCGAAATAAAATCCTAGAAAAAAATAAATAAAAACCTAGAAATGCCAAAACAATTTTTCACCGTCTAAATAAAATATTTAGAACAAGATGAACATTTTCTTGGCCCTAAAATGCAATTTTAAAAAACATGCAATTTTTCTAATGCAAATAAAATCCAATAAAAATCAATTTATTGATTTTAATATTTTTCCTCCAATATTTCATTTATTTTGGAGAAGTCATATTATCTCCTCTCTTTAATTTTTAATGTGAAATATTTTTCGGAGAGAAATAATTAAAATCAAATCCTCTTTTCATTATTTGATAAAAGAATCAAATATGAAGACCGGGAAATCCCCAACTCTCTCTCCGAGGGTCTTTGAGCTGCTTAGGATTTCGAGGATTACGGAACGGAAAAGCAATAAAACATGATATGCATGGATGATCTATGTATAACATTCCAAATTGAAAATTTGGGATGTTACAAACCTACCCCCCTTAAGATGAATCTCGCCCTCGAGATTCGGGTTGGCTAGAAAATAGGTATGGGTGGTCCTTGCGGAGATCATCCTCTCGTTCCCAGGTAGCTTCATCCTCGGTATGGTGGCTCCACTGAACTTTACAAAACGTGATAACCTTACTGCGGGTGACTCTGCTGGCAAACTCAAGAAGCTTAACTGGCTTCTCCTCGTAAGTAAAATCACTGTCCAACTGAATCGCCTCCAAGGGTACTGTATCTCTTAATGGTATTTCCGCCATCTCAGCATGACACTTCTTCAGCTGTGAAACATGGAACACATCGTGGAATCCTGACAATCCCTCAGGTAACTCCAACTTGTAGGCGACTTCTCCCATCCGTTCCAAAATGCGATACGGTCCTACAAATCTCGGGGCTAACTTTCCTTTAACTCTAAAACGTTTCACTCCTCGCAAGGGCGATACTCGCAGATATGCTCTATCTCCAATTTCATAGGTTACCTCCTTGCGTTTTGAGTCTGCATAACTCTTCTGCCTGGACTGAGCAATCTTCAGTCGGTCTCGGATCAATTTTACCTTCTCCTCAGATTCTTTAATCAAGTCTGGTCCAAACAACTGTCGGTCTCCTACCTCATCCCACATCAACGGTGTTCTGCACATGCGTCCATACAGGGCTTCAAACGGTGACATCTTCAAACTGGCTTGGTAGCTATTGTTGTATGAGAACTCCGCATACGGCAAATTGTCATCCCAACTAGATCCATAATCTAGCGCACAGGCTCTCAACATGTCCTCCAAAATTTGATTGACTCTCTTAGTCTGTCCATCTTTCTGCGGGTGAAACGCTGTACTGAACTCCAATCTCGTTCCCAAAGTCTGGTGTAACTGATGCCAAAACTTTGAAGTAAACTGTGTTCCTCGATCCGATACGATGGTCCTTGGAACTCCATGCAGACATACGATCCTGGACATATAGATCTTGGCCAACTTTGCACTTGTATAGGTGGTTTTCACTGGGATGAAGTGAGCTACTTTGGTCAAACGATCAACTACTACCCATATGGAATCATATCTTGCTTTAGTCCTGGGTAATCCGGTGATAAAGTCCATGCCAAGTTTATCCCACTTCCATTCGGGTATCGGCATAGGCTGTAACAGTCCTGCTGGCTTCTGATGTTCTGCCTTAACTCTCTGACATACATCACATATGGCTACATACTCGGCAATATCCTTCTTCATACCAGTCCACCAGAAACGTTCCTTCAAATCCAAATACATCTTGGTGTTTCCGGGGTGTATCGAGTATGGTGAGTCATGGGCCTCTTGAAGTATTAACTTCCTGATCTCCTGGTTGTTGGGCACATAAACTCGGTCCTCAAACCATAGGGTATCATGCTCATCCTCACGAAAACCTTTGGCCTTTCCTTTGACCATCTTCTCCTTTATCTCAGCAATCTCTTTATCATCTTTCTGAGCTTCCCGAATCTTGTCCAGCAATGTCGACTGAACCTCCATTGTGGCAATGAACCTTCTAGGTACAATCTCTAACCGAAGTTCCATGATGTCCTTTGCTAATTCCTTCGACAGTCCTTTACTTTCAAGGGTATTAGCATAACTCTTCCGACTCAATGCGTCTGCTACGACATTGGCCTTTCCTGGATGATAGTGTAGCTTCATGTCATAATCCTTTATAAGCTCCAACCATCTCCTCTGCCTAAGGTTCAGCTCCTTTTGGGTGAAGATGTACTTCAAACTCTTGGGATCCGTGTACACATCACAACGGTTTCCAATAAGGTAATGTCTCCAAGTCTTCAACGCATGCACTACGGCTGCTAGCTCCAAATCATGTGTGGCATAATTCAACTCATGAGGTTTTAGTTGTCGTGAGGCATACGAAACAACTCTTCCGTCCTGCATAAGCACACATCCAAGTCCTAAGTGAGAGGCGTCGCTATACACTTGGAACTCCTTATGTATATCTGGCAGTACTAGCACTGGGGCTGTAGTCAAACGTTTCTTCAACTCCTGGAAACTTGCTTCACAATCTGCTATCCATTTAAACTTGGTATCCTTCTTCAATAGTTCAGTCATTGGTTTTGCAATCTTGGAAAATTCTCAATGAATCTCCGATGGTATCCTACGAGTCCAAGAAAACTGCGGATCTCGCTAACTGAGGTGGGTGCCAACCATTTAGTGACTGACTGAACCTTGCTGGGGTCTACTGCTATACCTTCTCCTGATATAACATGTCCAAGGAATCCGACTTCCTTCAGCCAAAACTCGCATTTGCTAAACTTAGCATACAACTGGTGTTCCCTGAGCTTCCCGAGAACTAAACGCAAATGCTCTTTGTGCTCCTCCTCGTTCTTCGAGTATACCATGATATCATCAATAAACACCACAACAAACTTGTCCAAATACTCCATGAACACCTTGTTCATCATGCTCATGAAATAGGCAGGGGCGTTAGTCAGTCCAAACGACATGACCGTGTACTCGTATAATCCATATCGCGTTGTGAACGCCGTCTTTGGTATGTCCTTCTCTCGTATCTTCAACTGATGATAGCCCGATCGCAAATCGATCTTTGAAAACACTTTAGCTCCTTGCAACTGATCAAACAGATCGTTGATCATCGGCAGTGGGTACTTGTTCTTAATCGTCACTTCGTTCAATGCTCGATAATCAACAACCATCCTCAGGGATTTATCCTTCTTCTCAACCAAAAGTACTGGGGCTCCCCAAGGTGATGAACTTCTTCGGATATATCCTTTCTCCAATAACTCCTTGATCTGTTTCTTAATTTCTTCCAGATCATTTGCGGGCATCCGATACGGTCTCTTGGATATTGGTCCTGTTCCTGGTAACAGCTCTATAAAAACTCAATATCTCTGTCCGGTGGCATGCCTGGTAACTCCTCTAGGAAAACATCCGGGTAATCCTTCACTACAGGCATTTCCTCCTGAACAACTCCCGTAAGGGCATTCACTTGACTCCTCCTAGGCACATGCCTAGATACATACTTAATCCTTCTTCCTTTCGGGGTGGTGAGATAAATCGACTTACTAGCACAGTCAATGCTTCCTCCAAACTTTGACATCCAGTCCATACCCAATATCACATCCAATCCTTGTGACTCCAAGATAATTAGGTCGGACGGAAAAACATGTGTACCAATGGTTAAGGGTATCTGGTCACACCATCGGCTAGCCATATACTCTGCTCCGGGTGAACTCACTAAAAGAGGGGTCCTAAGGGTTTGGGTTGGTAGTTTAAACTTATCCACAAATCCCCTTGATATGTATGAATGCAATGCACCAGTATCGAAAAGAACAAGAGCGGTAAATGACTTAACCAAAAACTTACCTATTACCGCGTCCGGCTGCTCTTCAACCTCCTCCACGTTAACGTGGTTCACTTGTCCTTTGTTGAATGGATTGGGCTTCTTCCTAGTGCTTCCATTTCCGTTTCCATTCCTTCCTTCGGGGCAATCATTGGCATAGTGCCCTGTCTTCCCGCACTTAAAACAGGTAACCTGACTTAAGTCTCTTTTGGCGGGAGTGGACGGGCTGGAGCGGTTCTGATTGTTGTTAGCTCCGTTCCCATTCCCATTCTTAGCACCACTGTGGTTATGTGATCCTCCTCCAGTGTGGTTGTGACCTCCATGGTTGTGAACAAGTCCTCCCGTGTTCGGGGTTAGGCGAGGCTTCTGCTGAGCTCCTGAGTTATACTTCCCTTGTCCATACTTTCTCTTGCGGCTCTCAATCTGCTGCTGTTTCCCTTCAATCATAAGAGCCTTATCTACCAACTCCTGGTAGTTGTTGAAGGTTGCTACCATCAACTGCATGCTCATCTCATCATTCAGCCCTTCCATAAACTTCTCCTGCTTCGCGGCATCTATGGCCACATCATCAGGGGCGTAGCGAGATAACTTGATAAACTCATCCATGTACTGAGCCACAGTACGGTTCCCCTGGCATAAGTTGCGGAACTCCCACTTCTTCATCTGCATAGCTCCAGTAGAGACATGGACTGTGCGGAAAGCTTGCTGAAACTGGTCCCAAGTGACATTGGCTATAGGAAAAGTGGCCATGTAATTCTCCCACCATGAGGCTCTTGGTCCATCCAATTGATGTGCGGCAAAGCGCACCTTCTCAGCATCTGTGCAACCTGCGGTGTTCAACTCCCTTCCAATACGGCGTAGCCAATCATCAGCAACTATAGGCTCGGTGCTACTGGAAAACACCGGCGGCTGTAACCTAAGAAAACGGGCTAGGTTGTCCACTGGCGGTGGGTTGTTGTTGTTGTTGTTGTTGCCCTGGTTCTGAACTAGCAATTGCATCAAGGCATTCTGCTGCTGGATCAACTGGGTGAGCTCCGGCGGGAAGGCAAAACCGGGGTCACGTCTCGGGGGCATCTGAGGGGTTTAGATGGGAGAGATTTAGAATAGAAGAGGTCTAATGAGAAAACACTACCCATATGCACATGAGACAAACACAATCATTTCACTCAATCAATCAAGCAAGGGCATACAAATGGTCTAGAACTATCGCAAAAGTGCTCACTACTACTAGATACATGGGGGAAATACTACTAATATATGGTAGTCATCTAGAAATTTTGATCGGTGGAAGACTCCATGATGTCTGCTCCAGCTTCGTCTTCAAAGTCATCATCACTAGGGTCGGAGTCGGTGTCGTCGATGATGATGTAGTCCTCGGGGCGTATTTCCTTGGGTTCTTCTTCTTCTTCTATTGGTGCTGGTCCTCCCATGAATACTCCGATCTTCTTGACTAAGTCGTCATTCTTCTCCAGTAGGGTCTTGATTTCCTCCTCATATCCATCGCGGGTAAACTTGAGTTCTTCCTCCAGCTCAATGATCCTAGTCTTCTCCTTCTTCAAGTCCATCATGTCCGCACACATCTGGTTCTCCTGACGTCGAATGTGCTGGTTTAACTCCTGGATGAAAGCTGCAATGGATCTATCCTTCTTAGTGCTGATTACTTCCCATTGCTCGTCTCGGCGCCCACAAATTTGGTAAATAGTGTCCTTAAGCTCCCAATTGTAAACTTCTCCAATGCGTCCCATGGTGATGTGAGCTACCATACTCTTTCCTAAACTCCAGGTTGCTGCGTCGAAGGAAAATTCTATGGGTTTAGAAGTTGGCGAGAACGTCCTTCCTGGAACTTGTACTTGAATCCTCCAGCGCTCCTCTTTAGGTAAAGTGGCGTTGTACGTCCTGGTGAAGCTTGGTATTCCAATGTTCAAGTACCTAGTGACTTCCTTCAAGTGGCGTCCAAAAGGTGTGTCTTCATCCGGTTGTGCAAATTGTTCTTCATCTCCGTCATACTAAAGAGTAGAAAATGGAGAGGAGTCAGAAATGAGAAGAGAAGTGTGACCTAGGGTTTATCTTAGTGGTCGTGTCCTACACTCAGCGTGTGCTCTGATACCATCTTGTAGCGACCCGACCTCAGATGGTCGAGTCTCTGTGCTTCAATGTCATCCCTGGATCGGTAATGCCGACACACACAGTACTTGAAGGATTTATAACAGAGTAGCAATCACACACTATTACATCGCATGTCTCCAAAGAGAACTTATTACAATAATATGGCTTAAGGCCATCTAATGCGATAACAGCGGAAGGCTTGGAAGATAAGGTGAATCCATCAACTCCAACGGCATAGCTGAGCTGCACGGCAACGACCTAACGAACCTTACTCCTCGTCTGAAAAGTCTGCAACATAATACGTTGCAGCCCGAAAATGGGTCAGCACATGGAATATGCTGGCAATATAACACAGTAGAGCAGAAACAGAATAATGCTGTCACTACATGCATATATGGCTGGTGGAAAGCTGTATGGTTGTAGTTTTGTGAAAAGCCAATTTTTCCCTACAACAACGGAATAGATTTTAATTTTACTATCATGGTGGTTGAAACATCATTGAGAAGGTATCCCCAACTCAATCCCAATTAAAGTGAATTAACATCCCAACAGTATTAATTAAGCATGGTGAGATACATGTGATAACCCAAGTACTAGATACTCAAGAATTGTCCATAACCGGGGACACGGCTAACCATGATTAGATTGTACACTCTGCAGAGGTTTGCACACTTTTCCGCACAAGACTCGATCGCCTCCGTTGGATTTCTCGCACTACATGGTGTTTGAGAAACGGATGACCGAGACACAGTCTTTCAGAAACGTTAACTCTCTACTCCGGGTAGACCATACCAAACCCACAAAAACCCACTACCTGCTGATCTACCTCTTCAAGAGCTTCACGTAACTTACTCAACTACGCTAGAGCCCATAATAGCTTGTGGCTGCACACGGAAGTTTCTAGCATGAATCATCTCAGTTCCCTTTGAGCCTGGGTGGCGGTCCATAGGAAGATCACACGGGTACCCCGGGATTTCCAAAAAAATAGACAACACTGGGTTCCCCAGGTGCCTCAATCCGCCCAGTTGTTTGATTAAGTTGCCACCTTAAGTTGAACCATTAATTAACAATCTCACATCTGACATGAATTTCACTCAAACCCAAACCACGTCTACGAGCATAGCATAGCAATAAGCAATACGTAGAAGTAACTCCCAAGGGTTTGAATATAACAGGGCAATAGGTTCTACCTCAGCAACCACTTCCCAACCCACAAGTTAATGACATCCTAATCATGCAATGTTTGATGATTGGAACTAATGCATAAAAACTGGGTAATAATGGTATATGATCAAAGTGTTACTTGCCTTGCTGACGATCCGCGAATCCTAGAGACTCGTAGTAACACGCTTCGCACTCCGGGAATTCTATCGCAAGCAAACAATAACATACATAAGTAACAAGCAATGATGCACAAGCAAAACTCAAATAAGAGAGGTTGACCAGAAAGTTCAAATTAAGAACTCCGGTTCGCAAAAAGAATCAAAACAAACGGAGCAACGAAACTCAAACGGCGAAAGAAAGAAGCTTCGTTTACTAATCTGAAACTAGGTCAAATTTTACAGTAGCAAAAACTTGTTTGAGTTGGTTAAACAGAAAGAGGGTTTCGAGACAAAACTCGAGGCGCTTGAATCGCCTGATTCCGTTAAACGAGCGAAAAGATAAACAGAAACTAAGATCGGATCAGAAATCATGATCAGAAAAATCGCGAAATAAATCCGATAAAAGAAAACTCACGAACAGACTAACGAACGGGCGTTCGTTAGTTGTTTCTAATGGGCGAGGAACCATTCGTTAAAACGAACGTTCGGACGAACGTCCGCTAACTAGAAGAACCGTGAAAAACCAGCGAATCCGAAAAAACGGATCTAGGGTTTTCAAAAAAACCAAACGGTTTTTATAAAAAAAAAACCCAGCGGCTGGGCGCGGTGGCTACCTCTGGCGAGAGGGCTCCGGCGAGGGGGGGCAGCGGCTCGCGAGGGCGGAGGGGCTTGGCGGCGGCGGAGGCGGCGAGCGCGGGCGGCGGCGGCTGCGCGAGGCGGCGGCTGCGGGCGGCAAGGTTGGCGGCGGCGGTGGTGGTGGTGTTGGGGCGGGGGTGGCGGCGTATATAAAGGGGCGGGGGCGGCGACTTGTAGGAGGGGGCAAGGCGCGGCGGAGGCGGAGTCCAACTCGGACTCCGGTCCGAGTGGCGGCGGCGTGGCGCGGCTAGGCCTTAGGCCCAGTCGGCGCGGAACCTTTTTTTTTAAACTTCGCCGACTGAAATAAAATCCTAGAAATAAATAAATAAAAACCTAGAAATGCCAAAAAAAAATTTCACCGTCTAAATAAAATATTTAGAACAAGATGAACATTTTCTTGGACCTAAAATGCAATTTTGAAAAACATGCAATTTTTCTAATGCAAATAAAATCCGAATAAAATCCAATAAAAATCAATTTATTGATTTTAACATTTTTCCTCCATTATTTCATTTATTTTGGAGAAGTCATATTATCTCCTCTCTTTAATTTTTAATGTGAAATATTTTTCAGAGAGAAATAATTAAAATCAAATCCTCTTTTCATTATTTGATAAAAGAATCAAATATGAAGACCGGGAAATCCCCAACTCTCTCTCCAAGGGTCCTTGAGCTGCATAGGATTTCAAGGATTACGGAACGGAAAAGCAATAAAACATGATATGCATGGATGATCTATGTATAACATTCCAAATTCAAAATTTGGGATGTTACACCAAACCAGTTAAAACGGCTGAAGCCGGACCGGTGATAGACTTTATATTCGGCGTCGTACACCATTATGGTGTCCCGCACAGTATTATTACTGACAACGGCTCTAACTTTATAGCCGATGAGGTGAAAACTTGGTGCGCCAATTTGGGCATCAAGCTCGATTACGCCTCCGTATATCACCCTCAGACAAACGGTCAGGTCAAACGGGCTAACGACATGATAATGGGCGGCATCAAACCCAAACTAGAGCAATCTCTGCAGGAATCAGACAAGCACTGGGTTGAGGAACTCGATTCCATACTCTGGGGGCTGCGGACCACGCCCAATCGCACGACCGGATATACACCTTTCTTCATGGTGTATGGTGCGGAGGCGGTCTTGCCTTGCGACATTATTCACGACTCACCTCGAGTGCGCATGTACGAAGAGAGAGAAGCTGAGCTCGATTGGCAGGATGACTTGGACGGCCTGGAGGAGGAGCGCGATGTCGCGAAGGCCCGTTCCGCATTCTACCAACAGCAGGCTCGCTGATATCAAAGCAGAGAAGTACGGGCAAAGACTTACAATGTCGGTGAACTCGTTCTACCCCTACTAGAGAAGAAAAAGGACAAGCTCAAGCCCAAATGGGAGGGTCCCTTCATTATAGATGAAGTTCTCACTGGAGGAGCCTATCGCCTTCGCAATGCTTCGGATAATCGCTTGGAGCCCAACCCATGGAACGCTACAAGGCTCCGAAGATTCTACGCTTAAGTCCGCACATATACCTTTTTTCTGCATTCCTTCTTTTCTCCCCTTCACTATTTTTATCGTTTTTATACGACTTCTAGCTCGTCTTCGGATAAACCGCACACCTGAGGGGTATACATCCTTAAATGTATATACCCCACAATACCTGGGGGCTTCTTTTCACAAGAAGCTTATTATTTTTTTTGACAGAAAGACTGTAAGGGAACCCCTACAGTATAATTGGTGCAACAAACCCAAATTGTAAGTACGATGCCTGGAACCTAGGTGGGTGGGAAGGTATCAGCCCCTTCCCACCACTAGGCTATGCCTTAGTCTGCACAAGAAGCTTATTATTATTATTATTATTATTATTATTATTATTATTATTATTATTATTATTATTATTATTCAAGCATCAAGCTCATCGTATATATGTGTCGTCTACTCATATATGTATTTTCTTCACCATTATATGCACCTTTATGACTTAAGTTTTTGCTAAGCTGGGTTGCCTGGCTCCTGTGCTTATGCCCTATGTTCCCGCTTGTTCGTCTAGGGCATAAAGGGAGCACGTCTGCGATTGTTACAGCCGGGTTATCCGGACGTGTACCTCAGACGGGTGAAGCCGAAAGCTAGCGTTCTTAAGGGAATAATTGGTCGGCGAGCAAAAGACAAACTTCCCTCGTTGCAATACAAAGCCCCCAGACTATAATGTGTACTGTGATTCTTAGGATCACAACTTCGGTATGCACAAAAAAAATCGCATGCTGGCGCAGGGAAGGGAACCCTAAACGAAACTATTCTCCCTGGAAGATGTTTCTTACAATCAAATGTAATATAACATAACTCCCTGAATACAACTTGTCTGTTCAAGAAACTATGACCGGACTGCCTGGTTTCCGAACATACTTTGGTATTTACCTACGGTATAGTATTAGGAAACACTCCAAACCTAGGGTTTTCGGAGGTCGAAGCAGAAAGTCTGCCATGACAATCGTTTTGCAAATTCGACTGGAGACAAGTTTGTCAATAAAAGTACGTTGCTACTTGGACTCAAAAACTTCTTCTTCCTCTAGACCCTCTAACAAGTTGTCTAGTTTACAATCCTTTTGAGAAAACTTGGCGGCCATCTTCACTTGGTCGTACACCAGGTTGACCGGAATTTCCTGTCCATCGGATCCTCGAGGTCCGACTCGCACCATATGATTTGGTCAAGTCCGGTGTACCGTGTTTTCACCATGGCCCAGGCTTCCCGAGCACGTTCTCAGCAGGCTGATATCTTCCATAGCCCAAAACGACACCGAGCTCCCTTGAACAAATTAACGAGTTCCTCAATACTTCCTAGAGGAGAATCGGCTGGCCATAAGGCCTTAGCGATGTTTCTCATTGCCTTCCGAGCTTGCTCATGCACCTTAGACAGCTCTTGTAGCAGGTCCCCTTGAAATCCGGACACCTCTTCTTCGGGCTGCCCAGTCAGCACACCTACAGAAATAAACTTGTTAGGATTCGCATTAGCGAGCTGCATGGGAGTAAGTTAAAAGGCATACTGAATATGCCGCCTCTCAGCTTTCGGTTCTCCTTCAAGGCGTCCGCCAGTTGGGCTCGCACGTCTTTCAGCTCTTCACCTAGCTGGGTGTTGGCGTCCTGCAGCTTGTTCTTCTCATCCCTGGTCCGTGTCAGTACGCGCTGACCAGCGGCACTACAAAAAAAAGACACATCCATGACATTTTGGGCCAAACGAATTTTTTTATGTCATACATATGACACTTCTATGACGATAATTGCGACAAAACCCGGTATCATCATAGATGTGGTGGGCTCCTACTTCTATGACAAAAAATCATGACAGAAAATGGGCTTTTTGTCCTGGGTGGGCCGGAGACGCAACTGCATGACATTCTTTGGGCCGTCCATGACGGAAAAAACCATGGTAGAAGCGAGGGGGAGGAAAATTTCGGGGAGTTCCCGGTTACGGTGGGAGGTCGGGGGCCGAGCGATGCGCGTTTCTCTCGTACACGTGTGCGCATGTGTGCGAGGCATTGGCTCTAACTGAACCCGAGCAAGGCGTTGGGCTCTAACTGAACCCGAGCGATTGCACTGCAGGCTACGCATTACTGAACCCGACCGATCGATCGATGGCTGTTAACTAAACCCGATCGAGCGATTCCTTCACTACTGCTGCTAACTGAAGCCGATCGATTGGATGAACAGTGAGCGGTGGCGTTGCCTCTGGATGAACAGGACCCTGTGGTGTGGTGGAGGGCTGGATGAACAGTAGACGGTGGAGGGGTGCCCGTGGAGGGGTGGTTGAATAGGACCCCGTGGTGTGGAGGGCTGGATGAACAGTAGAAGGTGGAGGGGTGGTTGAACAGTAGCTGGTGGAGTAGCGCACGGTGGAGGCTGGATGAACAGGAGCCCGTGGAGGCTGGAGGAGGTTGACGGTAGCCCGTGGAGGCTGGAGGAGGCCGACGGTGGAGATGAACAATATCCCGTGGAGTCCCGTTTTGCGGTATGCCACACCCCTCCCGATGAACAGGACCCCCATTTCCACCGTAGCGCTCCAACACAAGTCCATTTCGTCTGTTTTGCGGTATGCCACACCCCTCCCGATCAACAGGACCCCCGTTTTGACTGTAAGAGGTCCGCTTCGTCCGTTTTGCGGTACGCCAGACCCCTCCCGATGAACAGGATCCCGTTTCGAACATGGCCGGTCGAACACAAGGCCGTTTCCTCCATTGTGCGGTACGCCAGGCCTCGTTTCCATCGCCTGTTCCGTCCAAGCCCTCCCGATGAACACGACCACGCATTCCGTTCCGACCCAGCCGGTTGGCTCCCACGCGTTTCGTTGCCTCCCGATGAACACGATGCATTCCGTTGCCTCCCCATCAACACGACGCATTCCGTTGCCTCCCCATGAACACGACGACGATGATGTTTCTCCGTTCCAACCCAGCCATGTCAATGAGCCCTGGCAGTACGTATGCGCGAGTAGGCGTTCGAGAGCCCGCCCATATGTACACATATGTGGCCGTATTTTCTTTCTTCCACCCTGGCCACTGTACGTACGTGTACATGCTACATGCACGCCTCTACTATGACACGTGCGCGCCTCTACATCCACCAGTATATATGTACGTACACGTTTGCGACCAGAATGACAATGCTATGTACGCTTCGACCAGGTGGGTCCCGACTATCAGGCACTTCCTTGCGTGCGAAGATGTAGCTGGTGGGTCCCAGCAGTCAGGGGGGCGAATCGTTTTGTTTTTTTTCCCGGATGCACTTCCTTGCGTGCGAAGGTGTAGCTGGTGGGTCCCAGCAGTGAGGGGGGAAACATTTTTTTCACGAAATACGGTGGCCCGTCCGGTGGGTCCCCGCTGTCAGGTGGAGGAATAATTATTTTGCACGTAATAAGGAGGCACTTCCTTGCTGCGTCCATGGACCCAGCTGTCAGCGTCTCCACGCACAACACTCTTCCAATGGAAGTCGGTCATTGACCACATTGACCACGCCGCGCCGAGAGCACCAGGGCGGTGGACGACAGCGAGGCCTAGGAAGGGGACGATACGGAGGCAGGGAAGACTCGGCAGTTGTTTCCCACGCGGAGGGGAGTATGACTGTACGAGGGTTTACTGGTTCGTTTGCCGTCGCCGGAGAATAACAGCAGGTGTGGGCGAGTAGAGGGATGGCTAGGCCAGTGATGGGAGTACGGTGGGGAGGTGAGGCCTGCGTGGCAGCACAGCCGGCCGCGGGAAGGAGGGAGCAGGCAGTCCCGCCGGCGCTTGTTTGAGCGGCTGGAGCAGGAAGAGCTGAGATTGAAGAAGCACGACGACCGTTGGATGGACATACAACAGTCAGTGCTTGTGCGTCAACCTTTTTTTAGGAAAGCCTCAAATCTCTGGAAAACAGCATACAACCCATCTGCCATTATTTCTAATAATTTACAGTCCAAAAAAAACCGTGGCCACAACCCATTTGCTAATGTTGAAGGTTTTTTTTGGAGCCCATATTCTTTTTGTTAGCATTACAGCCCATATTGTGGCCACGGTTAAAAAATTATACGAAATTTTGCATATTTCAGTGCGGTCCGAACTATTTTTAATCCCAAAATTTCGACTCACATTCGAACTGATTTTAAAAATAAATGTATATCAATATAAAATCCAACAAATTCTCCATGCATAAAAATTAATGTAATTTAAAATCTTGAAATGAAAAAAAGATATTTGAAACTAATTGTCGGTTTGATGTGTTTTAAAAATGTACAACCCATTTATCATTACTGATGGGCCATTTTCTCGGCCAGCCAAATGAAAGCTCTCCTCATCTTGAAAGATTTGCAGCCCAACAGGCCTGCCAAAGCGACTTACTTGGCAAATCACAAAAAAACTGGGATGTGGCCGTGGACCCAGCTGTCAGCCTCTCCACATACAGTATTCTTCCGATGGAAGTCGTTCCTTGACCACGTTGACCACGGCGCGCGGAGAGCACCACGGCGGTGGACGACGGTGAGGCCTAGGAAGGGGACGACGCGGAGCCGGGGAAGACACGGCAGTGGAAGCCCACGCGGAGAGGAGTACGAGGGTTCACTGGTTCGGCTGCGGTGTGAGGCTGCCGTCGCCGCAGGGCCTGGCCAGCGGTGGGAATAGTAGGGGGCGGTGAGGCCTCTGCGGCAGTACAGCCGGCCACGGGAGGCAGGAGCATGCGGCATGACCGGCGCTTCTTTGGGCGGCTAGAGCAAGAAGACCAGAGGTTGAAGAAGCACTACGGCCGTTGGATGGATATTGTATGGTCACTGGAGCTAGAATCGTTCATATTGACTAAGTTGACAAAGCCCTTCGTCCCCGTCAACTTAGTAGGCCCACAAGTCAGCCTCCCACCAAGGTGGGTCCCAGCTAGCCGGGGGAGTATTCATTTTTTTGTGCGTAATAAGGAGGCACTTCCGGTGGGTCCGAGCTGGCACCGGGGGGAACGTTTTTTCGTGAAATATGGTGGCCCATCTGGTGGGTCCCAGCAGTCAGGGGGAAACGATTTTTTCGCAAAATACTGGTGGCCCGTCCAGTGGGTCCCCACTGTCAGGTGGAGGAATAATTATTTTCCGCATAATAAGGAGGCACTTCCTTGCAGCTGCCGTGGACCCAACTGTCAGCCTCTCCACGTACAGTACTCTTCCGATGGAAGTCGGTCGTTGACCACATTGACCACGTCGCGCCGAGAGCACCACAGCGGTGGACGATGGCGAGGCCTAGGAAGGGGACGACGCGGAGCCGGGCAATATGCGGCAGTGGGTGCCCACACGGAGAGGAGTACGAGCGTTCACTGGTTTGGCTGCGGTGTGAGGCTGCCGTCGCCGCAAAATAACAGGGGGTGTGGGTGAGTGGAGGGATGGCCTGGCCAATGGTGGGAGTAGTATGGGGGCGGTGAGGCCTCCGCGGTAGCACAGCCGGCCATGGGAGGCAGGAGCAGGCGGCACGACCGACGCTGCTCTGGGCGGCTGCAGCAAGAAGACCAGAGGTTGAAGAAGCACTATGGCCGTTGGATGGACATCATACGGTCACTGGAGTATTGACTAAGTTGACAAAGCCCTCCGTCCCCGTCAACTTAGTAGGCCCACAAGTCAGCCCAACAATATGGTGGGTCCCAGCTAGCAGGGGGTATTCATTTTTTTGGGCGTAATAAGGAGGCACTTCCTTGCGTGCGAAGATATAGCTGGTGGGTCTGACCTGTCAGCGGGGGGAGCATTTTTTTCGCGAAATACAGAGGCCCTTCCTGTGGGTCCTAGCTGTCAGGTGGAGGAATCATTATTTTGCGCGTAACAAGGAGGCATTTCCTTGCGTGCGGCCATGGACCCAACTGTCAGCCTCTCCACGTATAGTCCACTTCCGATGGATGTCGTTCATTGACCACATTGACCAGGCCGCGCCGAGAGCACCAGGGCGGTGGACGACGGCGAGGCCTAGGAAGGGAATGACATGGAGCCAGGGAATACTCGGCAGTTGTTTCCCACGTGGAGGAGTACGAGGGTTTACTGGTTCGTCTACCGTCGCTGGAGAATAACAACATGTGTGGGTGAGTAGAGGGATGGCTAGGCCAGCGATGGGAGCACGGTGGGGCCGTGAGGCCTGCGCGGTAGCATAGCCAGCCGCGGGAGGAGGGAGCAGGCAGTCCCGCCGATGCTTGGTTGAGCGGCTGGAGCATGAATCAGAGATTGAAGAAGCACGACGGCCGTTGGATGGACATCCAATAGTCACTGCTCTCGTGTGTTGACTAAGTTGACAGGGCGTTGCGTGTGCGTCAACCTTTTTTTATGAAAGCATATGCGTCAACCTGTAGTAGGCGCACAAGTCAGCCTCAAATCTGTGGAAAACAGCATACAACCCATCTGCCATTATTTCTAATAATGTACAACCCATTTGCTAATTCTTAAGAATTTTTTTTGGAGCCCATCGTTTTGTTAGCATTACACCCCATACTGTGGCCACGGTTAAAAAGTATACGAAATTTTGCATATTTCGGTGTGGCAACTGTTTTTAATCTAGAAATATCGATTCACATTCAAACTATTTTGAAAAATAATTTATATAAATATAAAATCCAAATAATTATCCACGCATAAAAATCAATGGAATTTAAGATCTTTTAATGAAAAAAATTGAAACTAATTCCCGGTTTGATGTGTTTTAAAAATGTATAGCCCATTTCTGGGTAAACCGAATGAAACTCTCCTCGTCTTGAAAGATTTGCAGCCCAGCAGGGCCGATAAAGCAAGTAGGCCTTGTTTGGGTATTTCTTAAAAAATAGAACTGGGCTAGCCATTTTCAGCAAGAAAAAAACACAACTGGGCTCATGATGTGGTAAACATAAATAAAACCCTGGCTAGACGGGCCACAGCCCCCGCACAGCCCCGTTGTTACCCTGATCCGTCGCTAAAACTAGTATAAATAATTACTGCTTGTTCCTAAAAAAAATGCGCGACTTGCTGGGTCCCTGGTGTCAGCCGCTCGTAGTGTAATTCTCTCGTTTATTGACTACGTTGACAGTAGCGTGAGCCCCAGATGTCCAACCATTAGGAGGAACCATACTTTTGGGCTTGTACTATATAGGCACTTGCTTGCGTACTGCCATGACGCTGGTGGGTCTCTACTGTCATCCTCTCCACGTACAGTCATCTCCTTGTTCCTCTCGGTTGTTGACAACGTTGACAATGCAAGAGGGCGGCACACCACGCACATCGAGCGAACCAAGGCCGCAAGGTGGAGGACGACGGCGAGGCCTCGGACGGAACGAACAGAAGGCGTTGAAGATGCGCCGGTCCTATCACAGGCATAGGGGAGTACGAGGGTTGACTGGTTCGGGCGCGGGTGCGTGTTGGGGCTGACGTCGCCAGAGAATAACAGGACGTGTGGGGGAATAGAGGGAGGGATTGGCCAACGTTGGAGGGTACGTACGGTAGGGCAGTGGAGGTGCAGCCAGCCATCGGAGGTGGGAGCAGGCGGAGCCGACGGGGTGGTTTGGTTTGGGCGGCTGGAGGAAGAAGAAAACAAGAGATAGAAGATACACGACAGATGTTGGATGTCAATCCAACGGCTGGTAGGCAGAATCGTTTGTTGACTGGCTAGTAAGTCGACAGCACCTTGGATTGGCTATTTCCTCACGGTTCCCAAATGTCAGAATCCAAATCTGTCACGGTCATGCAGCCTTTCCTATGAAAATTTACAGCCCATTTGATGTGCTAGTTTGAAATAAGTTTGTGGGTGTTGGTGGGGGCTAATCACTTGGCTTCTATAATGCACAGTGAGCTCAAGCAACCGGCGAGAGTGATGTTATTTCCCTTGGTTGGGATTTGTTACAATATTTCACTCTTAATTAAACGAATGGCAAGATATTTGCCTTGTTTCATAGAAAATATGACAGTCACAGCCGAGTTGAAAAGGGCAGGAACATCTAACTCCAGCTTACAAACTGTACAAAAGCACGAGGGTTAATTGTTCATCAGGTTTACAAAAAAACCAGATTGAAAAGGGCAACAACATCTAACTACAGCACTGTTTTCGGCAGTCACAGTCAAATGGATCGGTCAGGTCCAGAGAATGAACATCTTGGGTCGTAAAATTTACTGGATTATGACCACAATATGTCGAAATAGAAGCCCGACACGTTCAGAAGCTCTTTTGCCCACCTAAAACTCCTTTTTTTGCTCTTCGACATACCCATCCGTCAATTCAGTAAATATATGGGCTTTTGAATTGATTTTACTATTTACTAGTATGGATGGGCTGTTTTGTCTTGGGCCCAGAGAAACAATTACTACTAGTATAGTGGAGACACTCTACAACTACCCAAAAAAACAATTACTACTAGTACAGTGGAGACACTCTACAACTACCCAGAAAAACAATTACTACTAGTACAGTGGAGACACTCTACCGCTTCTGGCTCCTCCTAGGTCATTGAAACGTCTCCCTCTACTGAATGCCGTTATACTTTTGTTCACCCACATGCGGGCCATGCAGCGCGTGGGCCCAAATGCCATCCACCAAATTAGAAGGCAGTATGCAGGCGGAGAGTCACCCCGGTCGTAGCGCGGCAGTAACGAGCCGTCGTATCACAAAACCCAACCTCCTCGTAGTCTAAGTCTGACGGACGAAGCAACCATCATTTCACTCTTTGCTGAATCCCCTTCTCCCTCACCGTCTTCAAGAAAGGCAACACTCGCATCTCCCACTGTTCTGGAATGCTGAACTGAACCATGTAGTGTACTAACCAGCTGAAATGCTTGTGTATTCCACTAAATTTAAGCACCGCTATTTGCAGAAATAAGCAGACCACAATGCCTCTTGTCCGAGCACCTGTCCAAAAAACCGCCGTGCAGTCATGCTAGCTAGTCCTCGGTCCATGGATGAACTGGTAGAAAGTGCATTCCGGACTAGGATGCAGTTGTTTTCGCTCGTCCCTGCACTGCAATCAGGAAGTAAAACATATGAATCAACTTCTTTTAGATTGTGTTGGTCATTCTACCTTAGTTACTACCAAAGTAGGGATACCTTGAGGACGGGAGGTTAGACGACGACAACGAGGGATAGCCATCTCATTTTGCGCAGTTGTACTAAAACTGAGGTGTGTGCTTTTGATTGCGCGGATAGAAACGATGCAGAGACAGACATCCCGAAACGATATGGAGACAAACATCCCTATTTGCGCAAATACGAAATATGGTTATTTAAACAGTGACAGATATTACTACTTTCCCCCGTTTACTCTTAGAACCAAGTCCTAGATTCATGGTACAACTTTCCCACTTTCTTCCCTGTTTGAACCAACGCTTTGAGTCGACTGTATGAACTAGCTTTACTTCTAATGATAGTAGAAGTCTAGGTGGCTTTGGAACAGCGGACGGAAGTAGAAAAGGATCCACACGAAGGGAGCTGGGGTAGTAGAGCAAGGCAGGTTTCGAAGGAATATATACCTGAGGATCGTCGGCATGTGGCAAAGACGGCGTCGGGAGGCAGCATCTTGGCCACAATACCGCAGGGAGGAAGAAGGGGTCGGAGGCCCTCCCGAGCCGGCGCTCTCTCGGAGAGAACAACACGGCCGCCGATCAGGACGCGCGGGCAGCCGTTGGTCTCCTCCCTCGCCGCCAACGACAGCGTGAACGATGCACCTACACCCCTGGCCCGGTCGAGGTTGTCCGACTGGATTTGTGACCAGATGTGAGCTGAGAGAGAGTGTGGCCACCTATGTGTTGCTTAGATCTGGAGAGCATGAGAGAGTGAACGAGAGGAACCCTAGTAAAGCAAGCGCTAAGGCTCCTGCTTTTATATATAGTGGAGTGATTTTGTTGTACCAGCTTCAAAAAAAATGCGCTCCTACATGTACCCACGAGTGGGTGTGAGAGAACTAGTGCGTGCGTGCACTGCTTCTCTTCGTGAGAGTACAATATACTATGCCCAAAGAACGTTCGCCGCAAGAGTAATAGTATAAGTGTGTGATGTGTGAGCTAAAATAAAATGTGCACGCCGTCTTTTGTTTTTTATAAGTTCTGAGGGTAGGGTGTGAAGAGCACATATGTGCGTGACGTCTACCTGCAGATAGACGGTGGGTGCGACGTGCGATTCTGCGAGAGGACTCGGGGAGTCGTGACTCGTGAGGGTGCGTGTGCGTGAGAGAGAGGGGGGCACGTATCAATGCAATGCATGTGTCCGTCAATCATTATCCGACAAATGTTCGCCGCAAGCCTTTTCCTGACGAACACCGTAAGAACCGTTAGATCGGCATCCGAGAGTGTCAGTTTTGCCATGTCATTTAACAGAACAGCCACTCCTCCTACACACAAATCTTCCACGTGGGTGTTAGCTGTTGGGTTTCGTAGTAATTTCAAAAAATTTCCTACGCACACGCAAGATCATGTGATGCATAGCAACGAGGGGGAGAGTGTTGTCTACGTACCCAACACAGACCGACTGCGGAAGCGATGACACGACGTAGAGGAAGTAGTCGTACGTCTTCACGATCCAACCGATCAAGCACCGAAACTACGGCACCTCCGAGTTCGAGCACACGTTCAGCTTGATGACGATCCCCGGACTCCGATCCAGCAAAGTGTCGGGGAAGAGTTCCGTCAGCACGACAGCGTGGTGACGATCTTGATGTACTACAGCAGCAGGGCTTCGCCTAAACTCCGCTACAGTATTATCAAGGTATATGGTGGCAGGGGGCACCGCACACGGCTAAGGAATAGATCACGTGGATCAACTTGTGTGTCTGGAGGTGTCCCCTGCCTCCGTATATAAAGGAGTAGAGGAGGGGAGGCTGGCCGGCCAAGGAGGGAGGCGCAGGAGGAGTCCTACTCCTTCCGGGAGTAGGACCCCCCCCCAATCCTATTCCAAGTAGGATTCCCAAGGGGGGAAAGAGAGAAAGGGGGGCCGGCCACCTTCTCCTAGTCCTAATAGGACTAGGGGAGGGGGAAGTGGCGCAGCCACCTTGGGCTGCCCCTTTATCCTTTCCACTAAGGCCCATGTAGGCCCATATGGCTCCCGGGGGGTTCCGGTAACCTCCCGGTAACCCGGTAAAATCCTGATTTCACCCGGAACACTTCCGATGTCCAAACATAGGCTTCCAATATATCAATCTTTACGTCTCGACCATTTCGAGACTCCTCGTCATGTCCGTGATCACATCCGGGACTCCGAACAACCTTCGTTACATCAAAATGCATAAACTCATAATGTAACTGTCATCGTAACCTTAAGCGTGCGGACCCTACGGGTTCGAGAACAATGTAGACATGACCGAGACACGTCTCCGGTCAATAACCAATAGCGGGACCTGGATGCCCATATTGGCTCCTACATATTCTACGAAGATCTTTATCGGTCAGACCGCATAACAACATACGTTGTTCCCTTTGTCATCGGTATGTTACTTGCCCGAGATTCGATCGTCGGTATCCAATACCTAGTTCAATCTCGTTATCGGCAAGTCTCTTTACTCGTTCGGTAATACATCATCTCACAACTAACATATTAGTTGTAATGCTTGCAAGGCTTATGTGATGTGTATTACCGAGAGGGCCCAGAGATACCTCTCCGACAATCGGAGTGACAAATCCTAATCTCGATATACGCCAACCCAACATCTACCTTCGGAGACACCTGTAATGCTCCTTTATAATCACCCAGTTACGTTGTGACATTTGGTAGCACCCAAAGTGTTCCTCCGGCAAACGGGAGTTGCATAATCTCATAGTCATAGGAACATGTATAAGTCATGAAGAAAGCAATAGCAACATACTAAACGATCGTGTGCTAAGCTAATGGAATGGCTCATGTCAATCAGATCATTCAACTAATGATGTGACCTCGTTAATCAAATAACAACTCATTGTTCATGGTTAGGAAACATAACCATCTTTGATTAACGAGCTAGTCAAGTAGAGGCATACTAGTGACACTTTGTTTGTCTATGTATTCACACATGTATTATGTTTCCGGTTAATACAATTCTAGCATGAATAATAAACATTTATCATGATTATAAGGAAATAAATAATAACTTTATTATTGCCTCTAGGGCATATTTCCTTCATTAGCAACTGCCGTATGCTCCCTCCGTTCCGAAATGCAGTGCATATAGCTTTATTAAAAATTCGAACCTCGCAAACTTTTACTGAGTTTTCGTGTACCAAATTGAACATGTAGAATACCATGTATATATCATTTCATTCATCTTCGAGAGGTAACTATAAAGATGGGTGAGGAGTCTATAAAGAAAGACCATCGTATCACCTGTAGCAATTTCAAGCATCCTTTAGTGTCGAGGAATATCATAGGAACTCTATATGGTATGATTTTTATAGGATTTTTTCTTTAGAGCCAATTGGTTCATAGGAATAGATTCATATACTCCACATTTCAAAGTAAATAAACATGATATCATTTCTATAGCTTTAGAGCCACTTGGTTCATATGAAATGGATTCCTATACTCCCTTAATTTCAAAGGAAAATAAACATTAACGTATATTCAATAGAAAGTTCCTATGATATGAACCAAATTACATCTCTTTTCTAATCCCTCATAGGAATTGAGATACATGTCATCTCTAGATTCAATAGAAAAGTTCCTATGATGTGAACCAAATGACATCTCTTTTCCAATCCCTACTCATAAGAATTGAGATGCTCCATGTCATCTCTTTCCCTACAACTTCCATGTATACATCTTCTATTCCTAAATAGATAGTACAACCCACTAGTAGCTTTTTTCCAAAACATGCAACAATGGCACAAGAACTATATAGTGTGCCAATAACTTTGAAAGATGGTCGCTGGATGAAGCTAACCCGACAGTGTAGAGATAGGCAAATCCGAGCACTACTGGCCGTTGGATATCATCAACCTTCCACCAGATCTGCCACATGTACAATTTAGAAGACTCCATGGTTGAACTTAAGCATAATGCACAAACCTCAAAACACAAGCACTTCTCCTTTGTTCTAGAATCTTCTATATCATAATTGATTATTTTTTCTAAATGAATTGCCATTATTTGTTTTTACTTTATGATTTACAATGCACAACCCCATGAATCTTAACATTTTTATAAAACTAATTGATTTTGAATGAGATGAACTATAAGAACTAAACCAACATCTACATCATGCATATATGACTCAAAGCTTTACATGCTATAGTGTGTATTTATTCATAATTTGGTTTCGAAATCTCATGCGTTCAATACATGTGTACCTTACTAGTTTTGAGTAGAGTAGCAAATTTCACGCGGCCCCGGGTATATCAAAATGCAGGGCCCATGCATCATTGCCTTTCGGTCGAACCTACGTCCACAATTTTTTATACGTACTATATCTCCACTGGTCCCCGAACCCAAAATGTTGCCTCGTTCCCGTAAAACGAAGCGGCCCACACATATTTAAGGCGTCGACTCAAACCCGTTTACTATGACATGGCCCCGCACACCGTAGTACTCCTACAAACACTACCGCCACACTCATCATCGGTTTTCTTCAAGAGGATGAGGGAGAAGCCAATTTGTGGTGGAGGCGCTTTAAAAAAAGGATATGTAGTGGAGACCCCTACCCTAGGTGCCCTAGGTAGCTGCCGCACGCATCATTGTTTTCTCTTTTCTTTATGCTCTTGCGCCCTAGAGTGAAATGATGGTTGCTTCGTCCGTCCAGCTTAATGCAGGAAAGGTGGGGCTACGTGATTTGACCCCTCATCGCTCATTTTCTACTACTGCGGTGCTATGACCGGGGTGCCTCCAATTCCAACCGCTGCTCCGAATTGTAATTTGGTGCATCGCACGTGGAACAAGACGGTGGATGAGCCACATGTCGGCCAAAGGGGTCCTGTTAAGTGTGTCGCCATTTCGTGTGCGGACTGACCCTGCTTGAGTTGCTACGCCAACATGACAGGAGCAGCCTACCACTTGGTTTTGCTCCTTGGTGAATCCCGACTATATTGATCTAAAAAGATACGTGCTGAACTACCCTCTCTGTCTTGGTTTTTTTTATTTTTAGGCGTCTCGGTTTATAGGGCCTGCACGTAGTTCTAGGTCATCCATTTGACTAACTAAATATGAGTTACTATGTCACAAAAAGTATATCATTGGATTCTTAAGCGGATGTAGTTGTATTTAAAAGTCGAGGGCGGGGCTTTTCCCATGCGGTAGGCGGGGCAGTTCCGCCTAGTCGGTTCGACAGAGACGCGAGAAGATGAGGGAGTAGGCTGCTGCAAATGTAGGGCTGTGTGATTTGACAATGAGTTACTGCTGGACAGGTGGGGCCCCGTGATTTGACTTGCCATTATCATTTTAACTGCGGCGCTATGACCCGCGTGAGTCTCCCGATTCCTGACCACCTCCATTACGAAGAAAGAGATAGAGAGGAGTAAAAAAATACACTTATAGCCAACCTTATAGCCAACCTTGTTGTAGTATGAGTGACTAAGTGATGACTATGTATGACATGCCAACATCAGATAGCCTAACGCACCGTGTTAAATCTCCAAGGGCGCGACCTTGCGAGCGAAGCGACGGTCGTGGTAGGCGCGACCATGATACGGGCTGCTGGCAGCTGTTGGATCTGAGATCAAACGGTCGCATGCTAAGTTGCTGAAAATTTGCAGAATAACCTTCCAGGATAGGATATTCACCCATAGGTCTAGAATCACGCCATGCAACCGTTCGATCTCAGATCCAAGGGCTCTCGGAAGCCTGTATCATGGGAGAATGGAAAGCCACTACCCTGCCGCTCGCACGCTGGCAGTTCGCTCCTACTCGTCCCCGCACGTCCTTCAATACTACGGCGGTTCGCTCCTAGTCGTCCCATCCATTCACATTACGGCAGTTCCACTAATCCTAACCCTCCTCCCAAATCCATGGCGTCCCAAATCTCCACGATCGGCGGTGAGTACAAGGTTAGAACCATCACCGGCGATGAGTTTGACGTCATCTACACCCGTTCTTCCGCGACGGTGGAAGGATGCCTTTCTCGCTTCAGACGCATGTTCGAAAACTCAGATGATGAGTGGGTCGCTGGGCTAGATGTTGAGTACACCATAGTCCTGGGACCAGAGAAGGATCTAAAGGACGAAGAGAGGAAGAAGCCCACCGTGATCCAGTTTTGCGTACATAACGTTTGCTTGGTCTACCACATATGCCATGCCGACGTTGAGTGCCAGGATTTTAAGAATTTCCTCAAGGACAAAATAGTGAAATTCGTTACTGTAGACTTTAAGAACGACAGGGATGTCCTGCGTCGGATAGGTCTCGTTGTAGGCAACCCCTTCGACCTCCAGAAGAATCGGCTGGTGTCCTCTCGTCAGCCTTCAATGCTGACCCTGGCAGGAGCCATGGTTCATCCTTCGTACGGTAAACTGGAGAAACCTCCATACACGTTTCATCGTCATGCATGGTAGCGGAATGTACTAGATATAGACCACATCCACTATGTTGCAATGGATGGCTACCTTTGCTTCAATATCTACAAGGGTTGGATGAAGAGCAACATCCAAGTGTGCGGTTCAAGCAAAGAAGTATCAGCCAAGAGGGAGAGGGACAAGGACGAAGTCGAGGACGTGGATGAGGACTACGAGTAAGGTGGCAGTGTCGTTGCTCATGGTGGTTCTAAACTTCTAATGCAGTGTCTACCGGATTAGTTGCATAGTTTAAATTCAGGTGTGCTTAGTTTAATTTGAGGGGTGTGTTGTGCTGAGCCCCCAGCAGAACTATGTTATGTTTCTTCTCGTTACTTTAATCTTCAGTATGTACATACTACTAGTATTTCTTTAATAGAATTTAGCACCCCAATTAAGCACATGCTAGCTTTTTTAATAGTACTATATGCATAATTGGGCGACGAGCGCTCTCTATATGTACGACCTATTTTTTTAATTTCAATTTTTGCTCCATGGCGCAATCCATCGATAGTACTACTGTACAAAAGTATACATTTTTTTAAAAGGCTAGAGTACTGTTCATCACATATATAGCCAGTTGAATTCTCAACCTAGAACGACGTACATGCCATGTAGTAAACTGATACGGAGGAAGTATAGTAAAAATGAGGTGATTTTACCGAGCGATCGACGGGGGAGCATGGCCTGTCATGCGGTCCCATGTGTCATGATGTACCAAGGCGATGCGCGTGTCCCTCTTGAGGCAGAAGCAATACTACGTGGTTTGAGATGATGGCGAACCAAAGTTTGAAATAATGGTCGCTTCGTCCGTCTGGGAAGGTGCGGCATTGTGATTTGACGTCTCATTGCTCATTACTACTACTGGGCTGGCACGAGTGGGGTGCGTCCCCCCTGTTGTTCTGGACTGTTATTTGGTGCTTGACACGTCGACCCGGTTGCTATATGTCCCACATGTCGGCGACAGGAAGTACATAATTCATGAAAGGGAGCGTCGACGGAGGAGTATACTACAGAATTCATGAAAGGGAGCGACTTAGTTTTGGAAAAATCTGTTTTTACGGAGTACGTACCCACTAGGGTTTATAGGGCTCATCTAAAAAACATTTGTTTTTCCGTTTGATAAGTCTCAATTCTACTATACTAGTAGTAGTACCATTACATGTTGGATTTTGAGGTGCGTTAGATCACTCGACGCAAGCAGTGTCAAGAGGAAACTAACCAATGCATGTACAAGTTCATGGAAATTTAGTGGTCATTCATGCATTCGTTCTAATTAATGCATCGGTAAACATAACTTCTTGAGAAAAACGAGCGTACTAATTACTTGTGCAAAGTACGAAATTAATTCGACCACTCACCGTCTACCTTGGTTGGAGAGATTTTGAAATTGAGCCATAAACTGGAAAGGAGGGAGTAGTAAATTTTGTCTCGATTACTATTTGTGGCCTTGTATAGATGCAAAATGTATTTTCTTATAGTGGCCTTGTATAAGGAAATGGAGGGAGTACTAACCAAAGTACGTAGTAGGGACGAGGAGTAAACGGAGGGAGTAGTAAAATTTTCTCCTCGTGCTGCGAGCCACCACGTGTGTGGGCGAGGGAGCGGGCGTAAAGGCGTACAGTAGTAGTAGTAGTACTACTACTACTCGTAAGCAAGCTTCACCTCATCCCGCGAGCCACCGCGCCCGTGGGCGGGGGAGACGGCGTACTAAGCAAGCTTCTCCTCGTTCTGCGAGTTGACGGGACACATCAAAAGTACTCCAGTGTATAGAGCCTTGCCTCTAAGGTAGGCCCCACATGGTTTGCCTCTTTTTTTTTAATTTAACATAACGCGTCAAGTCGCAATTTGTTTGTTCACCCATGGTAGACGATCCTCCCTCCACCAAGTGGACAACCAGTACACGTGCCAAATTACCACGTGGGCTGCCTTTTTCGTACAAAAATGAGCTCCATCGTGTACCCGCGCGGGTGTGGTTGGGAAAGAGACGGGAGTACATGCGCCATGCGTGCACCTCTTCTCTTCGTGCACGTCCCCCACCTATGTGGGTGTGTGTGAGAGAGATACAAACCTAGACATAATGCGCCGTCCATCGCCATGCCTCCGCCCAGTCCGACCACCAGTCACCACCATTCCCCACTCCTCCTCACCTTATCTCTTATCTTTCTCCCTCCATTTTTATATACAAGGGGCCAGTATCAAAATTACAATTTGCAGATATACAAGCCCACTAACACTAATCGATGCAATATTAATGGTGTTTGCCTCGTGGTACTAGCAAAGGAGGAAATTAATTATCCCTTGCATGCATGCGTAAGTTTGTAAAAAAATGCATCTTGATGTTCCGTGCAATGCACGGGCATCTTGCTAGTCCATGAAAACAACACATGGCAAAATTCCACGGCTAACGAGGGATTTGAATCTGTTGGGAGGGGCTGTTTGGATCTTGCCCGGGGTAGCCAAAATATTGGCGACCCTTTTGTCCACCGGTGCCTTTGCCACCGATGAACAAGGAATGGCTCGGGTGCTCATGCTGTCATGCATCGTCCAGCGCGCACGTTGGAGACGAGCTCGCACGAGCTATGTTTTTTTGTCCCACAACGCCGCCCGAGCCGCCCGCAGACCGACCGCCGACTCGCAAACTACGCCATCCAACCGTAGCCACACACATTATGACAGCAACTCAACCAACTGGACGAAATTCCCGCAAACACGTAGACAAACTGATATTTCATATAAACAACGATGAAAATCATATAAAATACCGGATTTTCATACAAACATGACAGATTTCATTACACTCAAATGAACTACGCGGTGCTAGTTCTGGACAGCACATGTATATAATACCTGGCCTAAATGGTCGCCCGCCGATCGATTTGTGTTCCTCATGTCCGACAGCACGATCACCGGACTGCCGAGAGCCCCAGAGGTATATGCTTCAGCACAAAGGACGGCTTGCTTCCCCACTGCCCAACTGATATCATTGGCTGGTTCCGAAGATGATGGTGGCCGGCACCGGTTCGAGTTCATCACCGGCCACTACTTCGCCATGGCCGGCACCGGCTCGAGTTCATCCTAACATCCCCCTCTTCCGTGGAGCCCATGCGGGGTCGACGAAGGTCCTCGCAACAAAAGGATCTGGCAAGACACCTGCTGTGTATGCCGGCGTCACCTCCGCGGTGGCCTTCATGGGACCCAAGCGGCGGCGGCCTCCCGTGTTCTACTTCTCCTCGATGATGGCGGCGGACGCAGAGGCGCTGGACACCGACTCGTCGCTCTCCGTGCACCCGGCTTCTGTCTTTGCTTGCATGGCGCGGCCGCCAGCATGGGAGTCTCGGCCACAGAAACGGGAGACGCGGTATGAGGCGGAGGCATGGACGGCAGCAACGACGCCCATGCGTCTCTCCTCGTCGAGCTGGCCTGGAGCGGCGAGTTGCTGAACCGCGCACCGGCTTGGGGCGGCAACTGGCTCCGTCGGGCGAGGGGAAGGAGGTGGATCAGTGAGCTGCATAGCTCGTATCTGGCGAGCTACCCAGCCGGCTTGGATGCGGAATAACTACTTGTTTGTAAGCCATTGTAAGAGTGGACAAAATGGTGGAGGAGATAGGGGAGCGGTGGAGGTGTGCGATTCTTGGCTGGCGTTTGGCCTCGTTTAAATAGGAGATTAAATAGACGGTGGACGGGAGGAGCTCGGCCAGCGCTGCGTTTAACGCCAACCCGGTCATGAAAGGACGTGTGTCTAGAGTGGGTTTCTCGGCTTCCACACGGGCGGGTTTCATGGAGGCGTGTTCAGCCAGGCGTGCCGCGAGTGGCGCCATCGACTCTGACCTAGGACACCGCGACGTTCTTCCACTGACGTGTGGGCTCTTTAGGTGCATGGCCTGCATGTCAGTGACCCAACGCAGGCAGCGCACAGCAGAGGAACCTTTGGTGGGCCAGGGCGGTCAGAAGCGGGCATTTCATAAACAGATGATTGTTCATTGAGTGTGACGTCATCTTTTTCGTGTAGATAAGCCTACTATGTTGATAGCCCGTTCGATACGTTGTGATTCATAAAGACCGCTGCAAACATCAATGTTCTGCTTATCACATATAAGATTGATTAATACCCATAACAATCCATGTCCTTAACAAAGGGTGCATGCACGTATAGGTTGAGCGTGTGTCTTGCGTCGTGTGCTGTGTGCATGCAGGCATGCGAGTGTTGCGTGCGTGCAAGGGTACGTTTCAGTGTTGCATGCATGGGTGCGTACGTGCGTGTGTTCATGAGTGCATGTGTACGTGTCAGTGTTGCACGCCAGCGTGCGTGTGTATGTGTCAGTGTTGCACGCCTACATACGTGCGTGTCTTGCGTGCGTGCATGTGTACGTGCGGGGTGAGGCTACACGTAAGTCGACTGACTTTTTCATCTCTGGTCATTAGATTTTCCAGCCGTTGGATACGAAATCAAGGGCCTCCAGTTTATCATCAAACTCCACCCCCCTGAGCCGCCAGCCACCACCGGCCGAACCGCCAGCCCCCGCCGCCCGCGGCCGGCCCGCCCCCCCCCAAACCACTCCCCACCGCCGGTCCGCCGCCGCACAAGCCATCCCTCTAGCCCCCCCCCCCCCCCCCCCCCTTTTTCCCCGGGGTCCCCCCCCCCCCCCCCCCCCAACCCCCCCCCCCCCCCTCCCCCCCCCCCCCCGCCGAGCTTTTTCTCCGGGGATCCCCACCCCACCGCCCAATGAACGCCCCCCAACCGCCGGTGACTGCCCACCAGAGGTCTCACGACTTCGAATACCCACTGACCACTAATTTATTACCATTTTTGTCCTTCATATACGCACTGACAGGTGGGCCATATGGTAATGTGCGCTGCTGAATGTGGACCATTTGACAGGTCAATTGATCGTGTTATCAACAAATTATGGAGCTGTATGGTGAGCCAGTGACCGTATGATAACCCTAAAATGTACTCCTATTTTATTAACATAGTACAGACTCAAACTACCATTTCTTTATTTCATGTACGGGCTGACAGGTGGGCCCCACGGTTACACGCCCCGATGGTGCAACACTAGTTGCGCCACGTGGAACGTTTGACTGGTCAATTGATTGTGTCATCAACAAAATACGGAGTTGTACGGGTGAGCCAGTGATCGTATAATCATGATATGTATTTGTTTAACATGGTGCAGACGCAAGGGCTCATATATACGCGCAAGCACTCACTGCTATAAGCGCACACACGCGAACCCTACCCCTATGAGCACCTTCGAGAGAGTGGGCCAGCATATATGATCTTGAGATTTTACGAAGTCACCATAGGTGCCTCGTAGTCGAGTGGAACGTCTCCTCCCACTGAACGTACATCGTCGGAAAATACTAAAATTAACACAAGATAAATGTGAGCACCAGGACTTTAACCTTGGTGGGCTCGAGAAACCACTATCCTCTAACCATCCAACCACATGTTGGTTAGCACGACAAAATGTATGTGGTGACCGTGATGAGCTTATTCTGAAGTCTAGTGACCATATCGTGCTTTCGCTTCAAATACAATGACCGTAAGTGTCGTCAACAAAATACGGAGCACGCATCAAATGCAAAGTCCGTCAGTATCATCAACAAAATATGGAGACGTATCGTGAGCTAGATACCGTCGTACTATTGTATATGCTTATTTTCTTAGTGGCCGATTGCGTGTGTGGTGTGGTGGGCACATCATTTCTAGTTGTGGTGGGTCAACATGAAGACTCATGGGTCGGTTCCATCCTGCGCCACATATAGGTTGGACCGAGACGTGTTATATGAAGACCCATGTGGAGGACTCGGTGTACAACACGAAGCTACCAGAGTCACGGAGGACTCTATCCCCACTAGTGATAAGCCGACTATATATGATTTGTAACCCTAGGCCCTTAGTATGTTATACAAGCTTGGGGGCTAGTTCGTCGATAGTATACACACACGCACAATGCCTGGTATTCACATGTACTTTGTACACATCCCTATCACTAATATGCAGTACCAGGAGTAGGCTCTTTTCTTCAACTGCAAGGGTCCGATCGGAACTAGGGTAAAACTTTGCCTCGTATTACCATCCAGCCTAACAGCCAGGGATATCCTACCGAATGATATGATGAAATCATATCTGCCAACTACTAAGAGAGAGGTGTGTCAGGGGGGCAATGTGTGCGAGAGAGGCCTAAAGATAATGTGCGTGTGGGAGACACATAGGCACATATATGTGCGTATAGAGGCCTAGTAGAGACCGTGCATGTGTATATATGCATGTGAGAGAAATAGTGTTTTCCAACTGAGATTAGTGAAAAGAGTGGTACATAGTAGTCAGAAAGAGAGAGAGAGAAACAGAGAGAGCATGTGCGTGAGACACCCCGACACCCTGAGAGAGATTGTGAGCATGTGTGAAAGAGAAATGTCGATGCATATAAAGTGTGTGCACTTATGCGTTAGATAGAGAGATATATAACGCGTTTGTGAGAACGGGGCGAGGCATAGTGCATCTACGTGTAAAAGGCGGTTCTACGCATTAAATTAAAATATAAATGGCATTATTATTTTTGGATGAGATCATGAATTTTCAAATTGTGTATGGACGAAAATCGGTCTATTAAACACCCATACTCTATTGAATTCTAGCATGTGCATGTGTTTATTTCATATTATCGATCCATAGAGTGAGAGCGGTTTGAAATACAGGCAATGGATGCTTTTGCAATTCATATATAAACATTAATTAGTGCACTCCATGTTGTTAGTGTGAAGCACTTTATACATTTGTCACTTGCATGGATACATTCCAAATTGCTAGCTATGAAATAGAATACATGTCGAATTCAACATAAAGGGGGTTTCAAAGATTCAAATTCATAGGAAGTGCATTCATCTATTTGAACCTGAGATAATGGCATTTGTAAATCAGATGTAAAAGGGGGCATCAATCTTTGTTGTGAGTTTGAACATGCTATATATATTCATACGCATATCTAACTTTTTTTTGCAACCAAGGAGATTATATCTGGAACCATGCATGAACTGAGGTAAGTTGCATATTTTTTAATATATACTCGTGTACAATGTATATTCAAATGTACCCCCTCCATTCCAAAATAATCGTAGGTTTAGTATTTTCAAGAGTAAAGATTTGTGAAGTTTGACAAATCTTGAAAGTTCAATTCAAGAGAACCGAAAACGTTAATGCTTCTGCTCCCAAATATTGAACGAAGTGCCAAATAGGCCTCTGATCACCCGAAACCGCGCGAGACTAATGTTTTGGTGGTAGGAAATTACTGTCCTGACTCTGGCCCGTGTAGCCTATCGGCCCGATGTCCACAGGTCTAAACCGGGGTAGGTTTGTAACTTCACCAAGACGCCAGTCTCAACCGCCTCCGAGAATAATTCATACGCCATGGGCGCCTACCCATGCGCTCGGCCAAAATCTATCCCGCCCACATTTGGGACACCTGACATGACTGTCCTACCCCCAACCCGCAATATGTCCGAAATTTTAGATGGGGACAAAGTTTGTAACTTTCCCCAAATTTCAAACAAGCACGTCTCAAACCGAAACATTGTTCCCCCTTAGTTCCCCGCCTCCCTCCATTTCCCCATTCATACTCCGTGGGAGCGAAAACGCCCTCTCCACCAGCCGCAAAACCCTAGCCTCCTCCATCCTCCACCCCATAGCGGCCAATCCACCGCCACCCTCCTCCATCACGCTGGAGCCGGTACCCCGACGTTGTCGTCCAACGCAACCGCAACCGCAACACCCTCAAGGACTTAGCAGCTGAAGCCGAGGCAGAGCTGCCTCCACGATGCCGACGTTGACATGCGCCGTACGAGAACCACTCTGACCACGCCGTCCTGCGCCTCACTACTGCGGCTCCACTGTCGTAACCGTCCACCGCACTGGAGCTGTTCCCGCTACGCCGTCGTTCGCCGCCTCGGATCTGCTTCCCCGCCGCTGACAGATGGCGACCGCACCACACTCAAGAAGTTGGCCATGGGTTCGTCCAAGGCTGCACCGTCCTCCACAACTTCTGGTTTCCGGCGAACAACAAGAAGATCATCGGAAAAACAGAAGGAGGACACAGCACTGTCAGCAGAAAGAGGTACTCCTCTTCCCTTATTCATGCAAATCTTACGTCTCCGCTCACACCGCATTCATCCCACGAAAGAAACTAGTTGAGCGCTTCTTACTGCATCTTCTTCTTGATACTAAATGCACAAGGTTTCCTCCCTTTTACTATTTCACCTTTGCTAGAGGTCAGTAGCCGCCTGGATTTCAATTCAGGGTCAGTCGAACCGCAATTAAAAGAAGCAACACCCGCTTAGGCGTGCGGAGCACCTAGTCCGCCGGTTCCCCGGGGAAGCGGCGCATCTGTGTCTATCATAGGGGTGTGGGGCGCAGGAGCTGCTTGCGCCCGATCTGGAGGTCGGCGGGGCTTGAATGGATGGCCGGGGGCGGTGCCAAGCACGGCGGTGAGGTCGAGGGGAGGGCGCAGGCCAGGGAGGAATACTGGGCCAGTGGTCGCTGGCGTTTCGAGGAAGATCGTCAACACTGACTGGCTGGAGGTAGATGAAGGTGATCTTCCCGTTCTTTGTACATCGGACGGTGCAGAAAAAATGGACTGACCTATTTGCTTTCAGTCGACTGTTATTTTCAGAGAATCCTGTAGTAATTTAGTGTGCCATGCATGTTGTAGAGCTATCATATGTCTCCCGTCATTTATTTCTCACCGACCTGCTATCTTCTACCTTTAGACTGTACTAATTGTGCACACACTTCACCCATACTCACATTATTGTTTTTTTATGCATGGGTATTTCAGACTCTGACGCAGTGTTGATGAATGCAGAAAAGAAAAGACAGAAGTCGCTCCAGTGTAATTCGAAGATAAGCACTAAGCATTTTTCAGTGCTCTAATGGGTGTAGTGTCTGCAGTTGGAGATAGTAAACGTAGCTCTGCAGTTGATGATCTCAATTGCCACAAACAACCATCCCAGGTGCTTGCTTTAACTTCGCGCTGTCAAATGTGGTTGCATGTTGCATATGGTGTCTAGCTTGTATTGCTTCCAATTTGGTTAAATTGCATCTGCTTACTTTACACATTATACCTTTCATAATGACGTGCCTTCCTGTTTTTGATACATACTACATATGTCTATTAACCATGTTCGTACATCAAACTAATTCTCTTTTGTATCCCTCGTCAATCACTTATGATGATACAGTCACCCGAGTGGGTTACTGTGAGACGCCCTACTTGTTTAAAGAGTGAAGTGTCATCCTCCCCACATGATTCTCAAGAAACAGCAAGGCTAAATGAAGATAGTCAACGTAGCTCTCTACTTGATCACCGCAATTCCCCCACACCACCATCGCAGGTGCTTGATCTTACTTGGCAGTGTGATATGTTGTTGCATGTTGCATATGGTGTCTACCTTGTAATGCTTCTAATTAGGGTAAATTGCATTTGCTTAGTTAACACATTATACCTGTGAATATGACATGCCTTCCTATTTTTGGTACATACTACGTCTTTCTATTAACCATGTTCTTACATCAAACTACTTTTCTTGTGTATCCCTCATCAATGCTCCTAATTTGTTAAATTGCATCTCCTTAGCTTACACATTATACATGTGAATATGACACGCCTTCCTGTTTTTGGTACATACTACATCTGCCTATCACACCATGTTCTTACATCAAATTACTGTTCTTGTGTATCCTGCGTCTATCGCTTATGATGAGACAGTCACGCACGTGGGTTAATATGAGACGCAATACTCTTATAAAGAATGAAATTTCATCCTCTCCACATGATTCTCACGAAACAACAAGCCTAAATGAAGATATTGAACGTAGCTCTGTACCTGAAGACCGCACTTCCCCTACACCACCATCACAGGTGCTTGCTCTAACTTCGCTGTGTGATATGTGGTTGCATGTTGCATACGGTGTCTAGCTTGTAATGCTTCTAATTAGGGTAAATTGCATCTGCTTAGTTTACACACTATACCTGTGAATATGAGATGCCTTCCTATTTTTGGTACACACTACATCTATGTGTTAACCTTTTTCTTACATGAAACTACCTCTCTTCTATATCCTGCATCAATTACTTACGATGAGTCACCTTTATTCGTTGCATATTGCATATTATTTCTAGCCTGCTACCATGTATTGCTTCTAATTTGGCCAAATACATTTGTTAGGGCACCCTTTTAATTTGGCAGAGTGATATTGGTTTCATCTTTCATATGGTTTCTAGCTTGCATCGATTCTAACAAGTTCAAGCACCTTGTGCTTAGTTTACATTTTATACATCATACATGTCAATATGTCACGTCGTCCTGTTTTTTATACATATTCCATCCTCCTATCATGCGGCTGCCTTACATGAAAGTAGTGTTCGTCAGTATCATGCATCAATGAGTTCTGAAGAGCAAATTTTATTCCTTTTTCTTGTGGGTTTGACTTGACAAGGCAAAATCAAGAAAGAGGAAGGAAAAGAGTAAGGAAGGCGATGATGGTGGTCCTCTGCAGCAACGTAAATGGAGCATCTGTACCGATTCTCCTTGTACTGATAGTGCATTACAAGGTCCAAGTCTCTGCTCCCCTACTCCACCATCCAAGGTGCTTGCTCTAACTTGGCAGTGTGATATCTGGTTGCATGTTGCATATGGTGTCTAGCTCGTATTGCTCCTAATTAGTGTAAACTGCATCTGCTTAGCTTACACATGATACATGTGAATATGACACGCTTTCCTGTTTTTGGTACGTACTATATCTATCTATCACACCATGTTCTTACATGAAACTACTCTTCTTGTGTATCCTGCATCAGTCACTTATGATGGGACACCTTTAAGTTGGCAGTGTGATATTGGTTTGCGTCTTGAATATGATTTCTAGCATGTATTGCTTCTAGTTTGATGAACGCCACCTATGACGAGACAGTTTTAACTTGGCAGAGTGATATTGATTGCACTTTCCATATGGTGTCTTGCAGTGTTTCTAATTTGTTAAAGTGCCTTCTGCTTAGTTACCACATCATAGGTGTGAATATGTCAAGCCGTCCATTTTTTCGTACATATTCCATCCTTGTATCATGACTTTGCCTTTCATCAGAGTAGTGTTTGTCAGTATCATGCATGAATGAGTTCTGAAGAGCGAATGATATTCCTTTTTCTTGTCGGTATGACCTCACAATGCAAAATCAATAAAGCTGAAGGAAATTGGCAAGGCATTGGATGATGGTGGTCCTTCCGAGCAACTTAAATGGAGGTTCTCTACAGATTCTACTCTGCCATCCTCCCAACAAGATTCGCAAGACAACGCAAGGCTAGACAGTCAACGTAGCTGTGTAGATGATGAGCACATCTCCCCTACTCCACCATCACATGTGCTTACTCTAACTTAGCACTATTATATGTGGTTGCATGTTGCGTATGATGTCTAGCTTGTATTGCTTCTAACTTTGTTGAATTGCATCTGCTTACTTTACACATAATGCATGTGAATATGACATGTGTTCCTGTTTCTACATCAGACTACTATTCTTGCATATCCCGCATCAGTCACTTATGATAAGGCACCTTTAAGTCGCCACTGTGATATTGGTTGTGTCTTGCATATGATTTCTAGCATGTACTGCTTCTAATTTGTTGAAACGCCATACAGTTTGAACTTGGCACAGTGATATTGGTTGCATCTTTCATATGGTGTCTAGCTTGCAGTGCTTCTAATTTGTTGAAATGCCTTCTGCTTAGTTACCACATCATAGGTGTGAATATGTCACACCGTCCTATTTTTCATACATATTCCATCCTCGCATCATGTGTTTGCCTTTCATCCGAGTAGTGTTCGTCAGTATCATGCATGAATGAGTTCTGAAGAGCGAATTTTATTCCTTTTTCTTATCGGTTTGACTTCACAATGAAAAATCTTTATAGCTGAAGGAAATTAGTCCGAGAGTGGATGATGGTGGTCCTTCGGAGCAACTCAAACAGGGGGTCTCTATAGATTCTACTCCGCCATCCTCCCAACAAGATTCGCAAGACAACACAAGGGTGGACAGTCAACGTAGCTGTGTAGATGATGAGCACATCTCCCCTACTCCACCATCACAGGTGCTTGCTCTAACTTGACACTATTATATGTGGTTGCATGTTGCGTATGATGTCTAGCTTGTATTGCTTCTAACTTGAATTGCATCTGCTTACTTTACACATAATGCCTGTGAATATGACACGTGTTCCTGTTTCTAGAACATACGTGTACATGATGAGCACATCTCCCCTACTCCACCATCACAGGTGCTTGCTCTTACTTGGAACTGTTATACGTGGTTGCGTTTTCTGTATGATGTCTAGTTTGTATTGCTTCTGATTATGTTGAATTGCATCTACATAGCTTACAACTTATACCTTCAACGATACTTACCCATAAGACACATTTAACTTGGGACTGTGATGTAGGTTGCATCTTGCATTGTCTTCTAGCTTGTACTACTTCTAATTTCTTGAATGGCACTAACGACGAGACGCTTTTTACCTGATAGAGTGATATTGGTTGCATGTTCATATGGTGCCTAGCTTTCATTTCTTCTAATTTTGTTGAAATGCCTTCCACTTACTGTTTTTTCATACATATTCCATCCTCCTATCGTACGTGTGAATATGAAACGCTGTCTTTTTTTGTATATATTCCATCCTCCCATCCCGCGCTTGCCTTACATCAAAGTAGTGTTCGTCTGTTTCATGCATCAACCAGTTATGCAGAGATAATTTTATTCATCTTCTTGTGGTTTTGAGTTCATAAGGCAATATCAGAAAATAGGAAGGAAAAGAGTAAGTTAGGGGATATTGGTGGTCCTCCGCACCGACGCAACACAGAGACTCTCTAGATTTGCCACTGCTACTGCTAATGAAGTTGAAGTCCCAATTCTACATGATGAGTTCATCTCCCGTACTCCACCATCGCAGGTGCTTGCCTAAGTTGACAGTGTGATAATTGATTTCATGTTGCATATGTTGTCTAGCCTGTATTTCTTCTATTTTGATTAAATTGCACCTGCTGAGTTTATACGTTATACATGTGCATATGACATGGCTTTCTGTGTCTAGAATACACTGCATCTATCTATCATACCATGTTCTTACATCAAAGTACTGCTGTTGTGTATCCCACACCAGTCACTCATGATTGGACACTTTTAACATGGCAGTTTGATAGTGGTTGCATCTTGCATTGATTTCTACGTTGTACTACTTCTAATTTTTCGAATTGCCACTTATGACAAGACACTTTTAACTTGGCAGAGTAATATTGGTTGCATCTTTCATATGGTGTCTAGCTTGCACTACTTATATTTTCTTGAAAATCCTTCTGCTTAGTTTGCACATCGTAGCTGTGAATATGTCATGTCGTCCTGTTTTTCTTACATATTCCATCCTTGTACGGTTGTCTTACATCAAAGTATTGCTTGTTTGTATCATGCATCAATGAGTTCTAAAGAGTGATTTTATTCTTTTGTGTTGTGGGTACATCTTGAAATGGCAAAGTCAAAAAAGAGCAAGGAGAATAATATAGTAGGGAGTGCTGTTACTCATCGGGTGAAACGGAAAAGGTTCTGCTGTCGAGATTCTGCTGGTACTTATAGTGCAGTAGAAGGTCCAAGTCCACCGGCTAAATCTACAAACACAGTATCAACTGCTCCACCAGCTGTAGCATCCGCTTCAACTGTACCAGCATCTCAACCAGTTACTCGTTTGTTTACTCCAGAACTGGCCAGTTCCCAAGCTGCCTTCACACCTAACACTACTTCTGAAGCACTGCTGACAAACAGGACTTGGCAAGATCAGATGAACCTCATGAGCATCAACACCAAGACGGTATCTGACTGAGTCAAGTTGCAGTTGCATGCTCCTTTATATGTACTCTCACATTTTGATGTACACTAACACTTTCCATATTCGTTGTTGAACTAGCACCACGGCGCAAGCGGAAACAGACATCAAGGATAATGCTTGATAGATTAACAAAATCTAAAGGAGGAAGAATGGAGATCCATTTTGAGGCAGGTTTAAAAAGGCCACGTGATGCTACAGAGTCATCCAAGTTAGTATCAGAGGCAGCAGTTGCCGTTAGGTGTCATGCACGTATCCTCCCAACGTGGATCCAATATAGGAATGAGAAAGACAATACCCAGTTTAACACCTTCCTTGACCATTTATCCGTAAGTAATGTTATTCATCGCAATTAGTAATATTGTCTTGCTCTGTTCCGTACTTTCTAGCTTACTCCTAATAAGATTCACATTCTTTTTTCAATAGATGAGGTTCAAGTTGGATCCGAAAGATGATGCAACTAAACAAGCATGCACTCATGTTTTTTAGTCTGCTCTGCGACAGTATCGGTACCACCTTAGAAAATCTCACTTTGAAGGCAAGGCTAACAATGAAATCGCCCAAACATCTCCAGTGGAATATATTACAGATGAAGACTGGACAACCCTCGTTAAACATTGGTTTGATCCAAAGTATCAGGTAGGCTATATTTATTTGATCAGACCACATATTGAACTTGTATTTATGTATGTGCCTTACACGTGTATCTTCTTCTAGGCTAACTATTTGAAGAACAAAACCAACCGTTCTAAAGTGAAATTCCAATAGACAACAGGATCTCGTAGCTATATTGCACATTGCGAGGCTCTTGTAAATAGTTGCTACTTCCTTCTTTTTTTGTGCCATATTATTGTATCTTTATTGACTTGTTCCAAATACAGAGGAAAGCCCGTGCGGACCAAAAAGAACCTGAACCGAATGCAGTGCAAATCTTCAAGGATTGCCACACCAGCAAGATGAAGGGCATGAGCACACCAGTTCAAGCCGCTATCGTAAGTCCTTACTCCTCCTGCCTTGAATTGATTGGTACTGTGATGTGTTCATTTAACTACTTGGTTTGCAGCCAATGTTAGTTACTCTGTTTACTTTTATTCACAGTTGTCTTAACGTATCATTTCACCATACATGGTTTAAAAGAGATGAAGGATATTCTTTTGGTCTTGATCTGTAATCTAGTTGTTATGTTCACGTGCGCACACAATGATAAAATAGCATGATTGTTTTACATCTGTTTGCCCATGATATGAATGATGTCATACTATGTTCATCCTACTTTAAACCATGTCTCTTTATCCTTAGATGTCAACGAATGTGAGGAAATAGACAATACAGTAGGCATGCTACATGGACATATGTTCCGAAAGTGATTTTATTATGTAGTTGGCACTACAATACATGCTAATGTATTACAGTAGTTCAGCAGAATAAGTTACGTATAAACGTTTAACCTACTTTGTTTGTTTTTGTCTCATTAGTAACTTATCTGGTACACTAATCTACAAGTTCAAACTTTCAGGAAGCTATGGAACAAATGATTGAACAACCACAACCACCTGAAGGTGACGAGGCTACTAGAGGCACAATGTCACCTCTTGCTACAGTGCATCAGTATCTCTCCATTAATAGTGCAAAAAGCACCTTCCTGTGTAATTCTGGGTTGGTTGTCAAGGTAACCTCGTCCAAATTGCCTACTGAACAAAATCTTCGTGCTAGACAGAGTGATATATCTGTGCTCCAGACACAAGTCCAATCCCTAATGGACGTTGTTTCGGAAACAAGAATAGTGGTTGAGAAATGTCGTCAAGATATGAATGGTTTTGAAACCAGACTATCAGACATTCGCTTCGTTGTTCAAGAGCAATGGCGAAAAAAGGTCGAGATCGTGCTGCTCCATCAGATTCTACAGCCTGAAACATTAGCACTCAGGTCAAATGATTTGTGCTTCTATACATTTGATGGTGCTTTTATCTGGAAGGACTGTAAAATTTATGCCAACAGGCCTTTTGTTGTATGGTTGGAATTTATTTTGTTGTGATACAACATTTATGATGCTGCCTCAGGATGCAGTAATTACGATGCTATTTTTGTATAGTGTAGGTTTATCTTAGTAATGTATTCGGCCGAAAGCTTTGTAGGATCTCAACATGCCAACATTCGTCGGGCCCATTCCAATTGGGCTAAAAACGATTATGGGCAGAAATTGGCATGTAGCCCACTAAAAATATCTGGGCCTAAATCAGCATAAGCTTTCATATTTTTCTGGTAGGCCTGTGCCCATAGTGGGCCTTTAACAGGCCTAAACATAATTTGGGCCCTCAGTAAAAATAGGCCGTTTACAGGTGTAAATATCTCGAGCCCATAAAAAACATGGGCCTTTAATAGACCGAAAGTGAGATTGGGCCCTGATTGGGCCAAATAACCCACTGGACTTAGCAGGCTGAAATTGTGGCCCATTTACGATGCGGATCTTTGACAGGCCGAAATTCGGACGGGCCGTAAATGCGCCAACCTAATACACGGGCATTTAACAGGCCAGAACTTCGGTCGGGCTAGATTATCGTCATCTTTATATGGGCCGTTAATGGGCCTGATATGACGATGGGCCACATATGGCCCATGGTTTATGTCCGGCGTTAACAGGCCAAAAATGACAACAAGCTGAAAGTGGCCCAAAGCTATAGTGGGCCTCTAACAGGCCGAATGTCAGACATGGCCGAATATGACCCAAATCCTTCATGGTCGTTTATGGGCCGAAAGTTTTGATGGCCTGTAAATGGGCCCAAATGAAGCCGAACCTTTAACAGGCCGGAAATACACCGGGCCGTAATTCGGCCCAATTACTTAGCGGACTGTTAACGGGCCAGAAGTGACCATGGGCCGCGTTGATGACAAGTTTAGGACAGGCCGTTGACGGGCCGATTTGACAGAGAATGTTGGTCCTTTAGCTGGGCCGGCCCATTATGGTCTGTAGAATCTTGTGGGCCTTTAGCTAGGCCAGCCCATTGTGGTCCGCAAAATCTTGTGGGCCTTTAGCTGGGCTGACCCATTATGATCTTCAAAATCGTGTGGGCCTTTAGCTGGGACGGCCCATTATGGTCCGCTAATTCTTATGGGCCTTCGGTTGGGCCGGCCCATTTAAACTTTGTGGGCCACTTTTTGGTCGGTCCACGTGTCAACATATCATAGGTCCATCTCGACTGTTGGATGAGTGACACCTGTGCCAACGCAGAGCTGACGCGTGGATCCGCTAGCCAATGAGAATTTTACACATGGAAAATCGGCATTGGTCGTGGCTGTTAACGGGTTATCGAATCCAAAATCCGACCCGATAGCTTAAAGCCTTAACAGTGTTCCGTTACGGTGCATGCCACGTGTCGGTCACCCTTGACGAAAGCACTTCTGTGACGCACGATTTATCGTCATGGAAGTGGACACTTCCGTGATGATAGTTTTGGCAATGTCATGGAACACTTCTACGACAGCACAGGTATGACTATCTTGATTCTGTCATAAATTTGTCATGGATGTACATGCATGACAGAAAACACGACCTACTGTGAAAAACACGTATCATCACGGAAGTGTATTTTTTTTGTAGTGCGGCCTCTTGCCTTTCGGCATGTGTCGGCGTCCTAGGAACGGGGGTCCCCAGACTTGCCTGCCTGCGGCCCACGGCGTGGCTCCACTAGCGGCCCTGTACGGCCCATCTTCATCAGCGAACACTCAAGACCCTCGCGAGGGGCCAAGCCTCGCGAGGCGGACGACACAAGGCCTCCTCGGGGGCGGCCTTGCTAGGTTAGCTCGCGAGGGGCGGAGAGGTCAAGGCAAGGGGTACCTCGCAAGGTCCCTGTGACGCAAGCCATGACGACCAAGGCCAGGCAGGCACCAGGCGGGCGCCAACGTGCGCAGTGTCCTCATTTCCTCTTTGGTGCTAAAGAGGCAGGCGCAGGCGAGGAGTCTCGAGGCATCAGACAAAGGTTTCCATATCGGTGCAACAAGACCAAGACCAGCAGGACGGCAGGACGGAGGTCACCATGGAGCCCAAGACGGCGTCACCACCAGAACCTTTGGCAGGCGAAGACCACCTTTTGTTAGGATAACTTGTACTAGTTGTCTCCCTTCAAATTTGGCCGTTGTTGGATCCCTTCCCACCTAATATGGGGGAAGAGGACCAGGGCCCTATAAATAGGACTAGCCACCACCGTAGGGAGGCATCTGATCTTGGACTGGATCCATTCCACCAAGGCCACCAGACAAGCTCACTGAGCTTAAGGACACCTCTCCTCAGGAGGCTATTTTTCCCTTGTACTCGTTCATCCTCAGCCCAAGAGGCAATCCACCACACCACACTAGAGTAGGGTATTACACCACATCGGTGGCCCGAACCAGTATAAACCCTGTGTCCTTTGTTCTACGAGTTTGACGTGCTGAGCTTTGAGATTGCAGTGAGAACATGAGCTAGGGGCAGGAGAGATCTTCATGCGCACCCCAGAGTTCAAACCTCAAGGGTTTTCCCGGAACCCGAAATCTGAGATTTGGTGCCCCAGGTAGGGGGTGCGCCGAAGCTTCGCATCTCTGCTTGCTTCATCCAGCTCCATGGTAGACGCCGTCCCTCTAGTTAGGCCAGCGGGCGCGTGCGGATGCGCCATGGGCGTCCAGGGCTTCACCCACACCTTGCGACAGGTGCGGTGGCCACGCAAGTTCAATCCAGAGATGCCGCCCCGCTATGACGGCACGGCAGATCCGGCGGCCTTCCTGCAGGTGTATGAGGAGGCCGTCCTCGAAGCCGGAGGCGACGACCAGGTCATGGCCAACTGGTTCCCCTGGCCCTAGCCGGCGTGCCACGCGCTTGGCTGCTCAGCCTGCCAGGATCTTCGGTGGCATCCTGGGAGGAGCTGCGCGGTCTCTTTGTCGTGTGCTTCGCGGCACAGGCGCCTCTCACCGTAGCAGCCCTCCTCGGCGGCTCGCGAGTACCGCCTCTGACTGTCACACCAAGCAGTTCTTCCACCAGATTGGCGCCGCATCCGTGCGGCAAGGAGATCCCCCGAGTTGGGCGGCACCCAAGGCCGACCTCGCCTTCGACTCGGGGGATCACCCCGTCACCACCGTCGGCTCGGGCGTTGTCCAATGCTTTGCACGCCCACCATATGCAGCGTAGCTGTCACCAAGACCCTCATTGATGCTGGCGCCGGTCTCAACGTGCTCTCTATGGAGGCTTTTAGCCTTCTTCACGTACCACTCGAACGGCTCCGCCCCAGCAAGCCCTTCTCTAGGGTCGGCGCGGCTCCACCAGCCCCTTGGGGCAGATCCGCCTTCCTGTGACCTTCGGCAGTCGCGACAACTACCGCACCGAGCTGATCGACTTCGACATCGCCCGCATCGGCCTCCCATACAATGCCATCCTTGGATACCCGGCTCTGGATCAGTTTATGGTGGCGACCCATCCGGCCTACAACCTCATGAAGATGCCCGGGAGCAAGGACGTCATCACTGTAGTTGGGGACACCAAGGAGGCTCTGTCGGCGCTCAGGTGTGCCCTCAAAATCGCTGCGGCAGCGCAACCGGCCAATGAGGCCACCCTAGGGGTTAAAGAGGCTGCACCAGCAAAGAAGAAGCAGTTGTTCACTCAAGATCAGGCCGAAACCAAGCAGGTGCTAGTCGAGGAAGATGGGTCCTCGGGTGCCACCTTCACCATAGGAGCCAACCTCGACCCAGATCAAGAGGAGGCATTGGTGAAGTTCCTGTGCACGAACAAGGATGTATTCTCCTGGGAACCCAAGCAGCTAGTAGGGGTCCCAAGAGGGGTGATCAAGCATCACTTGAGGGTGTGCCCCAATGTGCGCCCTGTGAAGCAGAAGGCGCAGCGATAGTCCACAGAGAAACAGTCCTTCATCGTCCTGGAAACCCGCAAGCTGGAGACAGTAGGTGTCATTCGCGAGGTTCGGTACCCTGAGTGGCTGGCGAACCCCGTCGTCATACCGAAGAAAGGCGGGAAGGAGCACATGTGTGTCGACTTCACCAACCTCAACATGGCCTGTCCCCAAGACCCGTTCCCGCTCCCACGCTCCACCGCCGAGTCCGACCTACTGTTCTTTTTGGACACATTTTCAGGCTATCACCAGATCAAGATGACAATGGAGGATGTGGAGAAGACGGCCTTCCTGCCCCCGTGCGGGGTGTACTGCTACACTTGCATGCCGTTTGGGCTGCGCAACGCAGACGCGACCTTTCAGCAGCTGATGCACATCGCCCTAGGTCAGCAGCTCAGGAGGAACGCTTAAGCCTACGTCAACGACATTGTGGTAAATTCTCGGGAGGCAAGAACTTTGATTCAAGACCTGGAGGAGACCTTCGCAAGCCTGCGCCAGGTAGACCTGCGGCTCAACCCAGAGAAGTGTGTTTTTAGTGTCCCCTCTGGCAAGCTGCTAGGCTTCCTTGTGTCCCACAGGGGGATCTAGGCTAACCCGGAGAAGGTCAAGGCGATAAAAGACATGAGCCCACCACAAACTCTCAAGGAGATGTAGAAGCTTGCAGGCTACGTGACCTCGCTGGGACGCTTCATCTCCAAGCTAGGAGAGCGAGCCCTGCTATTCTTCAAGCTGATGAAGAAGAAGGGCCCATTCGAGTGGACCCCAGAGGCTGACCAAGCATTTCAAGACCTCAAGAGATACCTGACCAGCCCTCCGGCGATGGTGGCGCCTCGCCATCTCGAGCCCCTGGTGCTATACCTTGCCGCCACTCCCTACTCCGCTAGCACACCTCTAGTGGCGGTTCGAGGAGAGCGCCAGGACAAGGGTCTGTCGCGTCGTGACGCGCCCCCAGCTGGGGCGATACAGGACCCAGAGGGCACCACAAAGGCTGCTGCAACACCAACGATTGACCAGGACCAGCAAGGCGGCATTCGTGGGCCAGCAGAGGCCCCAGTGGGCGACCAGGCTCTTGGGGTCCCGTCACCTCAGGAGACGCCCCAACTTCCAGTAGGCGCAGGCTCCGTCGACGCTCCCGCCCTCGTCGAGCACCCGGTGTACTTCGTTAGCACGGTACTGCGGGGTGCAAGGGCACGGTACCCATGCCTCAGAAGCTCTTGCTCACGCTCTTGGTGGCCTCACGTAAACTGCAACACTACTTCCAAGGTCACCCAATCAAGGTCGTCTCGGCCTACCCGCTCGAGAGGATACTCAGGAGCCCCAACGCTGCTGGAAGAGTCGCCGAATGGAACATCGAGCTGCAAGCATTCCAGCTAGAGTTTAGCACAATAGGGTCATCAAGGGGGCAACGCTCGCCGACTTCGTGGCGGAATGGACTGATGCCCCGGGGTTTGAAGCAGGTGATGACCGATCCCTCTCGCCAGGAAGTGAACTACCAGATGGCCGGGTCATGTATTTCGATGGCGCGTTCGCATGCCAGGGCGCGGGAGCTAGAGCAGTGCTCATCTCGCCCACTCAGGACAAGCTCTACTACGCCGTGCAGCTCTGCTTCCAGCAAGGTGAGAAGATCCCCAACAACATTGCGGAGTACGAAGGCCTCATCGCTGGCCTCAAGGCCGCGGTTGCCTTCGGGGTGAAGCGCCTCACCATCAGGGGCGACTTGCAGCTCCTCGTCAACTTCTCCAACAAGGTATACGAGCCGAAGGACGAGCACATGGAGGCATTCCTCGCGGAGGTACGCAAAATGGAAAAGCATTTCCTGGGTCTAGAGTTGCAGCACGTGCCCCGTGGAACCAACAAGGAAGCCGACAACATCGCCAAAAGGGCGTCCAAGAGACAACCCCAAGAGCCTGGCGTCTTTGAGGAGCGACTCTTCAAGCCGTCGGCAGCACCTCCGCTTTTGGGGCCGGCGCCGCCTCAGGAGGAGCTCCCCCAACCACCTGCCTCGGGAGCCCTACCCTGCGGCCCAACCTCGGGAGCACGCCTACTCCTGGTGCTCGAGCCTTAGGAGGGGTGCTGGACCAAGGAGTTAAAGGAATACCTAATGCAAGGGACACTGCCGGAAAAAGAGGAGGATGCGGAGCGCGTGGCCCGACAGACTACGGCATACTGCATCCAGGATGGTGAGTTATATAGGAAGCAGCCAAATGATATTTCCTTGCGATGCATCTCCAGGGAACAGGGGAACGAGTTGCCGGCTGACATACACGGCGGCGACTGCGGGCACCACTCGTCGTCATGAACCCTCGTCGGCAAGGCGTTTCGCAGTGGGTTCTACTGGCCTGCGGCGCTCAATGACGCAACTGAGCTGGTGAACTCCTGTGAGGCCTGCCAATTCCACGCCAAGCAGATCCACCAGCCAGCTCAGGGCCTCCAGACCATCCTGCTCTCGTGGCCATTCGTAGTCTGGGGGCTGGATATCTTAGGCACGTTCCCTCGAGCGCCTGGGGCTACCGCTACCTCTACGTCGACACCGACAAGTTCACCAAATGGGCGGAGGTAGAAGCTGTCCGCACCATCCCTACCGGATCTGCGGTCAAGTACATCAAGGGTCTCGTGAGCCGGTTCGGGGTCCCTAATCGCATCATCACCGACAACGGCTCACAGTTCACTAGCAATCTCTTCAAGACATATTGTGCTAACCTTGGAACGCAGATCTGCTACGCTTTGGTGGCACACCCCAGGAGCAATGGCCAAGCCGAACGCACCAACACAAAGGTCTTGAGAGGCCTCAAGACCAGGACCTTCAAGAAGAAGCTCGAGGCCTGCGGCAGGGGCTGTCACGATGAGCTCCAGTCTGTGTTGTGGTCCATCCGCACCACCGCCACAAAGCCAACGGGCGAGACCCCGTTCTTCATTGTCTACGAAGCAGAAGTGGTTCTCCCTCACGAGGTCAAGCATCGCTCCACACGGGTCCTAGCGTTTGATGAGACGCAGTAGGATGCCATGCGGGGAATGGACCTTGTGCTGGGGGAGGAACGCCGCTGCGAAGCCACGCTCCAAGCGGCAAGATACCAGTAGGCGCTGCGGCGGTATCACTGCCGCATCGTCCGCTCCTAGACGCTCGAGGTGGGCGACCTCGTCCTAAGGCGGGTGCTCTCTAGGGAAGTACTGCATAAGCTCTCGCCCATGTAGGAGGGCCCATTTAGGGTTGCTCGCGTCTCCAAGCCTGGAGTCGTGCGCCTGGAGATGCAGGACGGGGTCCCCATCCAGAACGCCTGGAACATCCAGCACCTCCGGAAGTTCTGCCCATGAAGTAAGGTCCCGTTCCTGTGAAGTTCTCCGCTCGTGACACTCTCATGTAATAATGAGTGGGGCTGTGCACACCTCGGAGTCTCAGAAGTGCAGCCCTTGGGCCTCAGGGGCTCCCTCCCATGTCCTAGTGGCAGCACTTAGCTCCGCGCTGGTGAGAAGACTAGACTAGGTGCCGGACACAGCTTTTCATTTGCTTTCCGTAGTTGGCTTGCCCCTTTTTTAATGGAAGTTCGCATTCTGGTTTTTCTTGTCATCTTGGTTCGATCACCTTTTCCTCTGTTCTTCCCTCGGTTCTTTGTTTCGGCCCGTACTCTCCCTCACATGCCTCACGAGGGGGCTGGACAGGTGCACTCGTGAGCGCTTTTCCCGTTCTTCGCGAGGCACCCTCGCTCGAGATCGCAAGCTGGAGCTCCTACCTTAATCCGTTCCCCTCGGCTATTGTGATGCAGAGCTCTAGGTCATGGCCGGCCCAGCCTACGACCTGGGCTTGGAAAAATAAGAGGTTCTTAACAATTTTTTGCAGTTCCTCGACGCCTCCCAAGCCAATGGCAAGGAGGTCTCACCAGGTATTGGGAGAGGCGCGCCTCACGAGGCGGAAACTACTTTAGACACATCAAGCTAAGTTATCTCTACACGTCTACATAGAACGCTGATACTGCAACAGGACACAGGAACGATAAACATGACATAGCGACTTGGAAATCACGGTTCGTTGCATGCCCCTGCAGGGCCCCATACTTGTTTCTTTTTAGATGCATGAAGAAAGGAAAGAACAAAACGAAAGCAGCACGCACCCCCACGGCAGTTCGTAAGGGTAGGCCCTCGGCGCCCCATGGACTCAACCAGACCCCTTCTCATGCTTCACTGGGGCGCGGCGACGAGACGATCCGCTACCACCTTCAATGCGGGCGCAGTGGCATGGCGGCTGGTCATAACCGCTGCTGCTGGAGCTATCGCTGGAGGAAGAGCCGCTGTAGCTGGATGAGCCACGGCCAGCACCGAGGATGAGTCCACCTTCATCCTCGTCACGACCATCGCCAAGGTCGAGCACCTCGCCGCTGTCATTGTCCTCAGGGCAGCATCCGACGGGGCGACCATCTTCCCCGAATACCTGCACGTAGAGGGTCGTGTTGCCGTCGTACTTGAAGTGGAGGGTACGCCGCCTGCCCAGGCCGCGCACATGGGCAAACGTCTGCCAGTCGCGGGCCAGGGCTGCGTTGCCTATGACGGAGACTTCCACCGCAACCCACAAAGCAGCAGTCCGCCTACAGCCAGAGACCGCCTGGACCCATGACCGGCAGTTCGCCGGCGAAGAAGCGCGGGAGCAGAAGCCAGGTGCCGGCCGGGTTCTCCAACCACACAACGAACTCCGGTAGCACCTCCGCTGAGTGGAAGCGCGGCCGAGGAGGCCGCGCAACCATGGCGTGCCTCACTTCGTCGACGGGGCTGCCACGACCTGGGCGACTCCCACCATGTGAGGAGGCGCCGCCGCGGCCGCAAGGGGCCACGACGGGGGTCGCGGCATGCTTACGCGGGAGACCGCGCCCTCTCTTGGGCGGCGGTGAGCCAGGCCCCTCCTGGCGGGCCTTCCCCTTCTCTGCGGCCGGGAACCTCTTCACCGACGCCATAAGGTGTCGCTGCTAGTAGTGAAGCAAGGGAGAAGAAGCGAGTGGAGCAGGAAGAGATGAGCGACGGGGGATCTGCCCCCTCCTCATTTATAGCAAGAGAAGGCCAACCGACGACTCCCACGATCACAGGTAATGATGGTTTTCTCTTCATGCAGCAGGGACTCCTCAAGTCGGGCAGTTGCCGAGGTGGCGTGAGGAAGCGGAGACGCCCACATCCCATCAATCACCACGCGTTAGCTGAGGCCACAGGCTGTTGGGGCCCGTGCAGCTCCGCACTTTCCCCTTGGCTTCGCCTCGTAGCCAAGTCCGAGCACGCCTTGGGCCCAGGGGCTACTGTCGGCGTCCTGGGAACGGGGGTCCCCAGACTTGCCTGCCTGCGGCCCATGGCGTGTCTCCACCAGCGTCCCTGTACGGCCCATCTTCATCTACGAACACTCAAGTCCCTCGCGAGGGGCCAAGCCTCGCGAGGCGGATGACACAAGGCCTCCTCAGGGGCGGCCTCGTTAGGCTAGCTCGCGAGGGGCGGAGAGATCAAGGCAAGGGGCACCTCGCGAGGTCCCTGCGACGCAAGCCATGATGACCAAGGCTAGGCAGGCACCAGGCGGGCGCCAGCTTGCGTAGTGTCCTCGTTTCCTCTTTGGTTCTATAGAGTCAGGTGCAGGCGAGGAGTCCCGAGGCATCAGGCAAAGGTTTCCATATCGGTGCAACAAGACTAAGACCAGCAGGACGGCAGGACGGAGGTCACCATGGAGCCCAGGACAGCGTCACCACCAGAACCTTTGGTAGGTAAAGACCACCTTTTGTCCGGATAACTTGTACTAGTTGTCTCTCTTCAAATTTGGCCGTTGTTGGATCCCTCCCGCCTAATATTTGGGAAGAGAACTAGGGCCCCATAAATAGGACTAGCCACCACCGTAGGGAGGCATCTGATCTTGGACCCGATCCATTCCACCAAGGCCACCAGACAAGCTCACCGAGCTTAAGAACACCTCTCCTAAGGAGGCTGTTCTTCCGTTGTACTCATTCATCCTCAGCACAAGAAGCAATCCACCACACCACACTGGAGTAGGGTATTACACCACATCGGTGGCCCGAACCAGTATAAACCCTATGCCCTTTGTTCTGCGAGTTCGACGTGCTGAGCTTTGAGATTGCAGTGAGAGCGTGAGCTAGGGGGAGGAGAGATCTTCGTGCGCACCCTAGACTTCGAACCTTAAGGGTTTTGCCGGAACCCGAAATCTGACAGCATGTTGTTTAGCCACATGCGCGGCCTTCAGTTTCTCTTCCAGCTTACCCGATGCTCCTGCCATCGTAAATCCAATGGTGTTTATTTGAATAAACAATACTAGCACATGATTATATTTTTCGGGCAGAAGGGGATATTACTAGTCGGTGCCTCCTTGGACTTCTCTAGTTCAGCGGTAATAGTAGTTAACTGGGTCCGACACTTTTCCAGCTCCTGAGACAGCATGTTGTTCTTCTACGTGAGTACCTGATTATACAATGGTCCTCAAAATCAGTTGCTTCAACTGTGTCAACTCTCGGGGGCTACTGGTACATGATTTTTAAATCTACGCATTACGATCTTACCCGCATGTCCTTTGAAAGCTGGTAACTGGCTCCAGCAAGCCCATCCCAAGCAGCTCGGATGTATGCATCCGCCGAGCTGAAGGCATTAAATGCCTCTTCAGTAAAGTTGGGGTCGCGCATAGCAGCCCTCCGGCACCGATGGTTCATTGCACTCTCCTCTTCGGAGTTGGTGACGGATACATTATCCTAATCATCAGAGAGAGGACAATCCGGCATTGCACCCGTATCAACTCTAGCCCTGGAGGCAGGGTCCAAGGTCGGATTGGTGGACGCATGTCCGGCGAGGTCTCCGGATACATTCCAACGAACACTCTTCCTGAAATATGGTGAAGTAAGGAACGTTACAATTCGCTATGATTGCCATGGGACATATTAAAAACCATACCTCTTCGATGAAGGCTGGGCAGTGTCGCTATCCGCCTTTGTCTTCGAATACCCACCTCGCACAGGCTCCACCTTTTAAGGGATGCCTCTGGTGCGGAGTGGCGAGACGAGCGCTACCCCTTTAAAGCACGAGAAAGTGTAGTGGGTGAAGCGCAGTGAGAAAACTCTTTTGGAGGAGACGTCTTCGGGGTACTTACGTGAGAGGAAGGGAGAAGGCCGGGGTAATCGGCTATAACGGCCACTTTTGTGCCATCGTAGCTCGCGTGATAGAAGACCCCTCCTTGAGCTCTACAGAAATATCCGGATCTTCCTCAAATTCGGGATCCAGGTCCTCTAGCTGCGGAGCAGGGCTATAAATCCATGCGACAACCTTCCTCCATTCCTGTTAAAGATACTTGGATTAAAAGTTCAAATAAGTACGACTCAGGAAGGAGATTGAATAAAGTTACAAAGCAAAGGCTCACCCAGCTGGGAGGATTGTACATGGAAAATCCTTCTGGGCATTTAAGGCGAGTGAACTCTTCTTTCTCCCCTTTATAAAGATCAGCCAACATGGCGGCTAGGGCGGTGAAGTTGTCCAGACCCTTGCGCCCGTAGCGAGATGTGTCATCCTCCCTGTTGTAGTTCCACATGGGGAGTCCTCTGGATTGGAGTGGCTGAACACCTCGCGTTATGGAAATCACCATGACCTCAATTATGGACAGTCCGGATTGGGTGAGTATCTTTATCTTGTCCATTAACTTCTTAACCTCCGCACTGTCTTCCTCCTCGAGGCTCCGGGGGCACTAGCTGTGGCGCTTTTTAACGGGGCGTTGGAAAATTCGGGTAGGCCTCGTCGGATTGGGACCGAGAGAACGACCTCTTCAATATAAAACCACTCCGAGGGCCACTCTTCGGATGCCTTCTTCGGAGTGCCGGGTAGGTATCCTGTCCCGGCTATGCGACATACTTCGGCACCGCCCACCTTGAATATGGATCCCTTTTGGGAGCGAGGGACGAGGCAGAAAAGCTTCCTCCATTACTCAAAATGGGCCTCGCAGCCTAGGAACAACTCGCAAAGAGCGATGAAGCCCACGATGTGCCGAATGGAGCCTGGCATGAGATTGTGCAGTTGGAGGCCATAGTACTCTAGGAGGCCTCAGAGGAAGGGGTGGATTGGAAATCCAATGCCTCTTAACAGAAAGGAAACGAAATACACTCGCTCCCCTTCTGAAGGATTAGGGAAATTTTCTGCTAGGGCTTCACCAGTAAAAGAAGTTAATCCCACCCGAACAGGGACTAGATCCGCAGGGGGGAGATATCCTTGCACCTAGAGCTTGGTCAGGTGGGCATGGGATATAGAACATCTCTCCCAATTGCCTTTTTGAGGACCGTGGGGGGGAGGAAGAATTGGGAGCGCTGGCCATGCTTGCGTGGTTTCTTGTGGCAAGCTCTAAGGATTTTCCGCCTGGTGTGGAATGGCATCTGAGATTCGATCTCCTTAAATAGACGCCTTCCCTACATGGCCCGAGTGTTATGCGTAAAAATACTTGGACCCTTCATATTCGTCTGACACGTGGGAGCCGAGGCGATGATGGCGCAGAAGCCGAAGGATATAACATTTAATGTGAACACGAACTGTTCGAAGAACTCACCTTACCAAGACCGAAGATGTAAAAGCCGAATACAGTCCTTTGGTTCAGATGCTCTAAAGTCTCCGGAGGAGGAACCCTCCTTGCAATGTCGAAGACAATTTGCGTGCCGGACACATCGTCATTGAACACTGGTTCGGGGGCTACTGAGGGAGTCCTGTATTAGGGGGTCCTCGGGCGTCCGGGCTATGTGACATGGGCCGAACTCATGGGCCTAGAAGATACAAGATGGAAGGCTTTCCCCCGTGTCCGGATGGGACTCTCCTTGGCATGGAAGGCAAGCTAGGCGCTCGGATATGAAGATTCCTTCCTCTGTAAACCGACTCTGTACAACCCTAGGCCCCAACGGTGTCTATATAAACCAGAGGGTTTAGTCCATAGGGACGATCATAGTCATACAGGCTAGAAATCTAGTGTTTAGCCATTATGATCTCGAGGTAGATCAACTCTTGTAACCCCTATATTCATCAAAGTCAATCAAGCAGGAAGTACGTTATTACCTCCATCAAGAGGATCCGAACCTGGGTAAACATCGTGTCCCCTGCCTCCTATTACCCTCGATCCTCAGACACACAGTTCGGGACCCCCTACCCGAGATCTGCCGGTTTTGACACCGACACTCCCCACCCCTTCTTTCGGGCTTTCTTAGACTATTTTGGGGCGCAGCTCCACCATCTTCCCCCCAATGGCATCATTTATCTTTCGGCTTTCGTTTCCCTCTAGGAAAACTTCCTTGGTTGGCATCCCCATTGGGGCCTCTTCAAGCATGTGTTCACTTGCCAGTCGATAACTGTAAAAAAGGATTCGTCGACTGGCGAGAAGACCCATGTCACCCAACTGTGCAGTGGACTGGGCATCCAACTCTAGGGCGGCGGCGCCTTCCCCAAGATGAGCTTTCCTAACTCGGTCAAGGGGTGGCAGGGGACCTAGTTCTACTGCACTCGACAAAAACCAATCGGGCCTACCTCTGTACTCGACAAAAACATGCGGGCCCCTGAGTCCCTTTCAGTGATGAAGGAGGAGAAGACAAAGGTCAGCATCTTGGCCACTACCCTGGTTGGGGTGGTGACCGCTGGCGTGAGCGGGATGGATCTACTGGAGACCTTCCTCCCTCGAAGGATCCAGCCTCTACAAGCTAGGGCCCATCCCATGTGGATGTACGAGGGTCCAAGTGACCCCACCCGAGTGCACCCAGAGGAGCTCATGGAGAAGGATGTGGGGGCCAAGATCCGAGCGATCACTTGCGCGCGGGACAACTCGAGGGGGACTCGGAGGTAAATGTCTTTTAAGCAGTCGGACTCCTCTCCGAGTGTGTCTAATTTCCGTGCTGCAATGAATCTGTTCTCCTAGAGTTTCCAGCAGATGATCTCCAACATCCCGGTGGTTAACCGGTCCCCGGAGGATGTGACGAGTGACACCGAGCGCTCTGAAACAAACAAGCAATTGAACTGTTGAGTTGGTAGTATGCATATGCTACCTCTTGAGCACTGCGTTGGTTTTCCCTTGAAGAGGAAAGGGTGATGCAGCAAAGTAGCGTGAGTATTTCCCTTAGTTTTTGAGAACCAAGGTATCAATCCAGTAGGAGATCACGCTCAAGTCCCACGCACCTACACAAACAAATAACCTTGCAACCAACGTGATAAAGGGGTTGTCAAGCCCTTCACGGTCACTTACGAGAGTGAGATCTGATTGATATGATAAGATAATATTTTTGGTATTTTTATGATAAAGATGCAAAGTAAAATAAAAGGCAAAAGAAATAACTAAGTGTTGGAAGATTAATATGATGGAAGATAGACCCAGGGGCCATAGGTTTCACTAGTGGCTTCTCTCAAGAGCATAAGTATTACGGTGGGTAAACGAATTACTGTCGAGCAATTGATAGAATTGAGCATAGTTATGATAATATCTAGGTATGATCATGTATATAGGCATCACGTCCTAGACAAGTAGACCGACTCCTGCCTGCATCTACTTCTATTACTCCACACATCGACCGCTATCCAGCATGCATCTAGAGTATTAAGATCATAAGAAGGGTCTACCAAATATAATGGACAAAAGCTATCTTTTGCAGTCTATCCTAGCATTAACAGTATTTAAGAAGGGTCTACCAAATATAATGGTACAAAAGCTATCTTGTGGGGAAACAAGAACAAGAAAATCAGCAGGATATTTAGTTTTCCCACACAAGACTTCAACATCTCTAACAATCCCAATTGGTGAAATAGTGTCTCTATTGGCAAGTTTAATTGTGACATCAATATCTTCTAACTCAGCAGGTGCAATATCATGCATAATTTCTTTGTATAATTCAATAGGTATTGCACTAGCACTAACACCCATATCACACAAGCCGCGATAACAATGATGTCCAATTTTAACAGAAATAACAGGCATGCCTACCACATGTCTATGTTTATCTTTAGCACAAGGTTTAGCAATTCTAGCAGTTTCATCACAGAAATAAATAACATGCCCATCAATATTATTAGACAAGAGATCCTTAACAATAGCAATATTAGGTTCAACTTTAACTTGCTCAGGAGGTGTATAGGTTCTAATATTGCTTTTACGAACCACAGTTGAAGCTTTAGCATGATTTTTTGTCCTAACAGGAAAAGGTGGTTTCTCAACATAAGCAGTAGGAACAATAGGATCATTATAAGTGATAGTCTTTTCTTCAACTTTAATAGGTGCAACTACTTTTACTTCGATGGGAGGATTATATTTAAACCACTTCTCATTAGGGAGATCAACATGAGTAGCAAAAGATTCACAGAAAGAAGCTACTATCTTGGAGTCATGTCCACATTTAGTGCTAAATTTACGAAAAACATCGGTATCCATAAAAGATTTAACACAATCAAACTTAGGCGTCATACCTGACCCCTTACCTTCATCGAGATCCCAATGTTCACAGTTGCATTTAATTCTTTCCAATAAATCCCATTTGAATTCAATAGTCTTCATCATAGAAGAGCCAGCACAAGAAGTATCGAGCATAGTGCGATTGTTATCAGAAAGCCGAGCATAAAAATTTTGAATAATCATTTCTATTGAGAGCTCATGATTAGGGAATGAATATAAAATTGATTTAAGCCTCCCCCAATCTTGAGAGATGCTTTCTCCTCCGCGAGGCCAAAAATTATATATATAATTACGATCACGATGAACAAGAAGCATAGGATAAAACTTCTGATGAAATTCCAATTTCAATCGTTTGTAGTTCCATGATCCCATATCATCACATAGCCTATACCATGTCAATGCATCTCCCTCCAAAGATAAAGGGAAGACCTTCTTCTTGATAACATCATCGGGCATACCTGCAAGCTTAAATACTCCACAAACTTCATCCACAAATATTAGGTGCTGATCAGGATGTAATGTTCCATCTCTTGCAAAAGGATTAGCTAGCAGTTTTTCTATCATACCCGAAGGAATTTCAAAGTAGAAATTTTCATTTTCAGTAGGTTCAGTAGGTTGAGTAGGTTGAGGAGCAGCTCTTTGCTCTACTAGTCAAGGTGAAGATACCCCGAACAAGCCCCTCAGAGGATTACTTTCCATAGTAACAAGTGGCAGTAAATTTCAGCACACTATATAAATTTTTCCATACCAAATTCCACCTACCAAAGGTGCTTCACTCCCCGGCAATGGCGCCAGAAAAGAGTCTTGATGACCCACAAGTATAGGGGATCTATCGTAGTCCTTTCGATAAGTAAGAGTGTCGAACCCAACGAGGAGCAGAAGGAAATGATAAGCGGTTTTCAGCAAGGTATTCTCTGCAAGCACTGAAATTATAGGTAATAGATAGTTTTGTGATAAGATAATTTGTAACAAGCAACAAGTAACAAAATTAAATGAAGTTCAGCAAGGTGGGCCAATCCTTTTTGTAGCAAAGTACAAGCCTGTACAAACTCTTATATAGAGAAAAGCGCTCCCGAGGACACATGGGGATTATCGTCAAGCTAGTTTTCATCACGTTCATATGATTCATGTTCAGTACTTCGATAATTTGGTATGTGGGTGGACCGGTGCTTGGGTATTGTCCTTACTTGGACAATCATCCCACTTATGATTAACCTCTATTGAAAGCATCCGCAACTACAACAAAAGTATTAAGGTAAACCGAACCATAGCATGAAACATATGGATCCAAATCAGCCCCTTACGAAGCAACACGTAAACTAGGGTTTAAGCTTCTGTCACTCTAGAAACCCATCATCTACTTATTACTTCCCAATGCATTCCTCTAGGCCCAAATAATGGTGAAGTGTCATGTAGTCGACGTTCACATAACACCACTAGAGGAGAGACAACATACTCATCAAAATATCGAACGAATACCAAATTCACATGACTAGTAATAGCAAGACTTCTCCAACGTCCTCAGGAAAAAACATAACTAGTCACAAAGCATATTCATGTTCATAATCATCGGGGTATTAATGTGCATATTGGATCTGAACATATGATCTTCCACCAAGTAAACCAACTAGCATCAACTACAAGGAGTAATCAACACTACTAGCAACCCACAGGTACCAATCCCAGACTTAGAGACAAGAATTGGATATAAGAGATGAACTAGGGTTTGAGAGGAGATGGTGCTGGTGAAGATGTTGATGGAGATTGACCCCCTCCTGGTGAGAGGATCGTTGGTGATGACGATGGTGATGATTTCCCCCTCCCAGAGGGAAGTGTCCTTGGCAGAACAGCTCTGCCAAAGCCCTAGATTGGTTCCGCCAAGGTTCCACCTCGTGGTGGCGGAGTCTCATCCCGAAAGCTTGCTTATGATTTTTTCCTCAATGAAAGACTCCATATAACAAAAGATGGGCATCGAAGGGCCACCAGGGGCCCACGAGGCAGGGGGCGCGCCTAGGGGGTAGGGCGCGCCCCCACCCTCGTGGATGGTGAGTGGCCCCCCGCTGGTACTTCTTGCGCTCAGTATTTTCTATATATTCTGAAAATAACTTCCGTGAAGTTTCAGGACTTTTGGAGCTATGCAGAATAGGTCTCTAATATTTGCTCCTTTTCCAGCCCAAAATCCCAGCTGCCGGCATTCTCCATCTTATGTAAACCTTGTAAAATAAGAGAGAATAGGCATAAGTATTGTGACATAATGTGTAATAACAGCCCATAATGCAATAAATATCAATATAAAAGCATGATGCAAAATGGACGTATCAACTCCCCCAAGCTTAGACCTCGCTTGTCCTCAAGCGAAAGCCGAAATCAAAAAATATGTCCACGTGTTTAGAGATAGAGGTGTCGATAAAATACGGACATGAGGGCATCATGATGATTCTTAGAACAGCAGCTTATATAATTATTGTCATATGATCTCTTATGCTAATGTAAGAATTCAATCACAATTTCAAGTATGAATCATAAACTTCATTGAGAACCAACAAACTCTAATCTCGGTCATTGAGGCAATTGCAATTTATCATAACATAGGAAAGAGTCAATACAAGAGCTTTTTAGCAAGTCCACATACTCAACCATCATATAGTCTTTCACAATTGCTAACACTCACGAAATACTTATGGGTATGGAGTTTTAATCGGACACAGAGAAAGATAGGGGCTTATAGTTTTGCCTCCCAATGTTTTACCTCAATGGTAATGTCAACAATAATAGTTTATGAAAACTCACATCCAATTAGCCATATATACCAGGATCTTTCCAACATATTGTGCTTGCCAAAAGATAAAATGTAAAAAGGAAAGGTGAGGATCACCATGACTCTTATGTAAGGTAAGAGATAAAAGTAAAAGATAGGCCCTTCGCAGAGGGAAGCAGAAGTTGTCATGCGCTTTTATGGTTGGATGCACAAAATCTTAATGCGAAAGAACGTCACTTTATATTGCCACTTGTGATGTAGACCTTTATTATGCAGTCCGTCGCTTTTATTTCTTCCACATTACAAGATCGTATAAAGCTTATTTCCTCCACACCAATCAATCATACATATTTAGAGAGCAATTTTTATTGCTTGCACCGATGACAACTTACTTGAAGGATCTTACTCAATCCATAGGTAGATATGGTGGACTCTCATGGCAAAACTGGGTTTAAGGGTATTTGGAAGCACAAGTAGTATCTCTACTTGGTGCAAAGAGTTTATCTAGCATGAGGGGGAAAGGCAAGATCAACCATGTTGGATGATCCATGGCAATATAATTTATCTTAGATGTAAGAAAACATAACACATTACATCGTCTTCCTTGAACAACGTCAACTCTTTAGCATATCATATTTTAATGAGTGCTCACAATCATAAAAGATGTGCAAGATAGTATATTTATATGTGAAGACCTCTCTTTCTTTATTACTTCCTATTAATTGCAACGATGACCAAAACTATGTTTGTCAACTCTTAACAACTTTTATTCATAATACTCTTTATATGTGAGCTCATTACTCTCCATAAGATCAATATTATCTCTTTTATTCTTTTTATTTCTTCTCTTTTATTTTATTCCCTCAATATCATAGCAAAATCATCAAGCCCTTGACTCAACACTAATCTTTATTATATAGCTCACGGATCGATTACATAGAGGGATCATAAGGCAAAACTCAAAACTAGATCATACTAAAAACTTATATTCTACTAGATCAAAATATTATCAAAAGGATCAAACTAAGAAAAATGGTAAAGATGAAGGTGATGGTGTTACGATACCGGGGCACCTCCCCCAAGCTTGGCAGTTGCCAAGGGGAGTGCCCATACCCATGTGATTATATCTCTTTTGTCGGTGAAGGAGTTGGAGTTGTTGATGATTTAGGCTTGTCGTCCCTCTTCCAAGGCATAGGCTCACCATCATAGAAGGATGATCGAGTCTCCTGAGTCCTCAAATCTGCAACCAAACTCATCCTTTTGAATCTATATTCATACTCACAGTTTTGATTTTGCAGGTCATAGATCTGGGTTTGGAGGTGCTCGATTTTCTCATGAAGGTTGAAGATGGCCTCCCCAATGTCCTTGACGTCTAGCTTGTGGTTGTTGGTGAACTCCGTGATCATAATGTGATTGGAGTCGAGTCCACGCTCCACCATCTACTGACACTTGAAAACTTGTTGCTCCAATGCCTCGAGCCTTGCCTCCGTGCTTCCGGTCTTCCTTGGTCCCTGAACATCGCGGATGTGCAACAACCCCTCAGGCATCTCAATGGTTTGAGGGTGTTTCAGCACCTCCGCGAGGTAGGGGTTGATGACCTTCTCGAAGAACTTGTCCTTGGGGGCACTTGAAGACGACATGATGACCTAGATCTGTCAGGAAAACAGCTCGAAACAAAGAAGAGAGATATTTGCGTGATATAGGAATCAAAACCTCCGGGAGATTATATAATGATTTTTTACCGACCAAAATATGTAACATGCAAGAAAATGGAGTCCGGAGAGCGCACGAGGTGCCCACGAGGCAGGGGAGCGCGCCCAGGGGGGTAGGGCGCGCCCTCCACCCTCGTGGAGCCCTCGTGTCCTTCCCGGACTACTTCTTATTTTTCTATTTTTCTAAATATTCCAAAACGGAGAAAAATTGCCATTAGAACTGTTTTGGAGTCGGTTTACTTACCGTACCACGTACCTATTCCTTTTCGGAGTCTGAAACATTCCGGAAAATGTCCCTTATGTATTCCTCCGGGGTTACGGTTTCAATAACATTGGTTTCAACATTTATAGGATTACCTGAGATATAATGTTTGATTCTTTGACCGTTCACCACCTTCGGATTCGTGCCTTCGAAGTTGTTGATTTTTATGGCACCGGAATGATAGACCTCCTTGATAACGTAAGGACCTTCCCATTTAGAGAGAAGTTTCCCTGCAAAAAATCTTAAACGAGAGTTGTATAACAATACATAGTCACCTACATTAAACTCACGCTTTTGTATCCTTTTGTCATGCCATCTTTTAACTTTTTCTCTAAACAATTTGGCATTCTCATAGGCTTGGGTTCTCCATTCATCAAGTGAGCTAATGTCAAATAACCTCTTCTCATCGGCAAGTTTGAAATCATAGTTGAGCTCTTTAATAGCCCAATAAGCCTTATGTTCTAGTTCGAGAGGTAAGTGACATGCTTTTCCATAAACCATTTTATACGAAGACATACCCGTATGATTTTTATATGCAGTTCTATAGGCCCATAATGCATCATCAAGTTTCTTGGACCAATTCTTTCTAGATCTATTAACAGTCTTTTGCAAAATTAATTTAAGCTCTCTGTTGCTCAATTCTACTTGACGACTAGACTGTGGGTGATAAGGAGATGCAATTCTATGATTAGCGTCATACTTAGCAAGCATGTTACGAAAGGCACCATGAATAAAATGTGAACCACCATCAGTCATAAAATATCTAGGGACTCCAAACCTTGGAAAAATAACTTCTTTAAGCATCTTAATAGAGGTGTTATGATCAGCACTACTAGTTGGAATAGCTTCTACCCACTTAGTAACGTAATCAGCAGCAACTAAAATATGTGTATATCCATTAGAGACGGGAAAAGGTCCCATATAGTCAAAGCCCCAAACATCAAATGGTTCAATAACAAGTGAATAATTCATAGGCGTTTCTTGATGTCTACTAATATTACCAATTCTTTGACATTCATCACAAGACAAGACAAACTTACGGGCATCCTTGAAGAGAGTAGGCTAATAAAAACCGGATTGCAATACCTTATGTGCAGTTCTATCTCCAGCATGGTGTCCTCCATAAGCCTCGGAGTGAAACTTGTGTAGGATCTCTTCCTGTTCATGCTCAGGTACACAACGTCTAATAATACCATCTACTCCTTCTTTATAAAGATATGGGTCATCCCAAAAGTAATGTCTGAAATCATAGAAGAACTTTTTCTTTTGCTGGTATGTGAAACTAGGTGGTATAAATTTAGCAACAATATAATTAGCATAATCAGCATACTATGGAGCAGTCCGAGAAGCATTTATGACATTTAATTGTTCATCAGGAAAGCTATCATCAATAGGTAGTGGGTCATCAAGAACATTCTCTAACCTAGACAAGTTGTCTGCAACGGGGTTCTCAGCTCCCTTTCTATCAATAATATGCAAATCAAATTCTTGTAGCAAGAGAACCCATCTAATAAGTCTAGGTTTAGCATCTTTCTTTTCCATAAGATATTTAATAGCAGCTTGATCCGTGTGAATAGTTACTTTAGAATCAACAATATAAGGTCTGAACTTATCACAAGCAAATACAACTGCTAAGAATTCTTTTTCAGTAGTAGCATGATTTCTCTGGGCATTGTCTAGAGTTTTACTAGCATATTGAATAACATTTAATTTCTTATCAACTCTTTGCCCTAGAACAGCACCTATAGCATAATCACTAGCATCGCACATAATTTCAAAAGGTAAATTCCAATCAGGTGGCTGAACGATAGGTGCAGAGATTAATGCTTTCTTAAGTGTTTCAAATGCTTCTACACAGTCATCATCAAAGACGAATGGTATATCTTTTTGTAATAAATTAGTCAGAGGCCGAGAAATTTTTGAGAAGTCCTTAATGAACCTCCTATAAAAGCCGGCATGACCAAGGAAACTTCTTATACCTTTGATGTCCTTGGGACACGACATCTTTTCAATAGCATCAACTTTAGCTTTATCAACTTCAATGCCCCTTTCAGAAATTTTGTGCCCCAAGACAATACCTTCATTAACCATAAAGTGGCATTTCACCCAATTCAATACAAGGTTAGTTTCTTCACATCTCTACAAAACTCGATCAAGGTTGCTTAAGCAATCATCAAAAGAGGATCCATAAACGGAGAAATCATCCATGAATACCTCACATATCTTTTCACAAAAATCAGAAAATATAGCCATCATGCATCTTTGAAAGGTAGCAGGTGCATTACATAACCCAAAAAGCATACATCTATAAGCAAAAGTACCGAAAGGGCAAGTAAAAGTGGTCTTAGATTGATCATTAGCTGATACAGGTATTTGAAAGAAACCAGAATAACCATCTAGAAAGCAAAAATGTGTATGTTTGGATAATCTTTCTAGCATTTGATCAATAAAAGGTAAGGGGTAATGATCCTTTTTAGTAGCCTTGTTTAATTTGCAGAAATCAATTACCATCCTATAACCTGTAATAATTCTTTGCAGAATCAATTCATCTTTATCATTAGGAACGATAGTAATACCTCCCTTCTTAGGAACACAATGGACAGGACTTACCCACTGACTATCAGCAACGGGATAAATTATCCCTGCCTCAAGGAGCTTTAGTATTTCTTTTCTTACCACTTCTTTCATCTTAGGATTCAGTCGTCATTGGTGATCAATAACTGGTTTGGCATCTTTTTTCCAAATTTATTTTGTGTTGACATAGATTGGGACTAATGCCGTTAAGATCATCAAGAGTATTGTAACACCCACGATGCGGCTATATCTCCCACGTGTCGGAGCACGACTTAGAGGCATAGCCGCATAGTTGGCATATCGCAGGAGTGGTAATCTTTACACATCTCATGTACTGAATAAGAAAGGGAAAAAGAGTTGGCTTACAATCGCCACTTCACACAATACATAAATATAGCACTACATCAACGAGAATACAATCAAGGTCCGACTACGGAACCACAAATAAAGACAACCCCAAATGCGTAGATCCCCGATCGCCCTGACTGGGCTCCACTACTGATCAATTGGAAACGAAACAACACAACGAACACGATCTTCATCGAGCTCCTCCTTGAGCTCGGTTGCGTCACCTACACGGTTATCATTGACACCCGCAACTGTTTGAAGTATCTGTGAGCCACGAGGACTCAGCAATCTCACACCCGCGAGATCAAGACTATTTAAGATTAGGTAGTGAGGTGGAGCTGCAGCAAGCACTAGCATATATGGTGGCTAACTTACGTAAATGAGAGCGAGAAGAGAAGCAAGGCACGGTCGATAAACTATCATGATCAAGAAGTGATCCTGAAAACTACTCACGTTCAAACAAAACACAAGAACCGTGTTCACTTCCCGGACTCCGCCGGAAAGAGACCATCACGGCTACACATGCGGTTGATGCATTTTAATTAAGTTAAGTGTCAAGTTATCTACAACCAGACATTAACAAATTCCCATCTGCCCATAACCGCGGGCACGACTTTCAAAAGTTCAAAACCCTATAGGGGTGTCCGAACTTAGCCCATCACAAGCTCTAACGGTTAACGAAGGATATTCCTTCTCCCAGGAAGACCCGATCAGACTCGGAATCCCGTTTACAAGACATTTCGACAATGGTAAAACAAGACCAGCAAAACCACCCGCTGTGCCGACAAATCCCGATAGGAGCTGCACATATCTCGTTCTCAGGGCACACCGGATGAACACTACATACAACTAAAACCAACCCTCAAGTCTCCCCGAGGTGGCGCTGCAAGTGGCTCTGTTTTGGACCAACACTCAGAGGAGCACTGGCCCGGGGGGGGGGTTAAAATAAAGATGACCCTTGAGTCTGCAGAACCCAAGGGAAAAAGGCATAGGTGGCAAATGGTAAAACCAAGGTTGGGCCTTGCTGGAGGAGTTTTATTCAAAGCGAACTGTCAAGGGGTTCCCATTATAACCCAACCGCGTAAGGAACACAAAATCAAGGAACATAACACCAGTATGACAGAAACTAGGGCGGCAAGAGTGGAACAAAACACCAGGCATAAGGCCGAGCCTTCCATCCTTTGCCAAGTATATAGGTGCATTAAAGTAAACAAGATATAATAATAATGATATCCCAACAATAACCACGTTCCAACAAGGAACAAACTCCAACTTTACCTGCAGCTAGCAACGCTATAAGAGGTGTTGAGCAAAGCGATAACATAGCCAAACAACGGTTTGCTAGGACAAGGTGGGTTAGAGGCTTGACATGGCAATATGGGAGGCATGATATAGCAAGTGGTAGGTATCGTCGCATAGCAATAGAGCGAGCAACTAGCAAGCAAAGATAGAAGTGATTTCGAGGGTATGGTCATCTTGCCTGCAAAGTTCTCCGAGTTGACGAAAGCTTGATCCTCATAAGCGTACTCAACGGGTTCCTCGAACACGTAATCGTCTCCCGGCTCTACCCAAAACAAGAACACAAGCAAAGGGAACGACAATCAACCACGGTGCAATGCGCAAGCAACATGATGCAAAACATGGCATGATATGCGGGATGTGATATGCAATGCATATGCGTGCTTCGGAAGGGAAAGATTGAATTAGGCCTCAACTTGGCAATCCAAGAGTGCCAATGGAAATATGAGTTGATTTTGGTCAAAATCGATATAAAGATCACCGGAATCGGATGCACGGTTTGCAAATGGCAAGCAAAACAAAAATGGCACAATTCTGTGATTAACAGCACGATGCCATTTAGAATGCAACAAGAAACTAAGCTACTACACTCCAACATAGCAACAAAGCACATGGCAGTGATCTACTCAAGATGCTTGACAAAAGATGAACACTGAGCTACGACTAAATCACACAAGAGCAGGTTCAAACAAGCATGGCAAAAGTGCAAAAGATATCAGCTTCACAGACTTAGTGAAAATACTAACATGTCAGGAATTAACATCAGGAAGCAATGTTTAGAGAAAGTAAACAATATGCTACAGGAACATAACATAGCAATACAAGGCATGGCATGAATCTACTCAAAGCATATAACAAAAGTCCCTTACTGACCATAAGCCAAAAAGGATCAGAAGATATGATGGCACCCATGTAAACATAGCAAGTTTCGTTAACAGATTCAGACTTAGCAGAAAACTGGACATGGCATAAACAGAATTATGAAGGCACGTTTGCGAGCTCGATTCACTCAACACAAGGCATTGCATGACAAGCTAAGCATACTATCGGCAAGAATACATGATCAAGAAGCTAACCATGGCAAGAACAACCTCATAGCATGCATGGATCAACTACAAAACCTTGGCAAAATTGATTAACACATAAACAATCTGCCAGGAACATTTTATAGCAAAAGTAGAGCAAGATTGAGTCATGCTAGGGCACTCCATAAATGCAAACAGAGGCATGTATGGATAGAGCACAACCATATGTCCAAATCATCCTTACTTAACATACTCAAAAGATGCATGGATTACTCTGTAGGAACATGAATACATGGCATATAAATAACAGCAGGGAAATGACAGTGAAATTCTAAGTCCCTGAAATCAGTAATATCACGAGAGCTACTTTGCATGCATGTGCGAGTCACCACATTGATCACGAAAATACATGGTATACACCCATGTAAAGATGGCATGGCATAGCCCAAAACACATGTAGAGCTCATGCTCATATGCAGCACACAATTATCATGGCAAAAATGACAAATGATCAAGATCTGATAAGAATCAGGAACTAACATTTTATAGCACTCTTGAAACAGTCATTTGGGCATCAAGATGGACTCAAACAAGCATGGCACAATGGAACAAAATGAAGAGTGCATCATGATGAACATTTTGATATATCATGCATGCAAAAGGAGCTACGGGTGAGAAGTTATGGCATGTTGAACAAGGCTTGAAAATGTATGGATCTGGGGACTTAGAGAAAAATAGACCTTTGGATCTCAGATCTAGGGTTTGCACGTCTCTCGAGGATGGCCGGGGAGCTCACTGGAGTTGGAGAGGTAGACGACCGGAGAGGCGCTGGCGGGGTCGGGTCGGGCCGGACCAGATCTGGCCGGACCCGGCCAGAGTTGGAGCGGGCGGCGGCGGAGGAGAGAGAGGGAGCGGACGCGGGCGAGGTGGCGCGACGCGATTTGCGCGGGAGGCGGCGGCGGGTGATGTGGCGCTTCGCCATTGGCCGGAGCGAGGTGGCGGCAGCGGCGGACGCGTCCGACGCGGGATGGATGTGTCCGGCGGCGCGAGGAGGGAGATGGCTAGGGTTAGACTGCGCGAAAAATCCGGGAGGAGCTCATATATATAGGTAGGGGGAGCTAGGAGTGTCCAAATGAAGTGCGGTTTTCGGCCACGCGATCGTGATCGAACAACCGAGAGGATGGAGGGGGTTTGGATGGGTCATTGGCCCACTTTGGAGGGGTGTTGGGCTGCAACACACACGAGGCCTTTACGGTTCCCTGGTTAACCGTTGGAGTATCAAACGGACTCCAAATGGCACGAAACTTGACAGGCAGTCTACCGGTGGTGTACCAAGGCCGCTTGGCAAATCTCGGTCCATTCCGAGAAATTTTAACACCCGCACAAGAAAAGAGACAAAAGGGGGCGCCGGAGGACAAAGGAGTGTCGGATTGCAAAACAGACAATGGGGAAAATGCTCGGATGCATGAGATGAACACGTATTCAAATGCGATGCACATGATGACATGATATGAAAAGCATGACATGGACAAAATGTAAAAACAAAGACAAGAACCCAACCACGAGGGAATATCGTATCGCATCTCCGGAAAAGGCAAGAGTCGGAGTTACAAATATGGAAAGTTGTATCCGGGGCGTTACAAGTATATCTAATAGCAGCACGGTGCTTCTTCAGAGTTTTCAATAATTTTTCTTCCTCCTTCTCTGAAAGGTTAGCACTAATAATAACAGGATATATCTTCTTTTCATCAAGATAAGCATATTTAAGAGTATCAGGCAATGGTTTAAGCTCAAACACAGGATCACCCTTGGGTGGAGGAGGATCCCCTAAGATTTCAATAGGCAAGTTGTGTTTCAGAATAGGTCCTTGTTTAAAGAACACCTTATCTATTTCCCTTCTTTCATTCATAAACATATCATTTTCATGGTCTAGCAAATATTGTTCTAAAGGATCACTAGGAGGTACGGCAATAGAAGCAAGACCAATAATTTCATCGTTACTAGGCAATTCCTCTTCACGGTGTTGTCTACGAAATTTAGAGAAGTTGAACTCATGAGACGTATCACCAAAACCAATAGTAACAACATCCTTTTTGCAATCTATGCTAGCATTAACAGTGTTTAAGAAGGGTCTACCAAATATAATGGGAAAAAAGCTATCTTGTGGGGAACCAAGACCAAGAAAATCAGCAGGATATTTAGTTTTCCCACACAAGACTTCAACATCTCTAACAATCCCAATTGGTGAAATAGTATCTCTATTGGCAAGTTTAATTGTGACATCAATATCTTCTAACTCAGCAGGTGCAATATCATGCATAATTTCTTTGTATAAGTCAATAGGTATTGCACTAGCACCAGAACCCATATCACACAAGCCATGATAACAATGATCTCCTATTTTAACAGAAATAACAGGCATGCCTACCACAGGTCTATGTTTATCTTTAGCACAAGGTTTAGCAATTCTAGCAGTTTCATCACAGAAATAAATAACATGCCCATCAATATTATCAGCCAAGAGATCCTTAACAATAGTAATATTAGGTTCAACTTTAACTTGCTCAGGAGGTGTATAGGTTCTAATATTGCTTTTATGAACCACAGTTGAAGCTTTAGCATGATCTTTTATCCTCACAAGAAAAAGTGGTTTCTCAACATAAGCAGTAGGAACAATAGGATCATTATAAGTGATAGTCTTTTCTTCAACTTTAAGAGGTGCAACTACTTTTACTTCAATGAGAGGATTATATTTAAACCACTTCTCCTTAGGGAGATCAACATGAGTAGCAAAAGATTCACAGAAAGAAGCTACTATCTCAGTCAAGTCCATATTTAGTGCTAAATTTACGGAAAACATCGGTATCCATAAAAGATTTAACACAATCAAACTTAGGTGTCATACCTGACTCCTTACCTTCGTTGAGATCCCAATCTTTAGAGTTGCATTTAATTCTTTCCAATAAATCCCATTTTAATTCAATAGTCTTCATCATAAAAGAGCCAGCACAAGAAGTATCGAGCATGGTGCGATTGTTATGAGAAAGCGGAGCATAAAATTTTTGAATAATCATTTCTCTTGAGAGCTCATGATTTGGGCATGAATATAACATTGATCCTTCCGCTTGAGAGGTGCTTTCTCCTTTGCGAGGTCAATAATTATATATATAATTACGATCACGCTGAACAAGATGCATAGGATAAAACTTTTGATGAAATTCCAATTTCAATCGTTTGTAGTTCCATGATCCCATATCATCACATAGCCTATACCATGTCAATGCATCTCCCTCCAAAGATAAAGGGAAGACCTTCTTCTTGATAACATCATCGGGCATACCTGCAAGCTTAAATAATCCACAAACTTCATCCACATATATTAGGTGCTCGCCAGGATGTAATGTTCCATCTCCTGCAAAAGGATTAGCTAGCAGTTTTTCTATCATACCCGAAGGAATTTCAAAGTAGACATTTTCATTTTCAGTAGGTTGAGTAGTTGAGGAGCAACTCTTTGCTCTACTGGTCAAGGTGAAGATACCCCGAACAAGCCCCTCAAAGGATTACTTTCCATAGTAACAAGTGACTGTAAATTTCAGCACACTATATAAATTTTTCCTTACCAAATTCCACCTACCAAAGGTGCTTCACTCCCCGGCAACGGTGCCAGAAAAGAGTCTTGATGACCAACAAGTATAGGGGATCTATCGTAGTCCTTTCGATAAGTAAGAGTGTCGAACCCAACGAGGAGCAGCAGGAAATGATAAGCGGTTTTCAGCAAGGTATTCTCTGCAAGCACTAAAATTATAGGTAATAGATAGTTTTGTGATAATATAATTTGTAACGAGCAACAAGTAACAAAAGTAAATAAAGTGCAGCAAGGTGGGCCAATCCTTTTTGTAGCAAAGGACAAGCCTGGAAAAACTCTTATATAGAGAAAAGTGCTCCCGAGGACACATGGGTATTATCATCAAGCTAGTTTTCATCACGTTCAAATGATTCGCGTTTGGTACTATGATAATTTGGTATGTGGGTGGACCGGTGCTTGGGTACTGTCCTTACTTGGACAAGAATCCCACTTATGATTAACCTCTATTGCAAGCATCCACAACTACAACAAAAGTATTAAGGTAAACCTAACCATAGCATGAAACATATGGATCCAAATCAGCCCCTTACGAAGCAACACATAAACTAGGGTTCAAGCTTCTATCACTCTAGCAACCCATCATCTATGTATTACTTCCCAATGCCTTCCTCTAGGCCCAAATAATGGTGAAGTGTCATGTAGTCGACGTTCACATAACACCACTAGAGGAGAGACAACATACATCTCATCAAAATATCGAACGAATACCAAATTCACATGACTACTAATAGCAAGACTTCTCCCATGTCCTCAGGAACAAACGTAACTACTCACAAAGCATATTCATGTTCATAATCAGAGGGGTATTAATGTGCATATTGGATCTGAACATATGATCTTCTACCAAGTAAACCAACTAGCATAAACTACAAGGAGTAATCAACACTACTAGCAACCCACAGGTACCAATCCCAGACTTAGAGACAAGAATTGGATACAAGAGATGAACTAGGGTTTGAGAGGAGATGGTGCTGGTGAAGATGTTGATGGAGATTGACCCCCTCCCGATGAGAGGATCGTTGGTGATGACGATGGTGATGATTTCCCCCTCCCGGAGGGAAGTGTCCCCGACAGAACAGCTCCGCCAGAACCCTAGATTGGTTCCGCCAAGGTTCCGCCTCGTGGCGGCGGAGTCTCGTCCCGAAATCTTGCTTATGATTTTTTCCTCAATGAAAGACTCCATATAGCAGAAGATGGGCATCGTAGGGCCACCAGGGGGCCCACGAGGCAGGGGGCGCGCCCAGGGGGGTAGGGCGCGCCCCCCACCCTCGTGGCTGGTGAGTGGCCCCCCTCTGGTACTTCTTGCGCTCAGTATTTTTTATATATTTTGAAAATAACTTCCATGAAGTTTCAGGACTTTTTGGAGCTGCGCAGAATAGGTCTCTAATATTTGCTCGTTTTCCATCCCAGAGTCCCAGCTGCCGGCATTCTCCCTCTTTATGTAAACTTTGTAAAATAAGAGAGAATAGGCATAAGTATAGTGACATAATGTGTAATAACAGCCCATAATGCAATAAATATCAATATAAAAGCATGATGCAAATGGATGTATCACGTTGAACATAAGATGGAATTGTTTGTAGGGTACGAAACCACCTCAAAGCTATTCTTTCTCATCAATCTAACCTAGAGTTCGTACTAAAATAACACCAAGCTATTCTTTCCGATCGATCTAAGCAAGAGTTTGTACTAAAATAATACCAAAGCAAATTCAGATTCATAATATTCAATCCAACACAAAGAACTTCAAAGAGTGCCCCCGGATTTCTACCGGAGAAACAAACACAAGAACGTGCATCAACCCCTATGCATATATTACCCCAATGTCACCTTGGGAGTCCGCGAGTTGAGTGCCAAAACATATATCAAGTGAATCAGTATGATACCCCATTATCACCACGGATATTCATAGCAAGACATACATTAAGTGTTCTCAAATCCATAAAAGTATTCAATTCGATAAAACGAAATCTCAAAGGGAAAACTCAATTCATCACAAGATAGAGAGGGACAAACACCATGTGATCCAACTATGTTAACAAAGCATGCAATGCATCAAGATCGTGACATCTCAAGAACACGAGAGAGAGAGAGAGATTAAACACATAGCTACTGGTACAAACCCTCAGCCCCGAGGGTGGACCACTCCCTCCTCATCATGGTGGTCGCCGGGATGATGAAGATAGCCGCCGGTGATGATTTCCCCCTCCGGCGGAGTGCCAGAACGGGGTCTAGATTGGTTTTTCGTGGCTACAGAGGCTTGCGGCGGTGGAACTTCTGATCTAGGGTTATTTTTGATGGTTTCTCTATTTATAGGATTTTTGGCATTGGTTTCACGCTAAGATGGGCCTCGAGGTGAGCACAACCCACCGGGGCAAGCCGGGCCCACCAGGCGTGCTTCGGTGTCTTGTGCCCTACTACTTCACCTTCTGGTCCTTCCACGAAGCTTCGGGGGTTTCTTTTGTTCCAAAAAAATCGTCAAAATATTTCAGCTCATTTGGGGAACTTTCATTTCTACACAAAAAACAACACCACGGTAGTTCTGCTGAAAACAATGTTAGTCCGGGTTAGTTCCATGCAAATCATACCAAAACCATATAAAATTATTATAAACATGGCATGAATACTTCATAAATTATAGATACGTTGGAAACGTATCAGCATCCCCAAGCTTAATTCCTACTCGTCCTCGAGTAGGTAAATAATTTATGAAGTGAATGCTAGCAAAGTGCACAAGTTTGATCAATGATAATTTCAATCACTTTTCCTTGGGTCATAACAACAATTATTTCTCATAAAACTTATCATGATAAAGTAGCAATTGAAAATGGAATATTTGTTGTGGAAAGCTACCTATCATATTTATCACATATTCATTTCTTTTGTAGTATGGACATTTGGACTTTTATCACCATGTCTTTCAAAATATCAACACTAAAGAAAGTTATCCCTATCGCATCATGCTCAATCATTGATGCATTCATGAAACACACTCGCATATTAGCTACATCCAATGCTCAAGTATGATCATAGTGCACCTTAGTTGGTACTTTATAAGAGAAGATGGAGACTCAAATAAAAATAAAAATTGCATAAAGTAAATAGATAAGCCCTTCACAGAGGGATGTAGGATTTGTAGAGGTGCCGGAGCTCAAAGCGAAAAAGAGAGATAAAAACATTTTGGGTGGCATGCTTTTCCTGTCAACGAAAATGATTGAGTAGTTCCCAATACTTTCCATGCTAGATATGTCATAGGCGGTTCCCAAACAGAAAATAAAGTTTATTCCTTTTCCACCAAACTTTCACATTCCACAGCTAACCGAATCCATGGGTGCCATCCATACCAACACTTTCCAAGGAATTTATTATTTGACAACATAACATAAATTCATTTTTCATTTCGGGACTGGGCATCCCTAATACCTTTGTCCTACTCTCGTGCAATGACAAGTGAATAAACACTCATCTTGAGAATAGCACATCTAGCATGGAAAAATATCAGCCACCCCCTATTGTTTCATGAGCGGTACGAGCACACAAAAAGGAAATTTATTTTGAAGATTAGAGATGGCACATACAAATTTTCTTAGAACGACACGGAAATACCGCATATAGGTAGGTATAGTGAACTCATATGGCAAAAGTGGGTTTAAGGATTTTGGATGCACAAGTAGTAATCTCACTAGTAGAAGGGAAGGCTATCAAATAGATTGAGAAGCATCCAATCAAGAAACAAAAAATCACATAAGCGAGCATTAAGCTTAACAAACGCCGAATAATGCACCACAAGTAGGATATAGTTTCATTGCATAACTATTGACTTTCGTCCTTGCATAGGGAATCACAAACCTTAACATCAGTATTCTTACTAAAGCATAATTACTCACCAACATGACTCACATATCACTATCATCATATCTCAAAACTATTACAAAGAATCAATTTTATTTTGTCCAATGATCTTCAAGAAACTTTTTATATGTTGCTTTCAATAAGCTCAAACAAATTTAAGAGAAGAATATGAGCGTAAATGTTTTCATCTCTCAAAAATATATAAGTGAAGCATGAGAGCAAAAGACAAACTACTCCAAAAAGATATAAGTGAACATCAAGTGAGTAGTTAAGTAAATAGGTAGCTATGTGAGGACTCTCTCTTATTTAAAAACTTCTAGATCTAAGTATTTTATTAAAACAACAAACAAAACAAAATAAATGACATTCCAAGAATAGCACACATCATGTGAAGAAGCAAAAATTTAGGATCAAGCGATACTAACCGATGATTCTTGATGAAGAAAGGTGGGATGCCTACCGGGTGTCGGTGTACTAGAGTAGGGGTACCCTAGTATCCCGAACTTGTGCACGGGCAGTCGCAGCATCCCGCGGCAAGGCTTGCCGGGTGACCGCCAAGATCCTCCGTGGTTCCTTTGGAGCCATTCAAGAACAAAGTACTCAAACCAAGGCCCCGGCAAGAGAAGCTGGCCGGGAAGGAAACAAAACCCCGGCAAGAGGAGCTTGCCGGGAAGGCCAACCAAGGCATACCAAGAAAACTTGCCGCGACGCGCCGCGCGTCCCGGCAAGGCCCGGTGAGTGACAAGCTCCCGAACACGACAAGACGACAACCGCGGCAAGGAGCTTGCCACGGGAAACCCCCACTTCGTGCCCGCGCTCCAGCACACCCGCCAACGTGTCGCTCTAGGACCCTCCCAAGCACATGTAGCAGGAGGCCGTGCAGCTAGGGGTGCGCGGTGGCAAGCAGGCGCTGACAAGATAACCATCGTGGCAAACAGTGGCGTCCCTAGCGGTCCCTTTCGGTACTGTTTAGGCGACACAGACGGGCAATTAATGCCCTTGTCCCCTGCCGCCAGGGTTAGGTATGATACACTGTAACAGGTAGCTGTGCCTACCACAACACCTTTCCATTTTTTCCCTTTACCTCCGTTGCCACCTGTCAGTAACCCCTTGAGCATATAAAAGGAGGCCCGTGTGCAACGTAGAGAGGGGGGAGCCAGTTCGAACACTCACGCTCGGTCTTGCTAGCCGCTGGTGTGTACTGTAGCACTCCGCGCTCCCGAGCTAGAAATCAATACAAAACCACAAAGCAGGAGTAGGGTTTTACGCATCCGTGCGGCCCGAACCTGGGTAAATCGCTCGCGTGCTTCGCCTCGATCTGCTCTTTGCACGACCTCCGCCCCCGCCGAACCGAAAGGGACCCGGCCCGCCGGTCCCATAGGTGCCCGTGGATCAGCACCCCGGCATCTTTGGCGCGCCAGGTAGGGGGCGGAGGAGAAGCTTCCCTTGGCCGCTTGGCGGGAGCAGTGGCGGCGGTCTGAGACGACCCCGCTCCGTCTATCGGCGCGGCGTGAGTAGTGGCAGGGACTGAAGCGGTGGTCCGGCTAGACTCCGCTCCAGTTGCCGTCGTAGCATGAGGCGCTCCCGCGGCAACGGTGTTTGCCGTGGTCGAGCGTGTCACGCGGCATGGCGACTGTTGGCCCGCTTGCCGCTCCGCCACATCACCAACCTTGCGGAGGCGACTGTTGGCCATTTTCGGTCTGGGGGCTCGACATCCTCGGCCCCTTTCCCCGAGCTGTCGGGGGCTTTGAGTACTTGTACGTTGCAATCGACAAGTTCACAAAGTGGCCGGAAGTGGAACCAGTGAGGAAGGTGACAGCACAGTCAGTAGTCAAGTTCTTCAGGTCGATTGTTTGCCGCTTCGGGATCCCTAACAGGGTAATCACCGACAACGGTACGCAAATTACGAGCCGCACCTTCACGCAGTACGTCCAAGATCTTGGCGCCAAGGTCTGCTTCGCTTCTATTGCTCACCCGAGAAGCAATGGTCAAGCGGAGAGGGCAAATGCTGAAGTGCTGTGCGGGCTCAAGACCAGAACTTTTGACAGGCTGCACAAGTGCGGAAGAAACTGGATCGAGGAGCTGCCGGTGGTTCTTTGGTCGATCAGAACGACGCCAAATCGAGCCACTGGACAGACACCTTTTGCTCTAGTCTATGGAGCAGAGGCAGTTATCCCCACGGAACTCGTATACGGGTCACCTCGAGTGCTCGCTTATGATGAGCTCGAGCGAGAGCGGCTGCAACAAGATGACGCGCTGCTCCTTGAGGAAGACCGTCTTCAGGCTGCTGTGCGAGCTGCTCACTACCAGCAAGCCTTGCGCCGCTACCATAGCCGCAAAGTTAACGCCAGAAGTCTCGAGGAAGGCGACCTTGTTCTTCGGCGCGTTCAGTCCGCCAAGAATTCCAACAAGTTGACGCCGAAGTGGGAAGGCCCTTACCGGGTGAAACGAGTCACTAGGCCTGGCGCTGTCCGCCTTGAGACCGAAGATGGCATTCCGGTGAGCAACTCCTGGAACATTAAGCATCTTCGTAAGTTTTACCCATAAGGCGCGGTTGTCGGAACCTGTTCCGGCAACCACCTTTTGTACAAGTCTTGCCGCTGTTGCATGTAATCCTTGGTACAAAGCCGGGCGCAGATCCCGTGCATAAGTAAGGCTCATGTGCTCCGCACATTTTGTCAATTTTATGCTTCCTATTTTCTGGCATATATGATCTGACACTTTGTGCAGCACCTACTCCACGGTAAGAAATAACGAGCCGTAAAGCTCCATATCTGTATTGTCTCTTCTTCCTTTTGAAAGCAAGGTTCCCCTCGCCCACAAGTTTGCCGGGGGGGGGAAGGAGAAGACGGTGGATGGTATGGGCCAGGCGTCGTTCAAGAAAGTTTCGCCTAGCCGGGAAGCAAACAACAGAAAAGCTAAGTTGCCAAAGTTTGAGTAATCAAATTTTTTAAATTTTAAGTTATTTCCCTTGAACGACCGCACTTTGTATGGAAAACCTGTGCGCGGAGGAACCAACTCGTAGCTAGTCGCGCCCTTACTTTGTTTTGAGTCCGCTCAACAACTTAAGTGAGCTGCTAGCGCCCTTACTTTGTTTCGAGTCCGCTCAACAAATTAAGTGAGCTGCTAGCGCCCTTACTTTGTTTCGAGTCCGCTCGACAACTTAAGTGAGCTGCAACTAGTTGCGACAAGGTTTCTTGCCGGTAGCGGCACCGCCAGTAGGCTGCTGACATTCCGCACTCAGCGCTCGCGGCTCAGGTGCCTGCACCGGCAAGTTCCCTAAAAGCGTAGGGCAAAAACATACAAAGGAAGAAATCAAGTAAAGGGAGTAACGTTGCAATCATTGCCCACAATCAAGTTACATTACAAAGATAGCTTGTCACAGCTCTAACAGATCGCTTTCATGACATGATGGGCAGCGACAAGAAAAGAAGAAATGAGCGGCCTAATCTACGCGATCGCCTTCGACCCGCTTGATCCCGCTCACCTTGTCCACAATGGGTGCGACAAGGGCCTTGAGCTCCTCCAGATCAGCTTCTGGCGGCAAGGACCTGAGGATGTTGGTTAGGCGGAGGCCCGGATTGCGGAAGGCCACCTTCATCAACACTTTCTCGAGGGCTCCTGCGCAGATCTCGCGCGACTCGTCAGCTAGTTGCTTGGGGATCCTCTCTCGGAGTCGCTGAAGGGCCGTCGCCACGCCCTTGAAGAATAGGACGAGCTTGGCGCTGGGCTGGAGGTTGTCGTCGGAGGGATACCCAAGATCTTCCATCCCCAGCCGTGCCAGCTCCTTGTCGATATCTATGGCGGCGTTCACCAGACTCTCCGTCCAGTGCGTCACAGTCTCCCTGAAGGTATTCTGGGTGGTGGGACCGCTCTCCAGCAGCGCCTTGTCGGCCTTGATTTCCTCCTTCAAGGCCGCCTCCCGCTTCTTGGCGCTGTCCAGAGTCTTGGTCAAAGTGGTTAGCTTCAACTCAAGATCCACGTTGGAGACCTTGGCGGCGCTGAGCTCCTTGCCCTTCTCGGAGAGATCGGCCTCCAGCCGCGCCACCTTCGTCTTCAACTCCTCCTTGGCGGCCTCAGCGGCGGCGGCAGCGTCCTCCGCTTGCTTGAGGGCTCCGCCAAGCTTCTCTTCGCGCGAGGCAAGCTCCTCCTCGTGGGCGTCAAGATTGACCTTCCGCTACGCCAGCCCGCCCTCCTCCGCGGCTAGCTTCACAGCGGCAAGTCGCTGACGCTCTTCGGCTTCGGCCTTCTCGAGGAGAAAGGCCTTCTACGCTTCAACGAGCCGCTCCCGCTCCTCCGCCAGGGATCGGAGGGCTTCCCGGTGGAAACCCCCGAGCTCTTCTGCGCACTTTCCAATGTCTGCTCCCGCCTTCGCGACAAGCGCCTCGCGGGACTCCAGCTTGGCTTGTCGCGCGCGGTAGAGTGACATCAACCTGCGCAGCAGCCGCTCTTCTTCGGGCTCGTTGCTGCTGCTGCTTGGCGCGTCGACCAGCTTCAGCCCCGCGGAGGCGAGCACTTCTCCGTCGAAGACCTCCCCCCCGACCGGCACTCTGGAGCTTGATGCCCAGGGAAGATTGATGAAGACGTCGTCGCCGGTCTTCAAATAAACGCCCGGCTGGGGATCCTTGGAACTTGGCGCTGCGGCTTCGGCGGATGGGTCGGCGGTCGGCGTAGCGCCTGGCGCTCCTGCGGCCTCTGGGCCGTCAGTACGATCGTCAGATTCCTCGCCAGTTGCTGCGGCGTCAGCCTTGGCGGCCTCTGCGCCGGTGGCGTCTCCAGCACCGGCAGCTTCGTCGGCCGCGACCTCTGTCTCCATCTGCTCCGCAGCGGATGGATCTGGCGGCTGGAAAAGGGGAGAAGAGTCAAACAGAATCCAGCAGAAACTCATAAAGATCTAGAAAAGAAGGATCCAAGGGAAGTTTTGAAGCAAGGGGAGTACCTGCACCAGGCTCTGCGGTCGTGGTCTCCGTCGTCGGGGGGCCACTGGCGCCGTCCCTCGCCGGAGAACCCTCCCTTGCCGGAGACTTCTCCCTCACCGGGGAGCCTTCCCTTGCTGGAGAATTCTCCCTTGTCGGGGGATTCTCCCTTGGCTCTTGGTGGGGCTGCTCGGCTCCTACACAAGTCAACAAGCAGATATCAGCAAAGACAAGTACCCATGCGCGCCTTGCCGCGGAAAATAATTCACACACTTACGCTGGAGGCTGCCATGGAGGAAAGTCGCCGGCTCCGGCAAGGTTGCCTCGGGCGCGCCACCTGTTGTCGCAGTGGGCTCGTCCTCGATGGTGATCACCGGGGCCTTAGCTCTCTTCGCCGCTCTCTGGGCCAGAGTCCTAAAGAGGAACAGATTCAGGGAAAAGCAAGTGAGAAACAAGACCAACAGCAAGAGTTGAAGAAATGCAAGTACAACAAGAGAAGCTTACTCTTCTTCTTCTTCCTCGTCGGAGCTTAACGCGGAGAAGTCGAAGCCTGGCGCGCGCCCGGCGCGAGGAGGCGGAGGAGAAGCTTCCCTTGGCCGCTTGGCGGGAGCAGTGGCGGCGGTCTGAGACGACCCCGCTTCGGCTGTTGGCGCGGCGTGAGTAGCAGCAGGGACTGAAGTGGTGGTCCGGCTAGACTCCACTCCAGTTGCCGTCGTAGCATGAGGCGCTCCCGCGGCAACGGTGTTTGCCGTGGTCGAGCATGTCACGCGGCGTGGCGACTATTGGCCCGCTTGCCGCTCCGCCACATCACCAACCTTGCGGAGGCGCCTTCTTGGTGGGGATGGAGGCTCTGCTTCTGGTGAGCTGTCTGAGGACGAGGTGGAAGGAGAGTCGATTTGCAACGAGCCGCTCGTGTCCTAGGCGGGCTCGCTCGGCTCGGTGTCTTGCCCGGCAAGCCCCTTCTTGCCGGTAGGCTCCCCTCGCTCGGCACGGCTTGCCGCTTCTGCTGCATCGGCCTCCTCCGCAGTGAACCCGAACTCGCCCGCGGCTGTGGCTGCCGCTGCCTCCTCCGGCCTAGTGGCGATGAGCGCCATCTCCGCATCCGTGGTGTCGCGGGTGAGGCCGTCCTTCTCGTCGAGGCGGATTGGCACTTCCACCAAGTCGTCGAAGAATTGCTGCACGACCTCGTCTGCAGGCTCCTGCCAAGTTGGCACAATCCCGTGCGAGTCGCACTCCGGCATCATTGCACGGATGCGGTCGAGCGCGGAATTGTTGCACAAAGGCACGATGCCCCCCGGCAACCTGAACACCTCGGGATGCTGGGGGTCATATTTGAACAGCTCCTGCAGCATCGCGTTGAGCTTCAGGACTGTGAAGTTGTAATTGAGGCCTGGCCGCAGCCTCATGATGTCTGCCGCGTTCTTGAACTCCCAAGTGGGCCTCCCCCGTTCCTGCAGGGGGCGATGCGGCGGCGAAGGAAGTCTGCGCTGACAGCGCCAACAGTAAGGCCGGCAAGCCTCAGGCGCAGGATCCTGGTGACAGCAATCTTCAGCCTGGCGTCCTCCGGAGCCATGTCACTCCAATCGCTGCCGCGTGCTACTGGGGTTCGGCGTCGGATGGTAAATGGCTGCGGGCTCTCCTCGTCAATCTAGCACCAATCAGCTCTCCACTCCTCCCACTTGCTGCGGAATTCTCCCTCCAGATAAGTCTCTTTCTTGCCGGGCCTTGAGATCCAGGCAATCCCGCCGGATAGAGGCTCTCCTCTCTCTACTCGGGGTATGAAAAAGTGGCGGAAGAGGGCTACATTGGGAAGGACTCCGACAAAGTTTTCGCAGAGGTGTGCGAAAACTGCCATTGTCAGGACGGCGTTGGGGGTGAAGTCAAGGAGATGGAATCCATAGGTGTTCATGATGTCACAGAAGAAATCAAAGAAGGGCGGGCAGAGCCCGCAATAGAAGAACAATGCGAAGAAGGGGTACCCATTCGGAGCCTTCTTCCAAGCGACGGCGGGGAGAACCTTTGTGCGCGGATGCGCGCGCGTCTCCGCCGACCAGAACAGATAGTAGTTCTCCCTCAGCTCCTTCGCGTCGAGCTTGGGGGGGAAAACGGACCGCTCCTTCCGCAGCGCCGCGAGCCGCTGCGCCTCGGTCGTCTTCACGGTCTTCCCGTTGTCGGCTTTTGGAGCCATGGCGGAAGTAGTGGAGGAGGTCGACGGTGTTGATGGTGCTAGTGGCGATGGGGGGCGGAGCGCTGCTCTCTCTCTCTCAGCTTTGGGGAGGCAAGGGAGCGGCGGAGATTTCTGAGATTGGGAACGGCAACGGGCGAGTGGGCCAACTGTCCATGTTTCCCCTGCTTATAAAGGAGGAGGGGGCGGACGTTCCGTATTTCCGAATAAAGAAACCCCCACGACCTCTCCCACGACGCTGCATTCAACGCGTGCCGTTCGGGGAGGGCGCGGTGGATATGGAGTGAGATACGGCGTAACCTAGGCCACGCGAGCCCGTGCCCTGTTTTGGGCCTGGCCCAACAGCGCTCGGCACCGTGTATGGCCCAGGCTCGGGGGCTCCTGTCGGTGTACTAGAGTAGGGGTACCCTAGTATCCCGAACTTGTGCACGGGCAGTCGCAGCATCCCACGGCAAGGCTTGCCGGGTGACCGCCAAGATCCTCCGTGGTTCCTTTGGAGCCATTCAAGAACAAAGTACTCAAACCAAGGCCCCGGCAAGAGAAGCTGGCCGGGAAGGAAACAAAACCCCGGCAAGAGGAGCTTGCCGGGAAGGCCAACCAAGGCATACCAAGAAAACTTGCCGCGACGCGCCGCGCGTCCCGGCAAGGCCCGGTGAGCGACAAGCTCCCGAACACGACAAGACGAAGACCATGGCAAGGAGCTTGCCGCGGGAAACCCCCACTTCGTGCCCGCGCTCCAGCACACCCGCCAACGTGTCGCTCTAGGACCCTCCCAAGCACACGTGGCAGGAGGCCGTGCAGCTAGGGGTGCATGGTGGCAAGCAGGCGCTGACAAGATAACCATCGTGGCAAACAGTGGCGTCCCTAGCGGTCCCTTTCGGTACTGTTTAGGCGACACAAACGGGCAACTAATGCCCTTGTCCCCTGCCGCCAGGGTTAGGTATGATACACTGTAACAGGTAGCTGTGCCTACCACAACACCTTTCCATTTTTTCCCTTTACCTCCATTGCCACCTGTCAGTAACCCCTTGAGCATATAAAAGGAGGCCCGTGTGCAACGTAGAGAGGGGGGAGCCAGTTCGAACACTCACGCTCGGTCTTGCTAGCCGCTGGTGTGTACTGTAGCACTCCGCGCTCCCGAGCTAGAAATCAATACAAAACCACAAAGCAGGAGTAGGGTTTTACGCATCCGTGCGGCCCGAACCTGGGTAAATCGCTCGTGTGCTTCGCCTCGATCTGCTCTTTGCACGACCTCCGCCCCCGCCGAACCGAAAGGGACCCGGCCCGCCGGTCCCATAGGTGCCCGTGGATCAGCACCCCGGCACCGGGGAATCCCCAACCTTAGATGCTTGAGACTTATTGAAATATTATCTTGGGATGCCTTGGGCATCCCCAAGCTTGAGTTTTTGTGTCTCCTTAATTCCACTTATATAACGGTTTCCCTAAATCTTAAAAGCTTCATCCACACAAAACTCAACAAGAACTCGTGAGATACGTTAGTATAAATCAATGCAAAACCTTATCATTTTCTACTGTAGAAAATCACTAAAATTATTATTTAACATTGCATACTCAATGCCTCTGCATATTTAATGCTCCTATCCGCAAATAGAATCATTAAAAAAGTAAACATATGCAAACAATGCAACCATAACAGCAATCTGCCAAAACAGTATAGTCTGTAAAGAATGCAAGAACAATCATACTTCTGTAACTCCAAAAATTCTAAAAATTTACCACACTGTAGAAAATTTATCAGAACTTATCTTACAAAAAGTTTCAACATTTTATCACATTCTGAGTTTTCTGGGGAATTTTTGCAACAATGATAAACTTTCTGTTTTAAAACACCAACATGTAGACTTGCAAAATAAGCATGGTAAAGGCTATCCTTGACATTTCTATTGAAAATAAAGATGCAAAACATTATTCTAAATAACAGAAAGCAAATATTAACAAACGAAAATGATGCTTCAGGAAAAACACATATCATGTGACAAATGAAAATATAGCTCCAAGTGAGGTTACCGATAATGTTGGAGACGAAAGAGGGGATGCCTTCCGGGGCATCCCCAATCTTAGGGTCTTGTCACTCCTTATTCTCCTCATATCGACATCTCACCCAAAACTTGAAAGCTTCAATCACACAAAACTTAACGGAACTTCGTGAGATAGGTTAGTATGACAAAGAACAAACCATTTCACTTTCGTACTGTCAAAGACAAGATTCATAATTGTTTCCACACAATGTCTACTGTAGCACATCATTCCCACAATTTATATTGAGCAATATAAGCCATAGAAACTAGAAAACAAGCAAACTATGCATTGAAAACATAACCTGTCAAAAACAGAACAGTCTGTAGTAATTTGTACTCCAACCATACTTTTGCTACTCCACAAATTCTGAAAAATTAGGAAAACGTAAGGAATTTGTATATCTATCACCTGTAAAAAAATTCAGATCGAAAGCACGTTCCAGTGAATTCTATAAATTCCTAGACTGAGCGCAAAAGTTTTTGTTTTTGCACAAATTCAAGTCAACTATCATCCACACTATCCCAAAGGCTTTACTTGTCACTTTATTGAAACAAAAGCAATAAAACATGATTACTACAGTAGCTTAACCATGTGAACACACAAAAACAGTAGGTATAAATGTTGGGTTGCCTCCCAACAAGCGCTTTTCATTAATGCCTTTTAGCTAGGCATGATGAGTTCAATGATGCTCACATAAAAGATAAGAATTGAAACATAACAAGAGCATCATGAATCACATGGAAAGCACATTTAAGTCGAATCCACTTCCTATGCGTAGGGATTTTGTGAGTGAACAACTTATGGGAACAAGAATCAACTAGCATAGGAAGGCAAAACAAGCAAAACTTCAAGATTTTCAACACATAGAGAGGCAAATTGATATTATTGCAATTCCTACAAGCATAAGTTCCCCCTCGTAATTATTTTCAGTAGCATCATGAAGAAATTCAACAATATAACCATCACATAAAGCATTCTTTTCATGACACAAAAGCATAGAAAACTTATTACTCTCCACATAAGCAAATTCCTTCTCATCAATAGTAGTGGGAGAAAACTCAACAAAATAACTATCATGAGAGTGAAAATTAAAATCATGATGACAAGTTTCATGGTTATCATTCTTTATAGCATACATGGCATCACCATAATCATCATAGATAGCAACTTTGTTCTTATAGTCAATTGAAAGCTCTTCCAAAATAGTGGATTCATCACTAAATAAAGTCACGACCTCTCCAAATCCACTTTCATCATTATAATCATCATAAATAGGAGGCATACAATCATTATAACAAATTTGCACACCAAATCTTGAGGGACTAAAAATATCATCTTCATCAAAAATAGCATCCCCAAGCTTATGGCTTTGCATATAATTAGCATCATGGATATTCAAAGAATTCATACTCACAACATTGCAATCGTGCTCATCATTTATACCAAACATTCTATTGAAACCTTCTTCTATCAATTGAGCACAATTTTCCTTTCCATCATTTTCATGAAATACATTATAAAGATGAATAATATGATGCAACCTCAATTCCATTTTTTGTAGTTTTCTTTTATAAACCAAACTAGTGATAAAACAAGAAACTAAAAGATTCATTTGCAAGATCTAAAGATATACCTTCATGCACTCATCTCCCCAGCAATGGCGCCAAAAAAGAGCTTCATTTACGGGATGTAAGTGCCGCTTACCTAGCCTCCCCGGCAACGGAGCCAGAAAAGAGCTTGATGTCTACTACACAACTTGTTCTTGTAGACTCGTGTTGGGCCTCCAAGCGCAGAGTTTTGTAGGACAGTAGCAAATTTCCCTCAAGTGGATAACCTATGGTTTATCAATCCGTGGGAGGCATAGGATGAAGATGGTCTCTCTCAAACATCCCTGCAACTAAATAACAAATAGTCTCTTATGTCCCCAACACACTCAATACAATGGAAAATTGTATAGGTGCACTAGTTCGGCGAAGAGATGGTGATAAAAGTGCAACATGGATTGTAGAAATATATTTTTATAACCTGAATAAATAAAAACAGCAAGGTACCAAATGATAAAAGTGAGCACAAATGGTATTGCAATGCTTGAAAATGAGGCCTAGGGTCCATACTTTCGCTAGTGCAATCTCTCAACAATGCTAATCTAATTGGATCATATAACCAGCCCTCAAAGTGCGATGAAGAATCACTCCAAAGTTCCTATCTAGCGGAGAACATAAGATGGAATTGTTTGTATGGTACAAAACCACCTAAAAGCTATTCTTTCCGATCAATATATCCTAGAGTTCGTACTAAAATAACACCAAGCTATTCTTTCCGATCGATCTAACCAAGAGTTCGTACTAAAATAACACCAAAGCAAATTCAGATTCATAATATTCAATCCAACACAAAGAACTTCAAAGAGTGCCCCAAGATTTCTACCGGAGAAACAAAGACAAGAACATGCATCAACCCCTATGCATAGATTACCCTAATGTCACCTCGGGAATCCGCGAGTTGAGTGCCAAAACATATATCAAGTCAATCAATATGATACTCCATTGTCACCACATGTATCATAGCAAGACACACATCAAGTGTTCTCAAATTCATAAAAGTATTCAGTCCAATAAAATGAAATCTCAAAGGGAAAACTCAATTCATCGCAAGATAGAGAGGGAGAAACACCATATGATTCAACTATATTAACAAAGCCCACGTTGCATCAAGATCATGACATCTCAAGAACACGAGAGAGAGAGAGAGATAAACACATAGCTACTGGTACAAACCCTCAGCCCCGATGGTGGACTACTCCCTCCTCATCATGGTGACCGCCGGGATGATGAAGATGGCCACCAGTGATGATTTCCCCCTCAAGTGGAGTGCCGAAATGGGGTCTAGATTGGTTTTTCGTGGGTACAGAGGCTTGCAGCGGTGAAACTTCTGATCTATGGTTATTTCTGATGGTTTCTGTATTTATAGGTTTTTTGCGTTGGTTTCACGCTAAGATGGGCCTCGAGGTGAGCACAACCCACCGAGGCAAGCCGGGCCCACCAGGCGTGCCCCGGTGTCTTGTGCCCTACTCCTTCACCTTTTGGTCCTTCCACAAAGCTTCGGGGGTTTCTTTTGTTCAAAAAAATCATCAAAAAGTTCTAGCTCATTTGGAGAACTTTCATTTCTGCACAAAAAACAACACCACGGTAGTTCTGCTGAAAACAACGTCAGTCTGGGTTCGTTCCATGCAAATCATACCAAAACCATATAAAATTATTGTAAACATGGCATGAATACTCCATAAATTATAGATACGTTGGAAACGTATCAAGAACCCATCTGATAAGTCTAGGTTTAGCATCTTTCTTTTCCATTAGATATTTGGTAGCAGCATGATTGGTGTGAACAGTTACTTTGGAATCAACAATATAAGATCTGAACTTATCACAAGCAAATACAATTGCTAAAAATTCTTTTTCAGTAGTAGCATGATTTCTTTGAGCACTGTCTAGAGTTTTACTGGCATAATGAATAACATTTAATTTCTTATCAACTATTTGTCCTAGAACAACACCAAAAGCATAATCACTAGCATCACACATAATTTCAAAGGGTGGGTTCCAATCAGGTGGTTAAACACAATAGGTGCAAAGATTAAGGCTTTCTTAACTTTCAAATGCTTCTACATAATCATCATAAGAATGAATGGAACATCTTTTGAAAGCGATTAGTGAGAGGCCTACAAATTTTAGAGAAGTCTTTAAATAAATCTCCTATGGAAACCTACATGACTAAGGAAACTTCTTATACCTTTGATATCTTTAGTACACGACATTATTTCAATAGCATCAACTTTAGCTTTATCAACTTCAATACCTCTTTCGGAGATTTTATGCCCAAGACAATACCTTCATTAACCATAAAGTGGCACTTCTCCCAATTCAAGACAAGATTAGTTTCTTCACATCTCTGCAAAACTCGATCAAGGTTGCTCAAGCAATCATCAAAAGAAGTTCCATAAACGGAGAAATAATCCATGAAAACCTCAACAATCTTTTCACAGAAGTCAGAGAATATAGCAGTCATACATCTTTGAAAAGTAGCAAGTGCATTGCATAAACCAAAAAGCATACGTCTATAAGGAAAGGTACGAAAAGGGCATGTAAAAGTAGTTTTTTCTTGATCCTCCTGTGACACGAGTATTTGGGAAAAACCAGAATAACCATCTAGAAAGCAGAAGTCTGTATGTTTGGATAGTCTTTCTAGCATTTGATTAATAAAAGGTAAAGGATAATGATATTTCCTAGTAGCTTTATTTAATTTTCTAAAATCAATTACAATTCTACAACTGGTGACAATTCTTTGCAGAATCAATTCATTTTTATCATTGGGAACAACAGTAATACCTCGTTTCTTAGGGACACAATGAACATGACTTACCCAGCTACTATCAGCAATAGGATATATTATACCTGCGTCTAGAAGCTTTAATATTTCATTTCTTACCACTCATTTCATCTTAGGATTTAACCGTCCTTGATGATCAACAACTAGTTTAGCATCAGGCTCCATTAATTTTGTTTTGACATAGAGTGGGACTAATGCCCTTAAGATCATCAAGAGTATATCCAATAGCGGCACGGTGCTTCTTCCGAGTTTTTAATAATTTCTGTTCTCCATGCTCTGAAAGGTTAGCACTAATAATAACATGATGTATGTTCTTTTCATCAAGATAATCATATTTCAAAGTACCAGGTAATTTTTTAAGATCGAACACAGGATCACGCTTGGGTGGTAGAGGATCTCCAAGAGTCTCAACAGGAAAATTGTGTTTCAACACAGGCATCTGTTTAAAGAAAATCTTGTCTAATTCCTTTCTTACATTCATGAACATATTATTTCCATGGTCTAGCAAATATTGTTCTAAAGGATCGGTAGGAGGCACAACAATAGAAAAAAGACCAATAGTTTCATCTTTATTAGTCAATTCTTTATCGTGGGGTTGTCGACGAAATTTAGAGAAGTTAAACTCATGAGACACATCCCCGAAACTTACACTAACAGTTTCTTTCTCACAATCTATCTTAGCATTAATAGTGTTAAGAAACGTCTACCAAATATAATGGGACAAAAATCATCTTGTGGGGAACCAAGAACTAGAAAATCAGAAGGGTATTTTACTTTCCCACACAAGACTTCAACATCTCTAACAATCCCAATTGGTGAGATAGTATCTCTATTAGCAATCTTAATAGTAACATCAATGTCTTCTATTTCAGCAGGTGCAATATAATTCATAATTTCTTGGTATAAAGTAAAGGGTATTGCACTCACACTAGCACCCAAATCACATAAGCCATGATAACAGTCATCTCCTATTTTAACATAAACAATAGACATGCCAACAATAGGTCTATGTTTATCTATATCACCGGCTTTGGCAATTCTAGCAGCTTCATCACAGAAATAAATAACATGCCCATCAATATTATCGACCAAGAGATCTTTAACCATAACAATACTAGGTTCAACTTTAATTTGTTTAGGCGGTGTAGGTGTTCTAGTATAACTCTTACGAACCACAGCTGAAGCTTTAGCATGTTCTTTTATCCTAACAGGAAAAGGTGGTTTCTCAATATAAGCAGTAAGAATAACAGGATCAACATTATAAGTAATAGTTTCCTCTTCTACTTTAATAGGTTATACTATTTTTACTTCAATGGAAGGATGATATTTAAACCACTTCTACTTAGGGAGATCAACATGAGTAGCAACTGATTCACAGAAAGAAGCTACTATCTTAGAGTCAAGTCCATATTTAGTGCTACATTCACGAAAAGCATCGGTGTCCAAAAAAGATTTAACATAATCAAACTTAAGGTTTATACCTGACTCCTTACCTTCCTCGATTTCCCAATCTTCGGAGTTGCATTTAATTCTTTCCAATAAATCCCATTTGAATTCAATAGTCTTCTCTATGAAAAGAACCGGTACAAGAAGTATCGAGCATGGATTGATCATTACGAGAAAGCCGAGCATAAAAATTCTGAATAATAATTCCTCTCGAGAGCTCATGATTGGGGCATGAATATAACATTGACTTAATCCTCCCCCAAGCTTGAGCGATACTTTCTCCTTCATGAGGCCAAAAATTATATATTTAATTCCGATCACAGTGAACCAGATTCATAGGATAAAACTTCTGATGAAACTCCAATTTCAATCGATTGTAGTTCCAAGCTCCAATATCATCGCATATCCTATACCATGTCAATGCCTTTCCCTTAAAAGATAAAGGGAATACCTTCTTCTTGACTTTGTCTTTAGGCAAACCTGCAAGCTTAAATAATCCACAAACTTCATCCACATATATTAGACACATATTAGGATGTAGTGTTCCATCTCCTGCATAAGGATTAGCTAGCAGTTTCTCTATCATACCCGAAGGAATTCCTAATATTTTTAGTAGGTTCAGGAGCAAATCTTTGCTCTTTCATTCGAGTTTAAGATACCCCAAACAAATCCCTCAAAGGATGATTTTCCATAGTGACAGGTGACAGTAAATTTCAGCACGTAACAAAGATTTTTCCGTACCAAATTCCACTCACCAAACGCGCTTCACTCCCCGGCAACGGTGCCAGAAAAGAGTCTTGATGGCCCACAAGTATAGGGGATCTATCATAGTACTTTTGATAAGTAAGAGTATCGAACCCAACAAGGAGCAGAAGGAAATGATAAGCGGTTTTGAGCAAGGTATTTTCTATAGGCACTGAAATATCGGTAACAGATAGTTTTGTGATAAAATAATTCATATCGGGTAACAAGTAACAAGTGTAACAGAAGTGCAGAAAGGTGGCCCAATCCTTTTTGTAGCAAAGGACAAGCCTGAACGAACTCTTATATAAAGAAAAGTGCTCCCGAGGACACATGGGAATTGTTGTCAAGTTAGTTTTCATCCTGCTCATATGATTCACGTTAGTTACTTTGATAATTTGATACATGGGTGGACCGGTGCTTGGGTGCTGTCCTTACTTGGACAAGCCTCCCACTTATGATTAACCCCTCTTGCAAGAATCCGCAACTACAAAAGAATATCTAAGATAAATCTAACCATAGCATGAAACATGTGGATACAAATCACCCTCTTACGAAGCAACACATAAACTAGGGTTTAAGCTTCTGTCACTCTAGCAACCCATCATGTACTTATTACTTCCCAATGCCTTCCCCTAGGCCCAAATCATGGTGAAGTGTCATGTAGTCGGTGTTCACATAACACCACTAGAGGAAAGACAACATACATATCATCAAAATATCGAATGAATACCAAATTCACACGATTACTTATAACAAGACTTCTCCCATGTCCTCAGGAACAAACGTAACTACTCAAAAAGCATATTCATGTTCAAGATCAGAGGGGTATTGAATATCATTAAGGATACAAACACATGATCTTCCACCGAATAAACCAACTAGCATCAACTACAAGGAGTAATCAACACTACTAGCAACCCACAGGTATCAATCTGAGGTTTTGAGAGAAAGATCGAATACAAGAAATGAACTAGGGTTTGAGAGGAGATGGTGCTAGTGAAGATGTTGATGGAGATTGACCCCCTCTCGATGAGAGGATCGTTGGTGATGATGATGGCTTTGATTTCCCCCTCCGGGAGGGAAGTTTCCCTGGCAGAACAGCTACGCGGGAGCCCTAGATTGCTTCTGCCCAGGTTTCGCCTTGAGACAGCGGCGCTTCATCCCGAAATCTTCCTTCTGATTTTTTTCCAGGTAAAAACCCTTCATATAGTAGAAGATGGACACCGAAGACCTGCCAGGGGGCTCACAAGCCCTAGGGGTGCGCCCAGAGGGTAGGCCGTGCCCCCAGGCTTGTGGCCACCTGGTGGGTCCCCTCTGCTATTTTCTTCACCCAATATTTTTGATATATTCCAAAATAATTCTCCATAAATTTTCAGGACTTCTAGAGTTGTGCAGAATAGGTCTCTCAGATTTGCTCCTTTCCTGTCCAGAATTCCAACTTCTGGCATTCTCCCTCTTTTTGTAAACCTTGTAAAATAAGAGAGAAAAGGCATAAGTATTGTACCATAATGTGTAATAACATCCCATAATGCAATAAATATCAACATAAAAGCATGATGCAAAATGGACGTATCAGTGGTTAGCCGAATGAAGGTAGATTAAGTGATCTTGTCCTCAATCTTCTTCACTGTCGACTCGATGGTCAATCGAATGAAGGTAGATTAGTGATCTTGTCCTCAATCTGCTTCATCGCTGGCTCGATGACCTGCCGAGTTGCAGTAGATCAGTGTGTTGCTGTCCTCTATCTTCATCACCGACTTGCTGGTCAGCCGAGTGATTTTAGACCTAACATAATTTGTGTTAATTTAACCTCCATGCTTTTCTGCCTGGCCAGTTCTTGTGTGGTGCAGAGGGCCTGTGAGCTGGGATCGTGTTATGCTGACCTGGAGAAGGAAGTAGCGTCGCTTCGAGTGTACCTAGAGGTGGAGAAGAACAAGAGTGCGCGAATGGAGATAGAGAAGAAAACCCTAGGAGGTTAGCTATTTTCGTCACTGGCATCTTGTTTTCCCTCTTGATCCGAGTCATCCTGCTTGAATCAGACGTCCGTAGTGAGAATGCTCAACTCATAAAGAGGCTCAGGACTTCTATTTATTTAGATACCATGAAGCAGGCCTCGGAATACAAAGACAAGCAGCTGTCACTAGCCCAGAAGGAAGCCATGGCCAAGACCAAACTTGCCGAGGAGAAGTTGGCATCAGTCGGCAAGCTGGAGAAGGAGATCCAAACCCTCAGAGCTGCAGCTGCCACGACTAAAGGCGAGTCCGTCGAGTGGGAGCAGAAGTGTACGGGTCAAGCCGTCATCTTTGAGCAAGAGAAGAATACCTTGGAGGAGAAAGTCACACAGCTTGAGAAGAAGAATGCGCTCAAGCAATATATCGATGACTTCTTGATACGTCTCCATCGTATCTATTATTTTTTATTGTTTCATGCCAATATTCTACAACTTTCATATACTTTTGGCAACTTTTTATACTATTTTATGGACTAACATATTGATCAAGTGCCCAGTGCTAGTTCCTGTTTGTTGCATGTTTTTTGTTTCGCGGAATATTCGTACCAAACAAAGTCCAAACGCGATAAAAACTTACAGAGATTTTTTTGGAATACATGTATTTTGGGGAATTGGAATCAACGCGAGACGATGCCCGAGGGGCCCACAAGCACTGGAGGCGCGCTCCCTCCCCAGGGGACGGCCAGGAGGCTTGTGGCCACCCCATAAGGAGGTTGGTGCCCTTCTTTCTCCACAAGAAAGCTAATATTCGCATAAAAATCGTGTTAAAATTTCAGCCAAATCGGAGTTATGGATCTCCAGGAATTTAAGAAACCGTGACAAGCCAGAATTTGGGAATGCAAAAAGAGAAGGAAACAGAGAGAGAGATCCAATCTCGGAGGGGCTCCCGCCCCTCCACCGCCATGGAGTCCAAGGACTAGAGGGCAAACCCTCCTCACATCTAGGGTGGAGGCCAACGAAGAAGAAGAAGGAGGGGGGCTATCTCCCACTCTTTCTCGGTGGCGCCGAATCACTTACAAGAAAAACACCATGACGATGATCTACACCAACAATTTCGCCGGTGTCATCACTAACTCCCTCCCCCTCTATGCAGCAGTGTAACACCTCTTCTCCCCGTTGCAATCTCTACTTAAACATGGTGCTCAATGCTATATATTATTCCCCAATGATGTAAGGCTATCCTATGATGTTTGAGTAGATCTGTTTTTTCCTATAGGTTGATTGATGATCATGATTGGTTTGAGTTGTATGTTTAATTATTGGTCTGTCCTATAGTTCTCTCTGTGTCACGCAAGTGTGCCTGCTGTAGGGTTTGCAATACGTTCATGATTCGCTTATGATAGCTGGCGTGAGTGATAGAAGCACAGACCCGAGTAAGTAGGTTGTTTGTGTATGGGAGTAAAGAGGACTTGATACATTATAATGTTGTGGTTGGGTTTTACCTGAATGATCTTTAGTAGTTGTGGATGCTTGCTAGAGTTCCAATCATGAGTGCATATGATCCAAGTAGAGAAAGTACATTAGCTTATTCCTCTCCTTCATATAAAATTGCTATAATGATTACCGGTCTAGTTATCGATTGCCTAGGGACAAATAACTTTCTTGTGACAAAAAGTTCTATACTAAAACTAACGTAGTTGTTTCCTTATCTAAATAAATATCCCCTATCTTTTATTTACGTTTTCTTTATTATCTTGCAAACCTATCCTATCACACCTACAAAGTACTTCTAGCTTCATACTTGTTCTAGGTAAAGAAAAAGTTAAGCGTGTGTAGAGTCCTATCGATGGTCGATAGAACTTGAGGGAATATTTGTTTTACCTTTAGCTCCTCGTTGGGTTGGACACTCTTACTTATCGAGAAAGGCTACAATTTATCCCCTATACTTGTGGGTTATCAAGACCTTTTTCTGGCACCATTGCCGGGGAGCAATAGCGTGGGTGAATTTTCTCGTGTGTGCTTGTTTGTTTTATCACTAAGTAGATTTTATTTGCTGTGAGAAGTTGTTCTCTATCTTTAATTATGGATATGGAACACGAAATACCAAAAAATAGGTGTACTTGCTACTCATGGAGATGGGGAACCTCCTAAAACCCTCGATGCTCGTTATGCGAAAAATATTAAACACTACTTTGATAATCCTGAGAAAACCCCATTCAACTTCATAATGGGAGACACGTTGGATCAACGTGGATACTTTAGGGATTATCGCTTGACTCAAAAATGGAAACTCTTATGTGATCAAATTCATATGTTGCATTGGTATGCTTGGAATTTATGCTTGAGATATTATTATACTTGTTGCCCTAGGATGAAGGCTCCGCACCTTCCCCTTTCATGTAAATTTAGTGATAATGAAACCTTGGTTTTTTATACTAATGGTATATATGATTACTATGATGTGGAACAAATAGAAGAATTTGTTGCTTTTTAGGGTGCTTATGAAATTGAATATTTGTTTGAAAAGTGTGAAAATTATGATGATGCTATTTACAGACCTGAAAATTATATTATACTTAAATATTTCTATGAGAACTATGAATATAATGCCGATATTAATGAGTTTACTGAGAAAGGTTGTCCAAGAAGAGACTAATATTTTGCAGGAATCTATGGCAGAAGAAATTGATGACACTGTGAGCTCATGGGATGAAAAAGATGAGGAGGAGAGGGAAGAACAAAAGGAGGAAGAGAGGATGGATTACCCGTGCCCACCTTCTAATGATATTAAATCTTCAAACCATACATTGTTCAATTTCCCTTCGTTCTTATTGAAGGATGATTGCTATGATAATTGCTCTGATCCATTGGATTCATTTGAAATATCCCTTTTTGATGAAATTGATGCTTGGTATGCTTGTGGCCATGATGCCAAGATGAATTATGATTATGGAGATGAACTTGCTATAGTTCCTTATGTTAAGAATGAAATTGTTGCTATTGCACCCACACATGATAGTCCTATTATCTTTTTGAATTCTCCCAACTACACTATACCAGAGAGGTTTGTGCTTATTAAGGATTATATTGATGGGTTGTGTTTAACCACTACACATGATGATTTTGATAGATATGATATGCATGTGCTTGATGCTCCTACTTGAAATTATTATGAGAGAGGAACTCTCCACCTCTCTATGTTTCCAATACGATAAAATTGCAGGCAACTGCTTATGTTATGTATTGGCCTTTACTTGATGTGCATGAATTGTTCTTTTACGACATGCCAATGCATAGGAAGAGACTTATACTTCATTATTGCGTGATATATGTTGCTTTGTGCTCACTACTAAATTAAAAATCATTGTTAATTAAAATTGGATTTGATATACCTTGGGATCCGGGTGGATCAATTACTTGAGCACTATATGCCTAGCTTAATGGCTTTAAAGAATGCGCTGCCAGGGAGACAACCCAGAATTTTTAGATAGTCATTTTATTCTATTGTGTGCTTTTATAAAGTTTAAAAACAAAAAAATAGAGGGGAAGGTAAAACTTTTTCAAAAATAAAGTGAAAGTAAGAAAGACGAGCACCGTTGAAGTGGGGGAGCTCCTTGAACTTTGTTCATGCCCATGGAAACTTTGCAAATCTTAAACTAGAGAAAATTTTCAACAAAAATAATTATCCCCTTGTACAAATCCATTGTATTATAAAAATAATGTGCCAATATTTTCCTTTAGGATGATTAGATTGCTTGTTTGGTATGTGCAGTGGAAAAACAAAAACTTTGGCTGTAGCATGTGAATTTACATTTTACTTGAATGTCAAGAGTTTTTGAAATTTTTACAAAGTACTTATATACAAATTGTTTATTTTTTTCCTAATTTTTCAGAATTTTTGGAGTTACAAAAGTATGGTGAATGTCCAGATTACTACAGACTATCCTGTTTAAGACATATTCTGTTCTTGATGCATTGTTTTGCTAGTTTTGATGAAACTATCGATTTTATCTATGGTAAAATCCATGGAGAATTTATAATACAGTAGCTACAATGCAAAAATATATGAATGGGTTTGCAACAGTACTTAAAGTGGTGATTTGTTTTATTATACTAACGGGTCTCGCGAGGGTTTTGTTAAGTTTTGTGTGATTGAAGTTTTCAAGTTTTGGGTGAGATCACGATGGATGAAGGAATAAGGGGTGGCAAGAGCCTAAGATTGGGGATGCTCGAGGCACCCCAAGGTAGTATTCAATGACTCCCAAGCAACTAAGCTTGGGGATGCCCCAGAAGGCATCCCCTCTTTCTTCTAACGATCATCGGCAATTTTACTTGGAGCTATATTTTCATCCATCACATGATATGCGTACATCTTGGAGCGTCATGTGCTTTTTATTTTTCTTTTAATAAACCACCATGCTGGTATGAGATGGTCCTTGGTTGATTTATAGAATACTCTTTGCACTTTACTTATATCTCTTCAGTATGGCTTTATATAATGCATCATGTGCTTCACTTATATCATTTGAAGTTTAGATTGCATGTTTCTCTTCACATAGAAAACCACCATTTATAGAATGCTCTTTTGCTTCACTTATATTTGTTAGAGTGTGGGTAAATTTTTTGTATGAAGAACTAAACTCTCATGCTTTGCTTATATCTATTTAGAGAGTTGACTAGAATTGGTCATTCACATGGTTAGTCATAAAATCCTACATAAAACTTGTAGATCACTGAATATGATATGTTTGATTCCTTGCAATAGTTTTTTGATATAGAGATGGTGATATTAGAGTCATGCTAGTGAGTAATTGTGGATTTGTATAAATACTTGTGTTAAGGTTTTTGATTCCTGTAGCATGCACGTATGGTGAACCGTTATGTAATGAAGTCAGAGCATGATTCTTTTCTTGCTTGCCATCCTTTGTGTGGAGGTTGGGAGCATGCGATGGTTAACTCCTACCAACCTCTCCCCTAGGATGTAGCGACCTGACTCGGTAAGAGTCAAAGTCTCTGTGTTTACCGTGCTAGTCCCTGGATCAACTTGCTAGCACACACAGTACTCGATGAAATAACAGAAATAGCACACATCTCTTTATTACATCAATAGTCCAGGAGCAATACATTTATTACAAAATAGGGCATAGAGCCAATAAGAAAATACTACGGAAGCAAAGTAGTAAATGATTCCAACTCCACGAGCAAGGTTGAGTGTAGAACATCGACCTATCGCACCTTAATCCTCGTCGGATATATCTGCAACGTGATAAGTTGCAGCCATATAGGTCAGTACATTGAATGTACTGGCAAGTCACATCATAAGTGTACAGAATCTACTTGTACATGCAAGTTGGCTAGTGGAAAGCCCTAAGTTTAGTTTTTTTTGCATAAAGCTAGTTTTTCCCTATTAGAGAAGACGTTATTTTACTACTACACATTTGCATAGGATGAGTTGGCAAACCCAAGTCCATCGGTTCCCAAGTTTCATTTAAAACCCAACTGTTTAATTAAAGGTGAGGAGATCTCCCGGCATTTCCACTACTAGATGCTCAAGTTGTCTGTAACCGGGGACACGGCTAATCGATTAGGTTGAGACTCTGCAGAGGTTGCACACTTTTCCCCACAAGACTCGACCACCTCCATGATCGGAAGATCGAGACATAGCCTTTCGAAAATGCTCCCTCTTAACCCACGGATAGGCCGGTACACCTACATCATTCTACATCTGCTAGCCCATCCCGGAAGGGGTCACACTAACTACTCAACTAAGCCAGAGCCCATATTGGCTTGTGGCTGCACACGTAAGCTTCTAGACATGGGAATACGATTGATCTCTTTGAGCCCGAGCAGACGGTCCACTAGTGGTGCACCACCATGGATTTCCCATGCGTGCCCCACTGTACTTCGCCACCATTCCAACAAGTTTCCGCCCAGGTAGTTCGTTAATTATCTTAGGTCCTATTTACTACATTGTCACTCAAACTTTACAATGATCACTCCCAAATCCACGTCTACTTAGCGAAGCAACATAATGTAAAACGATGGCAACAATGTTATATGGTTCAGACCTACCTCAATGAACTACTGGGTGAAAAGCATAGTCATTGTAACGCCCGGGTAATCAAGCTACAGTAATCCAACGATAATCATGCCACGTCACCCCGGTTACTATTGATAATCTACCGTTAGGCAAAACCGAGTCAAATTCAAACATTAAAATAAAGTTAAATTATAAAAGTTTCAAAATGTTAAACTAAAATGTTCGGAGTGTGCAGTTAAATGCTAGGGTAATTATAATGAAGCAAACACATTTTTATAAAATGCCTAAATAATTTAACTTGATTTAAAACAGAAGAGGAAATAAAGAAAAGGAAAACAGGAAACAAAACCAAAAAAAAAGGAGAACCCCCCCCTGGGCCGTGGCCCAACTGGGCCAACCCCCAGGCCCAGCCGGCTGGCCTGCTACCCCCTCCATAACCCCCACCAGGGGGAAAACCCTAAACGGCCACCACCCACTTCCCCCCCCCCCACGACGCGCCCCCTTTTTCCCCCCGATCCAGATCAGATCGGGCTCGACGCCGCCGCCTCGCCCTCATCGCCGCCGAACGCCGTCGCCTCCCCTTCCCCGCCTGGACCTCGCCGGCGCCCTTTCCCCACCGGCCTGCTCCCCCACGTCGACGTCGTCCCCGTCCCCTCCACAACGGCCCTCGCCCTCGCCGGACTCCGCCTCCTCATCCTCCTCGCCGGTCTTCCCCGACCGCCCCCCGAGCCCACTGCCCCGTCCCCTACGGCCCCAGTGAGCAGCGCCTCGCTCCCTCCCTCTCTCTCGCACGCGCTCGCGCTTGTCGCCGCCGCCCCCGTCCCCTTGCTGTACGCCGTTGCTCGCCATGGCCACCGGCCCGTGCTGCCACACCCCCACCCCCGCCTGCCTCTGCTCGTGGCCGACGCCCTGCTGCTGCTCGCCCGCGCCCCTGCCGTGCATCGCCACCGCTCCGCATCGCCGCGCTCCGCCTACGAGGTCGCCGGCGCCTCCCCTCCCTCTGACCACCGCACCCGTGGCGCTCTTGCCTGCGTCGACGAGCCCCTGCTCGGGTCGTCCTGGTCCGGCCGCACCGCCCACGGCCTCGGCAAGCCCCAGCCCTCCTCTTGCCGTGCTGCCGCGGCTCTGCCGCCCCCCCAACCGCGCTGCTGGCCCGCGCCGCGGCCAACCCCTCGCCGTACCGCCCCGCTCCGGCCACGGTCGCCGGCGATGGGTCACGCGCCGGCCCCCTTCCCCGCTGGCCACATCGCCCTGTTGGGTGGGCTGTCGCCCGCCTCCGCGCTGCGCTGAGAACCACTACCCGTATGCCCGTTAAGGGCCTTGGCCCTATGACAAGGGGGCCCCTCCCCAGAACGATTAAAAAAAGTAGAACTTAAAAATAAATAAATAAAATAAATAAGTAAAAAAATGTTAATTAATTAATTGACTTAATTAACTTAATCAATCCTGTTTAATTAAACTAATTAAACATTAGGTACCTAATTAACTAATTAAACTGATTTAATAGATTAATTAGGTTATTGTACCTATGACATACGGGACCCACCTGCAGGGTTGACCTGGTCAACCTTTGGTCCTACTGACATCATGCTGATGTCATGCTGGCATCATAAATGCAATTTCTAAATTAATTTAATTATGCTAATTTCTAGAAAATGATTTAAAATCTTTAAAAATTAATATAAAATAATCCGTAGCTCGGATGGAAAAACTTTGTACATGAAAGTTGCTCAGAGCGACAAGACGATTCCGGATACGCAGCCCGTTCGTCCGCCATGCATACCTAGCATAGCGAACACGCAACTTTCTCCCCTCCGGCTCCTCCGCCTGAAAACGCGAAACACCGGGGATAATTTCCCGGATGTTCCCCCCCTTCACCGATACCACCTCGTACCGTGTTAGGGCACACCTAGCATCGCGCTTGGCCATGTCATGCATCGTTATGCATCTGTTTGCATTATATTCATTATTTCTTCCCCCTCTTCTCTTCTAGACACCGAGACCGACGCCGCTGCTACCCAGTACGACTACGGGTGTTGACGACCCCTCTCTCTTGCCAGAGCAACCAGGCAAGCCCCCCCTTTGATCACCAGATATCGCCTACTCTTCTCTATACTGCTTGCATTAGAGTAGTGTAGCATGTTACTGCTTCCCGTTAATCCTATACTGATGCATAGCCTGTCCTTGCTACTACTGTTGTTACCTTTACCTGCAATCCTAATGCTTAGTATAGGATGCTAGTTTATCATCAGTGGCCCTACATCCTTGTCCGTCTGCCATGCTATACTATCGGGCCGTGATCACTCGGGAGTTGATCACGGGTATATACTATATACTTTATACATGATACATGTGGTGACTAAAGACGGGTCGGCTCGTAGGAGCACCCGTGAGTGGATCTTTGAGGTGGAGCGACAGGGCAGGTTCCGACCACCTAGGAGAGAGGTGGGCCTGGCCCTGGTCGGCGTTCGTAGATCTTAACACGCTTAACGAGATCTGGGTATTTGATCTGAGTCTGGCCATTTGGTCTATACGCACTAACCATCTACGCGGGAGTAGTTATGGGTATCGGCGTCGTGGTATCAGCCGAAGCCTTCTTGACGTCAGCGACGGAGCGGCGCGCGCTGGATTGGACTGGAACGCCACTAGGCTAGGTCTGCTTCCGGCCGCACGCAACGTGCAGGTGTGCTAAGGGCGATGGGCCCAGACCCCTGGGCGCTTAGGTTTAGACCGGCGTGCTGACCTCTCTGTTGGTCTAGGTGGGGCTGCGACGTGTTGATCTTCCGAGGCCGGGCATGACCCAGGAAAGTGTGTCCGGCCAAATGGGATCGAGCGTGTTGGGGTATGTGGTGCACCCCTGCAGGGAAGTTAATCTATTCGAATAGCCGTGATCTTCGGTAACAGGACGACTTGGAGTTGTACCTTGACCTTATGACAACTAGAACCGGATACTTAATAAAACACACCCTTCCAAGTGCCAGATACAACCGGTGGTCGCTCTCTCACAGGGCGACGAGGGGAGGATCATCGGTTAGGATTATGCTATGCGATGTTACTTGGTGAACTTACCTTTTGCTCTCTTCTGCATGCTGCAAGATGGAGGTGGCTAGAAGCGTAGTCTTCGATAGGACTAGCTATCCCCCTCTTATTCCGGCATTCTGCAGTTCAGTCCACATATGATACCCTTACTCCATTTGATACCCATGCATATGTAGTGTAGCTCCTTGCTTGCGAGTACTTTGGATGAGTACTCACGGTTGCTTTCTCCCCCTTTTCCCCCTTTCCTTTCATTCTGGTTGTCGCAACCAGATGCTGGAGTCCAGGAGCCAGACGCCACCGTCGACGACGACTCCTACTACACCGGAGGTGCCTACTACTACGTGGTGCCCGCTGACGACGACCAGGAGTAGTTAGGAGGGTCCCAGGCAGGAGGCCTGCGCCTCTTTCGATCTGTATCCCAGTTTGTGCTAGCCTTCTTAAGGCATACTTGTTTAACTTATGTCTGCACTCAGATATTGTTGCTTCCGCTGACTCGTCTATGATCGAGCTCTTGTATTCGAGCCCTCGAGGCCCCTGGCTTGTAATATGATGCTTGTATGACTTTTTTTTTATTTGTAGAGTTGTGTTGTGATATCTTCCCGTGAGTCCCTGATCTTGATCGTACACGTTTGCGTGTATGATTAGTGTATGATTGAATCGGGGCGTCACAAGTTGGTATCAGAGCCGACTGCCTGTAGGAACCCCCCTTCCACACTCCTTGGCCGAAGTCGAGTCTAGACATTGCAAAAACTTTTACTAACTTGGCTGTGTGCCTTACGGGCCCACGTCGCCATCGGGTGGTACTAGGATCTTTTACTCCTCGACCTTTACTCTGGGACTCTGAACTCTCTTCCACTCGGGTTAAACGAATTTACTAACTCTGACACTAGGATCCCGTTACGACGTTCACCCCAAAGTTGGATAAGCCCTAGTTATTCTTTAGAGTAGTAATTGAACATTATCCACATTGTCATTTGACTCCTGTGAAAACAACTTTGTTTTCAGATGGAACCCACGAGGCAGGTCGTGCGCCACACAACGGCCATTGGTGCCTCAGGATCACCTGCTGTGTTGGCTGAGATGATGACCTATCTGGGTTATCGCTGGCACCCTGAGTACACCGTCTATGAGGAGTATCAGGACTTCAACCAGGAGCAGTACCGTGCCATCGTCCACCTCTACTCTCGAGAGTATGACTCCACTACCGTGTTGCACACTGCTCATGGTGTTGGAGTGACTATCGATATGGCGGTCCACGATGCTGCTTATGCTGCTCTGACACGTCTCCGTGGAGAGTATCAAGAGTTGGACACCTCCCCCTTCAGGCACATTGCTATTGCATCCGATGTTGGTGCGGAGGGTTACTACACTGCTGCCTACTCCACTGTCACCCGAGAGCCCTTCTACCATCAGAACCTGGTTCTGCATGCTGATGGGCTGGATCGCGCTAACCGAGCTCTTCGCCACGAGTTGTACACCACTCGTCAGCACCTCTACCGTGCTCTGACACTGTTGCACCCCTATGTCCGATCTGGTGATCTATCGCGTTCTGCGGTCTACCCTGCCAGGACCGTGATGCCTCAGGGCGTCGGCTGGCCAGATGTGGGAGGCTACTCTCCTGCATTGGGCCCTCTCCTGCCACCTGCGCATCGGGTTTCGCACCAGAGTATCCGCGGACCCCAGGCTACTCGCGTGGAGGTCTTCCCTTCGCGTCACTACCAGCTGTCGGGCTACACCTACCTCCGCAGTACCGCATGGGACTGACATAGACTTGCTTATTAGTGTTAGATGCATTCGCCGCGAGCCTGTGTGCCGCCTATGATGTCTTAGTCTATGTGCTGAACACTGTGTAACGAACTCTATGCATGATCTCTTTTGTAAGATATGCCGACTACTATGTGGTATCTATCGTGCTGCTTTCGTTGTGCATGTTTCATCATGAATGATTCTTGTTTTTACAATTCCTCAATGCTGAACTACCCTTGTTAAATATTAGCAGGATGGTTAGACCAGGTGGACGTGGTCGTGGTGGCAACGCCCCACCACCGCCTGAGTACATGGCTGGTATGATCCAACAGCTTGAGATGAATCGCCAATTCATGGAGAATATGATGGCTCAGTTTCCTCGCCCCAATATGAACCAGCAGCCAACCCCAGTAACTCTGCAGGATTTCATGCGCCTGAACCCAACAGTGTCCGCAGCTCAACTCAGCCTCTGGATGCTGATGACTGGCTCCGTGACATCACCTATGAGATGGAGTCTGCTGATGTAGCCCCTGCCAGCTATGTCACCTTTGCTTCCTTCTTCCTGAAGGGACCCGCAGCTCAATGGTGGGACAGCCACAGGCGTACACTGCCAGCTGGAACAATCATCACCTGGCCAGACTTCCAAGCTGCCTTCCGTGCTCGCTTCATTCCTCAGGGAGTTATGGACCGGAAGAAGCGTGAGTTCCGCAACCTCACCCAAGGCAACAAAACTGTGGAAGCTTATCAGCGGGAGTTTCTAGACTTGTCCCGCTATGCTGAAGAGGACATTGCAACTGATGCACGCAGACAGGAGAAGTTCCGGGATGGCCTTCAAGCTGATATCAAACTCGCACTTCTAGTGCATGATTTTGCTGATTTCGCCACTCTGGTGAACAAAGCCATCAATGTCGAAACTGGTCTGCAGGAATACCAGAGCTCTCACAGGCGCAACCGTGACACGGGCTCATCTTCGGGCCCGTCCTCGCAGAAGCGCAAGATATGGATTCCCAATAGCTTGTACCAGCCGGATGCACCTACCCCAAGGCAGACCTATGCTGCACCTCGTCTGCCTACTCCTCCGACTAGGCGGCCAAGACTCCCAGCTCCACCACCACAAGCTCCTGTTCCCACTCCCAATAATGGATTGTGCTTCAGGTGTGGACAACCAGGGCATCGTGCTAGGGAATGCAACCAGAACCCGAATCAACTGGCCCTTCCAGCAACTGGCCGTGGAAGCAACCAGCCTCGCAACAACAATGCCAAGTCTTATGGTCGTGTTCATGCCAACCACGTTGATCTGAGCGAAGCTCAAGACCAGCCTGCTACTGTGATGGGTACCCTCCTCATAAATTCAGTACCAGCATCCGTTTTATTTGATACAGGTGCATCGCATTCATTCATGTCAGAAGGTTTTGCATGCTTGCACGACATTAAATGTGAGAACATGGATGCTTCACTATTAGTACACACCCCTGCGGGCCAATGTCGAACCTCCATGATTTGCAACGACGTCCCTGTAGAAATCGAAGGACTGGAATTCCTTGTCTCTCCCATCGTACTGAAGTCCTGTAGCATTGATCTCATTCTGGGAATGAATTGGTTAAAAGCGCATACTGCTTCTATAGTTTGCGCCACTAAGGTCGTCCATTTGCTACACCCTTCTGATGAAATAATAGCTTACCAAGCTCATCTAGTTCAGAACGCCGAGGCACGACTTTATGCCTTGAATGCGTTGAACGCTGCACCACTCGAGGGCATTGAAAACATTCCCGTCGTTCGTGAATTCCAAGATGTCTTCCCAGAAGAACTTCCAGGGATTCCCCCTGCTAGAGCTGTCGAGTTCATCATCGACTTGAAACCTGGCACTACCCCTATAGCTAAACGACCCTACAAGATGCCGCCGCATGAACTCATTGAGCTTAAGGAGGAAATCGACAAATCTCTTGTCAAAGGTTTCATTCGCCCAAGTTGCTCTCCTTGGGGAGCACCTTCTCTCTTTGTTAAGAAGAAGGATGGGACAAACCGATTAGTCCAAGACTACCGTCCTATAAACCAAGCTACCATTCAGAATAAATATCCTCTTCCTCGAATCAATGACCTTTATGATCAACTGGCTGGCTCATCAGTGTTCTCCAAACTCGACTTGAGGTTGGGTTATCACCAGATCCGTGTTCGTGAAGAGGACATCCCAAAAACCGCCTTCGTGACTCGGTATGGATCATATGAGTACACAGTCATGTCATTCGGCTTAACGAATGCTCCCGCCACCTTCTCTCGTCTGATGAATTATATATTCATGGATTACCTCGACAAGTTCGTCGTGGTTTATCTGGACGATATCCTTGTATTTTCCAAGAACGAGGAAGAACATGCTGGACATCTGCGTCTTGTGCTAGAGAAGCTTCGAGAACATCAACTGTATGCTAAGTATTCCAAGTGTGAATTCTGGCTCCCCGAAGTAACCTATCTTGGGCATGTCATCTCCAAGGATGGTATTGCCGTCAACCCTGAACGAGTTCAGGCTATACTCGATTGGACTCCTCCGAAGAATGTGAAGCAAGTCCGAAGTTTTCTCGGTCTCGCCAGCTATTGCCGTCGATTCGTCGAGAACTTCTCCAAGATTGCCAGGCCTCTGACTAATTTGTTGCATAAGGGTGTCAAGTTCGACTGGACAGACAAGTGTCAGGAAAGTTTCCAGGCGCTCAAAGACAAGTTGACTTCTGCCCCCGTACTTGCTCCACCTGATACTAAGAAGGACTTCGTCATTTACTGCGACGCTTCCCGTCAAGGATTAGGCTGTGTCCTAATGCAGGAGCGCAGAGTGATTGCTTATGCCTCTCGTCAATTGCGCCCTCACGAAGAAAACTACCCGGTTCACGACCTCGAGCTTGCTGCTGTCATTCATGCACTGAAGCAGTGGCGACATTACCTTCTCGGTAATCGTTGCGAGATCTTCACCGACCATCAAAGTCTGAAGTATCTGTTTACTCAGCCAGATTTGAACCTACGCCAGCAAAGATGGATGGAGACTGTTGCAGACTTTGACGTGGATATATCATATACCCCCGGCAAGGCTAATGTGATGGCTGATGCCTTGAGCCGCAAGTCTTACTGCAACCACCTCCAGGTTCATAAAGTTCAGCCCTCGCTTACCGAAGAATTTAGAAGGCTGAACCTCCATATTGTTCCCCCGGGATCACTCGCTCCCCCTCCCGAAGGTTTCCCCAAACAGAACCTCCATGTTGTTTCCAAGGGTTCTCTCAATACCCTGGTTGCGAAACCAGATCTTGTGGACACCATCAAATGGATACAGAAGTGTGACGATGAAGTCCTCAATATTAAGCGCGACCTCAAAAGGGGAAAGCCCTCATTCTTCTCTATCGCCGACGATGGCGCCTTGTATTTCAAAGGCCGCCTAGTGGTACCGTGTTCAAAGAAAAACCTGGATAAGACTAAAAGGGTTATGCAAGAAGCCCATGATACGCCTCTGTCCATCCATCCTGGTAGTACAAAGATGTACCAGGATATTCGTCAAAGATTCTGGTGGTCTAATATGAAGCAGGACATTGCTCGTTATGTTGCTGAGTGTGACATTTGTCGCCGAATCAAAGCAGAGCATCAAAGGCCTGCTGGAACTCTGCAACCTATCTCTATTCCTGAATGGAAATGGGACCATGTTGAAATGGACTTCGTCACTGGATTTCCCAAATCGCAGAAAGGTAATGATGCTATTCTTGTCGTCATTGACCGACTTTCCAAAGTTGCCCATTTTCTGGCGGTCAAAGAGACAATCACTGCTAGTCAGCTTGCTACTCTCTACATGGCCAGAATTGTTTCACTTCACGGAATTCCACTGGTTATCAGTTCAGACCGTGGCAGCTTATTCACTTCAAGATTCTGGGCAAGTTTCCAAGAAGCTATGGGGACTCACTTATCTTTCAGTACTGCGTTCCATCCTCAGTCACAAGGGCAAGTTGAACGTGTCAACCAAGTTCTCGAAGACATGCTTCGAGCTTGTGTAATCTCATTCGGCAAGAAATGGGAGGAATCTCTTCCATATGCCGAGTTCTCTTATAATAATAGCTATCAAGCTAGTCTGAAGATGTCCCCCTTCGAAGTGCTATATGGACGAAAGTGTCGAACCCCTCTGAGCTGGTCAGAAACTGGGGAACGTCCACTCTTTGGTCCGGATATTATCCAACAGGCCGAAGAACAAGTTCGCATTATTCGTGAGAATCTCAAGGCTGCTCAGTCACGTCAGAAAAGTCAGTATGACCGTCATCACCAAGACATGGTCTATCAACCTGGCGAAAAGGCTTATCTTCGAGTTACACCAATGAAGGGTGCTCACCGCTTCGGGATCAAAGGCAAGCTAGCTCCTCGCTATATCGGCCCCTTCACTATTCTCGAAAGGCGTGGAAAGGTGGCATATCAACTGGAGCTTCCGCCGAACCTTTCTCAGGTTCACGATGTGTTCCACAAGTCGCAGCTTCGACGCTGCTTCAAGGACCCAATCCGAGCAGTGGATCATGAAGTGCTTGAATTGCAACAAGACCTCTCCTATAAAGAGCATCCGGTCCGCATTCTCGACCAAGCTGAACGCCGCACACGTCAGAAGGCGATCAAGTTCCTCAAGGTCCAGTGGTCGAATCACTCTGAAGACGAAGCCACCTGGGAACGTGAGGATCGTCTTCGTGATGAATACCCCGCACTGTTTCCTTCTACCTCCTAAATCTCGGGACGAGATTTCTTGTAGTGGAGGAGTTTTGTAACGCCCGGGTAATCAAGCTACAGTAATCCAACGATAATCATGCCACGTCACCCCGGTTACTATTGATAATCTACCGTTAGGCCAAAACCGAGTCAAATTCAAACATTAAAATAAAGTTAAATTATAAAAGTTTCAAAATGTTAAACTAAAATGTTCGGAGTGTGTAGTTAAATGCCAGGGTAATTATAATGAAGCAAACACATTTTTATAAAATGCCTAAATAATTTAACTTGATTTAAAACAGAAGAGGAAATAAAGAAAAGGAAAACAGGAAACAAAACCAAAAAAAAGGAGAACCCCCCCACCCTGGGCCGTGGCCCAACTGGGCCAACCCCCAGGCCCAGCCGGCTGGCCCGCTACCCCCTCCATAACCCCCACCAGGGGGAAAACCCTAAACGGCCACCACCCACTTCCCCCCCCCCCACGACGCGCCCCCTTTTTCCCCCCGATCCAGATCGGATCGGGCTCGACGCCGCCGCCTCGCCCTCATCGCCGCCGAACGCCGTCGCCTCCCCTTCCCCGCCTGGACCTCGCCGGCGCCCTCCCCACCGGCCTGCTCCCCCACGTCGACGTCGTCCCCGTCCCCCTCCACAACGGCCCTCGCCCTCGCCGGACTCCGCCTCCTCATCCTCCTCGCCGGTCTTCCCCGACCGCCCCCGAGCCCACTGCCCCGTCCCCTACGGCCCCAGTGAGCAGCGCCTCGCTCCCTCCCTCTCTCTCGCGCGCTCGCGCTTGTCGCCGCCGCCCCCGTCCCCTTGCTGTACGCCGTTGCTCGCCATGGCCACCGGCCCGTGCTGCCACACCCCCACCCCCGCCTGCCTCTGCTCGTGGCCGACGCCCTGCTGCTGCTCGCCCGCGCCCCTGCCGTGCATCGCCACCGCTCCGCATCGCCGCGCTCCGCCTACGAGGTCGCCGGCGCCTCCCCACTCCCTCTGACCACCGCACCCGTGGCGCTCTTGCCTGCGTCGACGAGCCCCTGCTCGGGTCGTCCTGGTCCGGCCGCACCGCCCACGGCCTCGGCAAGCCCCAGCCCTCCTCTTGCCGTGCTGCCGCGGCTCTGCCGCCCCCCCCAACCGCGCTGCTGGCCCGCGCCGCGGCCAACCCCTTGCCGTACCGCCCCGCTCCGGCCACGGTCGCCGGCGATGGGTCACGCGCCGGCCCCCTTCCCCGCTGGCCACATCGCCCTGTTGGGTGGGCTGTCGCCCGCCTCCGCGCTGCGCTGAGAACCACTACCCGTATGCCCGGTAAGGGCCTTGGCCCTATGACAAGGGGGCCCCGCCCCAGAACGATTAAAAAAAAGAGGAACTTAAAATTAAATAAATAAATAAATAAGTAAATAAAAATGTTAATTAATTAATTGACTTAATTAACTTAATCAATCCTGTTTAATTAAACTAATTAAACATTAGGTACCTAATTAAGTAATTAAACTGATTAATAGATTAATTAGGTTATTGTACCTATGGCATACGGGACCCACCTGCAGGGTTGACCTGGTCAACCTTTGGTCCTGCTGACATCATGCTGATGTCATGCTGACATCATAAATGCAATTTCTAAATTAATTTAATTATGCTAATTCTAGAAAATGATTTAAAATCTTTAAAAATTAATATAAAATAATCCGTAGCTCGGATGAAAATACTTTGTACATGAAAGTTGCTCAGAACGACGAGACGAATTCGGATACGCAGCCCGTTCGTCCGCCACGCATCCCTAACCTATCAAACTCGCAACTTTCCCCCTCCGGTTCACCGGTCCGAAAACGCGAAACACCGGGGATACTTTCCCGGATGTTATTCCCCTTCACCGGTATCACCTACTACCGCGTTAGGGCACCTCTAACGTCGTAACTTGTCTTGTCATGCATCACTATGCATATGCTTGCATTATATTTATTGTTTCTTCCCCCTCTTCTCTCTCTAGACACCGAGACCGACGCCGCTGCTACCCCGTACGACTACGGAGTTGACGACCCCTCTCTCTTGCCAGAGCAACCAGGCAAGCCCCCCCCTTTTGATCACCAGATATCGCCTACTCTTCTCTTACTGCTTGCATTAGAGTAGTGTAGCATGTTATTGTTTCCCGTTAATCCTATACTGATGCATAGCCTGTCCTTGCTACTACTGTTGTTACCTTTACCTGCACTCCTAATGCTTAGTATAGGATGCTAGTTTATCATCAGTGGCCCTACATCCTTGTCCGTCTGCCATGCTATACTATCGGGCCGTGATCACTCAGGAGTTGATCACGGGTAAATACTATATATTTATACATGATACATGTGGTGACTAAAGACGGGTCGGCTTGAGGAGCACCCGCGAGTGGAGTTTTGAGGAGGAGCGGCAGGGCAGGTTCCGACCACCTAGGAGAGAGGTGGGCCTGGCCCTGGTCGACGTTCGCGGATACTTAACGCGCTTAACGAGATCTGGGTATTTGATCTGAGTCTGGCCATTTGGTCTATACGCACTAACCATCTACGCGGGAGTAGTTATGGGTATCCCGGCGTCGTGGTATCAGCCGAAGCCTTCTTGACATCAGCGACGGAGCGGCGCGCACTGGATTGGACTGGAACGCCACTAGGCTAGGTCTGCTTCCGGCCGCCCACGCAATGTGCAGGTGTGCTAAGGGCGATGGGCCCAGACCCCTGGGCGCTTAGGTTTAGACCGGCGTGCTGACCTCTCTGTTGGTCTAGGTGGGGCTGCGACGTGTTGATCTTCCGAGGCCGGGCATGACCCAGGAAAGTGTGTCCGGCCAAATGGGATCGAGCGTGTTGGGGTATGTGGTGCACCCCTGCAGGGAAGTTAATCTATTCGAATAGCCGTGATCTTCGGTAACAGGACGACTTGGAGTTGTACCTTGACCTTATGACAACTAGAACCGAATACTTAATAAAACACACCCTTCCAAGTGCCAGATACAACCGGTGGTCGCTCTCTCACAGGGCGATGAGGGGAGGATCATCGGTTAGGATTATGCTATGCGATGTTACTTGGTGAACTTACCTTTTGCTCTCTTCTGCATGCTGCAAGATGGAGGTGGCTAGAAGCGTAGTCTTCGATAGGACTAGCTATCCCCCTCTTATTCCGGCATTCTGCAGTTCAGTCCACATATGATACCCTTACTCCATTTGATACCCATGCATATGTAGTGTAGCTCCTTGCTTGCGAGTACTTTGGATGAGTACTCACGGTTGCTTTCTCCCCCTTTTCCCCCTTTCCTTTCATTCTGGTTGTCGCAACCAGATGCTGGAGTCCAGGAGCCAGACGCCACCGTCGACGACGACTCCTACTACACCGGAGGTGCCTACTACTACGTGGTGCCCGCTGACGACGACCAGGAGTAGTTAGGAGGGTCCCAGGCAGGAGGCCTGCGCCTCTTTCGATCTGTATCCCAGTTTGTGCTAGCCTTCTTAAGGCATACTTGTTTAACTTATGTCTGCACTCAGATATTGTTGCTTCCGCTGACTCGTCTATGATCGAGCTCTTGTATTCGAGCCCTCGAGGCCCCTGGCTTGTAATATGATGCTTGTATGACTTTTTTTTATTTGTAGAGTTGTGTTGTGATATCTTCCCGTGAGTCCCTGATCTTGATCGTACACGTTTGCGTGTATGATTAGTGTACGATTGAATCGGGGCGTCACAGTCATGCGGCATCAATTTCCTACCATGCAGTCCTATTGCAAAGAACTAAGTGCATAATAAAGACTGATAATATTCTGCTTCTCATTCCGGGCAATCTATCACAAAGAAGGTAAACAAACATAAGCAAACATTACAAAGAACCAAAAGAACATGCACAGCAAAAAGTCTCGGAAAAACCAAATGAACATACTACACACTAAGCTACTACAGAAATATTCTAAGTGCAAAACAACATAGGCCTATGGTTCAAAAAGTGATGTGAAATATAGTGCATACTATGCACACTAATAAAATATTATAGGGCAGATTCTAGTGTGTGAAAATTATTGTGACAAAGGTCCAGGTGATAGGGTTTGGCTATGGTGACAGAATGCAAAAAGAAACAACTAAATCGGAGCTTCGGTTTGGGAGATATGGCCATTTTAATTTCGAATTCGAATCTGAATAAATTCAAATTTGAATCTACCAACAGTTTGCAAAAATGATAACACTGGATAGAGATAAACATGACGAAGAATTTGCCGTTGGTTTCATCGAGTTTGGATCTACGGTTAAAAAGTTATGGCTCATCTAAGTTCAGGGACTAATCTGCTAATTACATGGACTAAACAGTGAAGAAAAACTATCACAAACAGGTCCTTCGCGCGTGGCAGATTCCTACTGGCCGAAAGATGTTCGCCGCGTAGCTTAAACAGGGGATGGCCATAATTTAACCAAAACGGCGGCGGCGGCTAATTAACGAAAAACCGATGCTCGGTTTAGAAAAAAAAACCGCGGTTAACTAACAAAAACCGACCGGTAGTTTTAAAATAAAAACCGCGGTTAACCACATACTGGTTCGACTAAAAAACAACTAAACTAATCTAATCTAAGCCGTTGATCTTTGATATAACAAACAAAAGGAAGTCCGGCGGCTTACAGCGGCTTGCGACGCTGGCGACAAGCAGAGGACGGCGGCGTGACGTCGGGTGATGGCGGGGCAGTGGCTACGGCGGTCCTAGGCGTCGGGGAAGAAGACGGGGAGGTGCAACGTGGCTTGGGCGTCTGGATGGTGGCGTCGGGCCTCCTCTGGGGCGTCGGGGTCGGCGAGGCGAAGGCGGCGGTGCTCCGTGGGCTCCGGCGAGGTCGGGCGTCGTCGGGGCATCATCTCCGGCGGGACCTAGGCGAGGAAAAGGTGTCAAAAAGATGCGCGTTGTCGCGGGAAAACGTTTGACGAAGAAGGTGGAGGCCATGGTGGCTTACTGGCGACAGAATGCTCAGCGGAGTGACGCGGCTCCGGCGAGATGCGAACGACAACGGCGGCGGCTATGGGCGGCGTGGGAAGAAGCGGGACGGCGAGGATGGAAGAGGGGGTTTGGGGGCATTTATAGGCGCGGCTAGGAGCTCTACGGAGCTGCAGATAAGCCTCATCCGCGAGCGAGCCGAGCGGTGGTTGCGGGAGTGCGGCGAGGATGCTTATCCTGCGTGGTGCGGGAGGTTGGGAACGAGCTGACGAGCGGGGCCCGCCTGGCAGCGGCAGTGAGAGGAGGCGAGCGAGGGCGAGTGCGGCGCAGTCGACCGAGCGGAAGGCTTCGGGCACGCGGGCGCTGGGACGCTGGCCTTGGGCCAAACGGCCAGCTGGGCCGGTCAGGGTGCTCCTGGGCCGAACCAAGTTTCGGTCCAGGCTGCGTGTGGCGTGGCTTGTTTTTTTAAACCGAACACTAAATTGGTCGTAAATAATTCAAATTAATTAATAAAAACACAAAATAATTTCTAAAATAACTATATAATATTTAGAACCTAATGAACATTTACTTAAGCACAGAACATTTTGAAAATATTTTCCTAATGCAATTAATGCACTTTTGCAAATAAAATAAATACCAAAATAAACTCCAAAACTTCAAATAATATTCAAAATAAAATTTCCCACTCTTTTATATTTTGAGGAAGTCATCTTATCCCGTCTCATTTGTTTTTCTCGAGTGGAAAAATATTGTTTGAATATTTTAAAACTCCAAAATGCAAAGAAATATGGTATGCATTGAATGATTCTATTAACATCCAAATTTAATAAAAATTGGGATGTTACATAGGAGCATGCTTGTAGTACTTTGTTTCGATGGCTAATAAATTTTTGCAACAAGTATGTGAGTTCTTTATGACTAATGTTGAGTCCATGGATTATATGCACTCTCACCCTTCCACCATTGCCAGCCTCTCTACTACCGCGCAAATTTTGCCGATGCATTAAACCCACGATATACCCTTCCTCAAAACAGCCACCATACCTACCTATTATGGCATTTCCATAGCCATTCCGAGATATATTTCCATGCAACTTTCACCGTTTCGTTTATTATGACACGCACCATCATTGTCATATTTCTTTGCATGATCGTAAGATAGCTAGCTTGATGTTTTCATGGCTTGTCCGTTTTTTCATATTGTTGCTACACTAGATCATTGCACATCCCGGTATACCGCCGAAGACATTCATATAGAGTCATATTTTGTTCTAGTGTCGAGTTGTAATTCTTGAGTTGTAAGTAAATACAAGTGTGATGATCATCATTATTAGAGCATTATCCCATGTGAGGAAAGGATGATGGAAGCTATGATTCCCTCACAAGTTGGGATGAGTCTCCGGACTTTAAAAATAATAAAAGAGGCCAAAGAAGCCCAAACAAAAAAATTAAAAAAATTAAAACGGGAGAAAAAGAGAGAAGGGACAATGTTACTATCCTTTTTCCACACTTGTGCTTTGAAATAGCACCATGTTCTTCGTGATAGAGAGTCGCCTATTTTGTCACTTTCATATACTAGTGGGAATTTTTCATTACAGAACTTGGCTTGTATATTCCAACGATGGGCTTCCTCAAATTGCCCTAGGTCTTCATGAGCAAGCAAGTTGGATGCACACCCACTTAGTTTCTTTTTGAGCTTTCATACACTTATAGCTCTAGTGCATCCGTTGCATGGCAATCCCTACTCACTTGCATCGATATCAATTGATGGGCATCTCCATAGCCCATTAATTTGCCTGGTTGATGTGAGACTTTCTCCTTTCTTTTTGTATATATTCTCCACAACCACCATATTCTATTCCACCTATAGTACTATATCCATGGCTCACGCTCATGTATTGTGTGAAAGTTGAAAAGGTTTGAGAACATAAAAAGTATGAAACAATTGCTTGACTAAGACCGGGGTTGTGCATGATGAAATACTTTGTGTGATGAAGATGGAGCATAGCCAAACTATATGATTTTGTAGTAATAACTTTCTTTAGCCATGATATTTTGAGAAGACATGATAATTTTATTAGTATGCTTGAAGTATTATGGTCTTAATCTCAAATGATAGACTATTGCCTTGAATCACTCTTATCTTAATATTCATGCCATGATTAGTTTATATGATCAAGATTATGCTAGGTAGCATTCCACAACAAAAATTATCATTTTATCATTTACCTACTCGAGGATGAGTAGGAATTAAGCTTGGGGATGCTGATACGTCTCCGTCGTATCTATAATTTTTATTTTTTTCATGCCAATATCCTACAACTTTCATATACTTTTCGCAACTTTTTATACTATTTTTTGGACTAACATATTTATCCAGTGCCCAGTGCCAGTTCATGTTTGTTGCATGTTTTTTGTTTCGTAGAATATCCATACCAAACTATGTCCAAACATGATAAAAACTTATGGAGATTTTTTTGGAATATATGTGATTTTAGGGAATTGGAATCAACGCAAGACGAAGCTCGAGGGGCCCACAAGCCCTGGAGGCGTGCCCCTTCTCCAGGGCGCGGCCAGGAGGCTTGTGTCCACCCCGTAAGGCGGTTGGTGCCCTTCTTTCGCCACAAGAAAGCTAATATTTTGATAAAAATCGTGTTAAAATTTCAGCCCAATCGGAGTTACAGATCTTCGAGAATTTAAGAAACGGTGAAAGGCCATAATCTGGGAACATAGAAATAGAAGGAAACAGAGAGAGAGAGAGAGAGAGAGAGATAGATAGAGAGAGAGAGATCCAATCTCGGAGGGGCTCCTGCCCTTCCACCTCCATGGAGGCCAAGGACCGGAGGGGAAACCCTCCTCCCATCTAGGTGGGAGGCCAAGGAAGAAGAAGAAGGAGGGGGGCTCTCTCCCTCTCTCTCTCGGTGGCACCGGAATACCGTCGGGGCCATAACTATGATGGCGATCTACACCAACAACTTTGCCGCCATCATCACCAACTCCCCCCTCTATATATGTAGCGGTGTAACACCTCTTCTCCCCGCTGTAATCTCTACTTAAACATGGTGCTCAATGCTATATTATTTCCCAAAGATGTATGGCTATCCTATGATGTTTGAGTAGATCCGTTTTGTCCTATGGGTTGATTGATGATCATGATTGGTTTGAGTTGTATGTTTTTTTATTGGTGTTGTCCTATGGTGCTCTCCGTGTAGTGCAAGCGTGAGGGATCCCTGCTGTAGGGTTTGCAATACTTCATGATTCACTTATGTGGGTGGCGTGAGTGATAGAAGCACAGACCCGAGTAAGCAGGTTGTTTGCGTATGCGAGTAAAGAGGACTTGATACCTTATAATGTTATGGTTGGCTTTTACCTTAATGATCCTTAGTAATTGCGGATGCTTTCTAGCGTTCCAATCATAAGTGCATATGATCCAAGTAGAGAAAGTGTGTTAGCTTATACCTCTCCCTCATATAAAATTGCAATAATGATTAACGGTCTAGTTATTGATTGCCTAGGGACAAATAACTTTCTTGTGAACAAAAGCTCTCTACTAAAACTAACTTAGTTGTTTCTTTATCTAGACAGCCCCTATCTTTTATTTATGTGTTCTCTATTATCTTGCAAACCTATCCTATCACACCTACAAAGTACTTCTACTTTCATACTTGCTCTAGGTAAAGCAAACGTTAAGCATGTGTGGAGTTTATCGGTGGTCGATAGAACTTGAGGGAATATTTGTTCTACCTTTAGCTCCTCGTTGGGTTCGACACTCTTACTTATTGGTAAAGGCTACAATTGATCCCTATACTTGTGGGTTATCAAGACCTTTTTCAGCCGCCGTTGGCGGGGAGCAATAGCATGGGGTGAATATTCTCGTGTGTGCTTGTTTGCTTTATCACTTAGTAGATTTTATTTGTTGTTCTAACTTGTTCTCTATCTTTTATTATGGATATGGAACACGAAATACCAAAAAAAATAGGTGTACTTGCTACACATGGAGGTGGGGAACCTCCTAAAACCCTCGATGCTCGTTATGCGGAAAATATTAAACAATACTTTGATAATCCCGAGAAAACTCCATTCAACTTCATAATGGGAGACACGTTGGATCAACGTGAATACTTTAGGGATTATCTCTTGACTCAAAAAGGGAAACTCTCATGGGATCAAATTCATATGTTGCATTTATGCTCGGAATTTATGCTTGAGATATGATTATACTTGTTGCTCTAGGATGAAGGCTCCACACCTTCCCTTTTCATGTAAATTTAGTGATAATGAAACCTTGGCTTCTTATGCTAATGGTATATATGATTACTATCATGTGGAACAAATAGAATAATTTGTTGCTTTTAAGGGTGCTTATTTTTTTAGAGAAGGAGGTTAAACCCCCGGCCTCTGCATCAATTGATGCATGCAACCATCTTTATTAATTATTTCACAGAGGTCTGACAAGAACATAAATCAATTCACCCAAAGCCACCGCTCACACCTAGAAACTCGATAATATGGAGTTCTCTCACTCTCCATATCTAAAACTTGTGTCGTTGCCGATCCATCCACATAACGTATTAGGACCAACAAATGATGCAGCCTACATAAAGTGCACATCACATGCATATGTTTTAGAAGCCGCCATCATCATCGGACCACGGAACCATCTTTAGGAAAGAGATCCACATCATCCTTGCCATTCCAAACATCCGTTGACGCCACCATGACGCCCAACAATGCCGCCGCCCTGCGCTTGTCCGTCCAGATGTGAAGACTCTGGAAGATCCGTCATGTGTAGCACCTGACAACCAGGCATGACTCAGCGTAGCACCTGTGGTCAGTCATGACTTGACAACTCCACCAAAGCTCCATGCAAGATGAAGCCACTACACTCTTGCCTCTTTCTTCTAGCACTGCTCCACAAACGATGCTCCCAGGAGAGAAACGACACCGTAGTACCGCCATCGTCCGATCTGGAAGACCAGGTCCTAGGGTTTTCCCCAAAGCAGCATGAGTGGGTCGACAATAGTTACATGATGATGCTTTCATCAAGGTAATGACGCAAAACACCTCCATCGCCCACCAACGGATCAGTTTTCACCGGCAACTATGTCTCCCCGACTCATAGCCAAGACTAGATGAGGAATCTCGAGACCCGACCACCCAGCCGCAGGCCGGTCACCTTTGACGAAAGAGATGATCACCACCGTCGGTTGCACCAGTCAGAATAGATCTAATCACCACTAGGCCCTCCACGCCGCTGCCGCCGATCCAAAGCTGATGGCGCGTTGCCGCCGCTCGAACAGGGCAGGCCGCCACGCCCGCAGCCCTCGCCGCCTCCGACGCCACCGTGACACAGCCATTGCCATCGCCAGCACTACCACCATAGCCGCCACTAGGACGCCGGCCGGCCAGCACACCGCCGTAGTACAGATCTAGGCCGTCATGAACCAGATCGGCACCGCCGTAGTCTAGATCGGGGTCACCCCTTGAGCCAGGGTGCCCCACATCACCCTATCACCCGCCAGAGGGAGGAGTGCCTCTGCTGCCGTCGTTGCACGCACAAGCTATTCCTAGCACCGACCACCGGCAGCGACGGAGGGGAGGGAGAGGAAGGAGCGATGACCCGACGACTAGGGTTGGAGCCCATCAGTCTCCCGCGTGATGGGGAGACGGAGGGGATGGGAGGGGATGGACTTAAAGGTGCTTATGAAATTGAATATTTATTTGGAAAGTGTGAAAATTATGATGATGCTATTTACAGACCTGAAAGTTATGCTATACTTAAATATTTCTATGAGAATTATGAATATAATGCCGATATTTATGAGTTTACTGAGAAAGTCTCTGCTGTCCAAGAAGAGACTAATATTTTGCAGGAATCTATGGAAGAAGAAATTGATGACTCTGTCAGCTCATTGGATGAAAAAGATGAGGAGGAGAGCGAAGAACAAAAGGAGGAAGAGCGGATTGATCACCCGTGCCCACATTCTAATGAGAATAACTCTTCAAATCATACATTGTTTAATTTCCCTTCATGCTTACCAAAGGATGATTTCTATGATAATTGCTATGATCCCTTGGATTCGTTTAAAATATCCCTTTTTGATGAAATTGATGCTTGCTATGCTTGTGCACATGATGCCAATATGAATTATGATTATGGAGATGAACTTGCTATAGTTCCTTATGTTAAGTATAAAATTGTTGCTATTGCACCCACACATGATAGTCCTATTATCTTTTTGAATTCTCCCAACTACACTATACGGGAGGGAGAAATCGAAGCCATTGTCATCACCAATGATCCTCTCATCGTGGGAGGATCAATCTTCATCAACATCTTCAACAACACCATCTCCTGTCAAACCCTAGTTCATCTCTTGTATTCAATCTTTGCCTCAAAACCTCATATTGGTACCTGTAGGTTGCTAGTAGTGTTGATTACTCTTTGTAGTTGATGCTAGTTGGTTTACTTGGTGAAAGATCATATGTTTAGATCCATAATGATATTTATTACCCCTATGATCATGAACATGAACATGCTTTGTGAGTAGTTAATTTTGTTCCTGAGGACATGGGAGAAGTCTTGTTACAAGTAATCATCCAAATTTGGTATTCGTTTGATATTTTGGTGAGATGTATGTTGTCTTTCCTCTAGTGGTGTTATGTCAACATCGACTACATGACACTTCACCATGATTTGGGCCTAGGGGAATGCATTGGGAAGTAGTAAGTAGATGATGGGCTGTCAGAGTGACAGAAGCTTAAACCCTAGTTTATGTGTTACTTCGTAAGGGGCTGATTTGGATCCACATGTTTAATGCTATGGTTAGATTTATCTTAATTTTTCTTTCATAGTTGTGGATGCTTGCAAGAGGGATTAATCATAAGTTGGAGGCTTGTCCCAGAAAGGACAACACCCAAGCACCGGTCCACCCAAATATCAAATTATCAAAGTAGCAAACGGGAATCATATGAGCATGATGAAAACTGACTTGACGATAATTCCATGTGTCCTCAGGAGCACTTTGCTTTATATAAGAGTTTTTCCAGGCTTGTCCTTTGCTATAAAAAGGATTAGCCACCTTGCTGCACCTAAATTGCATTTGTTACTTGTTACCCGTTACAAATTATCTTACTACCAAACTATCTGTTACCAATAATTTCAGTGCTTGCAGAAAATACCTTGCTGAAAACCGCTTGTCATTTCCTTCTGCTCCTCGTTGGGTTCTACACTCTTAATTATTGAAAGAACTACGATTGATACCCTATACTTGTGGGTCATCAAGACTCTTTTCTGGCGCCGCTGCCGGGGAGTGAAGCGCCTGGTGAGTGGAATTTGGTAAGGAAAAAATTATATTACGTGCTGAAATTTACTCTCACTTGTCACCATGGAAAATAATCCTTTGAGGGGCTTGTTTGGGGTATCTTCACCTTGACCGGAAACACAAAGAGTTGTCCCTCAACCTACTGCACCTACTGAAAATATTTATTATGAGATTCCTTTGGGTATGATAGAGAAACTGCTAGCTAATCCTTATGCAGGAGACGGAACATTACATCTTGGTATGCTCCTAATCTTTATGGATGGAATTTGTGTATTATTTAAGCTTGCAAGTTTTCTCGGAGAGGAAGTAGAGAATAGGTATTCCCTTTACCTTTGAAGGAGAGTCATTGACATGGTATAAGCTATGTGATGACATTGGAGCATGGGACTAGAATCAATTGAAATTGGAATTTCATCAAGAAAAACATATCCTATACATCTAGTTCATCGTGATCGGAATTATATATATATATATATATATATAATTTTTGGCCTCGTGAAGGAGAAATTATCGCTCAAGCTTGGGGGAGGCTTAAGTCAATATTATATTCATGCCCCAATCATGAGCTCTCAAGAGGTATTATTATTCAGAATTTTTATGCTCGGCTTTCTCGTAATGATCAATCCATGCTCGATACTTCTTGTATCGGTCCTTTTATGAAGAAGACTATTGAATTCAGATGGGATCTTTTGGAAAGAATTAAATTCACCTCCGAAGATTGGGAGCTCGACGAAGGTAATGAGTCAGGTATAAGACTCGAGTTTGATTATGTTAAATCTTTTATGGATATCGATGCTTTTCATGAATTTAGCACTAAATATGGACTTCACTCTGAGATAGTAGCTTCCTTTTGTGAATCCTTTGCTACTCATGTTGATCTCCCTAAGGATAAGTGGTTCAAATATCATTCTCTCATTGAATTAAAAATAGTGGAACCTACTACAGCTGAAGAGGAAACTGTTACATATAGTGCTAATCAAGTTGTTCCCACTTCTTATGTAGAGAAACCCCCTTTTCCCGTAAGGATAAAAGAACATGCTAAAGTTTCAATAGTGGTTAATAAAATTTATATAAGAACACCTATGCCCTCTGAACAAATTAAAGTTGAACCTAATTTTGATATGGTTAAAGACCTCTTGGTTGAAAATATGGATGGGCATGTTATTTATTTCTGCGAAGAAGCTACTGGAACTGCTAAACCCGATGAAAAGATAAAAATAGACCTATTGTTGGCATGCCTGTTTTCTCTGTTAAAATAGGATATCATTGTTATCATGGATTATGTGGTTTGGGTACTAGTGTTAGTGCTATCCTGTTTACTCTATATCAAGAAATTATGATGATATTTCTCCTCGTGAAATAGAGGATATTGATGTTACTATTAAGCTTGCTAATAGAGATACTATCACACCACTTGGGATTGTCTGAGATGTCGAAGTCTTGTGTGGGAAAATAAAATACCCTTATGATTTTCTAGTTCTTGGTTCTCCACAAGATGATTTTTCCCATTATATTTGGTAGACCTTTCCTGAATATGGTTAATGCTAAGATTGATTGCACTAAGGGAACAGTTACTGTGAATTTTGGTGATGTGTATCATGAGTTCAATTTCTCCAAATTCCATATACAACCTTGTGATAAAGAATTACCTAGTAAGGATGAAATTGTTGGTCTTGCTTCTATTGCCATGCCTCCTACTGATCCATTAGAACAATATTTGCTAGATCATGAAAATTACATGCATATGAATGAAAGAAACGAAATAGATGAGATATTATTTAAACAAATGCCTATTTTGAAATAGAATTTTTCAGTTGAGACTCTTGGAGATCCTCTTCCACCCAAGGGTGATCATGTGTTTGAGCTTAAACAATTACCAGATCTTTGATATATGCTTATCTTGATGAAAAGAAGATATATCGTGTTATTATTAGTGCTAACCTTTCAGAGCATAAAGAAAAGAGATTGTTGAAAACTCTGAGGAAGCACCGTTCCGCTATTGGATATACTCTTGATGATCTTAAGGGCATTAGTCCCACTCTATGTCAGCACAAGATTAATATGGAACCTGATGCTAAGCCAGTTGTTGATCACCAGCGATGATTAAATCCTAAAATGAAGGAAGTGGTAAGGAATGAATATTGAAGCTTCTAGAAGTAGGTATAATCGATCCTATAGCTGATAGTAGATGGGTAAATCTTGTCCATTGTGTCCCTAAGAAGGGAGGTATTACTGTTGTCCCTAATGATAAAAATGAACTTATCCCAGAGAGAATTATAATAGGTTACAGGATGGTAATTGATTTTTAGCGAATTAAACAAAGCTACTAGGAAAGATCATTACCCCCTACCTTTCATTGATCAAATGCTAGAAAGATTGTCAAAACATACACATTTTTTCTTTCTAGATGGATACTCTGTTTTTCCCAAATACATGTGTTACAAGAGCATCATGAAAAAACTACTTTACATGCCCTTTTGGTACTTTTGCTTATAGACGTATGCCTTTTGGTTTATGTAATGCACCGGCTACCTTTCAAAGATGTACGACTGCTATATTCTCTAACTTCTGTGAAAAGATTTTTGAGGTTTTCATGGATGATTTCTCTGTTTATGGAACCTCTTTTGATGGTTGCTTAAGCAACCTAGATCGAGTTTTGCAGAGATGTGAAGAAACTAATCTTGTCTTGAATTGGGAGAAGTGAGACTTATGGTTAATGAAGGTATTGTCTTGGGTCATAAAATCTCTGAAAGAGGTATTGAAGTTGATAAAGCTAAAGTTGATGCAATTGAGAAAATGCCTTGTTCGACAGATATCAAAGGTATATGAAGTTTCCTTGGTCATGCTGGTTTCTATAGGAGATTTATTAAAGACTTTTCTAAAATTTCTAGGTCTCTTACTAATCTCTTGCAAAGTTCCATTTGTTTTTTATGATGATTGTGTAGAAGCATTTGAAATACTTAAGAAAGCCTTAATCTCTGCACCTTTTGTTCGACCACCTAGAACCTACCCTTTGAAATTATGTGTGACGCTAGTGATTATGTTGTTGGTGTTGTTTTAGGTCAAAAAGTTGATAAGAAATTAAATTTTATCCATTATGCTAGCAAAACATGCTCAAAGAAATTATGCCACTAATGAAAATGAATTCCTAGCAGTTGTGTTTGCTTGTGATAAATTCATATCTTACATTGCTGATTCCAAAGTAATTGTTCACACCGATCGTGCTGCTATTGAGTACCTTATGGAAAAGAAAGATGCTAAACCTAGACTCATTAGGTGGGTTCTTTTTCTACAAGAATTTCATTTACATGTCATTGATAGGAAGGGAGCTGAGAACCCAGTAGCTGACAACTTGTCTAGGTTATAAAATATTCTTGATGACCCACTACCTATTGACGATAGCTTTCCTAATGAACAACTAGTTGTCATAAATGCTACTTGCAATACTCCTTGTTATGCAGATTATGCTAATTATATTGTTGCTAAATTTATACCACCTAGTTTCACTTAACAAAAAAAGAAAAAGTTCTTCTTTGATTTAAGACATTACTTTTGGGATGACCCTTATCTTTATAAAGGAGTAGATGGTGTTATTAGACATTGTATACCTGAGCATGAACAGGAACAAATCCTAGGTAAGTGTCACTCTGAGCCATATAGAGGACACCATGCGGGAGGCTGAATGGCACATAAGGTATTACTCCCTCCGTTCCTTTATATAAGGTGTATTTGCTTTTTGATAAATTCCAGAATGTAAGGTGCATTTCTTCTAATTCCTCATAATTCCCTTATTAGCCCTCTAGAAAAAGGAAAGTATCTCTCTCCTGATTGTATATATCTCTCCTTGTAGCAAAAGAAGGAAACTATCTCTATGTTGATTGCATGTATCTTTTACTTTCCTAGACTAACTGATTTACTTGCCACTAACCAAAAAATTGTCCAAGGGTAATTTTGTCCTAACACGTCTATAATTATGTGCCTTGGTCATCATGCCCAAAATATTTTCGCGAGGTTTGGAGTCCCTAGATATTTAATGACAGACGGTGGTTCACATTTTATTCATGGTGCTTTCCTTAAATTGCTTGCTAAATATGATGTTAACCATGGAATTGCATCTCCTTTCACCCTCAGTCTAGTGGTCAAGTAGAATTAAGCAATAGGGAAATAAAGTTAATTTTGCAAAAGAGTGTCTATAAGTCTCAAAAGAATTTGTCTAAGAAACTTGATGATGCACTTTGCGCTTAGAGAACTGCTTATAAAAATTCTATGGGTATGTCCCCATACAAAATGGTTTATGGAAAAGCATGTCACCTACCTCTTGAATTAGAACATAAAGCTTATTAGGCAATTAAAGAACTCAACTATGATTTTAAACTTGCCGGTGAAAAGTGGTTATTTGACATTAGCTCACTTGATGAATGGATAACCCAAGCCTATGAGAATGCTAAACTATTCAAAGAAAAAGTTAAAAGATGGCATGACAAAAGAATACAAAAGCGGGAATTTAATGTAGGTGACCAATTCTTGCTATACAATTCTCTTTTAAGATTTTTTGCAGCAAAATTCTCTCCAAATGGGAAGGACCTTACAATATCGAAGAAGTTTATCATTCCAGCACTATCAAGATCAACAACGTCGAAGACACCAACCCGAAGGTGGTGAATGGGCAAAGAATTAAACATTGTATGTTAGGTACGCCCATAAATGTTGAGACTAACATTATTCGTTCCATATCACCGAAGGAGTACATAAAAGAAAACTTCTAGAACACTCCAGAGCCCTGAAAAGGAATAGGTATGTGATACGGTAATTAAAACTACACCAAAAGTTCCATAAAAACAATTTTACTCCATTTTCGAATATTTAAAAAATTAGGAAAATAATAAGTAGTCTGGAAAGTGCACGAGCAGGTGACAAGCCTGGGGGCGCGCCCTACCCCCTGGGCGTGCGTCTCGAGCTTGTGGCCACCTTGTGTGCCATCCAGACTCCATTTTCTCCAAGATTACTTGTTTTGCATGGTAAAAATTCATTATATAATCCCCTAAAGGTTTTGACCACTCTATCACGACAATATCCTTTGTTCTTGTTTCGAGCTATTTTTCTGACAGATATGGAAGTATGTCGTCAAAAGATTTGGATGGAGAGAGCTATGTTTCCCACTATATTGTAGATCCAAGAATCTTTGGGGATATCTACCCATAATCTAGGGTCCACGGACGAGGAGAAAGATTCCGACTTAGAGGGAGCGAAAGATGCGAGCTCAGATGGAGATGATGTCCCCCTACCTCAACCAGGGGATATGCATGTGGAGTTCAAGAAGTCAAGCTTTCCAAACAGAGTAAACAAATCTAAGATCTAATTATCCTGTCCTATTTTCTGCAAGAAAGCAAAGACGCATTATGTAAAAGGTTGCTAAGGCTTGAGCAAGACAAAAATGATTTGAGGGAGGAAAATTTCATCCTCAAACGCAAGTTGGAGAAGCTTTCTGCCACATCACCAACTTCATCACCACCACCTCCGAAGAATGAGACTTGAGTACATAGTTATGGGCACTCCCCTTGGCTTGTGACAAGCTTGGGGGAGGTGCCCCGATATCGTATCATCATCACATCTTTATCATTATCGTTTATCTTAGTTCAGTCTTTTGGTTATATCGTAATCTTGTAGAATAAGAGTTTTAGTATGATTTAGTCTTTGAGTTTTGCTTTGTGATCTATCTATGTAATCGACTGTGAAAGTTATATAATAAATATTAGTTTTGGGTTAAGTGTTTTTCTTTCTTGAGCATGGAAAAGGGAAATAAAGAGAGAGTAAAAAATAAAAGAGTATATAATAATCTCATGGGGAGTGATGACTTCACATACAAGAAGTATGATGCATGAAATTCGTTGAAGGTTGACAAACATAGCTTTGGTAATTGTTGCAATTAATAGGAAGTGATAAAGGAAGAGAGACTTCACATGTAAATACACTATCTTGGACATCTTTTATGATTATGAGCACTCATTAAAATATTATATGCTAATAAGTTGATGTTAGACAAGGAAGACGACATAGTGGGTTATGTTTTCATATATCTGAATAGAAGTTATATTGTCACGTATCCTCCAACATGTGAACCTTGTTTCTACCTCATGCTAGCCAAAAGTTCCACGCCAAGTAGAGATACTACTTGTGCACCCAAAAATACTTAAACCCAGTTTCATGCCATAAGAGTCCACTATATCTACCTATGGGTTGAGTAAGATCCTTCAAGTAAGTTATCATCGGTGCAAGAAATAAAAATTGCTCTCTAAATATGTATGATCTTTTAGTGTGAGGAAAATAATCTTTATACGAAGTGGTGATGGGGAAGAAATAAAAGCGACGGTCTGCATAATAAAGTTTTCTATCACAAGCGGCAATATAATTTTGTGCATCCAAACAAAAGCGCATGACAACCTCTGCTTCCCTCTGCGAAGGGCCTATCTTTTATTTCAAGTATATACCTTTACACAAGAGTCATGGTGATATTCACCATTCCCTTTATTTCTAATTTTTCTTTTTGGCAAGCATCATGTGTTGGGGAAAGATCTAGACACACATATCCACTCGGATGTAGGGATCATGACTTATTACTTTTGACGAGACCCTTGAGGTAAATGGTTGGGAGGCGAAGTTATAATACCCTATTTTTCTATGTGTCTGACTGAAGCTTTGATCATAAGTATCGCATGAGTGTTAACAATGGTGAAAGATTAAATGATGGTTGAGTATGTGAACTTGCCCAATAAAAGCTCTTACATAGACTCTTTCCGGTATTATGATAAATTGCAATTGCATCAATGACTAAGACCATAGTTTGCTAGCTTTCAATGAAGTTTATGGTTCATACTTTACCTTGTGATGAATTATCACTTTAGCATGATCATTTATATGGCAATATATTGTTGTTATAATGATGATCATGATGCCCTCATGTCCATATTTTGTTTTATCGACACCTCTATATCTAAACATGTGGTCATGGTTATCGATTTCGGCTTTCACTTGAGGACAAGCGAGGTCTAAACTTGGGGACTTTATACGTCCATTTTGCATCATGTTTTTATGTTGATATTTACTGCATATTGGACTGCTATTACACTTTACGATACAATTCGTATGCCTTTTCTCTCTTATTTTGCAAGATTCACATGAAGAGGGAGAATGTCGGCAGCTGGAATAATGGACCACAAAGGAGAAAATCTGAGATACCTATTCTGCACAACTCCAAATGTCCTAAAAATTTATGGAGAAGTTTTTTGGAATATATAAAAAAATATTGGGCGAAGAAAGACCAGAAGGGGACCCACCATGTGGCCACAAGCCTTGGGGGCGCCCTACCCCCCAGGGCCGCCCCCTGAGCTTGTGGCCCCCTGTGCAGATCCCGGTGCCCATCTTATGATATATGAAGCATTTTAACATAGAAAAATAAGAGGAGGGTTTTCGGGACGAAGCTCCGCCGTCTAGAGGCGGAACCTGGGCGGGAGCAATCTAAGGCTCCGGCGGAGCGATTCTGCCGGGGAAACTTCCCTCCAGGAGGGGCAAATCGAAGCCATCATCATCACCAATGATCCTCTCATCGTAGGAGGATCAATCTTCATCAACATCTTCAACAGCACCATCTCCTCTCAAACCCTAGTTCATCTCTTGTATTGAATCTTTGCCTCAAAACCTCAGATTGGTACCTGTAGGTTGCTAGTAGTGTTGATTACTCTTTGTAGTTGATGCTAGTTGGTTTACTTGGTGGAAGATCATATGTTTATACCCCTAATGATATTTATTACCCCTCTGATCATGAATGTGAACATGCTTTGTGAGTAGTTACTTTTGTTCCTGAGGACATCGGAGAAGTCTTGTTATAAGTAATCATGTGAATTTGGTATTCCTTCAATATTTTGATGAGATGTATGTCGTCTTTCCTCTAGTGGTGTTATGTGAATGTCAACTACATGACACTTCACCATGATTTGGGCCTAGAGGAAGGCATTGGGAAGTAGCAAGTAGATGGTGGGTTGCTAGAGTGACAGAAGGTTAAACCCTAGTTTATGCGTTGCTTCGTAAGGGGCTGATTTGGATCCACATGTTTAATGTTATGGTTAGATTTATCTTAATTCTTCTTCAATAGTTGCGGATGCTTGCGAGAGGGGTTAATCATAAGCGGGAGGCTTGTCCAAGTAGGGACAGCACCAAAGCACCGGTCCACCCACATATCAAATTACCAAAGTAGTGAACGTGAATCATATGAGCATGATGAAAACTGACTTGATGATAATTCCCGTGTGTCCTCGGGAGCGCTTTGCTTTATATAAGAGTTTGTACAGGCTTTTCCTTTGCTATAAAAAGTATTGGGCCACCTTGCTGCACCTAAGTTACAATTTTTACTTGTTACCCGTTACGAATTATCTTACTACCAAACTATCTGTTACCGATAATTTCAGTGCTTGCAGAAAATACCTTGCTAAAAACCACTTGTCATTTCCTTTTGCTCCTCATTGGGTTCGACGCTCTTACTTATTGAAAGGACTACGATTGATCCCCTATACTTGTGGGTCATCATAAACTTTGCCAAGCCTTGAGCTCATTTATTCGGCTTTTGCTTGGAACATTCGAACAGGTTGAAGCTTTTGATTGAGGGCATTGATCTTTTGGCTGTCCCTTCATTAATTGTGCTTAGGCGAAAGCTGGTTCCCGACCAATCCCCCGAGTGTGGAGCGTGTCCTCACTCAGGACGTTTTTGAACTAAGGCAAAACAGGTTCGCAACCAAGCCCCCGAGTGTGGAGCGTGTCGTCACTCGGGACATTTTTGAACTAAGGTGAAACGGGTTTGCAGCCAAGCCCCTGAGTGTGGAGCGTGTCCTCACTCGGGACATTTTTGAAGTTAGGCGAAATGGGTTCACAATGAAGCTCCCGAATGTGGAGCGTGTCCTCACACTACAAAAAAAAAATACACTTCCGTGATGATACGTGTTTGTCACATTAGGTCGCGTTTTCTGTCATGCATGTACATGCGTGACAAGTTTATGACAGAATCAAGATAGTCATACCTGTGCTGTCGTAGAAGTGTTCCATGACATTACCAAAATTATCATCACGGAAGTGTCCACTTCCATGACGATAAATCGCGTGTCACAGAAGTGCTTTCGTCAAGGGTGACCGACATGTGGCATCCACCATAACGGTATGTCGTTAAGCTATCGGGTCGGGTTTTGGATCTGATAACCCGTTAACAGCCCCGACCAATGGGAAATTTCCACGTGTAAAATTCTTATTGGCCGGATGAAACACGTGTCAGCTCGTTAGTGGGTCAGATAGGCGCCTATGATACGTCGACACATGGCACAGCCTAACAGAGGCCCATTCCTGTGAAAAGGCTGGCCCATTTGACTTGGTCAAAAGGTGGCGGGCTGGCCCATGTAAAGCCTGTTAACGGCCTGTTCGCATATAGCCCATTTACAGCTCGCTAACACCCAAGGCCCGTTACGCCCTATCCGAATTAGGCCCAGTAGCGTCATCTGGGCCACCCAATATGATTCCAGTCCGTTTTCACTTCTGGCCCATGTATGGCCCATGACGTCTTTCGGTCCATATGAGGCCCTATGTAACTCTTGGCCTATTAACGACCCGTGGTGAAACTGGCCCGTAATGAACAGTGTATCACTTTACACCCATTAACGGCCCGTGGTGAAACTAGCCCGTAATGAACAGTGTATCACTTTATACCCATTAACGGACCGTTATTCCGTTGGGCCGTTTCCAGCCCATGTTATCTTTTGGCCTTCTTAGAGCCCATTTATTCTTGGGCTCATTTCCAGCATTCATTTACTTACGGCCCGTTACTGTCATTTTCTGCTTGTGGGCCAAGTTCGGCCCGTGGTTACAGTCGGCCCGTTTGTGGTCCGTTAATACGTTGGGCCGTTTTCATAGCGTCATCAAATACGACCTATTAACGATGGCCCATTATGGTCAGCCCATGAACGGACGATTCCAACTCTAGCCCGTTTACGACCATAATGCGGCCTGTTATTGGCCCATGTTTGGCCATCGATCATACTGCCCGTATGAGGCCCATTGATGATACGACCCGTAGAAGGCCCATTGTTTCTACGGCCCGTAGAAGGCCCATTGTTTCTACGGCCCGCAGAAGGCCCACTATTTCTACGGCCGTAGAAGGCCCATTGTTTCTACGGCCCACAGAAGGCCCACTGTTTCTACGGCCCGTAGGAGGCCAAGTGTCACAACAGTAAATATTAGCCCATGGTTATTGTGGCCTAGTTTTAAAAAATAGGTTATTGCAGCCACTAGCAAACCGCGGAAAAAGAACTGCAATGACTAGAAGCAAACAAATAAACAAGACAACAAGGAAATAAAATAAGCAAGCAACTTACGCTAGGCTATCACGGCTATCACACATATTACATCCACTGGGCATCAAAGTTCGCCACCAGTGCAAATAAACGCGCCGACAAAAGAATATACAAAAATGAGAGCACTTCAGAAGGCACTAGGCCTGGCCAGGTCGCCCCCCCAACAGCTGAAGAAGCTGAGTAGACCTCAGTTGTGTCAACGATAGATGCATCAACACTAGATTTAAGACATGATGGTGCGCACGGCAGTCCTCTGACATCTTCATTGCATCTTTGACTTCAAGTCGGAGCTGAGATGAAGCAAGCCTTTCCTCTTTAAGTTGAGACTGAAGAAGTCGAACTGATTGAGGCAACGACTGCACAGAGGTTGTCTCACACCTACTGGTGAGTAGCTTCAACTCACTGTCTTCATCAAGACAGGACCTTGGGATCATCTTGCTATCCACAAGATGGTTTGGCTCACTATCTTACCTAAAGTTCTGCCTGGCGTAAGAGATACGAGTTTAAAAGAGAAACAAGGAGACACGTAACAGGTTTCACAATTATATAAGCAAATAAATGGATCTGTTCTGCATAAGGAACATGTTTTTACAACTACAATTTGAAACTGGTAGTTGTTGCAAACATCCAATCAGATGTAAACAGCAAAGCAAACAACAGTGGAGGAAATTATGCCTATCCAAATCTATACTAGAACGAAGTTTGAAGGCTTGAGAAGGATGAACTTACATTACATGTTAACACGGGCTGGACAAAGCCCTTCTCCATGTTGATGGAAGGATAATTCAATAAATTCCCCAAAGAAAATTCTTTATAAGCATTGCCATTATTCTACATTTTGCAAAGAGTAAATATAGATCAAATAATATTGGAAGAAACAGAGGATAATGAAGCTCAGGTGCAGACTGATGATACATAATCAAATAGCAATTAATTAAGTACAGCGTTACAAGGCAAAAGGGAGAGAGGTACTGACAAGCGCAATGCAGAGCCCATTATTGTTTTGAGATCCTATGATCCTTTGAGCATGGAGACTCATCTGAAATTAGTTTTCATACAAGAGAGAAGGTAAGGCACCAACAGAAATTTAGGAGTTCAAATTTTGAATTGATATCATAGACAGTACCTGACGCTGGGCTCCCAGCAGTTCTATGTAGCGACCCAACTCGGTAAGAGTCGAAGTCTCTGTGCTTACCGTGCTAGTCCCTGGATTGACTTGCTAGCACACACAGTACTCGATGAAATAACAGAAATAATTAAATAACAGAAATAACACACATCTCTTTATTACATCGATAGTCCAGGAGCAATACATTTATTACAAAATAGGGCATAAAGCCAATAAGAAAATACTGCGGAAGCAAAGAAGTAAATGAGTCCAACTCCACGAGCAAGGTTGAGTGTAGAACGTCGACCTATCGCACCTTAATCCTCGTCGGATATATCTGCAACGTGATAAGTTGCAGCCAAATGGGTCAGTACATTGAATGTACTGGCAAGTCACATCATAGTGTAATGAACCTACTTTTACATGCAGTTTGGCTGGTGGAAAGCTCTAAGTTTAGTTTTTTTTGCATAAAGCTAGTTTTTCCCTATTAGAAAAGATTGTTATTCTACTACTACACATTTGCATAGGATGAGTTGGCAAATCCAGCTCCATCCGTCCCCAAGTTTCATTCAAAACCCAACTATTTAATTAAAGGTGAGGAGATCTCCCGGCATTTCCACTACTAGATGCTCAAGTTGTCCGTAACAGGGGACACGGCTAATCGATTGGGTTAAAAACTCTTCAGAGGTTGTGCACTTTTACCCACAAGGCTCGACCACCTCCATGATCGGAAGATCGAGACATAGCCTTTCGAAAATGTCCCCCCTTAACCCACGGATAGGCCGGTACACCTATGTCATTCTACATATGCTAGCCCATCCCGGAAGGGGGCACACTAACTACTCAACTAAGCCAAAGCCCATATTGGCCTGTGGCTGCACACGTAAGCTTCTAGACATGGGAATATGATTGATCTCTTTGAGCCTGAGCGGACGGTCCACTAGTGGTGCACCACCATGGATTTCCCATGCGTGCCCCACTGTACTTCGCCACCATTCCCACAAGTTTCCACCCAGGTAGTTCATTATTTAACTTAGGTCTTATTTACTACATTGTCACTCATCTCTCACAATGATCACTCCCCAATCCACGTCTACTTAGCATACCAACATAAAGTAAAACGATGGTGACAAAGTTATATGGTTCCGACCTACCTCAATGAACTACTCGGTGAAAAGCAAAGTCATGCGACACCAGTGTCCTAGTATGCAGTCCTACCACAAAGAACTAAGTGCATAATAAAAAACATAGGTAATGAAACATGATCAAGATGCAACTTGCCTTGGTACTGCTGGTTGAATTCTAAAGACTGATAATATTCTGCTTCGCACTCCGGGCAATCTATCGCAAAGAAGATAAACAAACATAAGCAACATTCCATAGACCAAAACAACATGCATAGCAAAAAGTCTCGGAAAAACCAAATGAACATACAACACACTAAGCTACTACAGAAATACTCTAAGTGCAAAACAACATAGGCCTATGGTTCAAAGAGTGATGTGAAATATAGTGCATACTATGTATACTAGTAAAAATATTTAAGGGCAGATTCTAGTGTGTGAAAATTATTGTGACAAAGGTCCAGGTGATAGGGCTTTGCTACGGTGACAGTATGCAAAAAGAATCAACTTAATCGGAGCTACGGTTTGGGAGATATGGCTATTTGAATTTTGAATTCGAATCTGAATAAATTCAAATTTGATTGTAACAAAAGTTTGCAAAAACTATGCTACTGGATAGATCTAAACAATACGAAGAATTTGCCGCTGGTTTCATCGAGTTTGGATCTACGGTTAAAAAGTTATGGCTAATCTAAGATCAGGGACTAATCTGCTATTTACAGGGACTAAATGGTGAAGAAAACTACTGCAAATAGGTCCCTGGCCACATGGCGGCTCTTGGCTGGCCGAGCAGCGTCCGCTACGGAGACTATACGGCGAACGGCCGCCAAATTAGAAAAACAGCGGCGGCGGCTAACTAAATAAAAACTGACGCTCGGTTTAAATAAAACCGCACGGTCTAAAGGAAACCGACCGGTAGTTTTTAAAATAAAAATCGTGGTTAACCGCGTACCGGTTCAACAAAAAAACAACTAACCTAATCTAATCTAGGCCGTTGGTGTCCGATCTAATGGGCGAGGGTGGGGCGGCGGCTTACAGCGGGTGGTGGTGGCCGGCAATGAGCAGAGGACGGCGGCGCGACATCGGGTGATGGCGGGGCAGCGGCTACGGCAGTCCTCGGTGTCGGGGAAGAAGACGGGAGGTGCGGCGCGGCTTGAGCATCCGGATGGTGGCGTCGGGGCTCCTCAGGGGCGTCGGGGTCGGCGAGGCGAAGGTGGCGGCGCTCCGTGGGCTCCGGCGAGGTTGGGCGTCGTCGGGGCGTCGTCTCCGGTGGGACCTAGGCGAGAAAAAGATGTCAACAAGATGCGCGAGTTCACGGTGGCAAGATTGACGAAGGAACAAGGGCTCAGGGTGGTTTACTGGCAGTGGAATGCTCCGCCAGGCCCGTTCGGCCGGCGAGATCCAAGCGGCGACTGCGGGAGGTAGGGGCGGCATGGGAAGAAGCGGGACGGCGAGATTGACAGAGGGGAGCCCGGGGCATTTATAGGCGGGGGGAGGGCGTGCGGGTGCCGCGGATAAGCGTTATCCGCGAGGGCCTCGCCCGACGGTTGCGGGAGCGCGGTGGCGAGCTCATCCGAGCGGGGCAAGCGGGAGGTTGGGGGAGATGAGGTGGAGCGGGGCCCACCAGTCAGTGGCGGCGGCGGTAGCGAGCGAGGGCGGGCGCGGAGCGGTCGACCGGTGCGGGAGGTTTTGGGCGCTGGGGCGTTGGCCTTGGGCCAAATGGCCAACTGGGCCGGTTGGGGCGCTCCTGGGCCGAACCCAGTTTCGGTCCAGGCTGCGGTGAATGCGTGCATGCGTTTTTTTTAAACACCGAACACTAAAGTGGCCCTAAATAATTCAAATGAATTAATAAAAACACGACAATAATTTCTAAAATAACTACGTATTATTTAGAGCCTAATGAACATTAACTTAAGCATAGAACATTTTGAAAATAATTTTCCTAATGCTACTAATGCACTTTTTGCAAATAAAATAATTACCAAACAACTCCAAAACTTAAAGTAATATTCAAAATAAAATTTCCCACTCTTTTTATATTTTGAGGAAGTCATCTTATCCACTCTCATTTGTTTTTCTCGGGTGGAAAAATATTATTTGAATAATTCAAAAACTCCAAAATGCAAAGAAATATGATATGCATTGAATGATTCTATTAACATCCGAATTTAATAAAAATTGGGATGTTACAAACCTACCCCCCTTAAGATGAATCTTGTCCTCGAGATTCGGGTTGGCCAGCAAAAAGGTGTGGATGGTCCTGTCCAAGATCTTCCTCTCGTTCCCAAGTAGCTTGCTCCTCGATGTGGTGACTCCACTGAACCTTGCAGAACTTGATGATCTTGGTACGAGTGATTCTTTCTGCAGTCTCAAGAATCTTAATAGGTTTCTCCTCATAAGTCAGATCATTCTCCAACTGAATTGCCTCGAGTGGCACTGTATCTCTTAGAGGAATGTCCGCCATCTCTGCATGACACTTCTTCAGCTGGGAAACATGAAACACATCATGAACTCCCGACAAAGCCTCTGGTAATTCCAACTAGTATGCAACCTCTCCTCTACGTTCCAAAACTTTGTATGATCCCACAAATCATGGTGCTAACTTCCTTTTGACTCCAAATCTTTTAATACCTCGAAGTGGAGACACTCGAAGATATGCTCTATCTCCCACTTCATAGATCACTTCCTTGCGTTTAGCATCGGCATAACTTTTCTGCCTTGACTGGGCTATCTTAAGTCTGTCACGAATCAATTTAACCTTCTCCTCAGAATCCCTGATCAAGTCAGGTCCAAACAACTTGCGATCTCCAACTCCATCCCACATCAAAGGTGTCCTGCATTTCCTTCCATACAATGCCTCGAAAGGGGCCATCTGCAAACTGGCTTGGTAGCTGTTGTTGTATGAGAACTCTGCGTAGGGTAAGTTATCATCCCAACTAGACCCATAGTCTAGCGCACACGCTCTCAACATGTCCTCTAGAATCTGATTGACTCTCTCTGTCTGCCCATCAGTCTGTGGGTGGAAGGCTGTACTGAACTCTAGCCTGGTACCCAAAGTTTCATGTAACTGTTTCCAAAACTTTGAGGTAAACTGTGTTCCTCTATCTGATACGATGCTCCTGGGAACTCCATGCAGACATACGATCCTGGTCATATATATCTTTGCCAGCTTAGCACTTGTATAGCTGGTCTTTACTGGAATGAAGTGAGCAACCTTGGTCAAACGATCCACTATCACCCAAATGGAATCATAACCTGAACGGGTCCTGGGTAACCCCGTGATAAAGTCCATACCAAGTTTATCCCATTTCCAATCAGGTATCGGCAACGGCTGAAGTAATCCTGCTGGTTTCTGATGTTCTGCCTTTACTCTCTGACATACATCACATGTTGCCACATACTCGGCAATTTCTCGCTTCATACCGGCCCACCAAAAACTTTCCTTCAAGTCCAAATACATCTTAGTATTGCCTGGGTGTATCAAATATGGTGAGTCGTGAGCCTCCTGAAGAATCAACTTCCTGATCTCCGGGTCATTGGGTACATAGATACGTTGCTCAAACCATATGGTTCCATGTTCATCCTCACGGAATCCTTCTGCTTTCCCTTTGGTCATCATTTCTTTGATCTCAGCAATACCTTGGTCCAACTTCTGGGCTTCTCTGATTCTTCCCAACAAGGTGGACTGCACCTCGAGTGCGGCAACATAACCTCTTGGAACTATTTCCAATTGAAGGTCTCTAAGCTCATCACATAACTCCTGAGGTAAACCTCCTGCTGTAAGGGTATTAACATAACTCTTACGGCTCAAAGCATCTGCCACAACGTTGGCTTTTCCTGGATGATAATGCAGACTCATGTCATAATCCTTTATAAGTTCCAACCATCTCCTTTGCCTGAGATTCAACTCTTTCTGTGTGAAGATATACTTCAAACTCTTGTGATCCGTGTAAACATCACAACGATTCCCAATAGATAGTGTCTCCATGTCTTGAGTGCATGCACTACAGCTGCCAACTCCAAATCATGCATGGCATAGTTCAACTCATGAGGTCGAAGCTATCGTGAAGCATAAGCTACAACTTTCCCCTCTTGCATAAGAACACCTCCAAGTCCCTGACGTGAAGCATCACAGTACACCTGAAAGTCCTTGTGTACGTCAGGCAGGACTAACACTGGGGCTATAACCAAACGCTTCTTCAACTCTTGAAAGCTGGCTTCACACTCTTCCGTCCAAACGAACTTGGTGTCCTTTTTCAACAATGATGTCATGGGTCTGGCAATCTTGGAGAAATTTTCAATAAATCTCCGGTAATATCCTGCAAGCCCAAGAAAACGACGAATCTCGCCAACTGTGGTGGGTGCATTCCATTCCGTGACTGACTCTAACTTGGTAGGGTCCACTGCAATCCCTTCACGTGACACTACATGTCCAAGGAATCCGACTTCCTTCAGCCAAAACTCACACTTGCTGAACTTGGCATAAAGTTGATGTTCTCTGAGCTTCTCCAAAACTAAGCGCAGATGTTCAGCGTGTTCCTCCTCATTCTTGGAGTAAACCAATATGTCATCAATGAATACCACAACAAACTTATCCAGGAACTCCATGAATACTTTGTTCATAATGTTCATAAAATAGGCAGGGGCATTAGTCAAACCAAAGGACATGACTGTATACTCATAAAGCCCATACCTTGTGGTAAAAGCTGTCTTGGGTATATCCTTCTCACGAATCTTCAACTGGTGATAACCCGATCGAAGATCGATCTTGGAGAAAACACTAGCTCCTTCTAGCTGGCCAAACAAGTCATTGATCATCGGTAGGGGATACATGTTCTTGATGGCCACCTCATTCAAAGAGCGGTAATCCACACACATTCTCAAGGTTCCATCCTTCTTCTCCACTAAAAGTACCGGGGCTCCCCAAGGTGATGAACTCGGGCGAATATGCCCTTTCTCTAGTAACTCCTAAATATGTTTCTTGACTTCCTCCAAATCATTAGCAGGCATTCGATACGGCCTCTTGGAGATAGGCCCTGTGCCCGGCAGCAACTCAATCAAAAACTCAATCTCCCGATCTGGCGGCATACCCGGTAACTCATCCGGAAATACATCGGGATAATCCTTCACCACTGGTACTTCTTCCTGGACAACTCCCGTAAGAGAGTTCTCCTGAGTCCTCTTAGGCTTAAGCTTGGATACGTACTTGATCCTCTTCTTCTCCAGGGTGGTGAGAAAAATCGATCTACTAGCACAATCAATGTTTCCCTCATACTTGGACATCCAATCCATCCCTAGGATTACATCCAACCCTTGCGATTCTAGTATAATCATATCTATGGGAAAAACATGTCCCCCTATGTTCAAAGGCAATTGGAAACATCCCTGACTAGCCATAGACTCGGCTCCTGGGGAACTCACTAGAATGGGTGCCTTAAGAGCTATGGTAGGCAACTTATGTTTATCCACAAATCCCCTTGATATGAATGAATGCGATGCACCAGTGTCAAAAAGAATGAGTGCTGGAAATGAATTAACCAAGAACTTACCAATCACTGCGTCAGGCTGCTCATAAACCTCTTCCACATTGACATGATTCACATGTCCCTTACTGAAAGGATTGGGCTTCTTGCCTCCAGAATTCCCATTGCCATTGCCATTTCCATTCTGTGCCTCACGGCACTCATTGGAGTAGTGACCTGTCTTCTTGCACTTGAAGCAGGTGATGTGACTCAGGTCCTTCTTCATCGGTGTGGAAGAATTGAAATGCTGCTGATTGCCATTTCCTCCATTACCATTGCCCTGCTTGTGACCATGGTGGTTGTGTCCATTCCCTCCAAGATGAATGTGGCCCCCATGGTTATGGTGATTCCCTCCAAACTTGCTAGTGCCTGATCCAGAACTCCCTGAGTATGGGCTGTAGCGGGGTTTCTGTTGAACTCCCGAGTTATACTTCCCGTGACCGTACTTCCTCTTACGATTCTCCATCTGCCGGTGCTTGCCTTCAAGAATGATAGCCTTATCAACCAGCTCCTGATAGTCCGAAAATGTTGCCACAGTCAACTGGACTCCCAACTCATCGTTCAGTCCCACCAGAAACTTCTCCTGCTTGGCTGCATCGGTGGCCAAGTCCTCTGCGGCGTAACGGGCCAACTTACCGAACTCATCAACATACTGAGATACCGTGCGTCCTCCCTGGCGCAAGCTGCGGAACTCCTCCTTCTTCAGACTCATGGCTCCAGCTGAAACATGAGCAGTGCGGAACGCCCTTTGGAACTGAGCCCAAGTCACATTCTCCATGGGGTATGTGGTGGTGTAGTTCTCCCACCAAGCAGCTGCCGGTCCATCCAGCTGGTGGGCAGCAAACTTCACCTTCTCCGCATCATTGCATCCTGCCGTGGCTAGCTCCCTTCCTATCTTGCGGAGCTAGTCATCTGCGACAATCAGCTCCGTGCTGCTGGAGAACACGGGTGGGTTCAGCCTCAGAAAACGGGTAAGACTGTCAACCGGGGGTGGCGGTGGTGGGTTGTTGTTGTTGTTGTTCTGGTTCTGGTTCTGAATGAGCATCTGCATAAGAGCATTCTGTTGCTGGATCAATTGCGTAAGCTCCGGCGGAAAGTTGAATCCGGGGTCACGTCTTGGAGGCATCTGATGGGTTTCAGAGTGGATGAGGAGTTAGAATAGAACAAGGCCTAGCGAGTAAAATCACACTACCCATATGCACATGATAGCAATGAAACTTCAAATCACTCCAATTCAATTTCAAACAAAGAGGTTCACATGAATAATCAAACCTAAGGTAAGCCATGTCACAAGATTTGACAAGGTCTTACAAATGAAATAAAACTAATCGGATAACGAAATCGAATTCCTAAACTCTCATGGTGGTATAAAATCTAACTCTCATGGTGGTATAAAATCTAACTCTCATCAGATGAGGACCAGTCAACCATGTCGACATCGGGTGTCCTTGCATTGCTCTCCGTGTCGTCATCTCCGAGCTCATCATTTTGGTCCCTCTCTTGGCTGACATAGGCACCATATGAGTGATCCTCCTGGATGTTTTCTCCCTCATCCAGCTTCTCCTCGGCCTCCTCGAGCTCAAGCTTCAGGTCGTCGATCTTCTCTTGTAGTGCGTCCAGCTCCCCCTCGGGCTCGATGTGAGCGTCCTGGAGCTCCTCCTCTAGCTCGGCCTTGCGGGTCATGAGGTTCTTTATGACGACCATGTTATCGGACAGCTCCAGTTCCATCATACGAATGTGCTCCTCCATGTCCTGGATATGGGATGCTATCATCTCATCCTCCAGGGTACGCACCACATCTCCATCTGCATCGCGGCGTCCGTACATCACGAAGGAGGACCTCTTGAGGTCTTCGTCATACACCTCCCGAATGCGTACGAGAGCAATGTGAGCCGCGATACCCCTGCCCAAGCCCCATGTTGCGGTATCCACATGGAAGTCAATCGGCTTGGTGCGGTTTCCGAGTATGCGTCCGGGGATATGAGCATCGATCCTCCAATGTGTCTCCTCGGGCAGGGTGGCTGTGAAGGTTCCAGTGAATGTGGGAAGCCCAATCTTCAGGTGCTTCGTGATCTTCACCAGCTGCCTTCCAAAGGGCATGGTCTCATCGGGCTGCTCGAACTCAACAAGGGCGGACGACATCTACATTTTGAAAAAGAGAAGAAATTAGTATTGAAGCAGAGAAGGTACGAGAACAAAGGATATATATGGAAAATGAAAACTATAGTTTTTATCCTATGGCTTTTCTCCATTTCTATGGGCCGCGTCCTACAGTCAACGTGTGCTCTGATACCATCTTGTAGCGACCCGACTCGGTAAGAGTCGAAGTCTCTGTGCTTACCGTGCTAGTCCCTAGATCGACTTGCTAGCACACACACTACTCGATGAAATAACAGAAATAACACACATCTCTTTATTACATCGATAGTCCAGGAGCAATACATTTATTACAAAATAGGGCATAAAGCCAATAAGCAAATACTGCGGAAGCAAAGAAGTAAATGAGTCCAACTCCACGAGCAAGGTTGAGTGTAGAATGTCGACCTATCGCACCTTAATCCTCGTCGGATATATTTGCAACGTGATAAGTTGCAGCCAAATGGGTCAGTACATTGAATGTACTCGCAAGTCACATCATAGTGTAATGAACCTACATTTACATGCAGTTTGGCTGGTGGAAAGCTCTAAGTTTAGTTTTTTTGCATAAAGCTAGTTTTTTCCTTTTAGAAAAGATTGTTATTCTACTACTACACATTTGCATAGGATGAGTTGGCAAATCCAACTCCATCCGTCCCCAAGTTTCATTTAAAACCCAACTTTTTAATTAAAGGTGAGGAGATCTCCCAGCATTTCCACTACTAGATGCTCAAGTTGTCCGTAACCAGGGACACGGCTAATTGATTAGGTTGAAAACTCTTCAGAGGTTGTGCACTTTTCCCCACAAGACTCGACCACCTCCATGATCGGAAGATCGAGAGATAGCCTTTCGAAAATGTTCCCCCTTAACCCACGGATAGGCCGGTACACCTACGTCATTCTACATCTGCTAGCCCATCCCAGAAGGGGGCACACTAACTACTCAACTAAGCCAGAGCCCATATTGGCCTGTGGCTGCACACGTAAGCTTCTAGACATGGGAATACGATTGATCTCTTTGAGCCTGAGCGGACAGCCCACTAGTGGTGCACCACCATGGATTTCCCATGCGTGCCCCACTGTACTTCGCCACCATTCCTACAAGTTTCCGCCCAGGTAGTTCATTATTTAACTTAGGTCTTATTTACTACATTGTCACTCATCTCTCACAATGATCACTCCCCAATCCACGTCTACTTAGCATAGCAACATAAAGTAAAAAAGATGGTGACAAAGTTATATGGTTCCGACCTACCTCAATGAACTACTCGGTGAAAAGCAAAGTCATGTGGCACCAGTGTCCTACCATGCATTCCTACCGCAAAGAACTAAGTGCATAACAAAAACATAGGTAATGAAACATGATCAAGGTGCAACTTGCCTTGGTACTGCTGGTTGAATTCTAAAGACTAATAATATTCTGCTTCGCACTCTGGGCAATCTATCGCAAAGAAGATAAACAAACATAAGCAACATTCCAGAGACCAAAAGAACATGCATAGCAAAAAGTCTCGGAAAAACCAAATGAACATACAACACACTAAGCTAGTACAGAAATACTCTAAGTGCAAAACAACATAGGCCTATGGTTCAAAGAGTGATGTGAAATATAGTGCATACTATGCATACTAATAAAAATATTTAAGGGCAGATTCTAGTGTGTGAAAATTATTGTGACAAAGGTCCAGGTGATAGGGCTTTGCTACGGTGACAGTATGCAAAAAGAATCATCTTAATCGGAGCTACGGTTTGGGAGATATGGCTATTTGAAGTTTGAATTCGAATCTGAATAAATTCAAATTTTAATCTAACAAAAGTTTGCAAAAACTATGCTACTGGATAGATCTAAACAATATGAAGAATTTGCTGCTGGTTTCATCGAGTTTGGATCTACGGTTAAAAAGTTATGGCTAATCTAAGATCAGGGACTAATCTGCTATTTACAGGGACTAAATGGTGAAGAAAACTACTGCAAACAGGTCCCTGGCCATGTGGCGGCTCCTGGCTGGCCGAGCAGCGTCTGCTGCGGAGACTATACGGCGAACGGCCGCCAAATAAGAAAAACAGCGGCGGCGGCTAACTAAATAAAAACCGACGCTTGGTTTAAATAAAACCGCACGGTCTAAAGGAAACCGACCGGTAGTTTTTAAAATAAAAACCATGGTTAACCGCGTACCGGTTCAACTAAAAAACAACTAACCTAATCTAATCTAGGCCGTTGGTGTCCGATCTAATGGGCGAGGGTGGGGCGGCGGCTTACATCGGGTGGTGGTGGCCGGCGACGAGCAGAGGACAGCGGCGCGACGTCGGGTGATGGCGGGGTAGTGGCTACGGTGGTCCTCGGCGTCAGGGAAGAAGACGGGGAGGTGCGGCGCGGCTTGGGCGTCCGGATGGTGGCGTCGGGGCTCCTCAAGGGCGTCGGGGTCAGTGAGGCGAAGGCGGCGGCGCTCCATGGGCTCCGGCGAGGTCGGGCATCGTCGGGGCGTCGTCTCCGGCGGGACCTAGGCGAGAAAAAGATGTCAACAAGATGCGCGAGTTCACAGTGGCAAGATTGACGAAGGAACAAGGGCTCGGGGTGGTTTGCTGGCAGCGGAATGCTCCGGCGAGGTCCGTTCAGCCGGCGAAATCCAAGCGGCGACTAGGGGCAGTAAGGGCGGCGTGGGAAGAAGCGGGACGGCGAGATCGACAGAGGGGAGCCCGGGGCATTTATAGGCGGGGGGAGGGGGTGCGGGTGCCGTGGATAAGCGTTATCCGCGAGGGCCTCGCCCGACGGTTGCGGGAGCGCGGCGGCGAGCTCATCCGAGCGGGGCAAGCGGGAGGTTGGGGAGATAAGGTGGAGCGGGGCCCACCAGTCGGTGGCGGCGGCGGTAGCGAGCGAGGGCGGGCGCGGAGCGGTCGACCGGTGCGGGAGGTTTCGGGCGCTGGGGCGCTGGCCTTGGGCCAAATGGCCAACTGGGCCGGTTGGGGCGCTCCTGGGCCGAACCCAGTTTCGGTCCAGGGTGAGGTGAATGCGTGCGTGCGTTTTTTTTAAACACCGAACACTAAAGTGGCCCTAAATAATTCAAATGAATTAATAAGAACACCACAATAATTTCTAAAATAACTACATAATATTTAGAGCCGAATGAACATTAACTTAAGCACAGAACATTTTGAAAATAATTTTCCTAATGCTACTAATGCACTTTTTGCAAATAAAATAATTACCAAACAACTCCAAAACTTAAAGTAATATTCAAAATAAAATTTCCCACTCTTTTTATATTTTGAGGAAGTCATCTTATCCCCTCTCATTTGTTTTTCTCGGGTGGAAAAATATTATTTGAATAATTCAAAAACTCCAAAATGCAAAGAAATATGATATGCATTGCATGATTCTATTAACATCCGAATTTAATAAAAATTGAGATGTTACATTCTAATAGGGGTTTGGCCACTGGAGTAGGGGTAAAGTGTGGTACAGTTGGGCCTGTGTTTTCTGTGGCTGCTGATCTATCTGATTTAACACGTATCACTACCTTTTCCAAATACCTAGTTTGTACTCCTTGAAGACCTGCACTCACCCTCTTCCTTTTGGACACCTATTACGAAAGAACAACATTTGACTGGAAAAACATAGTGTGGAGACACATGGAATAGGTACAGAAAATGGATAGGTATGGCATATACTCATATATGATGCTTAAACTAAGCAGATGGTGTAACAAAGTAGAAGTAATGCAAGAGGTTAGAAGCAAAATATGTGCGACCAATACAACTTTGCAAAGTTAGAGCAAGCACCTTGATGGGTGAATAAGATAGGCCATCCTCCACCATGCCAAGTTTGTTAGGCAGTGGATCATTCCGCAATATTCCTCTCGTGCGCCAATTCTCATATTCATTTTGATAATGTTCAATATCTGACATGCATGAAAACATAAAAACAAGTGAGATTTTCTTTGTAATGCAGAAGTGATTCTAATCCAATACTGCATCGCTGTAAACCCCTTTGTGCTATCTCTGCAATTCTTTTAAAAGATGCCATGCATGCTGTAATTTGTTGTGTGCATTAATATAATGTGGCCTACTAGTCAACATATAGTAAAGAAGAACAAGTCGACCTGACCTGACAGATTCAAAATATACTAAGGGAGAACAACTCGACCTGACCAGTCGACCACAAGAGAAGAGTATCATCTTAAAGAAGAGCAGAAGAGCAAGCAGATTGAAGATATTTCAAGTCTTTTAATACAATGTCGGTTGGCCACCCATGATGAACCAGAGCGCACAGAGAAATACTATTCTTTCCGGTCTCTCCATATGTGGCTCACATGCATTTCGAAACTAAAGTAGGAACATTTAGCTAACCAATTAAACATCTCTCAGTTTTACTAATATCAGCAATAATATCAGATATGAATTTGTACAACTAAGCTTGTTTAGCTCGATGGGTGGAGCGGTGCTATTATGACAGGAACCACGTAGGCTGATTGTGGTCATCATAAAATGGGGAAAACATAAGCATGATGAGTACAGTGTTGACCGTGGCAGTGGGATGGCAGATCTGAAGCTGCAAACCGCGCAAAGAGTAGTTAGCAACCGATGTTTTCTTTGAAATAACAACTAAGATTTGGTATGGACAAGAAAGTACGGTCAACAAGTGACAAAGAAATGCAATTATGATGTCTCTCTATATGTCGCGACATGCATTTGGAAACTAAAGTGGGACCTTTAGCTAACCAATTAAACGTGTCGGTTAACTAATATCAGTATCATATCACAATCATATTTGAACAACTAAGCTTTCGAATTATGAGTGTTGTGTTGTTTAGCTTGAAGGGTGGAGTAATGCTGGTACGACAGAAAGCACCTACGTAGATCCCCGGGTACCGAGCTCGAATTCGCCCTATAGTGAGTCGTATTACAATTCACTGGCCGTCGTTTTAAAAATCGGGACTGGGAAAACCTGGACCACTGAATGGCGCACATGCTTTTCAAAACGAATATAGGAACATTAGGTGACCAATTAAACGTTCTCTATTTTAGTGATATGAGCATCATATCAGATTAGTATTTCAACACGTAAGCTCTGGGTTGATGTCTTGAGGAGCAGTGCTAGCACGACACGAAGCACCTACGATGATGGTAGTGAATATAAAGGGGGAAACCATAAAATTTACGAGTATAGTGCCCGTGCCATGGCGGATCTGAAGGTGCAAACCGGACAAAGCTACTTCGCAACCAATGTTTGCTTTCAACTAGCCACTACGATTTGGTACGGACAAGAAAAGTACAGTAAACAAATTATGATCTATTTTCCGGGTGAGATCAATAACTTAAGCACATATGGAAGAGTACCACCTCTCTTGCGACGCCGTGTAGGCCTATGCTGATACGTTGAGGGTGCTGCGGGTGCGATGGCTGTCGGCAGCGGGGAAGAAGACTTTAGACGGCAGACGGCCGGGTCGGGGGATATATCCTGTTGCCGTGGACGAGGCGGTCATAGGAGCGGCAACGGCAAGGTGGACGACGGCGCCGATGAAGCGAGAGGAGGCGATGAAAGGATGCTGGTCCAGCGCCGTGGATGAGAGATGTCCATCTCTTGCAGTGGACGACGGGGTAGGGGTAGCGGCTCTGGAAAGGTGGAGGATGGGGTGGCGGATGGAGGAGGCTGGCCGCAGTGCGGAGGTTGTCGTGCCGCCGACGGTGTATGAATGGGGAAATGGAGGGGAGGCGGGATCTCAAACTTTGGGACGTGCTTCTCTGAAATGGGTGAAAGTAACGAACTTATCCCCCGTTTAAAATTTCGGACATCATGTCGGTTGGGGATAGGACGGTAATCTCGCATCTCCCAAATATTTGCCGGTAACTATTTCGGGCGAGGAGAGGGTGTTTTGCCGCCCACGGTTGGAGCCCATGGTGTATGAACAGGCTGACAGGTAGGGCAGTTGTGTCACGTCTGATGGAAGTTACACATCTGCCCCTATTTAAAATATTAGCCTATATCGATTTCGGGCGAGGAGAGGGTGTTTTGCCGCCCACGGTGTATGAACGGGGCTGACAGGTAGGGCGGTTGTGTCACGTCTGATGGAAGTTACACATCTTCCCCTATTTAAAATATAAGCCTACATCAATTTCGGGGGAGGAGAGTTTGTTTTGCCACCCACCATGTATGAATGGGGAAATGGAGGAAGAGACACATGTCTTTTGGACGAGCTTGAATCAAATGTGTTTTGCCACCCACGTTTGGCGCCCATTGTGTCTGAATGGGCTCAGAGGCCGTCGTGTCACGTCTGATTGAAGTTACTAGTCTACCCCTATCGACAGCAGTGTAAATCCTGTCTTTAAGGATGTCAAGTGTCAGGGGTAGACAGTAATTTCCATCTCGCAAACACTTGCTTCGAGCAGCCCACAAATTATAGTGGGTGTTTAGCCGCTTCATTCAAAACTTGGGAGAATTAGTATTCACGTTTGCCCTGGGACCTGGCAAACTAAATTCAAATCCAATTTGTATTCGATTACGAATATCCACAGATAATTATATGTTTTGTTATTTATTTCTCCAAAACCACAACAAAGATTTATTCCACCTTTATATATGATTATGATTTAGAAATGCCGTGATCTTCGAATTCAGTAGGTTGGATACACTTTGAGTCAAATAGTTATTTCGTCCAATACAATATGCTCACACGACAAACTGTTCACCTTATACAACATGCAAGTACAATAATCTAATGAAAATTTCAACTGGTATCTAAAGAAGAACCGGGATTATCTTGGGCTTCAGATAGCAAAAACTGCAGAACCTCCACCGTCTTCAAATGCAACACTCTTACTTCCTCCAATTCTTGGGTTGCTTGCATAATGCGTGCCGCTAATTCCGTAATTTCCAGCCTCAAGATAAATATTACCTCATTCATGGCAGCCACACCATCTCTTTCTGCCTCTAGTAGAGCCTCAAGCACTATAATATCTGTGCTCAGACTGCTCTCCGGCGGTGTTGCCTCTGAACTACTACCATCTGGTAACATGGATGGCGCACTGCTTCCACAAATAGATTCTCGGGTTGTACATTGTGTCCTAGTGTGAACGGCATCCTGAAAGGTTTCCACTGAACATCAGTAAGAGATGGTTATCATATGATCCGGGCAATAAGCTTACATGGTAAACGACAAACGAATTATTGCCGAGCATGGCAAACTATATTTAAATTGTTCGAAGCAGCATCAGCCGAAAATAAATTAAAATGGTAAGATGAAACTAGGGATGTAAGTGGCAAATAAACGAAATCCGCCAGTCCCATCTAGTTAGTTTTTGCTACCTCCCTAGTTCATTTTCCTCAAAAAAACAAAAACTCTTTTGAACTATCATACCACTAGTGGACTTTAATCGAGATTAAACCGGACCCAGTTGACATCCCTAGTTGAAAGGGAGTGTACAACCACTATATTTAAGTTGCCAAGGCATCTAAGCAGTTGAAATAATCTGAGAAAGCACTTAATAGTGTGGCCTCATATAAACTACGAAGACAGTCTTGTGATGAAGTTGAGAGGAAAAGTTAAGGACTCAAATGAAATAGGCATGCATTTCTTTACAATAGTATAGCAGGCACTGCTGACATATTGGCCAACTCAGGTATAGCGTAACAACAAATAAGCATTCGAATCAAGCAATACAGCAAAGCAGACAACTGAACTATTTGTAATTCGGTAGGATTACACGTTGAGGGCACAAGCCAAGAAAGCAGCCCACTCGCATTACATTTCACATGTACTAAAACACACTGGCTTACCATATGTTGCTGTGAAGCCTAGCTGCTGTTGCAATGTTCTTTGAAGATATCGTCAGCATCCCGTGGTTGCAAATCTAGTTGTTGTAGTTTATTCTGCACCATATATTTAGGTAAAATTAATTTTAATCGGATGCACTGGTCCGAATTGATCATCAATGGTTCATCTAAACTAATGAAAGAAGGGTGTGTGCATACACGACAATACACCCTCCGATTCTTTTTACTTTGCGTATAACTTTTTCTCAGTTTTCTCGTATTAGTCTGCGCGTTGCCAATTCCTAGCGCTGGTTTCCTTTTGTGCCCCGCCCCATCCGCCTCTGCCCTAATTAATTGGCAAATTAGTCTAGAAAAATTAAACCAGTGCCCTCCTTGGTATGCGGGTCAAGAGTTATGCGCAGAGTAAATAGAATCGGAGGGAGTATATCTGCTTCCCTCTATTTTTATGCTTGTTTGATGTGCCAGCCCCAAAAGAACAAATATTTTGCTTGATGGGGTTGGCAGCTCCATAATTAATAGAAGCATCAAATTAGTCATGCAACTTGGGAAGATCAAGAACACACAAACAAGTAATGAACAGAGGCTCGGAGCAGTGATGTAATAGCTAGCATCAGAAAATGTAGGGTAAAACGAACAAAAAGCAGCGGAACCACATGCTAGTTTGCTGATGTGTAATTAAGCATAGAGAACATTAAGCAGTCTGATGGAACCAACAGGTGGCATCAGAACAAAACTAAAGCATATTAACTATATGTGCACTGGTATGTAATTTAGCACATGTAACATGTTCACTGCTAGAAGTATGGCCCTACAGGTGCAAGCAGAATAACGCGTCTCATGAAAAACTGAATGATGCCCTAAAGAAATTCAAAGGTGCGGTGCTTATGCTAGGAAAGTGAACGTAGGAACCGGCCGTTGGATAATAGTACCTGATTCTCGGTGGCGTATGGGTATCGTTGTCATACTTGATAGCTAAGGATCATCAATGGTGCTCGTGTTGCGGTTGAGTTTGGGTCGGCTGTCGCCATCGCTGAAGCGGCTCCGGTGCTACAGTTGCGGCGCCTGTCGACATACAAGAAAGCTCATTTGTGGTAAGTGAACAGTTGCACGATAAAGAGAAAAACCGAAGGAGTACAAATCGAAATAACCTGATGAGGCTGCGGCGTTGGTAAAGCAGGGCCGGTGGAGTTGAATATGGCGTCCGTGGAGTGGGTCCGGTGCAGTGGACGAAGGCTTTGGCGGGCGCGTTGTACAGTGCTTTCGGTGAGGCGGATCTGTTGCGGCGGACGATGGCTTGTATGAAGGGCTAGCGAAGGGGCGGACGAGGGAGTCAGTGAAGGGCCTACGCTGTGGTGGACGAGGGCGCTGGTTAAGCAGATCCGGTGCGGTGGACCATGATGGCGGTCAAGGAGATCTGGAGCGATGGACAAGCCAGTCGCTGAAGCGGCTCCGGTTAAGTGGTGAGTTGGCAGTTGGTGGTTCCAAGGTGCGGAAGGTAGATCCGGCGGGGTGTGAGGTCCACCGCTGCGGCGGAGGACCAGATTCGGCGGCTTCCCGTGGTTGGGGGTCGGGGAGGGGAAGGGGAGGGGCTCTAGGGAAGAATATTGGGGGCAAAGAGGGGAAAACAATGGAGTTACCAAAGCAGCCCTTTTCCGTTCATGTGGCAGGGGTAAAACAGGAATATCGCAGGGCTAAAATTTTGGGCGCGTGATATTTCGATGTGAGCGGGAAGTTTGAAAGCTTTTGGCGCCTAAAATTATAAGTATTCTGCTCTCGTACGGCCGACTATGATATCATGGCCGACAATTTGTTTGTTTTGCACGCAAAAAATGTGCAAGTTTTGAAAATCAATGTCTCCAACTCGAAACTTAGATTGTCCATTCAATTCAAATATGGATCATTGAGCTACTACAAGCAAATACCATCATACGGTCCAATTCAAATGAAATTCCAAATGTGTTTATCCTAAATATGATGACAAAAGCAAAAATGTTTATGTGTATGAATGAAGTGGATGATTATAAAGTTTGAACATGCTCGTATGTGTATATCTCTAGGTTTGATATATGAATTTGAAATCATGAAATTCCGGCTTAAAAAATGTACCTCCGTTTAAATGAATTACAAAAGCTAATGATGGAGTCGAATTCCAAAATTCCAATCTTAGGTTTGTAATTCTGGTACATCAAGGTATATCATGCATGTTCGAAACACACGAGCACATTAACACCCCTCTCTCTTGTAAAGTCCGGACCCCAACATAGGTCTCTATCACTTTGTCTCTCGGGCATGCACACAAGTCTCTAGGTCTCCCGCTATCTCTCTTACCCAAGCACACGCACTGTGTAGAGTGTATATTTCCCATACACACAAAATGTTGCCCCCAAACGTCTATCTCCCTAATTATGTGGTTCTCGCGCACTCACCTCACACACCACCCCCACTACAAACAAGCACACTTTTTCTCCTTGTGCACCACTCTCCTCTTTCTATCTCTCCCACATGCGGACCCGCCCCAGCTCCTTCCCTGTATACATATATGTCGTGACTCTTTGCATAGCTCCCTAATGTATAATCGTTCTCGATTTCACACATTGTTCTCTACACCATCTATTCTAGCTCTCTCATGAAGTCCCTATCACACACACGATGACTCGCTTCCCTTGCGTCTCCGTTCATAGGCCAATTTCGGACAACATCAACATTGTCTCCCTATCTATACGCCATTTATGGACACAAACAACCCCTCTCGCCCCCTCTCTTCCTCTCTCTCTCTCTCCATCGCTAGCTCTCTCTTTATCTCGCTCTCACACCCCTCTCCCACACACACTCGATGTCTCTTCCAAATAGTCTGCTCCCCCCGCCCGCACCCGTGCTATCTCGCTACTACACATGTCACACCATTCCCCCTTCCCTTGTACTAGGTTTACATCATCAGTGGTCTCTCTACTCCACATACACTCTCTCCCTCTCACACACAAACGCGTGCACAAACACATAGACACGCACAAACACCCATTTACCTGGATCCTCATCTCTCCTCATGTCTGCATGTGTATCTCACACACTCACTCACTAATTATGTATATGTGTCTCCACGTTACACAACACAAAGCCCCATGTACATGTCTCTCTCTATCCTCCACACACATAGACACAAAGAATCTATTATCATTGCCTCAGTCTCTAACATATCAAACATGCACTCTCTCTCTCTCTCGCAAACACGCTTGTCGGTGTCAAAACCGGCGGATCTCGGGTAGGGGGTCTGGAACTGTGCGTCTAGGCGGATGGTAACAGGAGGCAGGGGACACGATGTTTTACCCAGGTTCGGGCCCTCTTGATGGAGGTAAAACCCTACGTCCTGCTTGATTTATTGTTGATGATATTAGTATTACAAGAGTTAATCTACCATGAGATCGGAGAGGCTAAACCATAGAAGCTAGCCTATGGTATGATTGTCTCTTGTCCTATGGACTAAACCATCTGGTTTATATAGACACCAGAGGGGGCTAGGGTTACACAGAGTCGGTTACAATGCGAGGAGATCTACATATCCGTATTGCCAAGCTTGCCTTCCACGCCAAGGAAATTCCCATCCGGACACAAGACGAAGTCTTCAATCTTGTATCTTCATAGTCCAACAGTCCGGCCAAAGGATAGAGTCCGGAGTCCGAAGACCCCCTAATCCCGGACTCCCTCAGTAGCCCCTGAACCAGGCTTCAATGACGATGAGTCCGGCGCGCAGTGTTGTCTTCGGCATTGCAAGGCGGGTTCCTCCTCCGAATACACCACAGAAGAATTTGAATACAAGGATAGTGTCCGACCCTGCAAAATGAGTTCCACATACCACCGTAGAGAGAATAATATTTCCACAAATCTAATCTGCTGACATGTTTTGGCAACATGACATCATGCCATGCCCCGGCGATTATTCGAACCGTTTTTCTTCAACTAACTCCGCACATAACGCGAGGCAGTTTCCTGACACATTTTGTCAAAGCAGAGATCGTATTCCCCTAATTACGGGATTCTCATCAATACGGTCGTGGGTAACCCAACCGTGCCTAGGACTCCTAGATTTTAGGCAAGTCCCAAACGGCCACTAGGAGGACGCTTGATATTCACCCTCTTTATAAAGGGACAAGGCTTTTACTTTTTTCCCTCCCATGCTCAATCGAATCATTCCCCCGCCTCGAGTTCTAACACCCAAAGCCCAGGTCAGGTGCTTTGGACCTTCAATCATGTCCGGATCTAGCCTTCAAGGCCGGTGGATGCCCTCCTCCGTTACGGAAGAGGATATCAAGAAGTTGAGGGAGGCCAGATACCTGACCGCCAAGGTTTCGCATCGGCTGCCTGCCCGAGGGTAGGTCGTCCCTACTCCCGAACCCAACGAGAACGTTGTGTTCATCTCCCACTTCCTCCGAGGTCTAGGCCTCACTCTGGATCCCTTCGTTAGGGGTTTGATGTTCTATTACGGGCTAGATTTCCACGATCTAGCCCCGGACTCCTTTCTCCACATCTCAGCATTTATTGTCGTATGTGAGGCCTTCCTCCGCATTACCCCTCACTTCGGCCTGTGGCTCAAGACCTTTAACGTGAATTTGAAGATGGTCGAGGGGTAGCATGTAGCGTGCAGAGGCGCATTAATAAGCAAGATCGCTGGAGCTCCATGGCCAAAGGGTTCCTTTCCAGAGGTGTCCAGATTATGGCAACGGGAGTGGTTTTACATCACAACTCCCAGAAGTGCCAAGTGGGTGGTTGTCCCTGCTTTCCGCTCGGGCCCTCCACCACAACTGATGTCATGGATTAGCAGAGGGCTGAGCTGGGGTCCAGCCAAGGACGTGCCTATATTGCAGAGCCGCATTCAAGATCTCTTCGAAGGAGATTTCAGTCTGGTTACGGTGGTGCAAGTCATGCTGGTTCATCGAGTCCAGCCTTGCAAACGCCGGCCCCTCCGCATGTGGGAGTTCAAGCCAGAAGGAATGCACACTATTCAGAATTTCCTCGGCTTGACGCACGAGGAGATGTATAAATCATTCTTCGGACCACAAATAGAGTGTCCAGATACTACCGAGGACGTGGGCCTGAGCAGCAACCGCACCGCCGACCAAGTAAGTAATCCTCTAGCCGAACACACCGTCTTTCATTTATCATGACGTCATTCTGAGAAATCGCTCTTTGACCAGGACTGGCTAACAAAGGCGAAAATGATTCGGTGTTCGGCCCCCCTTCCTAAGGGTTTGGACAATCCGGTACTGGAAAAGATGCTTGAGCTAGCACCTTACTCGGAGCCCTCAAAGGAAGATTAAGGGGGGAATAATGAGGGCGAAAGAGGGCCCCCATCGCTACCAATTCCAACCGAGGGAATGAGCGCCTCCATGAAGGAGGATAACCAAGGGCAAGAATCTGACCTTCTCTCGCTTCGGGGAAGGAAGAGCACTGCCTCTGAAGATCCGGAAACCAAGGTTTCCAAATGGGAGAAGAAATCTCCACCAGAGGGTCCTGCCTTGGAGGGTGCTCTTGCCGCACAAAGTCCGCGCGAAGATCAGCCCTCTAAGGAGCTGTAAGTAATCAAAATGTACTTTAATAGTGAAGATATACTACCTTACCTCTGAGGAAAATAACCGAAGCATTTATCTTGCAGTTCGGATCTTATACCTTCTCAGCAGAGCTCGTCTTCGGGGGATCTTCTTCTGGAGATGATGGAGAGCAAAGCGCCTCCCCCGGACTCCCCCGCTCAAGAAGCGGGCGACCTTGAAGTGTCGTCACGGAGGGCCTCACCGGATCAGGTGAGGCCAGAAGATAATCCTATGGTCGCCCGAAGTCCCCAGTGTCCGGCACTTGAAGAGAGCAACCAAAAGAATCTGGCACCGTCTGTTATGCGGTCGGACGCACTGAGGGATCTGCTAGAGCGAGCGACTATCTCAGAAGAACACCGTACATTGATGGGTACGGTGATTGAAAGGATTTCGTCCGCCGAAAGCGGGTTGCATGAAGCCTTTATGAGTCTACTGACGGGTTTTGAGGTACGTGAAATGATATACATGTGTGATAGTACCGCACATTTTAGGTCTGCCCTGTGTAGATAGTAGCCCCTGAGACTCTGGTTGTCATCGAGAACGGCGGCAAACAGAGGATCATAGTCCCAGGTAATAACCAGACCGCCTTCATGTGCAGGTGGTTGAAGCTTCGATGGCTAGCTGGACTTATGGGTTTGCCGAACTAAAGCGACAACTGGATGCGGCAGATGCCGACATCGAGCTTGTTAACAAGCGGCTCGACGAGGCACAGGGTAGGTGATTTTTCTGGTGAATGTCACATAGTAAGAGCAGCGTGATGCCAGTATCTTTAATATGTTGTGACTGCAGATGGAGCTGCCACCGAGGAGACCCTTCAGGCGGAGCTTGCCCAAGCCAAGGAGCAAGCAAGGAGTAATAATGCGGCCTCTTTGAAGGCGGCCGAAGAGTTAAGAGCCGAGAAGGCCGCGCATAGCGAGACCAAAGAAAAAATGGCCATGATGACTGTAAAGTTGAAAGACACTACTGACCGCTGCCAGCTTCTTGAAGAAGAAAACCAGGAGAAGGCGATGGACCTGGAAAAGGCCATGATGGCGACCAAAGACACCCGCTTTGCAATGAGAGCGAGGAAGGAAGAGCTGCGTGAAGCCAGGGATATTGTGGCTGGAAAGCCTTTTATGCTGCGGAGGAAGTTCGGAGATCCGCGGTATGCCCCTCTGGATTGGCTGTGGAGTTCGGTAGACGCATATCTGGACTTGGCGGCGAGCGCTGTCGATGCGGCCGAATACTTCCAAGATTAGACGGATCGTGAAGTGGACAAGCTGTTCTGGTTGGAATTCAATGTTCCAGAGCATCCGCTCCCATTGATTGATCAGCTTGCCGAATGGGTCAAACTCAATAGATTGTCCGGACTCGCCATGCGGTCCGTCGTAGATCACCTGTGGCCGGAAAGGCCAAAGCCGAACAGCTATTTCAGCTTGGTGCAGTAGTTCCTTGGTGCGGTGCCGCGTATTAATGCGATGAAGAGGTCGGCGTGCATAGAAGGCTCGCGGATGGCCCTTGCCCGTGTCAAAGCATACTGGGCGGAGATGGATGCCACTACTGTTGCGGCACAGGGTTTGGCCATAGGCCGAGTGGCTGCCGAGCACTATTTCGAAGAAGTTCTCGAGGGTGCTCGTTTGATAGAGGCCCAGTGCTCGAAGAATATTATGTTTGAGTGACATGTATTCCCATTGTAAAAATAATGTTTATGAAATTTATTAAGGCTGTATTTATACTTTTGCCTGAAAGTAATATGATGCCTCCTGTGCGGTCGTTTATGTATATATGTATATAACCTGAAAGATTGCAGTCGTCGGCTTCAACCCCCACGCATATAATGCGGAGGTGTTCGCAGAAGACGCGTGTTCGCACTTAATCCAACGTCTTGGTCCTATTAAGGAGGTGATAGCGCAGCGAACGAGGCAACCGGACTAAATGCTTTAACACTTTCACTTAGCCATAGGAGTTTGACGGTGGGGCTACTATATAGCCCCCGGTGGCTCCGCACTCTCCCGAATTCGGGGTGCGTACATGCCTGGCTGGGAAACGGCCCTTTGTTAAGGCTGAGGAATTCTAACATTCCGATAGGTCATCGAGTGGTTGACCAGTCTCATGCTATATCATGACAGTCAGTTTTCGGCTTTCTCTACTGAGGTGCTCGTCCGGATGAACCGGGGCACAATCACAGTAGTTCTCCTGGTGCCGCCTTAGCCGATAGAGTAGAACGTAAGGCAGCAAAACACAAGAGCCAGGCAAACCCAACATTTGACCAAAGACATGATTCGGAGCTGATGCATATAAGGCCAAACTCGCGACGTTGAACACTCCCTAAAGTATTCGGTCTTTATGGTGTAAACCGGGCCTAAACAGTGCCCTTTGTAAGAAGCCCCTGATGTCCAGGTACGTGCATTGTTCTGACGTGGCCACATGCCAAGACGTCAGCATCCTTCTCAATGGTACTGAGAATCCGAGGGATGTGTATCAACAAGAGACAGTAAAAAAGGTTGACGCATGGTCTTAATCTAAAAATAATCCTTAGAACGGGTCCCTGCTGCACGTCTGCGCCTGTGTCTCTGTTGTGCCGTATCCTGGACGGGTGTAGCACAATGGTCATCTGTAAAAGATAGGAACTTAGGTGAAAAGTTGTCGTGCAAAAAGGTAGGTTTAAAGAAACCATGTACAATTCAAGATGAGTAAAAATTGCCACTTGTCTGCACGCGTTGAGCCCCTTGTATTTGTAATAGGGGTGTGGCCATCAAACCTGTATGAAGTACATATAGCTGCGTCGGACTCGTCTAACCGTGTCCATAGTCTTGACGACCTATCGAGCACTTTAGTTGGTGAGGCCGTTTTTGTGTGCGGCTGCCAAGGCAACCACACTCTCTTCAGCGCGCAGGGATCGCTCAATATTTCCATTTACTGTAATGATGCCACGTGGACCGGGCATCTTAAGCGTGAGGGAAGCGTAAGGCGGTATTTCATTAAAGCGAGCGAAAGCTTCGCGTCCAAGTAGTGCTTGATAGCCACTTTGGAACGGAGCAATGTGGAAGGTTAAATTTTCACTACGGAAGTTATCAGGGAAGCCGAATATAACCTCTAGTAGCAGGGAGCCCATGCAATGAGCCCCTGGGCCTGGCATTACTCCTTTGAAGGTAGTATTGCTGTGGAAAATTTTCGTTGGGTCTATCCCCAATTTGCGGATTGTGTCCTGATATATCAGGTTTAGACTGCTGCCACCGTCCATCAGGACTCGTGTGAAGTGGTATCCGTCAATTATTGGATCTAATACCAAGGCAGCCCATCCTGCGTGCCGGATACTTGCCGAGTAATCCTGATGAACGAAGGTGATCGGTTGAGATGGCCAGTGGCAAAACTCCACGGTGATAGGCCCTTGGGCATATTTATCTAAGAGTGTCGCTTTGTTTCTCCCCTTTATCATGTGTAACACGTTTACTGTTTTGACTTCTGGTGGAAATTTCTTCTGTTCCCCAGTGCTTTGCTTGCGAGGCTCATCCTCGTCTTCGCTTGGTGTATCCTGCCCCTTGTGTTCGGCATTGAGCTTGCCGGACTGCTTGAAGACCCATCATTCTCTATGGTATGATTTGCAGGTTTATCGGGGGTGCTATGGATCTGACATATTTGGTCCAGAATTTTGTTTAGGCTGTACAGTTCATCTCTGGCGCCTTTAGAGGACGGCTTTTGCTGACCTGGCCGAGAGCTTCTGAATCCGGCGTTTACCGCCGTGCTCTTCGGGATGTCTTCTTTATTCTGGCGCTTATTATTTTTTCCGCGTCGTGATTTCCCGTTTCCATATCTAACTTCGGATGTACTTGGGTCGCTGGTGCTGCATCGGGCTAGCCAGCTGTCCTCGTCCGCGCAAAAGCGGGTCATGAGGCTTGTTAATGCTGCCATTGTTCTCGGCTTTTCTTGGCCGAGGTGTCTGGCTAGCCATTCGTCTCGGACACTGTGTTTACAAGCTGCCAAGGCTTCGGCATCCGGACAGTCGACTATTTGGTTCATTTTAGTAAGAAACATGTTCCAAAGCTTTCGGGCTAACTCTCTGGGCTGTTGAGTTATATGACTTAAATCATCTGCATCTAGAGGTCGGACATAAGTCCCTTGAAAATTTGCCCGAAAAGCGTCTTCGAGCTCTTCCCAGCTTCCAATGGAGCTTTCGGGGAGGCTTTTAAGCCAGTGCCGAGCTGGCCCTTTGAGCTTGAGGGGGTAAGTACTTGATGGCATGGAGATCATCTCCTCGAGCCATATGGATATGGAGGATATAGTCGTCAATCCAGACCCCAAGGTCTATTGTTCCATCGTATGCCTCTATGTTTACGGGTTTGAATCCCTCTGGAAATTCGTGGTCCAGCACCTCATCGGTGAAACATAGGGGGTGTGCGGCACCCCTGTATCTGGGTGTACCATGATGTTCGGATGTTTGTTGTGTTGCATCGTATGCTGGAGCGCGCTTGCGTGGTCCATAGATGGATCTGGTTGTGCCGTCCTTTTGATGTGAGCCTTCGCGTGGATCGCGTATTGGCTTATGTGCGGCATTGTTTGCCGCTCTATGTTGGTCGTGAGGTCGTCTATGCGGCCAGATGGCCGTTTTAATTTTTGGTTGCGGGGGATCTAAGGCCTCCTCATCGAATTCAGGTAGCAACTTCCGCTTCGGGTAGCTCTTGGTGGGGCGATTACCGCCTTACTTCACTGTTGTGTTGAGTACTTTACTCCATCTGATTCTGAGTGTGTCTTGCGCAACCTTCAGCCTTTGCTTCTGCTTTTTTAGACTCCTCGCAGTGGCAACAAGCCTTTGACGGGAATTCTGTTGCTCCAGGTGTCTGTCCAGTGTGATGTCGTCGGGACTATTATCTTTGACAGAGTCGGGTTGTTCGGTTTAATTCTCCATGTTGCTGTGGTCCGGCGATGGTTCACCCTGCTCTAACGCTGGGTCTATATGATCGTTGTTTCTACCGAGGCGAGATTTGGAGCGGTGCTTACGCCGCCGCTTTGACTGCTTCTCGAGGGGACAACCCTTTGTTGCGTCCTTCCGTTCCTCGTCGTCATTTTCTTTTGGTGTGTCCACCATGTATACGTCATGTGATGAAGTGGGCATCCAGTGCCCTGTGGGTAGTGGTTCCTATTCGTCTCCTACATCATCGTCCATACCGTCGATGTCTTCGGAGTCGAAGTCGAGCATGTCGGTTAAGTCATCGACAGTGGCTACTAAGTGGGTGGTGGGTGGGCGACGAATTTCTTCGTCATCCGCATCCTAATCCTGCCGGACATAGTTCGGCCAGGACTCTCCTGACAAGGAGAGAGACTTTAATGAATTCATTATGTCGCCGAAGGGCGAGTGCTAAAAGATATCCGCGGAGGTGAACTCCATGATTGGCGCCCAATCGGATTTGATAGGCGTAGGCGGTTTGGAGTCCGTGGCCAGGGAAGGATCCGGCAGTTCGGCAACACGGCTCTCGTGAAGGGTAAGGTCGATATTCGGCTCGATCGCCGCTGAGGATATGGCCTCCGTGACGGGATCTATCCACCCGTCCATGGATGGCACAACTGGCTCCGAATTGAGGCTCGGAGCGGCTGCTGGTGCGATCTCCTGAATACGGTCCGATGGTAGAGCTAAATTGTACTCATCGTGACCGCGTGGCGCACAAGGCAGGGGCTCGAATCTGTCGAAGATCAAGTCTCCGCGGATATCGGCCGTGTAATTTAGGCTTCCAAACCTGACCTGATGGCCAAGGGCGTAGCTTTCGATCTTCTCAAGATGGCCAAGCGAGTTGGCCCGCAGTGCGAAGCCGCCGAACACAAAGATCTATCCGGGGAGAAAAGTCTCACCTTGGATTACATCGCTATTGATGATAGGAGTCATCAAGCCTAATGGCGACGACACAGAGGAACTCTCAATGAAAGCACCAATGTCGGTGTCAAAACCGGCGGATCTCGGGTAGGGGGTCCCGAACTGTGCATCTAGGCGGACGGTAACAGGAGGCAGGGGACACAATGTTTTACCCAGGTTCGGGCCCTCTTAATAGAGGTAAAACCCTACGTCCTGCTTGATTTATTCTTGATGATATGAGTATTACAAGAGTTGATCTACCACAAGATCGGAGAGGCTAAACCCTAGAAGCTAGCCTATGGTATGATTGTCTCTTGTCCTACGGACTAAACCCTCTGGTTTATATAGACACCGGAGGGGGCTAGGGTTACACAGAGTCGGTTACAATGGGAGGAGATCTACATATCCGTATTGCCAAGCTTTCCTTCCACGCCAAGGAAAGTCCCATCCGGACACAGGACGAAGTCTTCAATCTTGGATCTTCATAGTCCAACAGTCCGGCCAAAGGATAGAGTCCGGAGTCCGGAGACCCCCTGTCGGTGTCAAAACCGGCGGATCTCGGGTAGGGGGTCCCGAACTGTGCGTCTAGGCCGGATGGTAACAGGAGGCAGGGGACACGATGTTTTACCCAGGTTCGGGCCCTCTTGATGGAGGTAAAACCCTACGTCATGCTTGATTGATATTGATGATATGGGTGTTACAAGAGTAGATCTACCACGAGATCAGAGAGGCTAAACCCTAGAAGGTAGCCTATGGTATGATTGTATTTTATGGTTGTTGTATATGTTCTATCGACTAGCCTGGCCTCGGTTTATATAATGCACCAGAGGCCTAGGATAACAAGAGTCCTAGACGAATACGCCGGTGGGGAGGAGTCCTTGTCTTGATCACCAAGTCTTGTGGAATCTTCCATGTATGCGGTAGCTGTGCAAACTGGCCCATGAGTATACGGCCATGGGGGTCCTCGGCCCAATCTAACAGATCGGGAGACGACGTGGTGAGTACCCCCTAGTCCAGGACACCGTCAGTAGCCCCCTGAACCGGTCTTCAAGTTAGGGACGCTCCTCGATTCTTCCGAACTGTTCTTCATCTTCGGTTGTCGGTCTTGAAAACTGGTTCAACAAATCTTCTCATCTTCGATCTTGAGGATCGCCAAAATGCATTCGACAAGTTTATACGTCGGGTATCCGAGGAGCCCCTTTAAGCTTCCGGCCTTTATCAATGCCTTGTTATTTTTATGCCACACCTCGGGTTTTGAAGTTGTTCCCGGGAGGCAGTGTCCTCTTGCGTCCGAGCTCCAACGCTGGACTGCTTTCGAGGTATCTTTTGCAGCCGAGCACCAATGTCAGACTGCTTCCGATCTCCAACGCCGAAATGTATCCGAGCTCCAACGCCGGACTGTGTCCAAGCTCCAACACCGAAATGTATCCGAGCTCCAACGCCGAACTGTGTCCAAGCTCCAACGCCGGACTATATCCAAGATGTCATAGATCATCTTGGTCCAATAGAGTTGAAGGAGTTTAGCTGAGCTTAATGCTGGAAATGCCCTCTATGGAGCCAGCCACTAGCGCCCGAGCTTTATGCCGGACTGCTTCCGAGGTGGTGCACCACCCCGACTGTGGGCCAATTTTTTGTCAATATTTTTGATTGGTGCAATTTATTCTCTGCCGAGATATATAGCTAGTAGCCCTCAAGGTGTGTATCGGTCTAAAACCCGAGATGCACCTGAAGGATGACATAAGACCGCTGATCCCAGTAGCCGCTGAGACTCAGGTTGATTTGCAAAATTGGTCTGAGGATCAACTCCTAGCTCAACAGAATACTTCAGGACACAAAAAGCGGTGTGCAAAGTCCTCGAGACTCAGGTTGGGTGCGGCCGACCAACCTGAGGATCATAATCTCCTCGAAAACTATATTGCACTTAAAATTTTCTGCACTGGATTGCCAATGCAGTAGCCCCCGAGACACTGGTCGGGTGGCAACACCAGATCAGGGGATCGATGTGCCCCTTTAATATTTGTAAATAATAAGCCCGAAGCCCAGTAGCCCCCGAGCCTTAATGCGGGCACGGGTGGCCGTATTAAGGATTAATATCCATAGTAAAATCACAAATTATGTGTAATGACTCTTTTACGTCATTAATGCTCGGATCCGCATTGTACAAAACTTTGTTGACCGACCATCGGCTTCCACCTCCTCGGCCAATAGCCGAGGAGTGTTTGTCCTACTTTATAAAGCCTTTATGAGGGCAAAGATTTACAACAAACAAGACAATCTGGCCATACGGTTTTATAAACAAAGGTACACAGAGAGATATGTTATATTACTGTTTAACAGAAGAAATGTCTTCCAAAAAAATAGTCCCGCTATCGGTTCCTTTCTTTGGGTTGTCATGCTAAGCATGATCATGAAACCTCAGCTCCAATGTAAGAGCAAAATATCGAGGATTTAGTTTGGGAGGCCAGTTAATAGCCCCCGGTAGTGTTCGGCGACAGTCAAGGTCAAGCCGTAAACACTTCGGCCATTGTTATGAATGGCCCGTCATTTAACACCATCATCGGATCGCTGACCAATTTACGCTTATTGTGACAGTCAGTTTTCGGCTTTCTCCACTGAGGTGCTTAACCATGTGAGCTGGAAGCACAATCGCAGATGTTCTCCCTTTCCACACCTAGCCGACCAAAGCGGAACGTAGGAAGCAAGCGCAGGAGCCAGGCAACCCAACTATTGACCGAAGACACAATTCGAAACCGATGCATATATAGCAATATCCGAGAATGTTTTTGCCGAATCTCTAAAGGTGTCTGGCGTTGCACTGCGAGACTTGTGCTGAAAACACACAAATAGTTTAAAAGTGCCATAAGCTTGGAAAACCAAAAAACGTCAGTAAAAACTTGACGTCCGAACAAGATCAAGTGTTCGGTGCCAATCCGAAAATTGGCCTTAGCAAAAGAAGTGATTCTGTCGTGCTTTAACATGATACATCCTATCTCAAGACTTCAAGCGGGTAGCCTACGGCTGCAGCCTCCTATCCCGAAGGCGGAGTGCTTCTCGTTAGACCAGTTTAGCGAACTAAACTCGAGCGGTCACTAGAGAGAAAATGGGTTATCTGGCTATTGACCACACACTCACGTCGAAAAAGGAGTGATAGAAAAAGACTTTGCAACGACCAAGAAGAAAACACATTTACTATAAAATAGCTCATATAAATTTTAAGAGCCCCCAAGTGACTTGGGTAAAAGAATGATTGCATGTAACGAAGTACTTATATCATATCTATGTTCAACCGAACTTTAAACGCGTCTTAACCGACCGTCGGCTTCTCCCTCTTCGGTCAAGGACCGAAAAGTGTTATGTACTTCATCTGTCGAGAATATCGACAGTGTTTCCAATAACCAGGCAATCAGGCCATAAGGCTGTAACAGACAAAGCGCGTTCAGGGAACTTATGCTATATTACTGCGAAGTGTAAAAGCATCTTCGAAGAAAATAGTACCCCCACCGATACCTTTCTTCGGTGCTCATTGTTATTATGAGACTTGTGCAATAGATTTTTTGTACTCATGAGTTCCGTTGTGTGCCGACCATCATTGAAAACTATAAGAGCACAAGCTTTCGGCTTCACCCAGTCTGAGGTCCGGCTCGGATGACCCGATCGTGACAATCGCAGAGGTGCTCCCTTTACTCCCTAGCCGAACAATCGGGAACGTAGGGGTAAACACAGGAGCAAGGCAACCCAGCTTGCAAATCGCTTAAGTCAATATGGTGCATATTGTGGCATAATACACGAACAAGGAACGAAGCCGTACAAGTATAATCATATGTAAGAGGAAAAGCTTCATAAAGGAAGACCCCAAATAAACGGGGTATTTGAATATGTGTGTCACAAACAAAGTTTGGACAAGGAAATTTTTTACAAGCAACTTTTTCCCAAAAAAGTATAATGCTTGGTCGAACCGAACACAAGTTAAAAATTAAAACTTTGAGCATGAAAGCGACTTAGCTAGTTAATGTGTTCGGCATTGATGACGCGGTCCGAGCTTGATGCGGGACAAGGTTCCATCCCCCAAACCGGTCCTGAGGTGGCGGAGCGGAGAGCTCGACACGCCGAAGGGGTGACATAGCACGGTCAATGCAGACCGGCAGAGTGATGCCGAAGTCCCCGGATCATTTTCCTGTGCACAAAAAGTAGTGCAAACCGGAGATAACAGTAATAACAATAATTAAAAAATCATTGCATAATAAATAATTTATGCAAAGTGAGTAATAAAAGAAATATGGCCTGGCACCGAAGTCAATGTCGATGTAGGGCGTCGGCGTGATGCGGTAAAGGCGTGGCAAAGCCTGAATTCACAGGTCGGTCCGAGTTCCGGATGAGGCGTTTGCCGGACTATGTACGGAAACTGACCGAACCACCACGCGACCATCGTTAATGCGGCCATCATTTGATAGACCTGTGTACAGATGATGGACAAACCAGAGTAATCATTCCTTGGGAAAAATAAACCCAAACAAGCAAAAAATACTAGGACTAATAGCACCTGGTTTATTTGTTCTATCAATCCGAAGAAAGCTGATTCCCAAAATTGGGACTCGATCCGCACACCCATTGCCTGATGGGCGATAAAGCAACGGTATGGCAATGCTGGCAAAGGTTGGCTCGCCGAGGCAAAGCCCTCGGTCCAGCTAACGTGACGGAGTTGGTCAGCTAGTGACGCCGAAGTGTCCGGAGTAGGTTGATGAAGAGATGGCGAAGCCCCTGGTCCAGCCGAAATGTCGAAGCCTCGATGTCAGCCGATGAGTCGAAGTAGGTCGGCATGATGGACACCAGCTGGAAGAAGCAATAGTGAGGCCCTGTCGACGCAGGTCGTGACGTGGTCGATGCCGGTGCTACGTCTTGAGCTTGCGTTGGTTTTCCCCGAAGAGGAAGGGATGATGCAGCAGAGTAGCGTAAGTATTTCCCTCAGTTTTTGAGAACCAAGGTATCAATCCAGTAGGAGGCCACGCGCAAGTCCCTCGTACCTACACAACACAAAGAGCTCAACGCAACCAACGCGATTAGGGGTTGTCAATCCCTTCACAGTCACTTACGGAAGTGAGATCCGATAGATAATATTCTTGGTATTTTTGATATAAAGATGCAAAGTGAAAAGTAAAAGGCAAAGTAAAAACAAAACAAGATTAAAGTGATGGAGATTGATATGATGAGAATAGACCCGGGGGCCATAGGTTTCACTAGTGGCTTCTCTCGAGAGCATAAGTTTTCTACGGTGGGTGAACAAATTACTATTGAGCAATTGACAGAAGTGAGCATAGTTATGAGAATATCTAGGCATGATCATGTATATAGGCATCACGTCCGTGACAAGTAGATCGAAACGATTCTGCATCTACTACTATTACTCCACTCATCGACCGCCATCCAGCATGCATCTAGAGTATTAAGTTAAAAACAGAGTAACGCTTTAAGCAAGATGACATGATGTAGAGAGATAAATTCATGCAATATGAAATAAACCCCATCTTGTTATCCTCGATGGCAACGATACAATACGTGTCTTGTTGCCCCTTCTGTCACTAGGAAAGAACACCGCAAGATCGAACCCAAAGCTAAGCACTTCTCCCATGGCAAGAACTACCAATCTAGTTGGCCAAACTAAACGGATAATTCAAAGAGACTTGCAAAGATAACCAATCATACATAAAATAATTCAGAGAAGATTCAAATATTGTTCATAGATAGACTTGATCATAAACCCACAATTCATCGGTCTCAACAAACACACCGCAAAAGAAGAAGATTACATCGAATAGATCTCCACGAGAGAGGGGGAGAACATTGTATTGAGATCCAAAAAGAGAGAAGAAGCCATCTAGCTACTAACTATGGACCCGAAGGTCTGAGGTAAACTACTCACACTTCATCGGAGGGGCTATGATGATGTAGAAGCCCTCCGTGATGACGGCCCTCTCCGGCGGAGCTCCGGAACATGCCCCAAGATGGGATCTCGTGGATACAGAAAGTTGCGGTGGTGGAATTAGATTTTTGGCTCCTCTTCTGATCGTTAGGGGGTACATGGGTATATATAGGAGGAAGGAGTACGTCGGTGGAGCACCGAGGGGCCCATGAGGCAGGGGGCGCGCCCTGTAGGGGGGGCGCCCCTACCCTTGTGACCGCCTCTGGTACTTCTTGGAGTAGGGTCCAAGTCTCCTGGGTCTTATCCGAGAAGAAAATCACGTTCCAAAAAGGATTTTTCTGTTTGGACTCCGTTTGATATTTTGTTTCTTCGAAACACTGAAATAGGAAAAAAACAGCAATTCTGGGTTGGGCCTCCGGTTTATAGGTTAGTCACAAAAATAATATAAAAGTGGAAAATAAAGTCCAATATAGTCCAAAACAGTAGATAATATAGCATGGAGCAATCAAAAATTATAGATACGTTGGAGACGTATCAGGCATCCCCAAGCTTAATTCCTGCTCGTCCTCGACTAGGTAAATGATAAAAAGAGAATTTTTGATGTGGAGTGCTACTTGGCATAATTTCAATGCAAAATTTCATAATTGTGGTATGGATATTCATATTATAAAGATTCAAGACAAAAGTTCATATTGACATAAAGAATAATAACACTTCAAGCATACTAATAAAGTAATTATGTCTTCTCAAAATAACATGGCCAAAGAAAGTTATCCCTACAAAATTATATAGTCTAGCTATGCTCTATCTTCACCACACAAAGTATTTAAATCATGCACAACCCCGATGACAAGCCAAGCAATTGTTTCATACTCTAACTTTTTCAAAACTTTTTCAATCTTCACGCAATACATGAGCGTGAGCCATGGACATAGCACTATGTGGAATAGAAGGGTGGTTATGGAGAAGACAAAAGGAGGGGAAGATAGTCTCACATCAACTAGGCGTATCAACGGCCTATGGAGAGGCCCATCAATAGATATCAATGTGAGTGAGTAGAGTTTGCCATGCAATGGATGCACTAGAGCTATAAGTATATGAAAGCTTATCAAAAGAAACTAAGTGGGTGTGCATCCAACTCGCTTGCTCACGAAGACCTAGGGCAATTTGAGGAAGCCCATCATTGGAATATACAAGCCAAGTTCTACAATGAAAAATTCCCACTAGTATATGAAAGTGACATAACGAGAGACTCTCTATCATGAAGATCATGGTGCTACTTTGAAGCACAAGTGTGGTAAAAGTATAGTAACACTGTCCCTTCTCTCTTTTTTCTCTCATTTTTTTATTTGGGCCTTTTCTCTTCTTCTTTTTATGGCCTCTTTTTTTCGTCCGGAGTCTCATCCCGACTTATGGGGGAATCATAGTCTCCATCATCTTTCCTCACTTGGGACAATGCTCTAGAAAATGATGATCATCACACTTTTATTTTTCTTACAACTCAACAATTACAACTCGATACTTAGAACAAATATGACTCTATATGAATGCCTCCGGCGGTGTACTGGGATATGCAATTAATCAAGAGTGACATGTATGAAAGAATTATGAATGGTGGCTTTGCCACAAGTACGATGTCAACTACATGATCATGCTAGCTATATGACAATGATGGAGCGTGTCATAATAAATGGAACGGTGGGAAGTTGCATGGCAATATATCTCGGAATTCCTATGGAAATGCCATGATAGGTAGGTATGGTGGCTGTTTTGAGGAAGGTATATGGTGGGGTGTATGATACCGGCGAAAGGTGCGCGGTATTAGAGAGGCTAGCAATGGTGGAAGGATGGGAAAAAGTGCATATAATCCATGGACTCAACATTAGTCATAAAGAACTCATATACTTATTGCAAAAATCTAGAAGTTATCAAAGCAAAGTATTACGCGCATGCTCCTAGGGGGATAGATTGGTAGGAAAAGACCATCGCTCGTCCCCGACCGCCACTCATAAGGAAGACAATCAATAAATAAATTATGCTCCGACTTCATCACATAACGGTTCACCATACGTGCATGCTACGGGAATCACAAACTTTAACACAAGTATTCTTTAAATTCACAACTACTAAACTAGCATAACTCTAATATTATCACCTCCATATCTCAAAACAATTATCATGCTTCAATCTTCTCTTAGTATTCAACGCACTCAAAAGAAAATTTCACATATCTTGAACACCAAGCATATTTATATTAAGCAAATTACCAGTCTATTAAGACTCTCAAAATAATTTAAGGGAAGCATGAGAGATCAATAGTTTCTTTAAAACAAACCACCACCGTGCTCTAAAAGATCTAAGTGAAGCACATAGAGAAAAATTATAACGCTCAAAAGATATAAGTGAAGCACGTAGAGCAAAACTACATAGCTCAAAAGATATAAGTGAAGCACGTAGAGCAAAACTACATAGCTCAAAAGATATAAGTGAAGCACATAGAGTATTCTATCAAATTTTAATTCATAGATGACTCTCTCAAAAGGTGTGTACAGCAAGGATGATTGTGGCACACTAACAAACAAAGACACAAATAATACAAGACGCTCCAAGCAAAACACATATCATGTTGGTGAATAAAAATATAGCTCCAAGTAAATTACCGATGGAAGTGGACGAAAGAGGGGATGCCTTCCGGGGCATCCCCAAGATTTGACTTTTTGGTGTCCTTGGATTATCTTGGGGGTGCCATGGGCATCCCCAAGCTTAGGCTCTTGGCACTCCTTGTTCCATAATCCATCAAAAGAATTCACCCAAAACTTGAAAACTTCACAACACAAAACTCAATAGAAATCTCGTGAGCTCTGTTAGAGAAAGAAAAAACATAAAACCACTTCAAGGTACTGTAATGAACTCATTATTTATTTATTTTGGTGTTAAACCTACTGTATTCCAACTTCTCTATGGATTATAAACTATTTTACTAACCATAGATTCATCAAAATAAGCAAACAACACACGAAAAACAGAATCTGTCAAAAACAGAACAGTCTGTATTAATCTGTAACTAACGCAAACTTCTGGAACTCCAAAAAATCTACCAAAATTAGACGACCTAGATAATTTGTTTATTGATCAGAAGCAATTCGAATAAGTATTTTATCACGTTCTGATGATTTTTAGTAATTCGGGCACTGAACGCAAAGTTTCTGGAAATTACAGCAAGATCAAATAACTATCATCCAAGAAGATCCAATAGGTCTAGCTTGGCACAAACACTAATTAAAACATAAAACCACATCCAAACAGAGGGTAGATGGGTTATTTATTCCCTAACAGAAGAAAAACACAAAAAACACAAAAAAAATTGGGTTGCCTCCCAACAAGCGTTATCGTTTAACGCCCCTAGCTAGGCATAAAAGCGAGGATAGATCTAGGTATTGCCATCTTTGGAAGGCAATCCATAAGTGGCTCTCATGATGGTTTCATATGGCAATTTTATTTTCTTTCTTGGAAAGTGTTCCATGCCCTTTTTTAATGGAAATTGGAATCTAATATTCCCTTCCTTCATATCAATAATCGCACCAACCGTTCTAAGGAAAGGTCTACCAAGAATAATAGGGCAAGAAAGATTTCAATCTATATCAAGAACAATGAAATCTATGGGCACATAATTCCTATTTTCAACAATAAGAACATCATTAATTCTTCCCATAGGTTTCTTAATAGTGGAATCCTTAAGATGCAAGTTTGGAGAGCAATCATCAAGATCGCGGAAATCTAGCAAATCACACAAAGTTTTGGGGATAGTGGAGACACTAGCACCCAAATCACACAAAGCATAAAACTCATGATCTTTAATTTTAATTTTGATAGTTGGTTCCCACTCATCATAGAGTTTTCTAGGGATAGAGACTTTCAACTCAAGTTTTTCTTCATAAGATTGCATCAAGGCATCAACAATATGTTCGGTGAAGGCTTTCTTTTGACCATAAGCATGCGGAGAATTTAGCACGGATTGCAACAAAGAAATACAATCAATCAAAGACCAACTTTCATAATTAAATTCCTTGAAATCCAATATAGTGGGTTTAGCAACATCTAGATTTTTATTTCTTTCAATCCCACTTTCATTAATTTCATCATAAAGATCTAAATACTCCGAATTTTTAGAACGCCTTCTAGGTAAAGGAAGATCATATTCAGTTTCATCAAGGTTAATATTGCAAAACAAAGATTTGATAGGGGACACATCAATAACTTTTAGATCTTCATCTTGATTTTCATAAGAATTAGAAGAACACGCTTTAATAAAGGCATCTTTGGAAGCACGCATCCTAGCGGTTCTTTCTTTACACTCATCAATTGAAATTCTCATGGCTTTTAGAGACTCATTAATATCATGCTTAGGTGGAATAGACCTAAGTTTCAAAGCATCAACATCAAGAGAAATTCTATCAATGTTCCTAGCCAAATCATCAATCTTAAGCAATTTTTCTTCAATCATAGCATTAAAATTCTTTTGCGAAGAAATAAATTCTTTAATATTAGATTCAAAATCAGAAGGCATCTTATTGTAATTTCCATAAGAGTTGTTGTAGGAATTCCCATAATTATTAGAAGGATTACTAGGATAAGGCCTAGGATTAAAATTCCCTCTATAAGCGTTGTTACCAAAATTATTCCTACCAACAAAATTCACATCCATAGATTCATTGTTATTCTCAATCAAGGTAGACAAGGGCATGTCATTAGGATCAGAAGAAACACTCTTAGTAGCAAATAATTTCATAAGTTCATCCATCTTTCCACTCAAAACATTGATTTCTTCTATCGCATGCACTTTTTTATTAGAAGATCTTTCAGTATGCCATTGAGAATAATTAACCATAATATTATCTAGGAGTTTAGTAGCATCTCCTAAAGTGATTTCCATAAAAGTGCCTCCCGCGGCCGAATCTAAAAGATTTCTAGAAGCAAAATTCAATCCGGCATAAAATTTTTGTATAATCATCCACAAATTTAAACCATGAGTAGGGCAATTACATATCATTAATTTCATTCTCTCCCAATCTTGTGCAACATGTTCATGATCAAGTTGCTTAAAATTCATAATATCGTTTCTAAGAGAGATGATCTTAGCGGGAGGAAAATACTTAGAGATAAAAGCATCTTTGCACTTGTTCCAAGAATCAATACTATTTTGAGGCAAAGGCGAAAACCAAGCTTTAGCACGATCTCTAAGCGAAAAAGGAAATAGCTTCAATTTAACGACATCATTATCGACATCTTTTTTCTTTTGCATATCACATAAATCAACGAAGCTATTAAGATGAGTAGCGGCATTTTCACTAGGAAGGCCGGCGAATTGATCTTTCGTAACAAGATTCAACAAAAATTATTGATTCCACAAGATTCAGTATTGGCAAGAGGAGCAACCGGAGTGCTAAGAAAATCATTATTGTTGGTATTGGTGAAGTCACACAATTTGGTAGTATCTTGAGCCGTCGCGACAAACAAGCAATCCAACACACGAGCAAACAAAAGCAAAAGGGCAAAAAGAGGCAAATGGAGAGGGAGGATAGGTAGAGAGAGGGCGAATAAAACGGCAAGGGTGAAGTGGGGGAGAGGAGAACGAGAGGCAAATGGCAACTAATGTAATGCGGGAGATAGGTATTGTGATGGGTACTTGGTATGTTGACTTTTTGCGTAGACTCCCTGGCAACGGCACCAGAAATCCTTCTTGCTATGTCTTGACCTTGCGTTGGTTTTCCCCGAAGAGGAAGGGATGATGCAGCAGAGTAGCGTAAGTATTTCCCTCAGTTTTTGAGAACCAAGGTATCAATCCAGTAGGAGGCCACGCGCAAGTCCCTCGTACCTACACAACACAAAGAGCTCAACGCAACCAACGTGATTAGGGGTTGTCAATCCCTTCATGGTCACTTACCGAAGTGAGATCCGATAGATAATATTTTTGGTATTTTTGATATAAAGATGCAAAGTGAAAAGTAAAAGGCAAAGTAAAAACAAAATAAGATTAAAGTGATGGAGATTGATATGATGAGAATAGACCCGGGGGCCATAGGTTTCACTAGTGGCTTCTCTCGAGAGCATAAGTTTTCTACGGTGGGTGAACAAATTACTGTTGAGCAATTGACAGAATTGAGCATAGTTATGAGAATATCTAGGCATGATCATGTATATAGGCATCACGTCCGTGAAAAGTAGATCGAAACAATTCTGCATCTACTACTATTACTCCACTCATCGACCGCCATCCAGCATGCATCTAGAGTATTAAGTTAAAAACAGAGTAACGCTTTAAGCAAGATGACATGATGTAGAGAGATAAATTCATGCAATATGAAATAAACCCCATCTTGTTATCCTTGATGGCAACGATACAATACGTGTCTTGCTGCCCCTTCTGTCACTAGGAAAGAACAACGCAAGATTGAACCCAAAGCTAAGACCTTCTCCCATGGCAAGAACTACCAATCTAGTTGGCCAAACCAAACGGATAATTCGAAGAGACTTGCAAAGATAACCAATCATACATAAAATAATTCAGAGAAGATTCAAATATTGTTCATAGATAGACTTGATCATAAACCCACAATTCATCGGTCTCAACAAACACACCGCAAAATAAGAAGATTACATCGAATAGATCTCCACGAGAGAGGGGGAGAACATTGTATTGAGATCCAAAAAGAGAGAAGAAGCCATCTAGCTACTAACTATGGACCCGAAGGTCTGAGGTAAACTACTCACACTTCATCGGAGGGGCTATGATGATGTAGAAGCCCTCCGTGATGATGGCCCTCTCCGGCGGAGCTTCGGAACATGCCCCAAGATGGGATCTCGTGGATACAGAAAGTTGCGGCGGTGGAATTAGATTTTTGGCTCCTCTTCTGATCGTTTGGGGGTACGTGGGTATATATAGGAGGAAGGAGTACGTCAGTGGAGCACCGAGGGGCCCTCGAGGCAGGGGGCGCCCCCTATCCTCGTGACCGCCTCCGGTACTTCTTGGAGTAGGGTCCAAGTCTCCTGGGTCTTATCTGAGAAGAAAATCATGTTCCAAAAAGGATTTTTTCTGTTTGGACTCCGTTTGATATTATGTTTTTTTCGAAACACTGAAATAGGCAAAAAAACAACAATTCTGGGCTGGGCCTCCGGTTAATAGGTTAGTCCCTAAAATAATATAAAAGTGGAAAATAAAGCCCAATATAGTCCAAAACAGTAGATAATGTAGCATGGAGCAATCAAAAATTATAGATACGTCGGAGACGTATCAGCCGGCTTGATGAAGCGACCGTGCGGCGATGCCGGTATGCCCGCTCCGTGTAATCCATGGGGCGGCGATGTTGGTGATGATTTATTCTTTGTGATGCTGAACTCTTGTTCGGCTTGCCGAGATGATGATCGAAGGAATTGAGCTCGGCTCAATAAAGCGGCGACGTGTGTAGCGCAGGTCGGCAGCCGTGGAGCAATACTGCCGGACTGGTTTGACGCCAGCGTGATAGTGAAGATTACCTCAAAGGAGGCTTAAAATTTTATGGGTATGTGTTTAAAAACAACGCACAATACCATAGAAGAAAATTCCTTAAAAAGTTTGTCCAATATCACGTTCATAAAGAAACATGAATTCATGTCAGATCCGTATTGGCGCAGAAAACAGATCCGAAAATTGGTCCACTCATCGGAAGTTTCCCGGAGTTTGAACTGTTGGATTGAGCTGAAATTTGGAGGGTGTTAGATATGGGATTTCCGCAGTAGATGAACGGTTGGATCTTCCAAAGGACCTCCGAGCTGGGCTCTGGAGACCACGCCATACACTCATCCAGATTCCCGTCCAGATTTGAGAGGGCTCCGGTATATCGTAGATTGTCGGAGATTCCTCCATGGGAACTCGACGAAATTTTCCAGTGTTGTTGTAGACTCAATTCCGCACAATTCCACCAAAGGGATCGTCAAAGCGATGCTCTAAGAAGTGGTGGCAGCGGATACAAGTTTGCTGTTCGGAAAAACAGCACGGTCGCCCGAGGGCAATGTTGACGTTGAGCCCCGAGCTCCATGGCCGATTCCTCCATGATCTTGATAGAAATCGGAGTTGATGTTGATCAAGGCCCTCGTCCGAACATGATGATCGGAGATGGAGCATGGTCCTCGGTCGAGCCAAGGTGACCAGTCGAGCCGGCAACGAAGATGCCGGCATCGCAGTTGACCTGCAGACGAGCCATGGATCCTTTTGCCGATCACACAACGAAACTCTCAATGAAAGCACCAATGTCGGTGTCAAAACCGGCGGATCTCGGGTAGGGGGTCCCGAACTATGCGTCTAGGACAGATGGTAACAGGAGGCAGGGGACACGATGTTTTACCCAGGTTCGGGCCCTCTTGATGGAGGTAAACCCTACGTCCTGCTTGATTGATATTGATGATATGGGTGTTACAAGAGTAGATCTACCACGAGATCAGAGAGGCTAAACCCTAGAAGCTAGCCGATGGTATGATTGTATGTTATGGTTGTTGTATATGTTCTATCGACTAGCCTCGCCTCGGTTTATATAATGCACCAGAGGCCTAGGATAACAAGAGTCCTAGCCGAATATGCCGGTGGGGAGGAGTACTTGTCTTGATCACCAAGTCTTGTGGAATCTTCCATGTATGTGGCAGCTGTCCAAATTGGCCCATGAGTATACGGCCATGGGGTCCTCGGCCCAATCTAACAGATTGGCAGACGACGTGGTGAGTACCCCCTAGTCCAGGACACCGTCAACCCCTAATCCCGGACTCCCTCAACGCTCAACAAGGGTTTCCCCGTGAATAACTTACCGTCTATTCATGAACAGTCATGGCAGTACGGCGAACACGAGACGTGAAAAAGAATAAATCTACACGTGCTTAGACCACCTAGTATGACTACTAGGACTAGAGCAAGCCAAAAAGCGCGCCGCCGTCACCCCCTCCTTATCGGCGATGGGAAAATCTTCGTTTTACACAGTCGAGAAGTCATTGTGCTGAGGCCCCACATGCCGAGGCGTTGACTAGAATGTAGATGCTAGTTTACGGAAGCAAGTATCGACAATATGTTTGTATCTCCATACTTATATTTCATCTCTTATAAAAAAACGAGTTGGTGATGATGGTACGTGTGCCATCTTGCAATATAAACAGTCCGATCTATATCTGACGGATGGAAATTAAACTAAAAGATACCCGCACCCCTCTCCACATTTGCAGACAAGGCCTTCCCTCATTCATCCTTATCTCCAACAAACCTCATTGTTGAGCAATTAAGAAAGGAAGCCTCTGGAACAAACAGGCATGGTGGCCGCTGCCGGTGTCGTCAATCCCCATGCCTCTGCTCAGTTCGACCACCAACCACCACCACACCCCACTCATCTTCACCTTATCTCATATTTCTCGAGATATCATTAGTTTTTACACATGGGATTACTCTCACAACGGTCAATCACAACAAGTGTTTTATAAAAAAATGCATCTTGATGTTCTGTGCAATGCACGGATCTTGCTAGTACTCCTACACAAGACTAAGTTGGTGGTGCTGGTGTGCCTGCCATCCGTCATTTCTGACCATTAGATCTACATCTAACGATTGTGAGGTAAGTTGTTGCCTTTTCTCACCAACATCCCACTTGTCTACCAATTTGCAGAAAAACACATAATTAGTATCTTAAAACCAACCACATCCCTCCCTGACCTCACCAAAACAACCCAAGGAATATATTCTAATTGAAACATAATATATCTCTAGTGACATATGTATATCAAAATTAGAGTGTTTTGTACCAAGTTTGTGAATAAGTATTATTCTAATTATGATTCATTGCAATGGACATGAACATTGCTAGTATTTCCAACCATGCATTTCTTTTCCTAGTATTCCATAGTTTCGAGTTTTCCATCAAGATATTAGTCACTCATGGTTGATATTTACTTTCAATCATGTACACATATGCACTATGTAACTAGCCTTGCTTATTGGCTTCCAAAGCTTAACTTTCACTCCTACTTACAATATGTAGAGTATTTAACAAAAAACTACCACTTTCAACCAGCCCTAGGAGGAATCTATTGTACAAAAAATAGCAAAAACATACCCAAAATTTCTTAATCCACGCCAAAAACTACCTAGTACTCCTACCAATTAGGTTCGTTTAAACCCATTTATGACAGGGTGGGCCCACATGTCCGTGCTGACGAGGCAGCTTGAACCAACACATTTTGTTTGACCGTTGACATGAGGGACCCACATATGACCTTCTATCCTGTTATTCCCCCTCAAATCATTATTTTTCCTAAACATTACTTCAAACAGTACTGATGCGTGTTCGTCGGTGGCGCTGGTGATGAGCGAGTTGGCCGCCGCTCCGCCGGACGGGTCAGACGCCGCGCTGGCCTCCGCACGGGTTGGCAGGCTGGCCCGAGCATGACTCATGAGCGAGCAAGCCGCCGCGCTGGCCTTCGCTCGAGCCAGATGGCTGGCCTTAGCGCGGCGCGCGCGAGCAAGCCGCCGCGCTGCCTTGCCAATCTAGCTAGCAAACCTTGCAGACAAGCAGCTGGATGGAGCTATCTTGGCTAGCTAGCGGCCGCGAGCGCCGGACGGAGCTAGCATCCGGGATGCCGCAACATGGGCTCCGCACGGCCGGTGGCTTTGACCTCGCCTTCTGTCGGCGGCGGTAGCTGCGTCCCATGGCCGAGGATGACTAGGTGGATGGGCCGGAGGTTGGAGGTCACTCGAGGATTTTTGTTGGTAAGAGCATGTACAATGGTTGATAAGGTAGTCTTATCTTAAGTTTGCCACGTATGCAAGTGGTAGTAGTTTCTTGGCATTTTAGTGGTTTCTTGCATTATTAGAGCAAGTGCAATAGAGCTGAGTCAGCGGGCTATAAGAAATAAACTACTACTACATGTTGGCTATAAGATGGGTTATAGATGACATGGCACTGGCTTATAGCCAGCAGCTGGCTATACTATTAACCATGCCCTTAGGGGTTTCTTGTAAGGAACAATGTACGTACTACTAGCGACAAAAGGCGATTCTAGGTTGCGTTGTACTCCAACGAGTACTACTAGTGGTCGCGGGAGTGTATACCTCGTTTTGTGGGTTCGATCCCGGCCGAACGCACGGCGGCCTTTAAAAAAATAATACTACTACACTTCGTTGTGAGCCAATATTTTACACTGGTAGTTTGAGTTTTGAAGTCAAACGGACGTGTGGCCCCACAATCTGGGTGCACTGGACAGCCTAGCCACGTGAACCGGTTTTCCTTCCCAGCATCCCGTGGCTCACGTGCTCGCCCTAGCCGCACCTCGCTTGCAGCTTCCAGCTAGTATCATATTTAAACTAGCGCCTCCCAATTAAGCCCGAGGAGCCAGAAAAGCCTGGCGGGGCTTGGGAACTATGCAATATGGCTCTGTACGTGAAGTGCTCTACTACTACTCTGTAGCTTGTGGCGTTGCATGCATGGACTTCACTCCATTATCGGCTCTACTATAAAATAAATTCCTCTTGCCGTGTTTTTTGAAACGGAGGCAAAAGCTTTGCTTCATCTCATTCATAAAGAAGGAACTACTAACAAAGTTCGACGAGATCCATTACACCTCCACAAATGGAAGCGAAAATCCTAGTCTCGCTGTATCAGCTAACTCAAATGTTCTGCCCCCGTAGTAACCGTCGCTAATAAACAGGCTGCTAGTGTGTGCGTGAGAGGAGCAGCTGAGTAGGCCAGCTATGTGAGAGGAGCGGCTGGATAGAGCATCCAGAGTACCCACGAGGCCACTACGCAGGTGTACTTCCCCTGCATTGATAGTACATCGATGGTTCTAGAGAACAGTAGTACCCTCCACTTCCAACTGTAGCTCCTTGGCCCTGAGATTCAAGAGTTCAAAACTGGTGCACTATACTAGACTAGACTAGAATTACAATGCATCGCACTACTAGTTGAGAAAAGTAGTACTAGTACTGCTACAATACGAGTACATACTCCTCCGTCACATAATGTAAGATGTTTTTTGACACTAGTTGGCGTGTACAAAAAATGGCAAAAACATCCCAAAATTTCTTAATCCACGCCAAAAACTACTACCTAGTGCCAAAAATTTCTTACTAGTGCTATTATTTACAGTATAATGCAATCCCATAATGTTCCATAATCCCTTTGTTTCAAAAAAATCTCTTCTGGAGAGAAGATTGCTATCTCCACGCGAGCTTCTCATAGGCCAGCGCCACCGCATGCAGTCATGTGAGAGAGAGGGAGACATCCATGCAGCATGCAGAGAGAGGAGAACGCGGGCGGACAGCCAATGGGCTTCATGGGGCATTTATAGCTGCTAACTCATCCCATCCATGCGTGAGGGGTATTTCCGTCCAGAAAGCATGCAGCGAGCCCCTGCCTTGGTATTCGGGTCTGCTCTTATGCGCAGAGTAAAAAGAATCGGAGGGAGTACTAGTAGTAAATAATAGCATCACCCCTTCACCGAGGAACGATCTACAGTTGGAAGGGACGAGGCCCTGCGGTTACTACGCTCTTATCTCCTCCTCGCCAGTTCCCCTCTCCCCGAAGAGAAGGCAGTTCGTCGCTGCTCCCATGGATTCGCCAGGCGGTTCTCCTCCTCGTCGGGGCTGGGAGACCTTGGACGACGACCTGTGGGAGAAATCGCATGCCGCTCCGACGTCCTCACCGCCGCAAGACTCGGTGCTTCCTGCACCAACTTTTTCAAGACGCTGCTTAAACATGCCATGCTTGTTGGTCTTCCATGCATCCTCGAGGAGAAGGTTCTTCTATGGGACAATCCTTCGAACAGTCCACCGCTCCCTGGCCATGGTTGCACGTTGACTCCGCTAGAGTTGCCGACATTGAGAGGTAGTCGGATTTTGTCCGATGAGCAGGTCAGTAATGGAGTTTGATCATGTAGTACTTAGTTATTCCATTTCCATCACGTAATTTCTCTGCTGCCCACCGTCTTATATATAGGTCTGGGTCGGTGCCAACGAAGATTGGCTTGCATACCTCCGGCCGAATACCACCATCATTTTGCACAACATCCACAGCAGTGCGGCCGTTCCGGTAGACCCCTTCTCCACCATTGGGATCGGCCTTCCGGACTGGCTGGGCAAGAATACGTATGATGATGCCTACATGAGATTGAAGAAGATAGCAATTGCGGACCCGCCGACAAAGCGACACGGCTACGACGATTACTATCTCATCGCGGTGTTCGACATAAGGATTTCCATCAATGCAGGAGGCAGTAACGGCAGAGGCTGGCGCATGTTGGCGGCGGCAGATTTGTACCCCTACACGTTCGAGGACGCCGTGCGCCATCTAGGCCGCATCTTCACGGTGACAAGCCAGGGGACTTGTTTCATCTGGTTGACATCCTATGGTATGGGAGATTACAAATGGAATGCACAAACCATCATTTGCATCCCTAACGGTACTCCATTATTTTGCAGGGACCAGTCATCCCCCGATCAAAATAAGATCGCCGATCCTGGATGTGCATTTGCATCCGCGATTCGGTCTAACCTGGAACCTTGTAGCTGACTTTGGCATATTGGGATCAACTATCTTAGCAGTTGTTACCCATGGTACCACTGATGTGCAACATGGTCACATAATCTACCACGATCGGACCGTCACCATCTACCCAGGTATTCCATTTTTAACCCTCTCGCCTTCTCTTTCATTGTTGTACTAGTACTATACTTTGTAGTACTAGTAGGAGTACTTTTACCTTGGAGGACGCGTATAGCTAGCTAGGCCCTTGAAGACTTGAACCCACTAGCTGCCACCATTTTTGTTTTTCCATGTCTTAGTATCTCATCCATGTAGCCAAGAGTGGCTATATATAATAAGCCGGTTATTTTACTTTCTCTATACCAGAGTAGTACTATTTGCTGCACAGTATTACTGACTGCCACATTTGAGCACAACATTTTTATGCATGGACCTTGACTATGTACGTCACCATGCGTCCAGATCTGGGATGCCGCGTGTACCAGATGAATGGCGCCGAGTTCGACCCCCGTGATGCTACGTGGGTGCCAAGGAACACTCTTGGCGAGTACTCGCTTTTCATCGGGGACAACTACCCCATTGTGAAGCGGATGCCACCTTCCGTGCACGACACGGAAGGCCTGCCGTTCATGAAGCATGGTTGTGTCTTCAGTGCGCACCGCCGGATGAACGACATGCTGGGACACGCTATCCCTGATTTATGCCGCTTCAGCTTGGATGAGTCTCCATCGTGTGGAACCGGACTAGAAAGCTGCGACAATAATTCCCGTTGCCCACGGCTATGGATCGTGCCATCCATGAAGAACACCTGGGACTGGAACCTGGAGGAGGACATGTAGCCCATCTATAACGTGTAAGTGGAGTACGGTAATTGTGAATGGTAGCGCTGTGAATATATGTAGACTAGTCGTGCACAAATTTATCACATGAGTTGGAGATGAACTTGTGTGGCATACTGGCATTTGTCCTTTAGAATTTATTACTAGTAAATGTGTTATGTGTACATGCAACTTGTGTGGTTGTTGCACGGGCTCCAACACGCTCTTTGAGAAAAAAGGTGGCACAGCTTTGGATATACGTGACGTGGCGGCATCATACAGTAGCATCGTTCGCTATAGTTGTACTAGTACACTCCTACTAGGACGAAAACTCCTATAAAACCTTGTGCTTGGCTCTTTGCCTCTTCGGGAGGTTCAACAGTTCATACTCGTGTGAACCTTGCACTTGGCTCTTCGCCTCTTTGGAAGGTCCAACAATGATGATACTGCAGTACAATATGCTTCTGGCAATCTGACACCGATTGAACTGCTGCACGTCCACCGCGAGGGCGAGGGCGAGGGAGAGGGAGAGGGCACTGTAGTCAAAACCCTCTCCTCGTCCTGCGAACCACCGCGCGCGTGGGCGAGGGAGAGGCGTAGTAAGCAAGATTTTCCTCGTTCGGCGAGTTGACGGGACACATCAAAGCAGTACTAGTACTAGTAGTAGTAGTCCATACTACGTCCTTTCCGATTAATATGGCTTAATTTGAAACGAGAAAAATACACTGGCGGTCAACGTATGTAACAGTATGCTCTTTACGGTCACTATATATATTTTGCGGCGATTATGCGATCACTAGCTCATCATAGAGCACCGTATTGCACCCTACTGACCGGCCACATAGTCGATGTGGCACTTTGTTGACTGGTTAAATTGTCACCTGGTTTCTGGGTCCCACCTGTCAGTTGGCAGAGCAAAGAAATCAGTTAAACAAAACTTTACGCATGCGCAACACGAGTCCAACCCTTATGCGTGAACCGCCCTGGCTGTGTATGTGAGTGCATGCACGTGTCCTCCCTCGGTCTTCCAACAAAGAGTGTACTACATGATGTACATCTACACTTCCAATGTGTTTAGCCTTTAATCTAAATCGATATTGATTGACTAATGCACCAACTTGTGTTGTAGGTATAGGCTACATGTCTATCCTTAATTACAACATGCAACGGCCTTCATTTAATCTTCTTATCTCAATGGTCGCATGCACACATAAGTCTGCTACTTTTGGGCGTTAATTATGCCCTGGTCAATGTGTAAATCTCTAAATGTACAGTCTTTCATGGACATAGGGAGTAGTTTGAGCACTTGAGCGTGAGCGTGTGTGTTGTGTCGTGTGTTGTGTGCCGCATGGGTGCATGAGTGTTGCGTGCGTCCATGTGTACGTGTGAGTGTTGCATGTTGCATGCATGCATGGGGCTTACTCCCTCCCATTGACATGTTCATATTTCAAGCTTCCTCTGTTCCCTCCATATGGTGATACTCCCTATGTTCGCAAATACGGAGTAAAATCCTCCCTCTGTTCCCAAATACGGAGTATTTGTCTTTCTAGAGATTTCAACAAGTGACTACGTACGGAGCAAAATGAGTGAAGTGAGCGTAGAGGCATATGGATACTGTAGAAAGGAAGTCATTGCGATCCATTACTCCCCATCTCGGTCAGAGAGAACTATTCAACTAGTCTCTTCTTCCTCCTCCTCTCTTCTTCTTCCTCCTCTCTTCCCCATCGTCGGCCGCACACCATTTACCCCCGCTCACTGCTCGCCCGCCCGCGCCATCTTCCTTGGTAGCTCGCGCGTACCATATCCCCCCTGCTCACTGCTCGGCCACACGAGGAGAAGCTTCTTCGCTCGCCCGCCCGAATCCACTTCCCCGCTGGCTCGCAGGCACCGAAAACCCCAATGGCAGAACCGACTAACACGCAGAGCCGCGATTGGAATTCCCTCCCCGATGTTCTCTTGGAGCAGATCTGTAGTCGTATGGACCTACTCAGCACCGTCCGTCTGGCCGCATGCTTGGTATCTTTGTACCGTCTACTCGTCTGCAACCGGCCGGCTCTTTTCAAGACACCCTGCTTGCTGATGCCCGATCCTCGCAGGTGGCCCAGACACCGACTTGACGATCCTATGGAGGTTGCCGTGGTGCCCCTCAACATGCTACCACTACCCGTCCACCTGTCCTTCATGCGCGGCCACTACTGGGCAGGCATGAAGGCCAACTGGATCATCCTCATCCACCACACCAGTAGTCCGTGGCGTCTCGTGGATATCTACACCCAGCGAGAGATCACCCTTCCATCATTGGATACCGCTGCCATCGAGCCTCGCGGCCCGCCGGACACTCCTTCCTACTACGCATGAGACGCGTCAAGCTTTTGGCTCGACCTCTGTTTGCAGAAAGTTGTAATCTGCGAAGTGCCCACACCATCAGAAGACTACATGGATTACAAGCTCATTGCCTTGTTCAACAATGGATTAGTCTATCTGGAATCCGTTCGCCATACATGGTTATGGCTCATCATCAATCATGTTGAGGAAACATTTCTGTCTGATGCTATAGTGCATGATGGCATCGTTTACGCGGTCGACGCACAGATTGGCTACCTATATTGGTGGAATCTATCGTCGTGTAATTGTTCTATCTCATCTCATCTTTACCTTATGAATACGACTGCCTGTTCATTTGTTACAAATTCAGAATGCATAGCATGTATATAACCACATCATTGCTATATGTTCCTCTCATTTCCTAGATTTTTATGACCACACATGTTATTGTTAGAGTTGATATGAGAACAATTGGCATCTAATGATTGTTAGAATACATATTATGAGCATAACATCATGATTGCTATATGTTACTCTTGTTTACAAGATTTTTATAACAACGCATGTTATTGCTTAGAGTTGATATGAGAACAGTAGTAGTAGTAGTGCTATGGTAGAATATGAGTAGGCGCTGTCATAGCTGTTTTCCTCTCATTGTTACATGATGTTTGAACCATGACATATTGCTAGAATATGAAAGCCATTGGCTTATTTTTTTAACTTGGGGTATGATTATGACCACGGCATTGCAATTCTCTATCTATGATATGTGTCACTGTTATAATAATCTTAATTCCACACATACTCTGAACATGATTGTTTATTTTTGTCCTTTTGGTCTCCAATTTGAATTGTTGCAGCAGACGCAAACACGCTGGCCTTCATGATTCCAGGACCTGGAATCATACCAGTCGATGGGTGGTGGTTTATCGCTCGTTCAGCTGACGGCGGTCATTTGATGTTGATTCGCACATACCAAATTGACCAAACCATTACATAAAACCACATGCAGTACAATGCGTGGGGCGTTCGTGACATTGATGGCTATGGCTACTTCGTGTTCAAGAAAGATCCCAGCTCCGTTGGGCCAGGCGTATTCAACTGGAGGCGGGTTTACAGCCTCGGCAACCACTCCTTGTTCCTCGGGCTCAATTATCCGATCATCCAACCAATCATCGATCATATCACCGGCGATAATTACTGTGCTATGCAACTTCCATTCGCGAGGGGGGCTGTGTTTACACATCATACCATGGGTTTCATGAATCACCATATCCAGAGATTAGTCGACACAGCTTGTTGCCAGATAATCTTGAGTGTGTGAAAGGCATCAAGCTTACATGCGATGGATGGCTTTTGCAAACCCGACATGCGGCGATGTGGTTCATGCCAACAGCAAATATGCACAACTTGATTCGTGCTGATATCTAGACTGAGCCATGTATTCTGCTGTTGTAGCACGACCCTCTTTTGTTGGATATTATGTACTGTTGTTAGTTTGAAGCACTCCTCTTGTTTGAAGGATAGATACCTTCCTGGGATCAAGTGCATCCTAACTCACCTGCGTAGGATGTAATGATGATGGAGATGCTGTGCAGAAGCCATATATATAGTGTTACTATTCATCACTCAGGGTGCAGAATAAGTTATTCTTCACCCGAGGTAATCTTACGATCATTTCATAATTAAATTACGTTTCGAATTTAAATAGTTACATTCCTATTGATTCACTACGTGAAATTTGACATAAGAAAATAAAAATATAGGTCATAAGACAAGAAAATTTGCAGTTTATGTGTATTTTAGACTATGTTTTTACGTTTGTAATTTTACATAACATAAAATATTTTTTACGGCGATTATATATTTTCTTACGGTCCCTTTTTGCATCGGAAATATGACAAAACTTATAGAACGTAAAATTACGGTGCATTGATGGTAAAATAGAGGGGGGTGAAGAATAATTATTCATCACCCAGGGTTACGAATAGAGCGACCCTATATATATATATATCAGTTAGGCTTCAAGTGCGTACTTGTTAGTTAAACCTATGTATAAATTGTGACACTAAATACGACTAGTAAGTAGTACAGTAGCAGTACTAGTATACGTCGGTCAAATTATTCATCATGTCCACACATTGAATTGACGTGACAACACGCTGCGCATGAGGTGACACAAGAATCCCGGTGGCGTGTTCGGGTATTCTGGACTTCAGATTTGGAGTACCACTTATCTCTCGAAATCTTTCATCATTCACTTAAAACAGTCGATTGATCATACATTGAGTACCATATAACTAGAATTACCGATGTAAGTCGAAGAAGGATTGGCCCGTGCTGTCGGCTGGCGTCAAGTTCGATCCCACGGATCAGGAGCTGATCGAGCACCTTGAGGCCAAAGTGAGTGCTGACAGCGCGAGATTTCAGTCTCTCATCGATTTGTTCATACCAACCATCGACAGCGAGCACGACATATGTTACACCCAACCTGAGAAACTTCCAGGTAAGACACTGATCGGCCGTCTACTTGCACAAACATATTCCTCTGTTTATAGCTCTATTTTTCTTTTTAGACGCAGACCTAGTGAAGCAATTACAATTTTAAAGTTAATAAAAAGTGAAACAAGTGACTGCAACATGCCAAAGATGTTATGAAAATGCCAACTAGGTACACTAAAACCTGTATTCCACAATACTGCAGGTATCACACCGAGTGGCCTAAGGAAGCATTTCTTCCAGCGCAATTCCAGGGCGTTCAAAAGGGGCGCATGGACGCGTCGCAAGATACAGTCGTAGTGCGGCATGCACGCGATGTGGCACAAGACCAGCAATACCTTGCCGGTGATGGTCAACGGCCGGCAGACGGGCAGCAAAAAAGGTTCTGGTGCTGCACACCAACAAGAACTTCGACCAGCAGAGGACCAACTGGGTGATGCACCAGTATCACCTTGGGGACCTGGAGCAAGAGAAGGAGCGGGAGCTGGTCCTCTGCAAGATTTTCTACCAGACGAACACTAGGGCCAGGAGTAAAAAGATTATAAGTTAGTTTGGTATTGGTAGTTGTACTACCTTGTCGTCCGCAAGTTGGTATTGTTGTTAACGATCTTTTGGTATGAACTTGCATTTGCTTCCAACCATCATGCCGAGGGTCGACATGGATATAAAGTTGAATCATTTGTTTCGAAATGAATTTTCAGGCACCTGATTTTTATTTGATGGGTAGCATAAGCACCCGCCGTTCGAATTCCCAGTTCTCCAATTTTTTCGAAACAAGTGCATGCACTTATTATCACGATAAAAAAACAATATCTGTGCTGCATCCTAGTTATCGGTCTGTACTTGCAGAATTCTCTCGTTTATTGAGCATGTATATTGTTTTTTCAGGTCGAGCAAGTTTCAACCGGGTTGTAGATTGCCCAGGGTTGTTTTTTTTTAACAGGCCCAGCCCATGACGACAACGGGGCACAAAGATCCAGCAGGTATCTACTGGCCTCTGGCCCGCCAGCGTTAGTTATATTTTGTCTTACAACATCCGCAGGCAGTTTTTTTACTGAATCAAACACACAACACAGTTCTATTTTCCTCTTGAAACGCATGTCCTACATCCATTTTCTAATCTCTACCTATAGTTTTACTAGTTCATATACACGTATCATTATATTGAAAACACATAAAATTCCCTTTTCATATTTACATCCTTATTTTTGTTGTTTTTTCCCACCCAGCGCTGATTTTTTTACCACTGGTTTTCCCTTAAACCAACTAAATTGTCCCACGTCTTATTTGCTTACAAAAACAAAAAGATTTTTTTGGCAAATCAATAAGTTCTTAAAAATGATTATCATTTCGGGATTACAACAGTTCGGACTCCACTGAAATATGCAAAATAAGGTTGGACTTTTTGACCGTGGTCCTGGGCAGAAAATGGGCTGTAATAAATTACTTAAGAATTAGCAAATGGGCTGCAAATTATAAAAAATAGCAAATGGGCTTTATGTTGTCTACCACAGATTTGGAGGCTGACTTGTGGGCCTACTAAGTTCATGTGTACACAAGGTTTCTCAAAAAAAGAAACTTAGTCAGCAATCGACTCTACCAGCGTCAGACCGTTAGATGTCAATCTAATGGCAATCGTGCTTCTTCAGTCTCTGATCTTCTTGCCCCAGCCGCCCAAACAAGCGCCGTCAGAACCGCCTGCTCCCGCCTCCCGTGGTCGGCAGTGCTGCCGGGAAGGCCTCATGGCCCCATCATACTCGCATCCCTGGCCTGTCTATCCCTCTACTCACCCACACCTCCTGTTATGTTCCAGCGACGGCAGCCGAACCAGTCAACCCTCGTACTCTCCACCGCGTGGGCAGCCACTGCCGTGTCTTCCCCGACTGCGTGTCATTCCCTTCGTAGGCCTCGCCGTCGTCCACCTCCCTCGTGCTCTCGGTGCGGCGTGGTCAACGATGTCCATCCAACGGCCGTAGTGCTTCTTCAACCTCTGGTCTTCTTGCCCCAGCCGCCCAAAGCAGCGCCGGTCGTGCCGCATGCTCCTGCCTCCCATGGCCGGCTGTGCTGCCGCGGAGGCCTCACCGTCCCCATACTACTCCCACCGCTTGCCAAGCCATCCCTCGACTCACCCACTCCCCCTGTTATTCTGTGGCGACGGCAGCCTCACACCGCAGCCGAACCAGTGAACCCTCGTACTCCTCTCCGCGTTGGCATCCACTGCCACGTCTTCCTTGGCTCCGCGTCGTCCCCTTCCTAGGCCTCACCGTCGTCCACCGCCGTGGTGCTCTCGGCGCGGTGTGGTCAATGTTGTTAATGACCATCTTCCATCGGAAGAGTACTGTACGTGGAGAGGCTGACAGCTGGGTCCACGGCAGCCGCAAGGAAGTGCCTCCTTATTACGCGCAAAATAATTATTCCTCCACCTGACAGCAGGGACCCACCGGACGGGCCACCAGTATTCCGCGGAAAAAATGTGTCCCCCCAGACTGCTGGGACCCATCGGATGGGCCACCGTATTTCACAAAAAAAATGTTTGCCCCTGACTGCTGGGACCCACCGAACGGACCATCGTATTTCACGAAAAAAACGTTCCCCCCGCTGTCAGCTCGGACCCACCGGAAGTGCCTCCTTATTACGCACAAAAAAATGAATACTCCCCCTGCTGGCTGGGACCCAACCTGGTGGGAGGCTGACTTGTGGGCCTACTAAGTTGACGAGGATGGAGGGCTTTGTCAACTTAGTCAATATGAACGATTCTAGCTCCAGTGACCGTACGATGCAACAAGTATAGTCATATCTCAAGCATAGTTCCCGAGCATACCAATGCAACCTATGAATTTGATCCCATAATAGTTTCCCTTTTTGAGTCAAGCGATAATCCCTAAAGTATTCATGTTGATCCAACATGTCTCCCATTACATAATTGAATGGGGTTTTCTCAGGATTATCAAAGTAGTACATAATATTTTTCACATAACAAGCATCGAGGGTTTTAGGAGGTTCCCCATCTCCATGAGTAGCAGGTACACCTAATTTTTTTGGTATTTCGTGTTCCATATCCATAACTAAAGATAGAGAACAACTTAGAACGGCAAATAAAAATTACTTAGTGATAAAGCAAACAAGCACACATGAGAATATTCACCCCACGCTATAACTCCCCGGCAACGGCGCCAGAAAAAGGTCTTGATAACCCACAAGTATAGGGGATCAATTGTAGCCTCTTTCGATAAGTAAGAGTGTCGAACCCAACGAGGAGCTAAAGGTAGAACAAATATTTCTTCAAGTTCTATCGACCACCAATACAACTCTACGCACGCTTAACGTTCGATTTACCTAGAACAAGTATGAAACTTGAATTACTTTGTAGGTGTTTTTGGATAGGTTTACAAGAATATAAAGTCCACATAAATAAAAAGTAGGGGCTGTTTAGGTAAAGAAGCAATAAAGTTAGTATAGCGAGTGTGGAAAAGTGGTGGTAGGAGTTGCGAAATTGTCCCTAAGCAATTCACTACTTTACTAGACCGATAGCAAGTTTTATGTGGGAGAGGCCACTGCTAGCATGTAATCCCTGACTTGGAATTCTATGCACTTATGATTGGAACTATTAACAAGCATCTGCAACTACTAATGTTCATTAAGGTAAAACCCAACCATAGCATTAAGATATATTGGTCCCCCTTCAATCTTGTATGCATCAATTTCTATGCTAGGTTGAAGCTTCTGTCACTCTTGTCCTCCAATACATAGTCTATCAACATACAACTAACCCTATGGTGTGATCCACGCGCGTGCTCATATGATGGGCACCAAAGGACAGCAACATAACCACAAGCAAATTAAATCAATCATAGTAATTCACCAATCACCGATAGGACAACGAAAATCTACTCAGACATCATAGGATGGCAACACATCATTGCATAATAATATGAAGCATAAAGCACCATGTTCAAGTAGAGGGTACAACGGGTTGCGGGAGAGTGTACTGCTATAGATAGAGGGGGGAAGGTGATGGAGATGTTGGTGAAGATGGCGGAGGTGTTGGTGTAGATTGCGGTGATGATGATGGCCCCCTGCGGCGTTCCGGAGGCACCGGAAGCGAGGGGAAGAGAGCCCCCCTTCTTCTTCTTCTTCCTTGACCTTCTCCCTAGGTGGGAGAAGGGTTTCCCCTCTGGTCCTTGTCCTCCATGGCATGGGAGGGGCGAAAGCCCCTCCGAGATTGGATCTGTCTCATTGTCTCTCTCTGTTTCTGCGCTCTGGGATTATGCTCTTTCACCGTTTCTTATATATCCGGAGATCCATAACTCCGATTGCATTGAAACCTTCGCCCAGATTTTTCTCCAAAAATTAGCTTTCTTGCGGCCAAAGAAGAGCGGCAACCGCCTTACAGGGGGGCCCACGAGGGTCAGGGGTGCATCCCCTGCCTCGTGGCCCCCTTGGGCACCTTCTCGCGTTAATTCTTCTTCCCATATTTCACAAATATTCCAAAAATATTCTTTGTCCGTTTTTATTCTGTTTGGACTCCGTTTGATATGGATTTTCTGCGAAACAAAAAACATGCAACAAATAGGAACTGGGCACTGGATCAATATGTTAGTCCCAAAAATAGTATAAAAAGTTGCCAAAAGTATATGAAAGTTGTAGAATATTGACATGGAACAATAAAAAATTATAGATACGACGGAGACGTATCACTGGGTGACTCCAGTAGTACTTTTCTTATAATGTTGATCTCCCATGATGGTGAAGGCTTTAGATCGGCGGACGATCTGATGAGCCTCAGCTTCATCTTCTGGGAGCTCCTGCCTGAGTAGGTAAGACCAATAGGGTTCGGTCCATTCAGGGGTGATAACAAGGACCTCTTGGACCAAGTCAATCGCCACAGGAATGTCCACCTCAGTCGGATTTGATGGACCGAATGGTTGCGGGGCTCCTCCACGAAAGGGTCTTCCTTGATCATGGGAGAGTGTAGGTGCTCAAGGAGCACATTCTTGGGCACATCCTTCCGAGTGGAGCCTATCTTGGCCAAATCATCAGCTACTTGGTTCTTGAGTCGAGGTACATGATAAAGCTCCAGTCCTTCAAAGTGCTCTCCAGCTTTTTGATTGGATTGTAGTAGCCTATCATCACCGGAATATGGATATCCCACTCCTTCATAACTTGGTTTACCACTAGGTTCAAGTAATCATAGAACATCAGTCAACGAATTCCCAGAGAAATTGTCATCCGCAGCCCATATGGGAGAGCTTCATACTCGGCTTCATTATTGGAGGAGTCGAAATGGACCTGAAGCACGTAGTTGATTCGGTCGCCTTTGGGGGACACCAAGACCACTTCGGCTCCAGAACCGTGGAGCATCTTGGAGCCATCGAAAAACATCGTCCAGTGCTCGGGGAGACTCGGGACGGGCTGCTCTTGTTCCATCCACTAGGGCTTGCGACTTGATGGATTTCCTAGCTTCGAACTTGATATCCAACAGAAGGAGCTCGATGGCCCACTTCGCCACTCGGCCTGTGGCATCTCTGTTGTTCATGATCTCAGACAAAGGGGCGTCACTTATCACCGTGACCGAGTGCTCTTGGAAGTAGTGTGCCACCTTCTTCGCAGTCAGATAGATCCCGTATACTAACTTCTGGTAATGCGGGTACCTTTGCTTGGAAGGGTCAGAACTTCGGAGATGTAGTAGACTGGTCACTGGAGCTTGAAAGTTTTGCCTTGTTCTTCTGGCTCCACAGTGAGCACAGTGCTAACAACATGGCTCATGGCTGCGATGTATAAGGGCAAGGGCGCTTTGCTACTCGGGGCAGCTATGATCGTCTGGGTGGAAAGCAAGGACTTGAGTTCCTGGAACGCGGCCTGTGCTTGGAGTCCACTCGAACCTGTCAGACTTCTTCATCAATCGGTAAAGCGACATGGCTTCTTCACTGAGTCTGGAGATAAACCTACTAAGGGCCGCCAGGCAGCCCGTCAGTCGTTGCACGTCATGGAGATGCTCTGGTTGTTTCATTTGGACAAATCGCCTCGATTTTCTCAAGATTGGCATTGTTCCTGCATTTGGAAATGAGGAAACCGAGTAACTCGGGCACCTCGAATGTGCACTTAGCCATATTGAGCTTTATGCAGAAAAGGCGCAAGTTCGTGAAGGTCTCGGCGAGGTATGTCAGGAGGTCGAAACCTTTCCTAGACTTGACCATGATGTCGTCCATATAGGCCTCCACATTCTGACTGATTTGTTTTAGTAAACACTTCTGGATCATTCATTTGAACGTTGTCCCATTATTTTTCAACCTGAAAGGCATAGTGACATAGTAGAAACACCCAAATGGGGGTGATGAACAATGTTTTTATTTCGTCAGGACCATACATTCGGATCTGGTTGTACCCGGAGTAAGCATCCAGAAACGACAATCGCTCACACCTAGCAGTAGAATCTACTATTTGATCTATGCGAGGGAGAGGGAAATGATCCTTCGGGTGGGCCCAATTGATGTGCTTAAAGTCGATGCACATGCGGAGAGAATTATTCTTCTTTGGCACCATGAGAATGATGGCAAGCCACTCAGAGTGGTACACCTCTTGGATGAAGTCGGCGGCTAAGAGCCGCATAATCTCCTCGCCAATCGCATTGAGCTTCTCTTTGGAAGACCATCGAAGGTGCTCCTTGACAGGCTTCATCTTCGGGTTGACGTGGAGTCTATGCTTAGCCAGTCCCCTGGGAACACCCAACATGTCAGAAGTCTTCCACGCGAAGATGTCCCAGTTAACATGGAGGAACTAGATGAGCTCGCTTTCCTATTTTCTATCAAGGGTGGTGGAGATATTGGTCAAAGGAGCATTTGGATCTTCGGGGTGAATGCTCACCGGCTTGGTCTGTCCGGCCGACTAGAAAGCGGATTCCATAATCGGCCTCTTCAACTTCAGTAGATCACTCGAATCCACAGCCTTCTTATATTCATCTAGCTCAGCCAATGCCATTTGTTCGTCAGCAATTTGGGAGCCCTTCTGGAGGCAGTCCACGGCTAGCTTCCAATTGCTTGTGATAGTGATCACACCATTCGGCCAAGGCATCTTAAGTTTGAGATACACATAACATGAGCGGGCCATGAAACATGCGTAGGCGGGCCTACCCAGGATGGCATGGTAAGCACTCCGGAAGTCTACCACTTCGAAGGTCAGTCGCTCCTTCCTGGAGTTTCTCTCCCCGCCGAATACGATGTCAAGGGCGATTTGGCCAAGTGACTTGGCCCTCTCTTGCTGAGTCAGGACATCGGGGTGCCCATTGCCTCCGGAGTGTCGGTGTAGATGATATTGAGTCTGTTGCCGCTATCCATGAGGACTTTACACAATCGGGATCCTTCAACAGCCGGATTAACCACCAAGGATTGCCACCCGGGGGTTGGTATGTGGGCCGGGTGGTCCGACTAGTCGAAGGTCATGGGCGTCTTGACCTAGTCAAGATATTTGGTCACAGCCAGAACTGCCATGTTGACCTCTCGGTTGATAACCTTGAGGCGACTCTTCCTTTCAACATCGGTGAAGATCATAAGGACTTTCTTGATGCCGGGGTACTAAGAAGTTCCCTTGTTACCGTCATCATCTTCATCCTCATCCTTGTTCCCAGAGGAATCCTGCTGCATCTCTTGCTTCAGGAGTCGGCACTCATGAGTGGTATGCTTGGGAAAGATCAAAATGCACTCTTCATTTTTTTCATGTGGATCTGGCAGGGCTGGTCGATGATTTTACTCTTCTCCGCAACCTGCTTCTTGCCCTTCCAGTCCTTCTTCTACTTTTGTGAGCTTTTGCCTTTGCCTAGGCCGGTCAGAGCCGCGGCCTCAGCATTGCCAGCTGCTTCAACTTTCCGCTTGTGCTTATTCTTGTCCTTCTGATTATTCGACTGGTTAGCATCAACTGCTTTGCTCTTGTCGCTTCTCAGTTGGTCTTCTTCCTCGCCGTTGGCACACCGAATGGCTATTCCCATAGCCCTGTTGAGAGTTGGGATCTCAGTACGGCCGAACTTTAGGTTCAGCTCTTGGTACCGAACCCCGGCCATGAAAGCGCAAATCGCATGGTGCTCGGTGACGTTCTCCACCGTATTATGCGAGGTGATCCACCTCTGGATGTACTCTCGGAGAGTCTCGTTCTACTTTTGTACTCAATGTTGCAACTCAGCCAATCCACCCAGCCTCTTATAAGTTCCCTCGAAGGTTTTGACGAATACTCAGGCCAGGTCATCCTAGTAGAATATACTGCCCAGAGGGAGCTGGGTGAGCCAGGCCCGGGCCGATCCCTCGAGCATCAGCGGCAAGTGCTTCATAGACACACTGTCGTTGCCGCCGCCGATCTGAACCGCAACCCGGTAATCCTCTAGACAAATCTCTGGCTTGGACTCGCCCGTGAACTTGCTGATCCCCGTGGCCAATCTGAAGTTGTTGGGAATCTTCGTGGCTCGAATGTACCGACTGAAGCACTCTGGACCAGAGGGTACAGAACCACTCGGTGCGTCGGTATCTAGGCCTTCCCTCAGGGCTCAACCCCTGTCGACCAGGTTCTGAGCGAGAACGGATCTCGCATTGAACGACGGGTCTCGAGCACCCTTCATGTGGCGGGAAGGACTCGGCCTCCGGTTGCCGTCACGCGTCTGTCGGTCATCGTACGCCTGGCAGCCGTATGTGTCGTCATGCGGTGGGAGCTTTAGAGCACGATCATGGTCGACGTGTCGCTGGGGTGACGCCATCTAGTCACGTATTCAATCTTCATAGTGGTCTCTTGAGGAAGACACCTGACGCTTCCAGGAGCCGAGTGGCCTATAAGCCGACTGGTCGGTCTCTGCCCATACCGAGGCGCTATGAATGCGCTCCCTGGATTAGGACACCACCGCATTTTGCGACAGCGCCTTCTTCAGGAGTGCCTGGATTTGACATATTCATTCGCCAGCGGTGGAGCCGGAGGGCTATATATATATGGAGTCACCGATGTGAGTAGCTGCAGCTACGATTTGTAGTGAAGCACTAAGGATTTGATACTTCCGAGGCTGATCACTCAGGTAAAGTCGGCGCTTATGCCGACTAGAACTAGGTTGACAGCACGTGTGGTCGTCCAGCTCCTTCTGAAACCGTTCGAGGCGGCTGCGCTCGGCCAGAGTTGCCAGGCGCGTCGACTCCATGGCCAGGGCCTCAGAAGACGTCCCAATGATGCGGGTGTTCAAGAACTGCTCGTTCCTACGGCGAAGCTCCTCGCGATGCTCCCGAGTGAGAGCTTGTGGGACGTACGGCTCATGAACGAGGGAGCAGTTATCCTCGCTGTCGCTGTTAGTGTTCCCACGGGAGGTACCTGCACGGCTGCCCTGGGGATCCGTGAACCCCAGCGGTGTGCGGTGCTCAGAGTTGTCCGCCATAAGAATTTTGGCAGTCGACTCGATACTCTCGCACTCGGACTCCTCGGAGGAGTCATCGAGCAAATCATCGGAGTGGTCAAGGGCGGGCTCGTCAGATTCGAGGGCCGCCACATGTTCTGCTGCGTCCTGAAGGGTCAAAGCATGCTTAATCCAGTGATGCAGCTGCAAGCGCCCGGAACGCTTGCGATGGCGCGCGGCCGGAAGGCGTGCAGCCATTCGGTACAGGGCCGAGGGCTGCTGAAGAAGGACTTTGAATGAAGAAGCACGGAAATGCACCGCGCCGCGGATGGGTAGTGCTTCCACATCCAGCGGGGCCTCGTGAAGCCACGCTGAGTCGTCGGCGATGAAGCTCAGCGTACCGAACCGGATCTTGCCACCGACTAACAGGATGATGAAGAATCCACCTATGCCGTGAGATTTGGCTAGACGCCTAGCCCCATGGTGGGCGCCAACTGTCGGGGTTACGATCCTGTCAATGAGTACTAGGGGTACAAAAGAGGGGCAGAGCATAGCTACTGCGCATTTGTAGCACTTGGTGTTTAAGGAGTTCAAGCCCCTCTGAGTGGAGGTAAAAGCCCTATGTCTCGTTCCCTGAGGCTTAGTTTTTCTTGAGGGATATGATTACAGAGATTGCTTAACCCCAGCTCAGGAGAAGGAGGCAGGCTTATATAGAGTGCGCCGCAACTCCGACGTCTCCACGTCGCTGGGGCATTTAGTGCTCATTATTATGACAGTTACTAGCATAAAGTGTCACAAATACAGCAGTTATAGGTAACGGCAACCATGACTCTACTTTAAGGGTCACTTGGGATTCCTCGACTATTGCAGCGCCCACGTCATCCTTCCACCTTCCTTGTCCGAGTGGGGTTGTCATGCCGACTGAAGGGTGGTCGCCAAGTGCTGTCGAGGTGTCCGAGTGGACTTGTGATGCGTGCATCTGAATGCTAATATGGTCCAGGGACCTACCAATGATGGTGAGGGGCCCCTGGTGGGGCCCATATGATGGGTTCTTGACCCTACCTGTAGTAGGTGACCTCATCAAGCACCGCTTGGTCGGGGTACTGGAATGTGCCGATACACGGCCTTGCACGGGTGTGGGGCATGCGGATCTTTGCTGCCCACTGACCCCAGTGCCGCTGGTGCACGCCCAGAAGCCCTAGGTTCTTCTAAGGTGCCGATGACTTTGACCTCGCACCACGGCAGCGGTGGGTGCAACGGCCGGCTTCCTCCCTCCTCATCACCCCAGTGTTCACCTCCATCACAAGCGCCTGCAAGGAAAAACACTTGTGCGCGGTGAGGAAGAAGGACGGAGAGAGAACGCAGGTGGTCTATGGTGCATAGGGGATCGGGCAGTATGTATGGCTTTAATGTGTAGCGATGGCGCCGAAGAGGGGACATGTGGCCACACACATGCACCAGCACTACTCATCATTTATGATGGGGACATGCCTTCTTGATGTGCATCGACCTTGGCTAGGTTTCACTTATGCCCACCTTAACCCAATTATTAATGAAGCTAATCCATATTTATCTCTTTCCTCTAGAAAAATCCATATTTGTCTCTCAACATTTATAGAGAAAATTACATATTGCATCCCCTACATGTATGGAAAGTGTGGGTCGGTCCCCCACTTTAAAATTGAAATATCAAACCCAAACCTTTCAAACAAGACATATTTAGTCCCTCTACTCACCCGAATTGGTACGGATGCTAATGTGACCTAGATTTCCTCAACGAGGCATCCACCTCACCCCCTTCCCCCACCAACATGAGCATGCATGCTATGGACAAGCCCCGATGAACCATCTCGCGGGTGTTGGTTTGGCTGCATCTGGGGTGGACAATGCTAATGCACAGATGGATTGAGAGCCTAGAGATGTTCATAGTCGTGTGTGAAACCAGTGGAACGAGGGTTTCACGTTACATTGACAAGAGCCCAACAACAAGGCAACTAATGTTCGAATGAAAGCATGTCATCATCGCCGCATGCATCTGGCCACTATTTGTTTATTGTCGCAATGCCCAACAACCGCTTGTCTAGGCCAGAATGATACAACCTCCACTGTGATCTTCTTTCCCCTCCTATCATCCCTGCACAAGCTCTCCCTTGTCACCCAGACCTCATTGCGCATCCATGCATTTTTCCCATCCTTTAATGTCAAGGATCGCCCCTTTATCCCACACAGCTTCATCTACGCCTTTTTGGCCTTTTTCCCTCAAGCGTCACCCCATCATTTCTCGACGAGCCATTCTACCAGCATTGGTTTGGCAGCATCCAGGGTGGATAGCGCTCATGCACGTATGGATCGAGAGTCTAGAGATGTCTTGGTTGTGTACCAGACCAGTGGGATGAGGGTTTTGCGTTACATGGCCAAGAGCCCAACAAAAAGGGACTATATGAAAGCATGTCATCATATCCATAAGTGGTACCCCATCATTTCTCGATAAACCAACCCACCGGCATTGGTTTGGCAACATGTGGGGTGGACAACGCTCATGCATGTATGGATCGAAAGGCTGAAGTTGTGTTAGTCATGTACCAAACTAGTGGGATGAAGATTTTGCATTGCATGGTCAAGAGACCAACAAAAGGCAACTAACGTCCGAACTAAAGCATGGCATCATCTCCACACGCATGTCATCGCTATTTTGTTGTTGTCACGATGCCCAACAACCGCTTCTCTAGGACGGAGCGATGCAACCTCCACTCTGGTCATTCTTTCCCCTCCCCGCATCCCTCCACAAGCTACCTCGGCACCCAGACCACACTGTGCATCCATGCACTTTCCCCATCATTTAGTGTCAAGGATGACCCCTTTATCCCACCCAGCTTCATCTAAGCATTCTTGGCCTTTTCCCTTGAAGTTCCAACCCATCATTTCCCACGCTTTTCTTCCATGTTCTCCATATAGCTTGTTAAGATCAAGAGTGACTTGTTGTCCTCTCAACAGGGACCATATCATGCCCAGGTTGTGCACCTACCTTCATATCATGGGAATTTCATCAATATTTCGGCTAGGCTAGGAGGTAATAGAGAAAGTGGTGGATGTAGAGTCAAAACCCATGAGTGGACGGAGAGAGAGAGAAGGGGGAGGGAGCGAATGAGCGAGATAGATAGAGAGAGAAACCCTTTATCCCACCCATCTTTGTCTATGCCTTTTTGTCCTTTCCCCCTCAAGCGTCACCCCATCATCTCGATGTGGATAGCGCTCATGCAAGTATGGATCGACAGGCTAGAGTTGTCTTAGTTGTGTACCAAACCAGTGGGATGAGGGTTTTGCGTACATGGTCAAGAGCCCAACAAAAAGAGGCAACTAACATCTATATGGAAGCATGTCTTCATATCCACAAGCGCTACCCCATCATTTATATCATCCCACCAGAATAGGCTTGGCAGCATATGGGGTGGATAACGCTCGTGCACGTTGGATCGAAAGGCTGGAGTTGTCTTAGTCGTGTACCAAACTGCGGGATGAGGATTTTGAGTTAAAAAGTCAAGAGACCAACAAAAAGGAAACTAATGTGCGGACGAAAGCATGTCATCATCTCCACATGCATTTCAAGGCTATTTTGTTGTTGTCATAATGCCCAACAACCGCTCCTCTAGGCCAAAACGATGCAACCTCCACTCTGGTCATTCTTTTCCCCTCCTCGCATCCCTACATAAGCTCCCATGTCACCCAGACCTCACTACGCTGAAGGAAATATGCCCTAGAGGCAATAATAAAGTTATTATTTATTTCCTTATATCATGATAAATGTTTATTATTCATGCTAGAATTGTATTAATCGGAAACATAATACATGTGTGAATACATAGACAAACAGATTGTCACTAGTATGCCTCTACTTGACTAGCTCATTGATCAAAGATGGTTATGTTTCCTAACCATAGACATGAGTTGTCATTTGGTTAATGGGGTCACATCATTAGGAGAATGATGTGATTGACATGACCCATTACGTTAGCTTAGCACCCGATCATTTAGTGTTCTGCTATTGCATTCTTCATGACTTATACATGTTCCTATGACTATGAGATTATGCAACTCCCGTTTACTGGACGAACACTTTGTGTGCTACCAAACGTCACAACGTAACTGGGTGATTATAAAGGTGCTCTACAGGTGTCTCCAAAGGTACTTGTTGGGTTGGCGTATTTCGAGATTAGGATTTGTCACTCCGATTGTCGGAGCGGTATCTCTGGGCCCTCTCGGTAATGCACATCACTTAAGCCTTGCAAGCATTGCAACTAATGAGTTAGTTGCGGGATGATGTATTACAGAATGAGTAAAGAGACTTGCCGGTAACGAGATTGAACTAGGTATTGAGATACCGATGATCGAATCTCGGGCAAGTAACATACTAATGACAAAGGGAACAACGTATGTTGTTATGTGGTTTGACCGATAAAGATCTTCGTAGAATATGTGGGAACCAACATGAGCATCCAGTTTCCGTTGTTGGTTATTGACCGGAGACATGTCTTGGTCATGTCTACATAGTTCTCGAACCCGTAGGGTCCGCACGCTTAACGTTTTGATGACAGTTATATTATGAGTTTATATGTTTTGATGTACCGAAGGTTGTTCGGAGTCCCGGATGTGATCACGGACATGATGAGGAGTCTTGAAATGGTCGAGACATGAAGATTGATATATTGGAAGCCTATGTTTGGATATCGGAAGTGTTCTGGGTGAAATCGGGATTTTACCGGAGAACCGGGAGGTTACCGGAACCCCCCGGGTACTTAATGGGCCTTAGTGGGCCTAGGTGGAAGAGAGGAGAGGCAGCTAGGGCTAGGCCGCACGCCCCTCCCCCCAGTCCGAATAGGACAAGGAGAGGGCGGCGGCACCCCCCTTCCTTCTTCTCCTCCACTCTTTCCCCCTCCCAAGTCCTAATCCAACTAGGAAAGGGGGGAGTCCTACTCCCGGTGGGAGTAGGACTCCTCCTGGCGCGCCTCCTCCCTGGCCGCCCCCCCCCCCCTTGCTCCTTTATATACGGGGGCAGGGGCACCCCATAGACAACAATAGATCGTTTGATCTTTTAACCGTGTGCGGTGCCCCCTCCACCATAGTCCACCTCGATATTACTGTAGCGGTGCTTAGGCGAAGCCCTGCGTCGGTAGAACATCAACATTGTCACCACGCCGTCGTGCTAAAGAAACTCTCCCTCAACACTCGGCTGGATCGGAGCTCGAGGGACGTCATCGGACTAAACGTGTGCTGAACTCGAAGGTGTCGTACGTTCGGTACATGATCGGTCGGATCGTGAAGACATACGACTACATCAACCGCATTGTGCTAATGCTTCCGCTTTCAGTCTATGAGGGTACGTGGACAACACTCTCCCCTCTCGTTGCTATGCATCACCATGATCTTGCGTGTGCATAGGAAATTTTTTGAAATTCCTACATTCCCCTACAGTGCCATCCGAGCCAGGTTTTATGCGTAGATGTCATATGCACGAGTAGAACACAAGTGAGTTGTGGGCGATATAAGTCATACTACTTACCAGCATGTCATACTTATGTTTGGCGGTATTGTTGGATGAAGCGGCCCGGACCGACATTACGCGTACTCTTACGCGAGACTGGTTCTACCGACGTGCTTTGCACACAGGTGTCTGGCGGGTGTCAGTTTCTCCAAATTTAGTTGAACCAAGTGTGGCTATGCCCGGTCCTTGCGAAGGTTAAAACAGAACCAACTTGACAAACTATCGTTGTGGTTCTGATGCGTAGGTAAGAACGGTTCTTGCTAAGCCTGTAGCAGCCACGTAAAACTTGCAACAACAAAGTAGAGGACGTCTAACTTGTTTTTGCAGGGCATGTTGTGATGTGATATGGTCAAGACATGATGCTATTATTGTATGAGATGATCATGTTTTGTAACCGAGTTATCGGCAACTGGCAGGAGCCATATGGTTGTCGCTTTATTGTATGCAATGCAATCGCCCTGTAATGCTTTACTTTCTCGCTAAGCGGTAGCGATAGTCGTAGAATCATAAGATTGGCGAGACGACAACGATGCTACGATGGAGATCAAGGTGTCGCGCCGGTGACGATGGTGATCATGACGGTGCTTTGGAGATGGAGATCACAAGCACAAGATGATGATGGCCATATCATATCACTTATATTGATTGCATGTGATGTTTATCTTTTATGCATCTTATCTTGCTTTGATTGACGGTAGCATTATAAGATGATCTCTCACTAAATTTCAAGATAAAAAGTGTTCTCCCTGAGTATGCACCATTGCCAAAGTTCGTCGTGCCCAGACACCACGTGATGATCGGGTGTGATAAGCTCTACGTCCATCTACAACGGGTGCAAGCCAGTTTTGCACATGCAGAATACTCAGGTTAAACTTGACGAGCCTAGCATATGCAGATATGGCCTCGGAACACTGAGACTGAAAGGTCGAGCGTGAATCATATAGTATAGATATGATCAACATAGTGATGTTCACCATTGAAACTACTCCATTTCACGTGATGATCGGTTATGGTTTAGTTGATTTGGATCACGTGATCACTTAGAGATTAGAGGGATGTCTTTCTAAGTGGGAGTTCTTAAGTAATATGATTAATTGAACTTAAATTTATCATGAACTTAGTACCTGATAGTATCTTGCTTGTCTATGTTTGATTGTAGATAGATGGCCCGTGCTGTTGTTCCGTTGAATTTTAATGCGTTCCTTGAGAAAGCAAAGTTGAAAGATGATGGTAGCAATTACACGGACTGGGTCCCGTAACTTGAGGATTATCCTCATTGCTGCCCAGAAGAATTACGTCCTGGAAGCACCGCTGAGTGCCAGGCCTACTGCTGATGCAACTGACGACGTTAAGAACGTCTGGCTGAGCAAAGCTGATGACTACTCGATAGTTCAATGTGCCATGCTTTACGGCTTAGAACCGGGACTTCGACGACATTTTCAACGTCATGGAGCATATGAGATGTTCCAGGAGTTGAAGTTAATATTTCAAGCAAATGCCCGGATTGAGAGATATGAAGTCTCCAATAATTTCTACAGCTGCAAAATGGAGGAGAATAGTTCTGCCAGTGAACATATACTCAGAATGTCTGGGTACCATAATCACTTGACTCGGCTGGGAGTTAATCTTCTGGTTGATAGTGTCATTGACAGAGTTCTACAATCACTGCCACCAAGCTACAAGAGCTTCATGATGAACTATAATATGCAAGGGATGGATAAGACAATTCCCGAGCTCTTCGCAATGCTAAAGGCTGCAGAGGTAGAAATCAAGAAGGAGCATCAAGTGTTGATGGTCAGTAAGACCACCAGTTTCAAGAAAGGCAAAGGGAAGAAGAGGGGGAACTTCAAGAATAACAACAAGCAAGTTGCTGCTCAGGAGAAGAAACCCAAGTCTAGACCTAAGCCTGAAACTGAGTGCTTCTACTGCAAGCAAATTGGTCACTGGAAGCGGAACTGCCCCAAGTATTTGGCGGATAAGAAGGATGGCAAGGTGAACAAAGGTATATGTGATATACATGTTATTGATGTGTACCTTACTAGAGCTCGCAGTAGCAGCTGGGTATTTGATACTGGTTCTGTTGCTAATATTTGCAACTCGAAATAGGGACTACGGATTAAGCGAACACTGGCAAAGGATGAGGTGACGATGCGCGTGGGAAATGGTTCCAAAGTCGATGTGATCGCGGTCGGCACACAACCTCTACATCTACCTTCGGGATTAGTATTAGACCTAAATAATTATTATTTGGTGCCAGCGTTGAGCATGAACATTATATCTGGATCTTGTTTGATGCGAGATGGTTATTCATTTAAATCAGAGAATAATGGTTGTTCTATTTATATGAGTAATATATTTTATGGTCATGCACCCTTGAAGAGTGGTCTATTTTTTATGATTCTCGATAGTAGTGATACACATATTCATAATGTTGAAGACAAAAGATGCAGAGTTGATAATGATAGTGCAACTTATTTGTGGCACTGCCGTTTAGGTCATATCGGTGTAAAGTGCATGAAGAAACTCCATACTGATGGACTTTTGGAACCACTTGATTATGAATTAGTTGGTACTTGCGAACCATGCCTCATGGGCAAGATGACTAAAACGCCGTTCTCCGGAACTATGGAGAGAGCAACAGATTTGTTGGAAATCATACATACAGATGTATGTGGTCCAATGAATGTTGAGGCTCGTGGCGGATATCGTTATTTTCTCACCTTCACAGATGATTTATGCAGATATGGGTATATCTACTTAATGAAGCATAAGTCTGAATCATTTGAAAAGTTCAAAGAATTTCAGAGTGAAGTTGAAAATCATCGTAACAAGAAAATAAAGTTTCTACGATCTGATCGTGGAGGAGAATATTTGAGTTACGAGTTTGGTCTACATTTGAAACAATGCGGAATAGTTTCGCAACTCACGCCACCCGGAACACCACAGCGTAATGGTGTGTCCGAATGTCGTAATCGTACTTTACTAGATATGGTGCAATCTATGATGTCTCTTACAGATTTACCGCTATAATTTTGGGGTTATGCTTTAGAGACAGCCGCATTCACATTAAATAGGGCACCATCAAAATCCGTTGAGACGATGCCTTATGAATTGTGGTTTGGCAAGAAACCAAAGTTGTCGTTTCTGAAAGGTTGGGGCTGCGATGCTTATGTGAAAAAGCTTCAACCTGATAAGCTCGAACCCAAATCAGCGAAATGTGTCTTCATAGGATACCCAAAGGAGACTGTTGGGTACACCTTCTATCACAGATCCGAAGGCAAGACATTCGTTGCTAAGAATGGATCCTTTCTAGAGAAGGAGTTTCTCTCGAAAGAAGTGAGTGGGAGGAAAGTAGAACTTGATGAGGTAACTATACCTACACCTCTATTGGAAAGTAGTTCATCACAAAAACCGGTTTCTGTGACGCCTACACCAATTAGTGAGGACGTTAATGATGATGATCATGGAACTTCAGATCAAGTTACTACTAAACCTCGTAGATCAACCAGAGTAAGATCCGCACCAGAGTGGTACGGTAATCTTGTTCTGTAAGTCATGCTACTAGATCATCATGAACCTACGAACTATGAAGAAGCGATGGTGAGCCCAGATTCCGCAAAATGGCTTGAGGCCATGAAATCTGAGATGGGATCCATGTATGAGAACAAAGTGTGGACTTTGGTTGACTTGCCCGATGATCGGCAAGCAATTGAGAATAAATGGATCTTCAAGAAGAAGACTGACGCTGACGGTAATGTTACTGTCTACAAAGCTCGACTTGTTGCGAAAGGTTTTCAACAAGTTCAAGGGATTGACTACGATGAGACTTTCTCACCCGTAGCGATGCTTAAGTCTGTCCGAATCATGTTAGCAATTGCCGCATTTTATGATTATGAAATTTGGCAAATGGATGTCAAAACTGCATTCCTAAATGGATTTCTGGAAGAAGAGTTGTATATGATGCAACCGGAAGGTTTTGTCGATCCAAAGGGATCTAACAAAGTGTGCAAGCTCCAGCGATCCATTTATGGACTGGTGCAAGCCTCTCAGAGTTGGAATAAACTCTTTGATAGTGTGATCAAAGCATTTGGTTTTGTACAGACTTTTGGAGAAGCATGTATTTACAAAAAGGTGAGTGGGAGCTCTGTAGCATTTCTGATATTATATGTGGATGACATATTACTGACTGGAAATGATATAGAATTTCTGGATAGCATAAAGGGATACTTGAATAAGAGTTTTTCAATGAAAGACCTCGGTGAAGCTGCTTACATATTGGGCATCAAGATCTATAGAGATAGATCAAGACGCTTAATTGGACTTTCACAAAGCACATACCTTGACAAAGTTTTGAAGAAGTTCAAAATGGATCAAGCAAAGAAAGGGTTCTTGCCTGTGTTACAAGGAGTGAAGTTGAGTAAGACTCAATGCCCGACCACTGCAGAAGATAGAGAGAAAATGAAAGATGTTCCCTATGCTTCAGCCATAGGCTCTATCATGTATGCAATGTTGTGTACCAGACCTGATGTGTGCCTTGCTATAACTCTAGCAGGGAGGTACCAAAGTAATCCAGGAGTGGATCACAGGACAGGGGTCAAGAACATCCTAAAATACCTGAAAAGGCCTAAGGATATGTTTCTCGTTTATGGAGGTGACAAAGAGCTCATCGTAAACGGTTACGTTGATGCAAGCTTTGACACTGATCCGGATGATTCTAAATCGCAAACCGGATACGTGTTTACATTGAACGGTGGAGCTGTCAGTTGGTGCAGTTCTAAACAAAGCATTGTGGCGGGATCTACATGTGAAGCAGAGTGCATAGCTGCTTCGGAAGCAGCAAATGAAGGATTCTGGATGATGGAGTTCATATCCGATCTAGGTGTCATACCTAGTGCCTTGGTGAAGGAATCCAGATTTCACAAAAGAACCAAGCACATCAAGAGACGCTTCAATTCCATCCGGGATCTAGTCCAGGTGGGAGACATAGAAATTAGCAAGATACATATGGATCTAAATGTTGCAGACCCGTTGACTAAGCCTCTTCCACGAGCAAAATATGATCAGCACCAAGGCTCCATGGGTGTTAGAATCATTACTATGTAATCTAGATTATTGACTCTAGTGCAAGTGGGAGACTAAAGGAAATATGCCCTAGAGGCAATAATAAAGTTATTATTTATTTCCTTATATCATGATAAATGTTTATTATTCATGCTAGAATTGTATTAACCGGAAACATAATACATGTGTGAATACATAGACAAACAGATTGTCACTAGTATGCCTCTACTTGACTAGCTCGTTGATCAGAGATGGTTATGTTTCCTAACCATACACAGGAGTTGGCATTTGATTAACGGGGTCACATCATTAGGAGAATGATGTGATTGACATGACCCATTCTGTTAGCTTAGCACCCGATCGTTTAGTGTTCTGCTATTGCTTTCTTCATGACTTAGACATGTTCCTATGACTATGAGATTCTGCAACTCCCGTTTACCGGAGGAACACTTTGTGTGCTACCAAACGTCACAACGTAACTGGGTGATTATAAAGGTGCTCTACAGGTGTCTCCAAAGGTACTTGTTGGGTTGGCGTATTTCGAGATTAGGATTTGTCACTCCGATTGTCGGAGAGGTATCTCTGGGCCCTCTCGGTAATGCACATCACTTAAGCCTTGCAAGCATTGCAACTAATGAGTTAGTTGCAGGATGATGTATTACGGAACGAGTACAGAGACTTGCCGGTAATGAGATTGAACTAGGTATTGAGATATCGACGATCGAATCTCGGGCAAGTAACATACCGATGACAAAGGGAACAATGTATGTTGTTATGCGGTTTGACCGATAAAGATCTTCGTAGAATATGTGGGAACCAACATGAGCATCCAGGTTCCGCTGTTGGTTATTGACCGAAGACATGTCTCGGTCATGTCTACATAGTTCTCGAACCCGTAGGGTCCGCACGCTTAACGTTTTGATGACAGTTATATTATGAGCTTATATGTTTTGATGTACCGAAGGTTGTTCAGAGTCTCGGATGTGATCATGGACATGACGAGAAGTCTCGAAATGGTCGAGACATGAAGATTGATATATTGGAAGCCTATGTTTGGATATCGGAAGTGTTCCGGGTGAAATCGGGATTTTACCGGAGAACCAGGAGGTTACCGGAACCCCCCGGGGACTTAATGGGCCTTAGTGGGCCTAGGTGGAAGAGAGGAGAGGCGGCTAGAGCTGGGCTGCGCGCCCCTCCCCCCAGTCCGAATCGGACAAGGAGAGGGGGGCGGCCCCCCCCCCTTCCTTCTTCTCCTCCGCTCTTCCCCCCTCCCAAGTCCTAATCCAACTAGGAAAGGGGGGAGTAGGACTCCTCCTGGCGCGCCTCCTCCCTGGCTGGCCGCACCCCCCCCCTTGCTCCTTTATATACGGGGGCAGGGGGCACCCCATAGACAACAATAGATTGTTTGATCTTTTAGCCGTGTGCGGTGCCCCCTCCACCATAGTCCACCTCGATATTACTGTAGCGGTGCTTAGGCGAAGCCCTGCGTCGGTAGAACATCAACATCGTCACCACGCCATCGTGCTGACGAAACTCTCCCTCAACACTCAGCTCGATCGGAGTTCGAGGGACGTCATCGGACTGAACGTGTGCTGAATTCGGAGGTGTCGTACGTTCGGTACTTGATCGGTCGGATCGTGAAGACGTACGACTACATCAACCGCGTTGTGCTAACGCTTCCGCTTTCGGTCTATGAGGGTACGTGGACAACACTCTCCCCTCTCGTCCCTATGCATCACCATGATCATGCGTGTGCATAGGAAATTTTTTGAAATTACTACGTTCCCCTACATACGCATCCATGCACTTTCCCCGTCCTTTAGCGTCAAGTATGACCCCTTTATCCCACCCAGCTTCGTCTACGCATTCTTGGCATTTTCCCTTGAAGTGCCAACCCATCATTTCCCATGATTTTCTTCCACCTTCTTCGTGTAGCTTGTTAAGATCGAGAGAGACTCGACGCCCGCTCAACGGGGACCATATCGGGCCTAGGTTGTGCACCTATCTTCATATCATGGGAATTTCATCAATATTTAGGCTAAGCTAGGAGATAACAAGAAGGTGGTGGACGTAGTGTTAGAACCCATAGATGGACGGAGAGAGAGAGCGAGGGAGCCAGAGAGAGGGAGCTGGAGGGAGAGGGAGAGAGAGAGACTTTATCCCACCCAGCTTTGTCTATGCCTTTTTGGCATTTTCCCCTCAAGTGTCACCCCATTATTTCTCGATGAGCCATTCCACCAGCATTGGTTGGCAGCATCTAGGGTGGATAGCGCTCATGCACGTACGGGTCGAGAGGCTAGAGGTGTCTTAGTTGTGTACCAAACTAGTGGGACGAGGGTTTTGCGTTACATGGTCGAGATCCCAACAAAAAAGGCAACTAATGTACGTATGAAAGCGTGTCATCATATCCACAAGCGTTACCCCATCATTTATCGATGAACCATCCCACTGGCATTGGTTTGGTAGCATGTGGGCTAGACAATGCTCATGCACGTGTGGATCGAAAGGCTGGAGTTGTCTTAGTCGTGTACCAAACTAGTAGAATGAGGATTATGTGTTACATGGTCAAGAGACCAACAAAAAGGCAACTAACATGTGAATGAAAGCATGTCGTTATCTCCACATGCATGTCATCGCTATTCTCTTATTGTCACAATGCCCAACAACCGCTTCTCTAGGAAGGAACAATGCAAGCTCCACTCTGCTAATTATGTCTCCTCCTCGCATCCCTGCACAAGCTCCCTCGTCACCCAAAACTCACTGCGCACCCATGCACCTTCCCTGTCCTTTAACGTCACGGATGACCCCTTTACCCACCCAGCTTCATCTACGCATTCTTGGCATTTCCCCTGGAAGTGCCAACCCATCATTTCCCATGATTTTCTTCCACCTTCTCCGTATAGCTTGTTAAGATCGAGAGTGACTCACTGTCCTCTCAACGGGGACCATATCGGACCCAGGTTGTGCACCTACCTTCATATCATGGGAATTTCATCAATATTTAGGCTAGGCTAGGAGACAACAGAGAAGGTGGTGGACGTAGTGTTAGAACTTATGAGTGGACAGAGAGAGAGGGAGGGAGGGAGGGAGGGAGAGAGAGAGGGAGCGAGTGAGAGAGAGAGGGAGCGAGTGAGAGAGAGAGGGGGAGTGAGTGAGTGAGAGAGAGGGAGAGAGAGTGAGTGAGAGAGAGACCTTTTATCCCACCCAGCTTCATATACGCCTTTTTGGCCTTTTACCCTCAAGCGTCACCGCATCATTTATCGATGAGCCATTCCACTGGCATTGGTTTGGCAGCATTCGGGGTGGATAGCGCTCATGCATGTACAGATCTGGAGGCTAGGGTTGTCTTAGTTGTGTACCAAACTAGTGGGACAAGGGTTCCACATTACATGGTCAAGAGCCCAACAAAAAGGCAACTAACATCCATATGAAATCATGTCATCATATCGACAAGCGCTACCCCATCATTTCTCGACGAACCGTCTACCGGCATTGGTTTGGCAGTATGGGGGGTGGACAATGCTCATGCATGTATGGATTGAAAGTTTGGAGCTGTCTTAGTCATATACCAAACTAGTGGGATGAGGATTTTGTGTTACATGGTCAAGAGACCAACAAAAAGGGCAACTAATGTTCAAACGAAATCGTGTCGTCATCTCCACATGCATGTCATCACTATTCTTTTTTTGTCACAATGCCCAACAACCGCTTCTCTAGGCCAGAATGATGCAACCTCCAATCTAGTCATTCTTTCCCCTCCTCGCATCCTTTCACAAGCTCCCTCGTCACCCAGCCCTCACTGCACATCCATGCACCTTCCCCATCTTTTAACGTCAAGGCTGACCCCTTTATCCCACCCATCTTTGTCTATGCACTCTTGGCCTTTTCCCTTGAATCCAACCCATCATTTCCCATGCTTTCTTCCACCTTCTCCGTATAGCTTGTTAAGATCGAGAGTGATTCTTCATCCTCTCAACGGGGACCATATTGGGCCCGGGTTGTGCACCTACCTTCATATCATGGGAATTTCATCAATATTTAGGCTAGGCTAGGAGACAATAGAGAAGGTGGTTTTTGACGAGGGTCTCATACGACCGCTCAAACGAGCATCGGCAGTCGTATGATACACAGTCATTTTCTCTGACCCCTTTTTGATGTTTCTCTAATTTGTTCATGCGACCATGCACACGGGCGCTAGCGCCCGTTTACTACACCATCTTTCTCCCTGTTTGATCCTCTCCCTTGTTTCTTTCTTTCACCTTCTCTCTTTGATGTTTACCTACGACACAAAGACAAAAACAACTCTTCTAAGAATTTTTTTCCATTAGATTATTTATGAGAGCAAAACAAAAATTTGACAAACTGATGGGTTGCCTCCCATTAAGCCCTGGTTTTTAGGTTCTTTAGCTCAACCCCGTGCCTCGGTATCATGTCAAGTCTTCGGTGGCCTTAGATTTTCTTTACGCACCACACATATTAATTTAGGTGGGGAACATACTTCTCCCTTGCTCCTGGCTTCTTCGGAAAGTATTTCACTATTTCTTCCTCACAAATTCTTAAGGTTACTTTTCCTTCCGACAATCGAACGTTGCACCTACGGTGTTTAAAAATGTCCTACCAAGGATAATTGATAATTTTTTGTCTTCGGGCATGTCAAGGATTACAGAATTAGTAAGTATAACATGCAGATCTAATCTTAGTGGGACATTCTCAGCTACTCCCACCGGATTCTTTGTGGACTTATCTGCCATCTGCAAGGTTATGCTTGTGGGCATACATTTAGCTAGATTCAACTAATGATAAAGAGTTAGATCCATCACACTAACGCCTGCCCCTACATCACATAGAGCATTATTCAGGATTACCAATTGAGCAAGATATTGTGGATATACCTGGGTCACCCAACTTCTCTGGTATCTTGTTCTCAAAGGGATACTCTGTTATTGCAGGCACTTGTTCCTTCAGATTCATACTTCTTTTATTATTAACAATTGTCATGCATGAACTTGGCAAAGGTAGGAATTTTTACATGTCAGTCACATGCATCAACATTTTAAGATCAGCTATTGCTTGCAAAAAGGAGGAATAAAGTGCGTCATTCAAAGGTGGCCTGGCGGCCTTAGGGTAAGTGTCATGGAAGAACACGATCACCTATGGGGCCATCGGCCTTGGCAAGGGGGAAGGGCGCGTTGCACAAAGAGCGGAGGTCGTGGAGCAGCACGACAGTGGTGAGACGGGTAGCTTTTACCCAGGTTCGAGCCGCTGCGAAGTGTAAAACCCTATTCCTGCTTTGGTGGATTGGATGGAGGACCGTGACGAACACGCACTGTCCAAGCTCGGCAAGGTTGCCTCAGGGATAGCAACTATGCGCATAAGAGTGTACAGGGGTCTGAATCCTATTTTAGGTTGCCATGGCACTCCTTTTATATGCTTAAGGGGTTACCACTATGGCAAATCAGTCATTACCTGTCGGATTCTGGGTTCCGGCAGACCCTTGAGGTTCGAACACTAGGGTGCGCGCGGAGATTTCGCCTCCTACCTACCTGCACCCCTCCGCCATGCTAGGATCTAAAACTAAGGAAAGAACAACACAAGAGACACAGGGTTTATACTGGTTCGGGCCACCGTTGTGGTGTAATACCCTACTCCAGTGTGTGGTGTGGTGGATTGCCTCTTGGGCTGATGATGATGATGAATACAAGGAAGAACAGCCTCGTGAGGGTCTGTTCTTGGCTAGGGCGGTGAACTGCTGGGAGGAGTTCAGTCACCTTTCTCTCTCTCTCTCTCTCCAATCGACCGACCCCTTGCTATGTGGGTGGCTGGTCCTATTTATAGAGGCCCTGGTCCTCTTCCCAAATATCGAGCGGGAAGGGAGCCAACAATGGCGGGCTAATTTGAAGGGGGACAGCAAGTATCAGCTATCCTGACAAAAGTAGTCTTCGCCTGCGCAAAGCTCTGGTGATGACACCGTCTTGGGCTCCACGGTGACCTCCATCTCGTAGTCCTCCTGGTCTTGGTCTCGTTGCACCGAAATGGCAACCTTTGCCTGATGCCTCGGTACTCCGCCGCTGTGCTTGCCCCCTTTGCACCAAAGAGGAAAGGAGGACGCTGCGCGGCTGGCACCCGCCTGGCGCCCTGAGTCGTCATGGCTTGCGTCACGGCACCTCACAAGGTACCCCGCCTTGATCTCTCCACCTCCTCGTGAGCCAGCCTGACGAGGCCGTGCCTGAGGAAGCTCCGCGTCGTCCGCCCCGCGAGGCTTGGCCCCTCGCGAGGGTCTTGGGTTTGTGTTGGTGAAGACGGGCCATGCTGGGGCCCCCTTTTGAGCCACGCCGCAGGCCGCAGGCAGGCAAGTTTGGGGACCCTCGTTCCCAGAACGCCGACAGTAGCCCCCGGGCCCAAGGCGCGCCCGGACTTGGCCGTGCAGGGAGGCGGAAGGGCAAGAGAGAAGCGCCGCAGGCCCTAACAGCCTGCGGCCTTGGGCGTCGCGTCGCGGTTGACTGGACGTGGGCGGCACTGTTCCCCCACGCCCGCAGTTGTACACAGTCGTTCCCTTTTCTGTTGCTCGAGTGCCCTCTATCCTTTCTCCGCTCGAACTCCGGCTTCTGTTTTCAACCTGATCTCGAACCTCCCCCCCTTCCCATCGCCATGGCTCCGACGAAGAAGGGGAGAGGGAAGAAACCCGTGTCTCCGCCTTGCCCGCCGCCGTCGGCGGCTCCCGCCGAGGGCTTTGGCAAGGTCAGCTTGGCTCTGGCCACCATCTTCAATGAATGCGGGAGGACGACGGCCTGGCCCGCGTCCCACTTCTCCATCGACAGGACAGCCACCGAGGTCCCATATCTTGCCGACGCCCTATGGGCGGGTCTGGTTCCTCCTTTTTCTGACTTCTTCAACGCCATGCTTTTCCACTATCAGATCCACATGATGCATCTAGGTCCTGAATCCATCACCCTCCTTTCGGTCTTCGCCTTTGTTTGCGAAGCTATGGTGGGCAACCCTCCTTCGGTTGCCTTGCTGTGCCACTTCTTCTCGTTGCATCTTGTCGACCCTACCCAATGCTGGGCTTGCGTGAGCTTCATTGCCACGCCTGAGACGGCGGCCTCTGGGATTGACTTCAAGCTCCCCCTGCCCGCGGTTGGGTTCCGCGAGCGGTGGCTGTATGTGGACGCAGGGGTGCCCAGCCCCCTGCTATTGGAGCCGACCTCACCTGCCGCCCCCAATTCGGGCTGGGGCCAGGAGACACTTGAGAGCCCCCGGCTCGTCTTCGTCTGGCGCCGCTTCGCGCTCTTGAGGTCGCTTGGCGTGATAGCGCCCAAGGTGGTGAAGGAGTTCCTGCTATGCCACGTTCCTCCTCTTCAATGCCACTCTCGCCACATGTGGGCCTTCCGTGGGCGCGAGGATCGTATGAGGCTCCAGGAAGAGGACCTAACTCTGGAGGTGCTGAGGACGGCGCTCTTGACCCTGGCTGGGGACCCCAACCCCGGCAGCGTCCGGCAGGGAGGGGCCTTGCTGTACCTCTGCCAGAGCAGGGGCGACTTTGTGAAGCAGATGCCTGTCTTTGATGAGTGGGGACCATGCCCCGCCGGCCTTCAGGGGCCTCGCGAGGACCCAGTGGTGGTGACTTCCCTTCCAGTCGGCCAAGGCGACTCATCCTCGAGTGGCGGAGCAGGGAGGCACGAGGCGCCAGAGGCCGAGGGGGCTCCCGGCGCGGTGACAGCGCCGGGCGAGGCTCATGAGGAAGCGGCTCTTGGGGCCCGTGCCGCTGAGGCTGAGGGTGACGAGCAGCTGCCCTCAGTGCCTGCGACTGGGGCCCTTGAGGCTCCAGTTGCGTCTCTTGGGAAGGCGATTAGCAGCGCACATCAGGCAGGCGCCCCTGCCGCAGATCGCCTTGACTCTCCGTCTTCGTCCAAGGTTGATCCATGCGCCCAACTCTTGGGCCGGTTCCGCGTGGACTTTGGGGCTCTCCGGAAGAGAAGGGAGGCCCTGGGCGACGATTACCCTTGTCGCCTAATGAAGCGCAGAAAGTACTTTGCCACTAATGAGTAAGCCTTCTCCTCTCCCAGCTCCCGATCCTTCCGTTGCTCTTACTGACTCTTGCTCCGCAGGCCCCTTCCAGCCGAGCATGCGGAGATGGCTGAGGAGCCGTCTCCTTTGGCTTCGCCCCCTCCACCGTCCTCAAGCGCTCCGAGCAGCGGAGCCCTTGTGGTGAGGGCGATCAAAGGGGTGAACCATCCCGAGGCATATCGTGGCCCCGCGCACCTCACAATCCTCCCTTGCGGGCCTTCTTGTGGCATAGCCAGCCTGCCATGGGCTTCTTGCCTGGTCGTGAACTACGATTGGCTGAGGCGCTTCCTGCGCTCTTCTCCTGAGGACGGGCTGGCGCCAGGCCGGGCTTCTGATGCGGCATGCCCGACCGTCGCGAGGGTGCCAGCCCCCAGCCCGAAGGGGGAGTGATGACTCACGGCCCCCGACGCTTGCTTGGGGCGGATGATGGTGTGGAAGGCGTGCTCGAGCGCGCTCGGGAGCGTCGCGCTCTCCACCAAGGATTCCTTCGAAGGGCGACTGACGCAGTGAGCCTGCTCGGTGAGGAGCTTGCTGATGAAGACGCGCGCCTTGAGGCCGAGGGCCTGCGCCTGGCTGCAGAGAGGCGCGAGCTGGAGGGCTCCATCGCCCTTGCGCGCCGTCAGCGTGATCTTGATGAAGCAGAGGCCAAGGCATCGTTGGTGGCCTCTCGGGAGGCCCGATCTTTGGCCGCTGAGGAGGATCGGGAAGCCGACCGGCGGCGAACGGCGGCGGCGGAGGAGCGGGCTCGGGAGCTCCTGGCCTGGTGCCACTTGCTGGAGGAGCAGGTGGAGCTGCGCAAGGCAGCCCTTGCGTCGATGAAGGTGGCCTCCGGCGACTCGGCAGAGCTCCAAAAGCGTGAGGAGGCGCTGATGCTGGAAGCCGCCGAACTTACCCGTGAGTACGAGCATCTGGAGACGAGGGAGCGCTTGGTGACGCAGGCGGAGGATGATGTTGCCGCACAGGAAGCCCGCGTCCTGGAGGAGGTCGGACGTCGAGTGGTGATGGCGCGCTCGAACCTTGAGCACGAGTTCGAAGAGAAGCTGGGGCTGAGCCGGGCTGAAGCTGAAGGCAGGACTGCCGCTTTGAGGTCCAAGCTGGAGGAGGCGGCGCGGCGGGCCGATGCTTCCTGGGCCGCCCTTGAGGTGGCGCGAGGTGAGTTAACCACCTCCCAGGCTGAGGTGCTCCTTTTTCTCCAGCGGGTGGAGGAGGCTGAGGCCGTCGCACGCCAGAATGCGGACGAGATACGTCAGCGGCGGCTCCTGGAGCATGAGCACGGCCCTATGCTCTCCACGCTCCGGGAGAGAGCCAACGCGTTGGGCAATATCTGCGAGGAGGCCGTCGGCGAGCCGCACGCAGTCAACTACGCCGGCAATCTTCAGTTCTTTACTGATGTGGTGACGTAGCTGGAGGCGCGGTCGACCAGGGCTGATAGGTTGGTGGAGGAGAGGAGCCGCACCCTGCTCAGGCGCGCCTTTTCCCGCGTCTTCAGTCACCTCCGGAACATGGATCCCCATTTTGATTTTGACGCTGTCATCGCCCCAGTCCCCCAGGCCGTCCGAGGCGAGCTGGCGCACTGGGTGGAAGACAATGTGGACGCTCTTATCAGGGCCTTCGCCTCGGACGACGACGACGTGATCGTGGCGGCTGACGAGGGCGGTGTGATGGACGGCTCGGACGCCGTTGGCGGCAACGCGAACAGCGGTGGCGAGTTCAGCGACGCCAGCAACGGCTCTGGTGGTGCTCCTGAGGACGCATTGGGGGACTCATCCGACTGATTGTGCATCATTCCTGCTTCCCTACCCTGCATGAATAGAACTCAGGTTTTGGCCTGATAGCTATGAGAGCATTTTAGAGGGGGAGCCCCTCATGTAAAACTTGCATTTATCATGTCAGTAGAAGCTACATTGCCCATGCGCCCGCGCCAAGTGGTTGGCTTAAGCGACGCGCTGGTCGGCTGATTTACCTTTGTCCCGTGCTGGCCCTGGGGCGGCCCGCGGGAGGCTGTGGTGCCCTGAGTGTTTCCTGATTGAATCCGTAGGATCTGCAGTAAAACGCCCTCCTGAGAGGACACGGCGGCGGCAGTCTGGGATACACGCAAGCTAGGCCTGACCCTGCTCGCGAGGGGCTCACGAGGGGAGGCAGCTGAGGTGAAGTGGTAACCGAAACGCGAGAAATTGCTCGAACGAGACTAAGCACCCCTTCCCCGAACACACGCAAATCTCAAATTCGATTCCAAGTTGAAACCAGCGGGGGAAAGCGACAACCAAAGGGAAGAGCAACGAAAGCAAACAAAAGGCCGCGTCTGGCACCTAGTCTAGTCTTGGACGTCTTCTCACCAGCGCGGAGCTAAGTGTTGCCACTGGGCGTGGGAGGGAGCCCCAGGGCCTGAGGTCGGCACCCCTGAGACTCCGGGGCATGTACAGCCCCACTCATTATTACGTGAGAGTGTCATGGGGCGGCGAGCTTCACAGGCACTGGGCCTTCTTCACAGGTACTGGCCTTGCTTCATATCGCTAGATGAGGGCCCCGCCTTGCGCCACACTCTAGTGCCATCAGCAACGACCGGAAACCAGGACGCCGCCCGATGTGGTAGAGCGGTCGCCAGTTGTTCCCTCGACGACCACGGGTCCTCCACCAGGGGCAGGCCCTGAGGCACCTCCCCAGCAGAGGGCCTACCTCCTGAGAACACCTTGCTCCGAACGCCGCGGTGGTGATGTCGGATCTCGGCCCCTCTCCTGCAGTCCCCTGCGCCCTCCTCTCGAGGGGTAGGAGACTGTGGGAGCGGGGCAGCTGCTCGCTGCGGCGACCTGCACCTCCTGCGATCCATGGTTAGCGTATACCTGCTCCTGAAGAATTAGCGGTACCCGATAATCGTTGCCTCCAGCGTGGCCAGTGGGACCGTCCCGGGGCTCCTGGAAAGGCTCAGCTTCCAATGCCTCGTCCCCCCAGCTTGGGCTGAGGAGCGAGCCTTGTCCGTTCTCGTGAGGGTGTCCTTGGTCCATCATGAGGGGCACGTATTCCTCCGGCGTCGTCATCCCGAATGCCACGCCGTAATGCCCCGCATGCCACGCGGTCCTGCCTGATGCGCCCACCGTGGGTGGCAGCGCGGCCGCCCACTGGGGCCGCGGGTCGCGTTGAGTCCTTCTTCTTCGCGGACCGGGGGCGGGAGCAGCGCCGCCGCCGGTCCGGCGCTGACAGCTTCGCCGGTGTCGGAGTAGCCTTGGAGCCCGCGGGAGCATGCGGAGCCCCCGCGCGGGCCGCCTTGGGCTTGAGATGGGAGCTGGGTGGAGAAGGGGTGAGCCCCCGAGGCGGCGAAGCCCAGGAGCTCTGCCACTCGCTCCAGCAGCACGTCGTGGCCGCCCTCCAGTAGTCTGCACTGCAGCAGCTCTCGGGCCACCGTGAGTGCGGCCCTCGAGTTCGCCTGCTCCCTGCGAGTGTACGGCGTCGTGGTCGCGGCGTGATTGGAGGCCCTTGCTGCTGACCGCACCTGTCGTGGCGTGAGAGCTGTCGAAGCCTGTCCGCGTCGCCTGCGGCCCGCAGCGCCCTGTGGACCACGAGCTGCCTGGGGCACGGGGTCGCCCAAGGCGAGCGGCTCTGCGCGGGCGGGCCACGCCGCCCATGGATCTGGGTTGCCCGCCTGGTCGCCGGACATGGTGACGACGATGCGACGGGGCACGAAGCGGTAGAAGGTGGACTCCGGTGCACCCCTACCTGGCACGCCAAATGTCGGATTCCGGGTTCCGGCAGACCCTTGAGGTTCGAACACTGGGGTGCGTGCGGAGATTTCGCCTCCTACCTACCTGCACCCCTCCGCCATGCTAGGATCTAAAACTAAGGAAAGAACAACACAAGAGACACAGGGTTTATACTGGTTCGGGCCACCGTTGTGGTGTAATACCCTACTCCAGTGTGTGGTGTGGTGGATTGCCTCTTGGGCTGATGATGGTGATGAATACAAGGAAGAACAGCCTCGCGAGGGTCTGTTCTTGGCTAGGGCGGTGAACTGCTGGGAGGAGTTCAGTCACCTTTCTCTCTCTCTCTCTCTCTCCAATCGACCGACCCCTTGCTATGTGGGTGGCTGGTCCTATTTATAGAGGCCCTGGTCCTGTTCCCAAATATCGAGCAGGAAGGGAGCCAACAATGGTGGGCTAATTTGAAGGGGGGCAGCAAGTATCAGCTATCCTGACAAAAGTAGTCTTCGCCTGTGCAAAGCTCTGGTGATGACGCCGTCTTGGGCTCCACGGTGACCTCCGTCTCATAGTCCTCCTGGTCTTGGTCTCGTTGCACCGAAATGGCAACCTTTGCCTGATGCCTCGGTACTCCGCGGCTGCGCTTGCCCCCTTTGCACCAAAGAGGAAAGGAGGACGCTGCACGGCTGGCACCCGCCTGGCGCCCTGAGTCGTCATGGCTTGCGTCACGGGCACCTCACGAGGTACCCCGCCTTGATCTCTCCGCCTCCTCATGAGCCAGCCTGACGAGGCCGTGCCTGAGGAAGCTCCGTGTCGTCCGCCCCGCGAGGCTTGGCCCCTCGCGAGGGTCTTGGGTTTGTGTTGGTGAAGACGGGCCGTGCTAGGGCCCCCTTTTGAGCCACGCCGCAGGCCGTAGGCAGGCAAGTCTGGGGACCCCCATTCCCAGAACACCGACATTACCTACTAATTAGATAGCCAACAGTTCTACTGTTCCTAACTCTATCAGTTAGAACAAAACGCATTAAATGCACTGCTAGGTGTCACGCTCAGGATGAAGCCCGGCAAGCCTGCGGCACCGCTCAACCACCCTCTTGTCTATCCGCATGACACGCCTCTGGACGGGTGTCACACATGGTGGATCTTCTTTCCAAATGACTGACACATGCCAAATGACATCCACTTAATGATTTAGGGACTCGACACCACACCGATAAGTGACTTGTGTCACTATGCGATGGAGCGGTGGAGTCTTTGCGGGGAGATCCGCCCTTGGCGGCCCCGGCAAGCTTGCCGGGGGAATCTTGAGGCTCGACATTGGTGAAGCCTCAACCTGACCGGGCTTGCCTGCCCAGCAAGGGAGGTTTTTCCTTAGTGATATCTTGTCCCTTTGGCTTGTCTTAGTCTTCTTGATATGCCCTTTGATTCCTCAAAGAGCTATCTCTCTGGCTTGGTCTTGTCTTGGATACATGTTGCTGCCAGGTCGGAGGCCAATTGTCCGTGCACAAGTCAGGGGAAACATATACCCCCATTTGTGTACCCCGACAGAAGCCCCCGGGCCTGAGCCATACGTGTCGCCGGGCACGTCGGTTTAGGCCCCAAACAGTGCACGGACATGTGGTGAAGGGATGTTGCGCGTGCAGCGGTTTGTTATGATGACCAGTCAATCCAACGTCCACTCCGCGTAATTACCGCAGGTCATGGGGTCGTGGGACTATAGCAGTGAATGTAAAATGGTAATTTCTCGAGAGAGACGATGAAAAGCCACCTCCCCACGTTCGTTCCCCAAAAAGAGGGAATACGCAAAAAGGCACTGTTCGTTCGCACCCGCCTCATCCTCCATCATCTTCCTCCTCAAGCCAAGCGACTGCCCCTTGAATCCATACTCTCTCCCGACACCCCCTCTAGCCTTCCATTCTTCCCAAAGCCTCGAAGGATGGGGAAGAAAAATGCTGCAAGGGGGAAGTGGTCGATCACCGCAAAAGAGGCTGTTGCGGAAGGGAAGAAGAATAAGGCGGCAGAGCTGGACAGGAAACGGCGGGAAGATGTGGTCTTCTTCCCGTCAAGCTTGGACACTAATGCCCTGATCGTAAGGTATGCGTACATGTGGGGTAGGGACGTCCCGAAAGGGCATGGTGCTCCCACGCTTTTGCCAGAGGGGAAGGAGGATCCGCCGAATTCATACCACTTTTTCTGCACATATTTCCTCTGCAGCCTCAGTCCCCCTTTCTCAGATTTCTTTGAGGCAATGATGGTAATATATGGATTCCACCTCTTAGATTTTACGCCTAATGCAATGGCATGCATGGTGATATTTGCCCATTTGTGCGAGAACTTCGTCGGAGTTTCCCCCAGCATAGATCTATTCAGGCACTTCTTTGTTCCGAGTGTCGAGAACAGGGCTCACCGCTCAGGGAACATTAGTTGGATCCCTCGGGGCAAGAGGGAAACTTGGGATTATCTTCCTGGTCAGCACCGCGGCAGGTGGGTGATACGTCTCCAACGTATCTATAACTTTTGATTGTTCCATGTTGTTTTGTTATCAACCTTGGATGTTTTATAATCATTTTATAGTTAGTTTATATCTTTTTTGGTACTAACCTATTAACATAGTGCCAAGTGCCAGTTCCTGTTTTTTCCGTGTTTTTTACATCGCAGAAAATAAATATCAGACGGAGTCCAAATGCCACGAAACTTTACGGAGATTTTTTATGGACCAGAAGGAACATGTTGGGCCCTGGTTGCACCTGGGGGGGTACCGAGGATAGGACAACCCACCAGGGCATGCCAGGAGGCCCAGGCACGCCCTAGTGGGTTGTGCCCACCTCGGGTGCCCCCCGGATCGCCTCTTTGCTCTATAAATACCACAAAAATACCAGTACCCTAGAAGCATGGACAAAATATTCATCCAGTCGCCGCAGAGTCCAGAACCACCAGATCCAATCTAGACACCATCTTGGATGGGGTTCACCACCTCCATTGGTGCCTCTCCGATGATGTGTGAGTAGTTCTTTGTAGACCTTCGGGTCCGTAGTTAGTAGCTAGATGGATTTCTCTCTCTCGATTAATTCTCAATACAATGGTATCTTGGAGATCCATATGATGTAACTTTTTTGCGGTGTGTTTGTTGGGATCTGATGAACTTTGAGTTTATGATCAGTCATATCTCTTCATATCCATGAAAGTTATTTCAGTTTCTTTGATCTCTTATATGCATGATCTTGTATAGCCTAGTATTTCTTCTCCAATATTTGGGTTTTGTTTTACCAACTTGATCTATTTATCTTGCAATGGGAAGAGGTGCCCGGTAGTGGGTTTGATCTTACGGTGCTTGATCCCAATGACAGAAAGGGAACCGACACATATGTATCGTTGCTACTAAGGATAAAAGGATGGGATCTATATCTACGCAATAGATAAATGGATCTTGTCTACATCATGTCATCATTCCTATTGTATTACTCTGTTTTTCCATGAACTTAATACAATAGATGCATGCTGGATGGCGGTCGATGTGTGGAGTAATAGTAGTAGATGCAGGCAGGAGTCGGTCTACTAATCTTGGACATGATGCCTATGTAATGATCATTGCCTGGATATCGTCATAATTATTTTAGGTTCTATCAATTGCCCAACAGTAATTTGTTTACCCACCGTTTGCTATCTTTCTCGAGAGAAGCCACTGGTGAAACCTACGGCCCCGGGGTCTTCTTTCTAATATATTTGCTTGCGATCTACTTTTCCTTTGCATTTTTATTCAGATCTATTAAACCAAAAATACAAAAATACTATGCTTCACTTTATTATATTTACGATCTATTATTTCAATTTACTACAAATTTCTGGCATCGTTACCCGAAAGGGATTGACAACCCCTTTAACACGTCGGGTTGCGAGGTGTTGTTATTTGTTTGCAGGTGTTGTTTACATTGTGTTGATTGGTTCTCCTACTGGTTCGATAACCTTGGTTTCATCATTGAGGGAAATACCTACCTTCAATGTGCTACATCATCCCTTCCTCTTTGGGGAAATACCGACGTAGTCCTAGCAGACATGAGTTTTCTAGCGCTATAGTCAGGGAGCAATCAAAAGGAATTTCTGGCGCCGTTGCCAGGGAGGATCTTCAACATATACCAGGTTCCTAATCACAAATCTCATCTCCTCACAATTTACATTATTTGCCATTTGCCTCTCGTTTTCCTCTCCCCCACTTCACAAAAATTTGTCATTTTATCCGCCTCTTTTTTTCGTTTGCCTTTTCCTCGTCAGATCTCATGTTTGCTTGTGTTGCCATGTGCCTTCTATTTGCTTGCATTTTTGCTTGCTAAAAATCCATAGTTATGAATCCTCATCCACTTGCTAATCTTTTCTAAATATCCAATTATGATGAACCAATTGCTAGTGAATTGAGTGCACTAGATTATCTTTATGAAGTTTTGCTTGAGATTCGTGAATCTAAAAATTCTGATGAAGAAACTTATGAAGTGATTCATGATAGCTCCTTGAATGAAAAGCATGATTGCAATGATTTTACTATAAATTCTAATAATTTCAATTGTGCTAATGATATGCAAAACCCCGAGCTTGGGAATGCTAATTTTGATATGTTCACTACTTATTGCAATGATCATGATTGGGGTGCTTCTTCTTATGATCTTGAAAATTTATTTAAGCCTCGTGATGAATATGTTATTTGCAATAATATTGAAATTGTGTTTGGAAGAGTGTCAACTTTAGCTAAATATAATCCCACACATTTGGAGAGTGTTCAATCTTATGAATTTTTTGATAAAAGTGGGCTTGGAGACGTCATGGCTTTATTTGATGATCCCACTATTTTGGAAGAGTGTCAACTTTGCATGCATGTAGATCATAAAAGGAAAATTCTATTTGATAGCTAGATTGTTGAATTTGATTATGATCATACATGTAACTATTATGAGAGAGGAAAATATGGTTGTAGAAATTTTCATGTTACTAAATTACCTCTCTTCATATTGAGATTGCTATTGTTTCTTTCTCCTTCCTTGCATATGCTAGGCTTTTTTGTCTTGATAATTTGTTCCCCTATGAAATGCCTATGCATAGGAAGTATGTTAGACTTAAATGTTTTTTCACATGCTACATGATGCTCTCCTTGTGTTTGAATTCTACTGTTTCGTGTGAGCATCGTTGAAATTTTATGCCTAGCTAGGGGTGTGAAATGATAGCGCTTGTTGGGAGGCAACCCAATGAATAAAATTTATTTTTGCTTTTTACTTTCTGTTCTTGTGTGTTAGCACAATTCTGCTACTGTTATGATTGTGTTTTTTATGTTTTAATTAGTGTTTGTGCCAAGTAAAGCCTTTAGGATGTTCTTGGGTGATAGTTGTTTGATCTTGCTGAAAAAATAGAAACTTTAACGCTCACGAAATTAATTTTCATTTTTTACCAGAGAGTGATAAAATACACATTCAATTTTCAGTAGATCAATATACAAATTTCTCAGGTCTTCATAATTTTTCAGAATTTTTGGAGTTACAGAAGTATTCGAAATAGTCAGATTTCTACAGACTGTTCTGTTTTGACAGATTATGTTTTCTTTGTGTTGTGTGCTTATTTTGATGGCTCTATGGTTTTCTTTGATGAGTTTTTGCCATAGAAAAGTTGGAATACAGTAGATACAATACAAAAACAAAATATGAATTGGTTTGATACAGCACTTATAGTAGTGATTTATTATTCTTATACTAACGGATCTCACGAAGGTTTTGTTGAGTTTTGTGTGATTGAAGTTTTCAAGTTTTGGGTTATCTTACAATGGATGAAGGAAGGATGGAAGAGCCTAAGCTTGGGGATGCCCCAGCATCCCAAGCAATTATCCAAGAATGAGCAACCAACTAAGCTTGGGGATGCCCCCGAGTGGCATCCCCACTTTCTTCCAACGGCCATTGGTATTTTACTCGAAACTATGTTTTTATTCGTCAGATTATATGTGTTTTTCTTGGAGCGTCTTGTATGATATGAGTCTTTGATTGTTTTATTTTGTGTTTTAAGTCATAAATCCTTGCTGGAAACACCTATTTTAGAGAGCCAAAATTATGTCATGACTTGTTAGAATTGCTCTCTATGCTTCACTTAAATCTTTTATGAGCAATGGACTTGCTCTAGTGCTTCACTTATATCTTTTTTAGCACGGTGTGCTTAGTATTTTTGAAGAAATTCTCTCTTGCTTCACTTAGATTTATTTGAGAGTTAGTAAAATTTTGAAGAAATTCGCTCTTGCTTCACTTAAATTATTTTGAGAGAAAGAAAAATTTATTATGCTCGTGATCTTCACTTATATTTGTTTGATCTCATGAAAAGCAACATGTAAAATTAGTCCCAGAGTGATAGATATCCAAGAAGGATAAAGAGAAACAAAATTTCGTGAAGATCATTAGACAAAATAAACTTGATTCTTAGTAATAGTTTTGAGATATGATGATGTGATATGTGAGCTATGTTGATGAGTAATTGTGCTCTAGTAGGAATATTGGTGTTAAGGTTTGCGATTCCCGAAGCATGCACGTATGGTCTATCGTTATGCTTGATGTTGGAGCATGATTTATTCTTATTGTCTTCCTTATGAGTGGCGGTCAGGGACGAGCGATGGTCTTTTCCTACCAATCTATCCCCCTAGGGGCATGCGTAGTAGTACTTTGCTTTGAGGGCTAATAAACTTTTGCAATAAGTATATGAGTTCTTTATGACTAATGTGAGTCCATGGATTATACGCACTCTTACCTTTTCACAATTTGCTAGCCTCTACGGTACCATGCATTGCCCTTTCTCTCATCGAGACGTGGTGCAAACTTCGCAGGTCCATCCAAACCCCATGATATGATATGCTCTATCACACATAAGCCTTATTATACCTTCCTCAAAACAGCCACCATACCTACCTATTATGGCTTTTCCATGGCCATTCCAAGATATATTGCCATGCAACTTCCACCGCTTCCGTTTGATTACTTGAGCATTCACTGTCATATTGCTTTGCATGATCATATAGCTGACATAGTAGTTGTGGCTCAGCCACCGTTTTCATCATTTTTCATACATGTTATGCTAGATCATTGCACATCCTGGTACATGCCAGAGGCATTCATATAGAGTCATACTTTGTCATAGATATCGAGTTGTAATTTTTATTTCTTTTGAGTTATAAGTAAATAGAAGTGTGATGATCATCATTATTCATTTTTAGAGCAGTGCCCCAGTGAGGAAAGGATGACGGAGACTATGATTCCCCCACAAGTCGGGATGAGGCTCCGGACAATGAGAAAAAAGAGAAAAAAAGAAAGAAAGAAAAAATAAAAAAATGAAAATAAAAAATAAACAAAGAGAGAAGGGGCATTGTTAGTATCCTTTACCACACTTGTGCTTCAAGTAGCACCATGTTTTTCATATGGAGAGTCTCCTATGTTGTCACTTTCATATACTAGTGGGAATTTTTCATTATAGGATTAGATGCACACCCACTTAGTTTCATATTGAGCTTTCATACACTTATAGCTCTTAGTGCATTCGTTGCATGGCAATCCCTACTCCTCACGTTGATATCGATTGATGGGCATCTCCATAGCCCGTTGGTTAGCCGCATCGATGTGAGACTTTCTTACTTTTTTGTCTTCTATATATTTGCCCCTATCATCATAATCTATTCCACTCGTAGTGCTATATCCATGGCTTGCACTCATGTATTGCGTGAGCGTTGAAAAAGCTGAAGCGCGTTAAAAAGTATGAACCGATTGCTAGGCTTGTCATCAGGGTTGTGCATGATAAATACTTTGTGTTCAGAAGACGGAGCATGACAAGACTATATGATTTTGTAGGGATAACTTACTTTAGCATTGATATTTTGAAAGACACGGTTGCTTGTTGATATGCTTGAGTATCTAAATTATTATGTCAAAACTAGACTATTGCTTTGAATCACATAAAAAGTCCAATTGTCCATGCTATAAAGAAAAGAATATGATATGACATGTTAAACAGCACTCCACATCAAAAAATTCTGTTTTTATCACTTACCTACTAGAGGATGAGTAGGAGTTAAGCTTGGGGATGTTGATACGTCTCCAACGTATCTATAATTTTTGATTGTTCCATGTTGTTTTGTTATCAATCTTGGAGGTTTTATAATAATTTTATAGTCAGTTCATATCATTTTTTGGTACTAAACTATTGACATAGTGCCAAGTGCCAGTTCCTGTTTTTTCCGTGTTTTTTACATCGCAGAAAATCAATATCAGACGGAGTCCAAATGCCACGAAACTTTACAGAGATTTTTTATGGACCAGAAGGAACATGTTGGGCCCTAGTTGCACCTGGGGGGAGTCCCAGGGAGGGGACAACCCACCAGGGCGTGCCTGGGGCGCGCCCTGGTGGGTTGTGCCCACCTCGGGTGGCCCCCGGACCGCCTCTTTTCTCTATAAATACCCCAAAAATACCAGAACCCTAGAAGTGTGGACGAAATATTCATCCAGCCGCCGCAGAGTCCAGAACCACCAAATCCAATCTAGACACCATCTCGGATGGGGTTCACCACCTCCATTGGTGCCTCTCCGATGATGTGTGAGTAGTTCTTTGTAGACCTTCGGGTCCGTAGTTAGTAGCTAGATGGCTTTCTCACTCTCGCTAAATTCTCTATACAATGGTCTCTTGGAGATCCATATGATGTAACTCTTTTGCGGTGTGTTTGTTGGGATCTAATGAACTTTGAGTTTATGACCAGTCATATCTTTTTATATCCATGAAAGTTATTTGAGTTTCTTTGATCTCTTATATGCATGATCTCTTATAGCCTTGTATTTCTTATCCGGTATTTGGGTTTTGTTTGGCCAACTTGATCTATTTATATTGCAATGGGAAGAGGTGCCCGGTAGTGGGTTTGATCTTATGGTGCTTGATCCTAGTGACAGAAAGGGAACCGACACGTATGTATCGTTGCTAATAAGGATCAAAAGATGGGATCTATATCTACGCAATAGATAAACAGATCTTGTCTACATCATGTCATCGTTCTTATTGCATTAATCCGTTTTTCCATGAACTTAATACACTAGAAGCATGATGGATAGCGGTCTATGTGTGGAGTAATAGTAGTAGATGTAGGCAGGAGTCGGTCTATAATCTTGGACGTGATGCCTATGTAATGATCATTGCCTGGATATCGTCATAATTATTTGTGGTTCGATCAATTGCCCAACAGTAATTTGTTTACCCACTGTTTGCTATCTTTCTCGAGAGAAGCCACTAGTGAAACCTACGACCCCCGGGTCTTCTTTCTCATATATTTGCTTGCGATCTACTTTTCCTTTGCATTTTTATTCAGATCTATTAAACTAGAAATACAAAAATACTTTACTGCACTTTATGCTATTTATGATCTATCATTTCAATCTACTACAAATTTCTGGCATCGTTACTCGAAAGGGATTGACAACCCCTTTAACACGTCGGGTTGCGAGGTGTTGTTATTTGTGTGCAGGTGCTATTTACGTTATGTTGCTTGGTTCTCCTACTGGTTCGATAACATTGGTTTCATCACTGAGGGAAATACCTACCTTCGTTGTGCTACATCATCCCTTCCTCTTTGGGGAAATACCGACGTAGTCCTAGCAGACAAGAGTTTTCTGGCGCTGTAGTCAGGGAGCAATCAGTGGGAAGAATGGAGAGCGGACTGGTGTTGGATCCAGGACGCAGATGCTCCAGATTACTGCCAGGCATGGACGGAGTGCGTCATGCGCGGCAACGATTGGGGAGAGCCAGGCCTCACTGACGACAGGCTTCGCCCGGCGATAAACAGAATCACCCATCTCAAAGTTGTCGGGCTAACCATCGAATAGGTGGGGGTTGAGTTCCTTCGGCACCGCATCGCGCCACTGCAGGACAGGGACAGGTTCGCCTGGAAGACAGAGACGCAGGGGATAGTATGCTCTTGTACCTAGGTCTTACCAACAACTTGTTGGTTTATGGCCATGCCTGGTTCTGCGAACAACTGTTCGGCCGCCTTGGACTGTTCAAATTGCCAGCAAGGGTCGTCCCGCTGAATGTCAACTCCATCTTCGACCGGATTTTTAAGTGGATGCTGGATTGTAATGTTTATGGAGTCCAATCTGATTGGAAGCTGCCTGAACTAGATGAGGAGTTGGAGTGGGTCTCCAACCTGGTGGAGGTGGCTACCAGTACGGAGGGAAATATGTTCAAGCGCACCCCCCAAGAAGAGGTAGAGTTTATCAAGAGACGGATTGAGGAGGACAAGGTGCTCCGAGCTGCCAGGAAGGCTAGGCCTAGAGGGGAGGAGGAACAAGGTGAGGAAGAGGCCGAAGACGAAGGCTCTTCTCATGGGAGGAGCAAGGGGCATGCTGAGGAGGAGGCTGTCGGGGACGAATCTACCGGGGTTGAGGTCCTTTATGCCGTGGCAGCAGAGGCCCAAGAAGAGGAGGAGGCTGAGGGAGCAGAGCCGCCCGTAGAGGAGTGGCTCGCAATGAGTCCTCAAGCCCTAGAGCTAGACCTGGACCAGCATCCTCTTAGGCGGGCGGCTAGCTGGGGAACAACAGCTCCTGTCCCTGCGCCCGCCGCCAAGAAGCTGAAGAAGATCGCCTCCAAGAGCGTCAGGCCGGACGTGCAGTGCAACCATTCTTATCGCCTTTCTGGGGCCAAGACCCCTCCCGCCACGTGATGGGCAGTCAAGGGGGTTGACCCCAGATCCCAGTCAGGCTTGAGCTCTTCGCGCGGCTCATCCTCGTCGGAACCCCCTGCGCCTCTGTAGGGTTCGAAGTTGACGGAGAGTATTGCTCCCTCGGACCTAAAGAGGAGCAGGGCGAATCCACCACTCATGGAGTTCGCGCTAGGCTCCATTCTCATTGATTCATAGTAAGGAAAATACTTTCTTCTCCTGTTGAAGCTTTGCGCGTTTGTTGGCTTGCTGATTCAATCTTGTTTGCTGCCTTCGACAGGGAAGAGGAGGAGGAGGAGACCCTTGTCCACCGGACCAAACGACTCAGGCAAGTGGAGCCGTCGAGGCCCTTGGAGGGCACGGGCTTGGCCGAAAGTAGTATGAATGATCCAACGCCAAGCCCCAGGCCCAGCCCCCGGCATGAAAGTATGGGACAGGTTTCCCCCGCCAAGGGTGGCCCGGAAGAACACCCTCCATCTCCAGCCAAAGGGGAGGGAGAGACCACCCAGGGCGAGGCCCTCCATGAGGGGCCCACTCTACCCACTGATCGAGCTGACGGGTCCCCGACGAGGGCCTCCATGGAAGGATCTTCCCAAGTCAACGCTATGGTTACCAAGGAAGGGGCGGTGGTCACATCCTGGCAACTGATGTTGCCGGGGAAAGCATAGCTCTTCCACGGTAAACAACTTTGGGTAACTCGCTCGTTCTTTTGTCTTCTATTGCTTTCATCATTTTGCTCCAAGTCTCTGGTCCACCAATGCTCCTATCTCCTCATCATTGCTTGTTCCCTTTGCTTGTAGCCCCTTTGACTAAAGAGCCTGAGCTGTTGGAAGAGGTGGCCAATATTGGCAAGGATGCTGCCGACGAGGCCACCAAGATTGTTGTCATGGACAGTCAGGAACACATTGTCGGAGATATCCAGGAGGCCCCCAAGGAAAGAGAGAAGACCTCCGGTAGCGCGTCGGGATCGGGGGTAGTGGTTGAAGAGAAAATTCCCCTTCGAGCCATGAACCCCCTTCCCTCGTTTCGTACGTCGTCTGGGATCCCACAGCCATCTTCAAGCCAACTGACATGTGATGCCCTGAGACTGGCGCTCCAGAAGACTTCTAGCTTTTTCGTTGTCGCCCTATGATTTATTTTTTCTGTTGCATTCTTCATAGCATCATTTGCATTGCATCATGTCATCATGCCACCAGTTTCACAAACTAACTACAACTCACATAAATAAATTGCATGGATCTTGGATCCATTTAAATTGAGGGAACTCACATGGTGGTTTCTCTTTAAAACATATCCTTACAATATTTAGGGAGCTATTATAAAATATTTGATTAATTTGGAATTAACCATAACACATGTGCAAAATAAATGCCATGCCTTGTCTGCTTCGAGTCGATCTCCAAACCTTGCCGATAATTGTTTCTCCATTTATTGAGGCTCCTCCAAAAATCTCAACATTTTTGGCCATACCGAAAACCTAGTCGCAATTCAAATCCATTCGAATGATAATCAAATGAGTTTGGATTTAAATCTTGCATTCGTGCCAACTTCTATTTTCTCGGACCAAGCATATTTTTGTCAGTCCAAGAAAATAACCCCCATGCCCAAATTCTTTATCTAGCCCCTTTATTTCCTCTCCCTTTTCTTTTTTTGCTATTTTCGTCTGCTATGGGGAGAAGTCAGCAGCAGAAGCCCACCTCGCTGGCCCATTTGCACCGAGGCCCAACCGCGGCCTCACCTATACCTAAACCCTAGGCCCCGACCCTCTCCATCGATCTCTCCCTCTCATTCCCGTGCTGCCGCCACACGCACACACGCGTAGCACCAGGGAGAGGAGATCCCCATGCTCCTCCCTCCTCTCGCTCGCTCCCTCATCCCGCACCTCCACCTCGTCCTTGTTGACCCGCGCCATCGGAGCCCAGCAGGTCGACGACCGCTCCTTCCTCTCCTCTACGCCTGCCCCCGCTCAAGCATCTCCACCGGAGCACGCCGCCTGAGCTCTGTCACGCCCCCTCGTCGGCCCTCCTCCGCGCGGTTGTCTCGCCAGGACGCCATGCCAGGCCTCCCGCGCCGCCACTGGAGGCCAACTCCGGCGTCCCCTGCCTCGCGTCGCCCTCTGCTTCCGTCTACGCCGCAACCACGACCCCACCTCCTGCGTGAGACCCAGGTCACTGCTTCTCTCCTCCACGCGCCCGTCCTGGAGCTCGTCCGCCTCCCCAAGCCGCCGCCCTAGCCTCAGTTCTGGCGGGTTCCCTGCACCCTCGCCCGGGCAAGTCCCCGCCGCCAAGTTCCTGCTCTCGCCGTCGCTCCCTGCATCCGGGTCGCTGTCATCGCCCTCACACCACACCCGAGTTGATGTTGTCTGCCTAATGTCGCCTTGCTTTGGCTATGGTCATTGCCATGACCATCCTCTCAGAGCCATGACCGACCTCCTCAAGTACCGGACCCGAGACCCGTGCGCTCCGCTGCTAGTTCCATGGATGTCAAGTACCTCTATGATGACCCTGGATGTCTACAACACGTGTACCACTACTTCCACTACTGTCGCCACGTGAACGACTGCTTCCCACGACAACCCGTGTACAACTAATTCCACTACGAACTCGATCCGCTTCAAAGTTATAACCGCCAAAACAACGCGTGTGGACCAAATGCATGTGTGTTGTATGAGATGCTCATGTTTGCACCGTCTCCGAGTTGCCATTGAACTTTCCTTGTCGTTTGTCATGCCGTCGACCCATGGGAACCCTCTAACCGGGATCACCCCAGCATCCTTACATGACATGCTCCTATAACACTTTATTTTGCACCGACTTTTCAACGAGTTGTCGGATCATCGGAATGTTACCGGGGCACCATTTCCGTTGTCGTTGCCGTGGCAGCCCTTTCGTTCTGCCATGGGGACAAATGCTTCATAACATGCTCATGTATCATTTTCATAAAATTGCATAAAAGTTGAATATGTCATCCGCATCATGATTACAACATTTTGTTCAAAATCGTGTTTGCATTAAATTGCTAAATGACATATGGGGATTTCCCAGAATTGTTGTTTGTGTTTCCGGCCTTATTTAAACTTGCCTAAATAGTTATTTTACTTATGCTTCACCTCTTGCCATGTTTAACAATATTTAATATTGTTGGGTACATAAACGGGAGAGAACTAAACAAATGGATGTGGTGTTTCGTCAATATGTTCAAATTGAGCTCCACTTAATTTGTTGTATTGTTCGTGGCACTTTGCCATGATATGCCTCATTAAACCGGACATGCATCATACTTGGTTGCGCATCATGCCATGTTTATGCTTGCTGGTTTACCATGCTGTTTGCTTCTTCCCGGTGTTGCTTCTCCTCCATAGTTCCGGTAATGTTACGATCATGAGGATCCATTCGACTACGTTGGTTCGTCTACTTCATGGATTCGGTCTTCTTGCTAGCGGGATTTCAGGCAAGATGACCGTTACCCTGGATACCACTACTATCTTTGCATGCTAGTTGTCTCGATGCTATCTCTATGTTGCACTGCCCACCACTTGTTTATCAAGCCTCTCAATATGCCATGATAAGCCTCTAACATTTTTCCACCATCCCAGCAAACCGTTGTTTGGCTATGTTACTGCTTTGCTCAACCCCTCTTATAGTGTTGCTAGTTGCAGGTGAAGTTGCCGGTTGTTCCATGTTGGGTCATGGATATCTTGGGATATCACAATATCTCTTATTTAATTAATGCACATATATACTTGGTAATGGGTGGGAGGCTCGACCTTTTGCCTGGTGTTTTGTTCCACTCTTGCCGCCTTAGTTTCCGTCATACCGGTGTTATGTTCCTTGATTTTGCGTCCCTAACACAATGAGGGTTTATGGGCCCCTATTGACAGTTTGCTTTGAATAAAACTCTTCCAATAAGGCCCAAAATTGGTTTTACCATTTGCCTAATAACAATTAAAACTTGCATAGGGACTGTCTGGACCCCGAGAATTCTTAATCAACCCCGGGCCAATGCTCCTCTGAGTGTTGGTTCAACCTAGAGCCCCTTGCAGCGCTGCCTCGGGGAAACTCGAGGATTGGTTTTAGTTGTACGGATTGCTCATCTGATGTGCCCTGAGAACGAGATACGCGCGGCTCCTATCGAGATTTGTCAGCACATTCGGGCGGTCTTGCTGGTTTTGTTTTACCATTATGGAGGATTGTCTCCGCGGATCATGAGCTTGTCATGGGCTAAGTTGGGACACCCCTACAGGGTTTAAACTTTCGAGATCTGTGCCCAACGGTTATGTGGCAGATGGGAGTTTTTAATATTCGGTTGTAGAGAACTTGACACCAGATTCGAATTAAAATACACCAACCGCGTGTGTAACCGTGGCTATCTATTTTCGATGAGGTTCCGGAAGAGAACACAGTTTGGGTTATGTTTGAGCATAAGTAGTTCAGGATCACTTCTTGATCATTACTAGTTCACGACCGTTGCGTAGATTCTCATCTTACTCTTGTACTCGTAAGTTAGCCACCATATATTGCTTAGTCGCTTGCTGCAACCTCACCACTTATCCTTTCCATACCCATTAAGCTTTGCTAGTCTTGATACCCATGGTAATGGGATTTCTGAGTGCTCGTGGCTCATGGATTACTACAACAACAGTTGCAGGTACAGGTAATGTGATGATTTGACATGAGACGATGCTTGCTTGTGTTGGAGTTCTTCTTCTGCTTCTTCTTCGATCAAGGGATAGGTTGCGGGTTGGGGAGCCTGGGATTAGCAGGGTGGATGTTATTCTTCTTTTGCGTTTGATTTAATCCGAAGTCGAATCCTACTCTCCTGTATGATGATTGCTACGTATTGATGAACTGTTGTATTGATGTTGTAGCTTGTGACGAGTGGCGAGTGTAAGCCTTTATCTTGTATTCTCATCTATTCAGTACATGGTATGTTGTAATGATATCCACCTTGCTAAGCACTCAAAATATGGTTGTGCTCCAATCATGAATTCATCACGTGATTGGGATAGAATCGCATCTTGGGCACTACAAGTTGGTATCAGAGCCTTACCGACCTTAGGAGCCCCCTTGATTGATCGAACTGTTGTCATTGTTGAGTCTAGAAAAAAACTATTTTGAGTCTAGTTATATATCAGAGAGTAGGAATTCTTTTTACTCCTTATCCCCTTCGTTGCTCTGGTGAGGACTCGTGACATAGGTGTTTCCCCACTTTTCTATCTTTTTTCACTCAAATTTTTTTTGGATCACGTGGGTATTGTTGGATCATTGCGATATCATTGTGACAGGAATTCTGTCTTGGTGCCTCCTGACATTTAGGGGTTTTGGCAGTGTCCCGAGGAGTTGAGCTCCAAGGTGTTTTGTCACAGTGCTTATCATTTCAGTTCCGGAATACCAGAGGTCGCCGACATCGAAAGCGCTTCTATACTCTTTGTGGTGAGAGTAGTTTGACGACACCCAGTACTAGGGAGAGCGATTAGGTATTGCCACAACTAGTATATCGGATGTTTTCGAAGGTCTAAGGTACACGATTACCGAGGTTTTCTTGATTATGCGTTGATGGATGGATATAGTTGGAGTGTAGGATTTGTTAGTTGTGTGAGATATTTGTGCCTCCCTGTATCCCCAACACTAGATTGCATAACCAGAAAGTTTCAGGAGTTTATAGGTGGGAATTCAATTATCACATAGGATATGTTTCCAATAGACACATGATACGATATGGGGTCTATCATATGTTTGTTCTGGCTTGTTCTGCAAGCCTATCCTTTGTTTTGTTTTGAGTTGTGGTATTCGAGTTGCTTCATTGTCAAGTGTTGATTCCATACCTTTCCTAAGTGGTGTTATCATGTTTCTATGGGAGTGCTAATCCTTCTTGATCATCGAGATGGTCATGTCAATTCTTTTCCAACCGGCGTGCTTCTTGTCAAGATGATCCCATCATTTTCCTCATTCGCAAGATCACTTCTCAGTTTTCCCAACGGTGTTTGTTTCATCCGTCCCAAGTTGCCTTTGTTTTTTCCACCATCCCACCCTTTACTTCAAGGACGCAGATTTCTCAATCAAGTATCCATTTATTTATGTGAAGTTTCATCATCCTTTTGTCTCAAGTTTCATCCGGCGATTTCTCGTGAAGATGCGCAGGAGCTTCAAGTTAATCATTCATTCACTTTCGTCTTTTTTTCTCGGGTGGATTCAATGCAAGATTTTGGTGTTGATCATACCATTTCCTCCTTTTCCAAATGCTTTCTCATGCTCCCATGTAATGTATGAAACAATGATATGCCCTCTAGATTAATTTCAAAACGTGTCGTCGTGAGCCGGAGGGCTCCCGACTAGAGTAGTTGGTGTGGCTTATCTTTGTGTTTGCTACCTTGGATGGGCTCTCATACTGCAGAGACGTGCTTCTCCTAAGGCGAGCCCTCTGGGCCCCCTGATCCACAGAAGCTCCGGAGGGCTCGCGGGGCTTCAGGCCTCCTTGTGTTTCTTTGCTTGGCACCAAGCTTCATGGAAGTGTGGGGGGCTCCCGGCGCTGAGTGCCCCGCGGCCCGAAGCCGGATGCCGGGCGTGGTGCATGCCTGCTGGCTCGCTCGAGAACACCGCGCGAGGAGCCAAACGCCAAAGCTTTCGCAAGGTGTGCGCGCAGGCGGGCCTGCGGCAGTTATGTCCTTGGCCCCGAGGGGGCCTTGATGCTGCTCAGACTAGCTTAGACGCGCATGCCACACCCAGCCGCCGCTCGCGGGCCGCTTGGGGGCAGCAGGCAGGAGCCGTGCCTCCCAAACAAAAATCGAAGAACAAGAAAACACCGCGAATCGAAAAAAAATCCCCCCTTTTCTTTTAATAAGCGCACAAAACTCCAAAATTCATTCCAAAGGCAGCAAACCGGGTTATAAAAGAGAGCAAAGAAGACAGCCGCGTCCGGCGCCTACACTAGTCTTCTCACCAACGCGGAGCTCAGTGCTTCCACTGGGCGTGGGCATAGTCATTGGGGGACAGTGTCGACTGCCAGTGCAGAGCATGGCTTCCACTTGGATGTGGGTGGGAGCCCCCGTGAGGCCCGAGCGCGGTGCTCAGGAGACTCCGGGGCGTGTACAGCCCCACTCATTATTACGTGAGAGTGTCACGGGGCAGCGATTTGAGGGGCACTCCTTACTCCCGGGCGGGGACCCCCGCCCCACGCATGCCCCGACCAACGTTGGGCGTCCGGAAACCAGGACAAGACCAAGGGGAAAGGGGCTACATTGGCGGTGGTCGGGCGGTCGCAGGCCCTCGACCGGGGGGAAGGGCTCGCCGGTGCTACCTCTTGAGCATGCGTTGGTTTTCCCTTGAAGAGGAAAGGGTGATCCAGCAAAGTAGCGTAAGTATTTCCCTCAGTTTTTTAGAACCAAGGTATCAATCCAGTAGGACATAACACGCAAGTCACCTAGTACCTTCACAAACAATCAAGAACCTTGCAACCAACGCGATAAAGGGGTTGTGAATCCCTTCACGGTCACTCGCAAAAGTGAGATCTAATAAAGATAGTAAGATAAATATTTTTGGTACTTTTGTTGTATAGATTGGAAAGTAAAGATTATAAAATAAAATAAATAGGAAACTAGAATTGTAGATCGGAAACTTATATGATGTAAAATAGAAGATTATATGATGGAAAATAGACCCGGGGGACATAGGTTTCACTAGTGGCTTCTCTCAAGATAGCATATGTTATGGTGGGTGAACAAATTACTGCCGAGCAATTGATAGAAGAGCACATAGTTATGAGAATATCTAGGCAATGATCATGAAAATAGGCATCGCGTCCGTGTCAAGTAGACCGAAACGATTCTGCATCTACTACTATTACTCCACACATGACCGCTATCCAGCATGCATCTAGAATATTAATTTCATAAGAACAGAGTAATGCATTAAGCAAGATGACATGATGTAGAGGGATAAACTCAAGCAATATGATATAAACCCCATCTTTTTGTCCTCGATGGCAACAATACAATACATGCCTTGCTGCCCCTACTGTCACTGGGAAAGGACACCGCAAGATTGAACCCAAAGCTCAGCACTTCTCCCATCGCAAGAAAGATCAATCTAGTAGGCCAAACTAAACCGATAATTCGAAGAGACTTGCAAAGATATCAAATCATGCATATAAGAATTCAGAGAAGAACCAAATATTATTCATAGATAAACTTGATCATAAATCCACAATTCATCGGATCTCGGCAAACACACCGCAAAAAGTATTACATCGAATAGATCTCCAAGAACATCGAGGAGAACTTTGCATTGAGAACCAAAGAGAGAGAAGAAGTCATCTAGCTACTAACTATGGACCCGAAGGTCTGTGGTAAAATAATCACACATCATCGGAGAGGCTATGGTGTTGATGTAGAAGCCCTCCGTGATCGATTCCCCCTCCAGCAGATCGCCGGAAAAAGCCCCAAGATGGGATCTCATGGGTACAGAAGGTTGCGGCGGTGGAAAAGTGGTTTCGTGGCTCCCCCTAATGTTTTTGGGGTATAAGAGTATATATAGGCAAAATAAGTACGTCGGTGGAGCTCCATGGGGACCACGAGGGTGGGGGCGCGCCTACCCCCCTGGGCGCGCCGTCCTGCCTCGTGGCCACCTCGCGGAGTTCCAAACTTCAACTCCAAGTCTTCTGGATTGCTTTCGTTCCAAGAAAGATCATCGCGAAGGTTTCATTCCGTTTGGATTTCGTTTGGTATTCCTTTTCTGCAAAACACTGAAATAGGCAAAAAACAAAAATTGGCACTGGGCCTTCGGTTAATATGTTAGTCCCAAAAATAATATAAAAGAGCATATTAAAGCCCATTAAACATCCAAAACGGATAATATAATAGCATGGAACAATCAAAAATTATAGATACGTTGGAGACGTATTAAGCATCCCCAAGCTTAATTTCTGCTCGTCCTCGAGTAGGTAAATGATAAAAACAGAATTTTTGATGTGGAATGCTACCTAACATATTTTTCAATGTAATTTCTTTATTGTGGCATCAATGTTCATATCCGAAAGATTCAAGAAAAAAGTTTAATATTGACATAATAATAATAATAATAATAATAATAATAATAATAATAATAATAATAATAATACTTCAAGCATACTAACCAAGAAATTATGTCTTCATAAAATAACATAGCCAAAGAAAGTTCATCCCTACAAAATCATATAGTTTGGCTATGCTTCATTTTCGTCACACAAAATGCTCCAACCATGCACAACCCCGATGATAAGCCAAGAAACTGTTTCATACTTTAGTATTCTCAAACCTTTTCAACTTTCACGCAATATCTGAGCGTGAGCCATGGACATAGCTAGCAGCGTTCTGGGAACGGGGGTCCCCATACTTGCGTGCCTGCGGCCCGCGGCGTGGCTCCACCAACGGCCCTGTACGGCCCATCTTCACCAGCAAACGCTCAAGACCCTCGCGGGGGGCCAAGCCTCGAGAGGCGTACGATGCAAGACCTCCTCAGGGGCAGCCTCACCAGGCCGGCTCGCGAGGGGCGGAGAGATCAAGGCAAGGGATACCTCACAAGGTTTGTGTGACGTAAGCCATGACGACTGGAACCAGGCGGGTGCCAGCGCGCGCAGTGTCCTCGTTTCCCCTTTGGTGCTAAAGGGGCAAGCGCAGGTGAGGAGTCCTGAGGCATCAGGCAAAGGTTTCCACATCTGTGCAACAAGACCAAGACCAGCAGGACAGCAGGATGGAGGTCACCGTGGAGCTCAAGACGGCGTTACCACCAGAGCCTTTGGCAGGCGAAGACTACTTTTGCAAGGATATCTTGTACTAGTTGTCCCCCTTCAAACTGGCCGTTGTGGGATCCCTTCCCGCCTAAATATTTGGGAAGAGGACCTGGGCCTCTATAGATAGGACTAGCCACCACTATAGGGAGGGAGGCTGATCGGCTCGGCTCATCTGAGAGAGACCATCCACAACCACACAAGTTCACCAAGCACAAGGACACCTCTCCTCAGGAGGCTGTTCTTCCCTTGTAAATGTTCATCCTCAGCCCAAGAGGCAATCCACCACACCACACTTGAGTAGGGTATTACACCACGTCAGTGGCCCGAACCAGTATAACCTCTTGTGTCTCTTGTTCTTTGGGTTCGTCGAGCTAGGTCGTGAGATCATGATGTGTGCAAGCTAGAGAGGGGAGAGATCTTTGTGCGCACCCCAGTGTTCGAACCTCAAGGGTTTTGCCGGAACCCGAAATCCGACATTTGGCACGCCAGGTAGGGGTACGCTTGAGCTTTCCCCTTCGTCAATCCGCGCTTCGCCACTCCACCAAGTTCATGGCCGACGCTCGCCGGGCCCGTGCTGAGCGTCGGGCCGCCCTCGTCGCTTGTGTCGCTTAGACAGACCCTATCGGCGGGCCTCCCCGTCGTTCTCCGTCACCCGCCGCCACTGCCCCAGCGGCGAACGAGCAGCAAGCTTCCTCACTGCACCCCTCCGTGTGGCGAGACGGCCGCACCGCCACCCCGTCGCTGACTCCGGTCGGCTCATCGTCTCACGCTCGCAACGCACCCACAGATGTGCAGGCCGCGCTGCTCATGGCACGCGAGCTCCTGCGCTACCGCCCGGTCGACGACCTCTACGAGGACTGGTTGGACCTCATTGCCGAGCTCGTCAGCGTCGCGGGGGGCTCTCCTGCGCCATCCCTCTCGCTGCCTCGCCCGCCCCCGGCCGCGGGCGATGTGGCTCATGGAGCGCCTCCGCCCCCTCCGCACCAAGATGGTGCCCTCGCGTCGAGACGTGCGGCTCATGGAGCGCCTCGCCTCCTCCGCATCAAGATGGCGTCCTCGCTCCAAGGTGTGCGGTCCTGCGGCGTGATCCACCACACCGTGTGCCCGCGCACAAAGAAAGAAGTTGCCAAGAGATCCCCCGTCTGCAAGAAAACGCTCCACCGCTCCTAGCACCGCCACGTCAGGATCGCTTGCCGCGGCAGGGCCATGCGCCACTTGCCATGGCAGCACAGGGACACCAAGATCAAGCACCGCCTCTGTGACGGGTCCCGGTGGCCACGACAGGCTGCCGCGCCTTCACTCATGAGTTGCGTAGCGTCGTCTGGCCAGGCAAGTTCAAGCAGGATCTGCCTCCTTGCTACGACGGCACCCCCGACCCTGTGGAGTTCTTGCAGCTCTACAAGCTGAGCATCGAGGCAGCCAACGGTGATGAAAAGGTCATGGCGAACTGGTTTCACATGGCTCTCAAGGACGGCGCCCGCTCATGGCTCCTGAACCTGCCCCCGGGCTCGATCTCCTCATGGGATCAGATGCGTGACAGCTTCTTCAACAACTTCTAGGGCACTCGCGACCGCCCCCCGACCGCGGGTGACCTGCGCCGCATCAAGCAACAGCCGGGAGAGACCCTCCAGAAGAACATCCAGCGCTTCAACAGTGTGCGCCTCAAAATACCCAAGGTGACGGACGAGGCCATCATCTCAGCGTTTTCCAATGGCATCTGCGACATCAAGATGAAGGAGGAGCTCGCCATCCATGAGGAGTTGTGCACGACTTAGGAGTTGTTCAATGTAGCAACCAAGTGTGCAACAGCTGAGGAGGGGCACCTCTCCCTCCTCGAGCTCCCTACTGCGGATCCAGAGGAGAAGAAGGCCAAGGTCAAGGACGTGAAGCGCAAAGGGGTGGCCGTACTCGTGGCAGAGCCAGATACCAAGCGCGGCCGAGACCTCCCCGAGTCGTCCAAGGGCAGCCGTACATTCCGCACCGTCCACAATGTGTGCAGCCACAGCACCAACGATTGTCAAGAGCTAAGCACCATTCAAGATGGACGCTTCGGTTGACGCCCCGAGCGCAACGACCGGGGCTACAGCCGAGGAGGTGGACGAGGTGGAGGACGTTGGGACGACCGCGGCCCATGCCAGGAGTGGCGCGACCAGCCTCGCGAGGACCGCTGGCAGGACTAGGGGTACCTCTTGAGCACTGCGTTGGTTTTCCCCTGAAGAGCAAGGGATGATGTAGCAAAGTAGCGTAAGTATTTCCCTCAGGTTTTAAGAACCAAGGTATCAATCCAGTAGGAGGCTACGCGCGAGTCCCTCGTACCTGCACAGAACAAATAAATCCTCGCAACCAATGCGAACAGGGGTTGTCAATCCCTACACGGCCACTTACGAGAGTGAGATCTGATAGATATGATAAGATAATATTTTTGGTATTTTTGTGATAAAGATGCAAAGTAAAATAAAGGCAAAGTAAAAAAGCAAAGGAAATAACTAAGTAGTAGGAGATTAATATGATAAAGATAGACCCGGGGGCCATAGGTTTCACTAGTGGCTTCTCTCGAGAGCATAAGTATTCTACGGTGGGTGAATAAATTAATGTTGAGCAATTGACAGAATTGAGCATAGTTATGAGAATATCTAGGTATGATCATGTATATAGGCATCACGTCCGAGACAAGTAGACCGACTCCTGCCTGCATCTACTACTATTACTCCACTCATCGACCGCTATCCAGCATGCATCTAGAGTATTAAGTTAAAAACAGAGTAACGCCTTAAGCAAGATGACATGATATAGAGGGATAAACTCATGCAATATGATGAAAACCCCATCTTGTTACCCTCGATGGAAACAATACAATATGTGCCTTGCTGCCCCTACTGTCACTGGGAAAGGACATCGCAAGATTGAACCCAAAGCTAAGCACTTCTCCCATTGCAAGAAAGATCAATCTAGTAGGCCAATTCAAACTGATAATTCGAAGAGACTTTCAAAGATAACCAATCATACATAAAAGAATTCAGAGAAGATTCAAATATTGTTCATAGATAGACTTGATCATAAACCCACAATTCATCGGTCTCAACAAACACACCGCAAAAAGAAGATTACATCGAATAGTTCTCCACAAGAGAGGGGGAGAACATTGTATTGAGATCCAAAAAGAGAGAAGAAGCCATCTAGCTAATAACTATGGACCCGTAGGTCTGAGGTAAACTACTCACACTTCATCGGAGGGGCTATGGTGTTGATGTAGAAGCCCTCCGTGATCGATGCCCCCTCCGGCGGAGCTCCGGAACAGGCCCCAAGATGGGATCTCATGGATACAGAAAGTTGCGGTGGTGGAATTAGGTTTTTGGCTCCGTATATGGTTGTTTGGGGGTACGTAGGTATATAGAGGAGGAAGGAGTATGTCAGTGGAGCAACAGGGGGCCCACGAGGGTGGAGGGTGCGCCTGGGGGGGTAGGCGCGCCCCCTACCTCGTGGCCTCATCTTTTGTGTCTTGACGTAGGGTCCAAGTCTCCCTGGTCTTGTTCGTTGAGAAAATCACGTTCCCGAAGGTTTCATTCCGTTTGGACTCCGTTTGATATTCATTTTCTTTGAAACCCTAAAACAAGCAAAAAACAGCAATTCTGGGCTGGGCCTCCAGTTAATAGGTTAGTCCCAAAAATAATATAAAAGTGGAAAATAAAGCCCAATAATGTCCAAAATAGTAGATAATATAGCATGGAGCAATCAAAATTTATAGATACGTTGGAGACGTATCAAGCATCCCTAAGCTTAATTCCTCCTCGTCCTCGAGTAGGTAAATGATAAAAACAGAATTTTTGATGCGGAGTGCTACTTGGCATAATTTTAATGTAATTCTTCTTAATTGTGGTATGAATATTCAGATCCGAAAGATTCAAGACAAAATTTTAATATTGACATAAAAATAATAATACTTCAATCATACTAACAAAGCAATTATGTCTTCTCAAAATAGCATGGCCAAAGAAAGTTATCCCTACAAAATCATATAGTCTGGCTATGCTCCATCTTCACCACACAAAATATTTAAATCATGCACAACCCCGATGACAAGCCAAGCAATTGTTTCATACTTTTGACATTCTCAAAACTTTTTCAATCTTCACGCAATACATGAGCGTGAGCCATGGACATAGCACTATAAGTGGAATAGAATGGTGGTTGTGGAGAAGAGAAAAACGGAGAAGATAGTCTCACATCAACTAGGCGTATCAACGGGATATGGAGATGCCCATCAATAGATATCAATGTGAGTGAGTAGGGATTGCCATGCAACGGATGCACTAGAGCTGTAAGTATATGAAAGCTCAAAAAGAAACTAAGTGGGTGTCCATCCAACTTGCTTGCTCATGAAGACCTAGGGCATTTTGAGGAAGCCCATCATTGGAATATACAAGCCAAGTTCTATAATGAAAAATTCCCAGTAGTGTATGAAAGTGATAACATAGGAGACTCTCTATCATGAATATCATGGTGCTACTTTGAAGCACAAGTGTGGTAAAAGGATAGTAACATTGTCCCTTCTCTCTTTTTCTCTCATTTCATTTTTTAGTTGGGCCTTTTCTCTTTTTTTATGGCCTCTTTTCTTTCCCTTTTTTATTTTTCGTCCAGATTCTCATCCCGACTTGTGGGGGGATCATAGTCTCCATCATCCTTCCCTCACTGGGACAATGCTCTAATAATGATGATCATCACACTTTTATTTTTCTTACAACTCAACAATTACAACTCGATACTTAGAACAAAATATGACTCTATATGAATGCCTCCAGCGGTGTACCGGGATATGCAATGAATCAAGAGTGACACATATGAAAGAATTATGAATGGTGGCTTTGCCACAAATATGATGTCAACTACATGATCATGCTAAGCAATATGACAATGATGGAGTGTGTCATAATAAACGGAATGGTGGAAAGTTGCATGGCAATATATCTCGGAATGGCTATGGAAATGCCATAATAGGTAGGTATGGTGGCTGTTTTGAGGAAGGTATATGGTGGGTGTATGATATCGGCGAAAGGTGCGCGGTATTAGAGAGGCTAGCAAAGGTGGAAGGGTGAGAAAAGTGTGTATAATCCATGGACTCAACATTAGTCATAAAAAACTCATATACTTATTGCAAAAATCTACAAGTTATCAAAGCAAAGTATTACACGCATGCTCCTAGGGGGATAGATTGGTAGGAAAAGACCATCGCTCGTCCCCGACCGCCACTCATAAGGAAGACAATCAAAAAATAAATCATGCTCCGACTTCATCACATAACGGTTCACCATACGTGCATGCTACGGGAATCACAAACTTTAACACAAGTATTTCTCAAATTCACAACTACTCAACTAGCTCAACTTTAATATCACCATCTTTATATCTCAAAACAATTATCAAGCATCAAACTTCTCATAGTATTCAACACACTCATAAGAAAGTTTTATTATTAATCTTGTATACGAAGCATATTAGGATTTTAAGAAAATTACCATGCTATTTAAGACTCTCAAAATAATCTAAGTGAAGCATGAGAGATCAATAGTTTATATAAAACAAATCCACCACCATGCTCTAAAAGATATAAGTGAAGTACTAGAGCAAAACTACATAACTCAAAAGATATAAGCGAGCACATAGAGTATTCTAACAAATTCCAAATCACGTATGGCTCTCTCAAAAGGTGTGTACAGCAAGGATGATTGTGGTAAACTAAAAAGTAAATACTAAAATCATACAAGACACTCCAAGAAAAACACATATCATGTGGTGAATAAAAATATAGCTCCAAGTAAAGTTACCGCTAGAAGTAGACGAAAGAGGGGATGCCTTCTGGGGCATCCCCAAGCTTTGGATTTTAGGTGTCCTTAGATTATATTGGTGGTGCCATGGTCATCCCCAAGCTTAGGCTCTTGCCACTCCTTGTTCCATAATCCATCAAATCTTTACCCAAAACTTGAAAACTTCACAACACAAAACTTAAAGTAGAAAATCTCGTGGGCTCCGTTAGCGAAAGAAAACTAAAGACCACTTCAAGATACTGTAATGAACTCATTCTTTATTTATATTGGTGTTATACCTACTGCATTCCAACTTCTCTATGGTTTATAAACTATTTTACTAGCCATAGATTCATCAAAATAAGCAACCAACACACGAAAAACAGAATCTGTCAAAAACGGAACAGTCTGTAGTAATCTGTAGCTAGCGCAAGATATGGAACCCCAAAAATTCTAAAATAAATTTCTGGAAGTGAGTAATTTATCTATTAATCATCTTCAAAAAGAATTAACTAAATATCACTTTCCAAATAAAAATGGCAGCAGTTCTCGTGAGCGCTAAAGTTTCTGTTTTTTACAGCAAGTGTAACAAGACTTTCCCCAAGTCTTCCCAACGGTTCTACTTGGCACAAACACTAATTAAACACAAAAAACACAACCAAAACAGAGGCTAGATAAAATATTTATTACTAAACAGGAGAAAAAATTAAGGAATAAAAATAAAATTGGGTTGCCTCCCAACAAGCGCTATCGTTTAACGCCCCTAGCTAGGCATAACAAGCAAGGATAGATCTAGGTACTGCCATAATAGTAAGATAGATCATTAAAACTCATTTCATATTCTCTATGTTCGGCAGCAAGTTTTCTTTGAGGTAAGAAAAAGTAATCGAAAGGGCTAAATTTAATAGGACAAAAGTCCCCAAGATCAACCTTGGGAGGTATAGGTTCCTCCTTTGGTCCTTCATATTGCACAACCAATTCATCATTATAAGCATTCTTTGGACAGAACTTTGTGAGCCTATATTCAAGAGAATATCCTAGTTCATTATTTCGAATAGCCAAATCATCATTAAGTTCAGAAATTCTATCAACTAAAACATTGGTAGGAACCCTTTTTCTAATATTTTCATTGAAAGCAACATAGTCTAGAGATTGAAAACGCATTATTTCTTCTTGATCAAAGAGGATAGCCTCTATGGGAGGACGGCAAGCGTCCACCCTATAATGTGCAAAGATTTCTTTGGCCTCTTTTATTATGAATCTAAACTCATTAGCCAAAAAGATAGTAGCGGCACGCTTAACAGAAGAATGCTCAATATTAGAAAATTCCAGGAAAATCCTTTGTATGCAAGGATGCCTGTGCATGACTTGTCTTTTAAGTTCAACTACAAGCATGGCAATAGCGTCCGCAAGACTACTAGTTCTATGAAGGATAGAACTACCCATAGAAGGTAAAGCACCGACACAAGTAAAGAAATCTTGTTTTTTTGTATGTAAGATGGGTGGTTCTTTAGTAGGAGCATCCGAATTTTTTATGATATTATTATCGACAATAGTTTCTCCAATTTCAGACATAGAGGCAGAAGGTAAAGGACTAGCCATAGCGACAAGCAAACGAACTAACGCACAAGAAAAAAGCAAGCGGGCAAAAAGAGGCAAATAGAGAAAGAGATGGAGGATAGAGAGAGAGAGGGCGAATAAAACGGCAAGGGTGAAGTGGGGGAGAGCAAAACGAGAGGCAAATGGCAAATAATGTAATGCGGGAGATAAGGGTATGTGATGGGTACTTGGTATGTTGACTTTTGCGTAGACCTCCCCGGCAACGGTGCCAGAAATCCTTCTTGCTACCTCTTAAGCACTGCGTTGGTTTTCCCCGAAGAGGAAGGGATGATGCAGCAAAGTAGCGTAAGTATTTCCCTCAGTTTTTGAGAACCAAGGTATCAATCCAGTAGGAGGCTATGCGCGAGTCCCTCGTACCTGCACAAAACAAATAAATCCTCACAACCAACGCGAATAGGGGTTGTCAATCCCTACACGGCCACTTAGGAGAGTGAGATCTGATAGATATGATAAGATAATATTTTTGGTATTTTTGTGATAAAGATGCAAAGTAAAATAAAGGCAAAGTAAAAAGCAAAAGAAATAACTAAGTAGTAGGAGATTAATATGATAAAGATAGACCCGGGGGCCATAGGTTTCACTAGTGGCTTCTCTCGAGAGCATAAGTATTCTACGGTGGGTGAACCAATTATTGTTGAGCAATTGACAGAATTGAGCATAGGTATGATCATGTATATAGGCATCACGTCCAAGACAAGTAGACCGACTCCTGCCTGCATCTACTACTATTACTCCACTCATCGACCGCTATCCAGCATGCATCTAGAGTATTAAGTTAAAAATAGAGTAACGCCTTAAGCAAGATGACATGATGTAGAGGGATAAACTCATGCAATATGATGAAAACCCCATCTTGTTATCATCGATGGCAACAATACAATACGTTCCTTGCTGCCCCTACTGTCACTGGGAAAGGACACCGCAAGATTGAATCCAAAGCTAAGCACTTCTCCCATTGCAAGAAAGATCACTCTAGTAGGCCAAACCAAACTGATAATTCGAAGAGACTTGCAAAGATAACCAATCATACATAAAAGAATTCAAAGAAGATTCAAATATTGTTCATAGATAGACTTGATCATAAACCCACAATTCATCGATCTCAACAAACACACCGCAAAAAGAAGATTACATCGAATAGTTCTCCACAAGAGAGGGGGAGAACATTGTATTGAGATCCAAAAAGAGAGAAGAAGCCATCTAGCTAATAACTATGGACCCGTAGGTCTGAGGTAAACTACTCACACTTCATCGGAGGGGCTATGGTGTTGATGTAGAAGCCCTCCGTGATCGATGCCCCCTCCGACAGAGCTCCGGAACAGGCCCCAAGATGGGATCTCATGGATACAGAAAGTTGCGGTGGTGGAATTAGGTTTTTGGCTCCGTATCTGATCGTTTGGGGGTACGTAGGTATATATAGGAGGAAGGAGTACGTCGGTGGAGCAACAGGGGGCCGACGTGGGTGGAGGGCGCGCCTGGGGGGGTAGGCGCGCCCCCTACCTCGTGGCCTCCTCTTTTGTGTCTTGACGTAGGGTCCAAGTCTCCCTGGTCTTGTTCGTTGAGAAAATCATGCTCCCGAAGGTTTCATTCCGTTTGATATTCATTTTCGTCGAAACCCTAAAACAGGCAAAAAAACAGCAATTCTGGGCAGGGCCTCCGGTTAATAGGTTAGTCCCAAAAATAATATAAACGTGGAAAATAAAGCCCAATAATGTCCAAAACAGTAGATAATATAGCATGGAGCAATCAAAAATTATAGATACATTGGAGACATATCAACTAGCCTCGTGAGGGCGCCTGGAGGGACCAGCCTCGCGAGGATCGTCCTCAGGCAACCCTGGTCTCCCTCCGCTGCCGCCGCCACCAAGGAGGAACGACGGCCATCAGCAGGATGAAGGAGCTGGGGACTTCCAGGAGCCGCACGCCATCGCTTGCATCTTGGGTAGCGCTCAGGCCCTAGCTTCCCAACGTATCTTCAAGCAGTAATCTCACGAGGTGAATGCAGCCCTCCCCAAGCTCGAGGCTACGCGCCCGCCCAGATGGTCCAAGTACGCCATCACCTTTAGCTCGGCGGACCAGCTCAAATGCGCGGCAACCACCAGCGTCCTCCCGATGCTATGTTCGCCCGGCATCAGCAACGTCCAAGTCACCAAGACCCTCATCGACGGCGGAGCAGGGCTCAGTGTCCTATCCGTCGAGATGTTCGACAACCTTCAAGTGCCATACGATCAGCTCCAGCCCACCAAGCCTTTCTCAGGAGTGACTGATGGCTCCACCACCCCGATGGGGCAAGTTCGTCTCCCTGCCACCTTCGGCACACGCGACAACTACCGCATCGAGCTCGTCGACTTCGACGTTGCCCACATCCGCCTGTCGTACAACGCCATCCTTGGGTACCCAGCGCTAGCCAAATTCATGGCAGTCACCCACCATGGCTACAATGTCCTCAAGATGCCGGGAAGCGGCGGAATCATCACAGTCCCTGTGAAGAAAGAGACGTGGTGTACTCCCTCGAGCGCGCCTTCCAAGCTGCAGCAGTCGAAGACCCTGGCAGCGCATATATGCAGTACCCTCCTGAGGCCAACCCCAAGAAGAAGAAGCAGTTGCTTCGCATTGGGCCACAGGGGAGCGGCGCCTCCAGCGGCGCCACCTCAGGATCGGTGCCCGCGCCTAGCGTGCCTCCCTCCCTCGCATAGGGAGGCGCGCCCGGCGCCCTCCTCGGGCAGGGCTCGGGGGCTCTCTTCTGGAGGGCCTCAGACCTGGCCAGCATCATGAGGGAGGCACTCGGGCAACACGTGGAGGCGTGCTTCGCGGCACGTTTCCCTCAGGAGGACACCGGGCGAGGAGCGCCTGGCTCTCAGGAGTTCATCACCAAGACCCCTCAGGATCTCAGGAAGCAAGAGCAATACGCGGCAACCGCCGCCCACTTGGCACTGCTCCCCATCCAGGCGAGCGTGGCGAGCTGCGCGTCTGCATCAATGTCCCAGGGCTCAACAGGGCCGCATCTCAGGAGTGCTTCTAGCCTTCGCGTGCTGGACGGTGTGAGGGTCCACCTCACAGCTACGTTCGCATGCCATTCGGCCTGCCTAGCATGGCAGCCGCCTTCCAGCGCAACCTGCGAAGCATCCTGGCAAGTCAGGAGGCCGGGCATCATGCAGTCCTGGCAGAGATGGAGATGGTCCTCAGGAGGCCACCTGAGCCTCCAGAGCCTCTCGAGGCTCTAGGTCTCGACGGCTCGTGAGGAGTGACTTCTTCGCCACGTGTCTTCAGCTACCCCAACACTCCTTCGACAACCAAACCAGGTGACATTTTCCAAGTTTATTTGGTTGGGAGCGCCCCCTGGGCTGCACCATTCCCAGGCCGTGTGGGTCTGTCCCTGCGGTATGTATCTGCTTGCATCTTTAGTTCACCCTGCTGGGGGCGCCCCTCGGGCTGCATCATCCCCAGGCCGCTCGGGTCCGACCCAGTGGCATGTATCGTTCTTGCATTTACCTAAGCCAGTTCACTTTTCATGCATAATCTATCTGTGGTCATCACTGCCTGCTTGATTATCGCCCACCACGGGAACCTCTCATGCCGGCACGGCGCTTGCGCTCGGGTCCGTCCCTATAACGCTGACAAATCTGAGCGGTCGAGCTCTAGCTCGCAGCATGCCCGCGCACATCACCTCACCAGACCCTCAGTTCCTTCACCTCCTTGCGAAGCAACTAGTGGCCGACCGGCAATCACCATGGAAATTTGTGCCCTTCCTCGCGCTAACTTGTAGGAACCTCCAGAGGACTATAGCGGGCGGTACCGCGGGCTCTCTCTCTCTTCTCCCATGCGATTCGCTTGCGCGTTAAAAGGGGGGCTCCTAAGCATCACGACTCAGGAGCTCTTACCGGCTCTCTAGCCCTCATCCCATGGCCTTGACCACGGCATCGCGACCTGGCATACCAGCGGCGGCTGAGCTCGCTCGAGGGCCGGGACCTGAGGACGTAGAGCACACAGAAGAGCATGGAGGAGAAGGGGAGGCTCGCACGGGCCTAACCTAGCTACCCAATAGCGGCCGACGCACAAGTCTGGCGCAACACGAGGAACCAGCTCCGGAATGCCAAGATAAGTCTCGCGCCTGGATCAACCCAGTGCTACGGCATGAGACCCTCGCCTTTCACTGCCCTGCTGCGGCAGCATCGCCTCCCTTTCCCATCCTCAGGCAGCTACTTGCGCGCTAAAGGGGACCTCTTGAGCATCGAGCCTCAGGAGCTATTACTGGACCTCGGGCTGCTCACCTCCTGGCCTTGACCACGGCATTGCGACCTGGCATACCAGCAACGGCTGCAGCCTGCCTGGGGACCGGGACCTGTCGGCGTAGAGCACAAAGCTGCCGCGGGATTGGAAAGGGGAGACCGAGCCTTAGCAGGACATGCATTCGCAAATTTTCGTGAAAAGGATAATATCAACAAAAGACATCACAGACCCTTTACACACCCCCATGGGGTCTGTTTCAATTCCTCGCAGGGAACAAGAAAGAAGGGAGTTCCTAGGGGCTCTATCTACACACGTCGAACGTCGCTGATGCCATCGTAAACAGTGGGCCTCCAGAGGCCGGCACCAACCCCATCCAGATCAGCGACGACGGCAGCCAGACGCTGCGGCCCTGCTCCGGGCCCGGCGGGAGCTCGGGGCCAAATAGTTGTCATCGCTTGTCTCCGGAGTCTCGGCGAGCTCGGGAGAGTCGTTGGACCACCAAGAGTCACCACTGCCGCTGGGGGAGCTATTGGCGAGCCCAGCGGCAGGCCCGGTGTTGGCCGCAGCGCCGTCCTGATGACCCCCCTCAAGGCAGCACTCCAAGCGGCGGCCTTCCTCGTCGAAGACCTTGAAGAACCTCGCCCCAGCCACGAGTCATGAAGATCTTCCCGGAGGAGATGGGTTCAACCTCCGCTCCAGTCGTCGGGGCGTCGCAGTCGGCGTGCTGCAGCCAAAGCTCAAGGGGACCCCTCAGCGACATCTCGGCGGTGAAGAACTACGGGAAGCGAATCCAAGTGCGTGGAGGCATCGCCGCCCACAACACGAATTCACATGAGGATATCAAGGCATGGACCCTTGGGGCGACTGTGTGCGTCACCGCGGTGCGGCGACCACGGCCCTAGCGCGGGTGGTGGCGCTCGTCGCTCCTCCCTCTGGGGCCCTCAGCTTGGGCGTACAAGGGCAACGGATACCCCGGAGGCGGTCGCTCATACCATGGCCGCGACACTTCCGGCCTCACGACGATGTCGCGATGATGAGACAGCCTCTTCTTCGGCGGAAGTGGCTCAGGCTCGTTAAGGGGAGTCTTGCCCTTCTCCGCGACCGAGAACCTCCGTATCGGCGCCATGGTCGACGCAACAAGCAGTGAAGCAAGGAAGAAAAAGGAGTGGGAGAAGCAAAGGAAGAGATGGGTGACAGGGGCTCCGCCCCCTCTTCCCATTTATAGCCAAGGGGAGGCCAACCACCGGCCTCCACGATCTAAGGTAATAATGATCTTTTCTGCATGCAGCAATGACTCGTCAAGTCAGGCAGTTGCCGAGGTAGCGTGGGGAAGCAGAGGACGCCCACGTCCAATCAGTCGCCACGCGCCAACCGTGGCCGCAGGCTGTTGGGGCCCGCGGCGCTCCGCACTTGCCCTTTGGCTTCGCCTCGAAACCAAGCCCAAGCACGCCTTGGGCCCGGGGGCTACTATCGGTGTTCTGGGAACGGGGGTCCCCAGACTTGCCTGCCTACGGCCCGCAGCGTGGCTCCACCAGCGGCCCTGTACGGCCCATCTTCACCAGCAAACGCTCAAGACCCTCGCGAGGGGCCAAGCCTCGTGAGGAAGATGATGCAAGACCTCCTCAGGGGCGGCCTCACCAGGCCGGCTCGCAAGGGGCGGAGAGATCAAGGCAAGGGATACCTCGCAAGGTTTGTGTGACGCAAGCCATGACGACTGGAACCAGGCGGGCGCCAGCACGCGCAGTGTCCTAGTTTCCCCTTTGGTGCTAAAGGGGCAAGCGCAGGTGAGGAGTCACGAGGCATCAGGAAAAGGTTTCCATATCGGTGCAATAAGAGCAAGACCAGCAGGACAGGAGGATGGAGGTCACCGGGGAGCCCAAGACGGCGTCACCACCAGAGCCTTTGGCAGGAGAAGACTACTTTTGTCAGGATATCTTGTACTAGATGTCCCCCTTCAAACTGGTTGTTGTGGGATCCCTTCCCGCCTAAATATTTGGGAATAGGACCCGGGCCTCTATAGATAGGACTAGCCACCACCACAGGGAGGGAGGCTGATCGGATCGGCTCATCTCAGAGAGACCATCCACAACCACACAAGTTCACCAAGCACAAGGACACCTCTCCTCAGGAGGCTGTTCTTCCCTTGTAACTGTTCATCCTCAGCCCAAGAGGCAATCCACCACACCACACAGGAGTAGGGTATTACACCACGTCGGTGGCCCAAACCAGTATAAACTCTTGTGTCTCTTGTTCTTTTGGTTCGTCGAGCTAGGCCGTGAGATCATGATGTGTGCGAGCTAGAGAGGGGGAGAGATCTTTGTGCGCACCCAAGTGTTCGAACCTCAAGGGTTTTTTCGGAACCCGAAATCCGACAATAGCAATATAGGTGGAATAGAATGGTGGTTGTGGAGAAGACAAAAAAGAGGAAGATAGTCTCACATCAACTAGGTGTATCAATGGGCTATGGAGATGCCCATCAATAAATATGAATGTGAGTGAGTAGGGATTGCCATGCAACGGATGCACTAGAGCTATAAGTGTATGAAATCTCAACAAAAGAAACTAAGTGGGTGTGCATCCAACTTGCTTGCTAACTAAGACCTAGGGCAATTTGAGGAAGCCCATCATTGGAATATACAAGCCAAGTTCTATAATGAAAATACTCACTAGTATATGAAAGTGACAACATAAGAGACTCTCTATCATGAAGATCATGGTGGTACTTTGAAGCAAAAGTGTGGAAAAAGGATAGTAACATTGCCCCTTCTCTATTTTTCTCTCATTTTTTTGTTTGGGCCTTCTCCTTTTTGATGGCCTCTTTTTTTCTCTCTTTTTTTTGTCTGGAGTCTCATCCCGACTTGTGGGGGAATCATAGTCTCCATCATCCTTTCCTGACATGGGACAATGCTCTAATAATGAAGATCATCACACTTTTAATTACTTACAACTCAAGAATTACAACTTGATACTTAGAACAAAATATGACTCTATGTGAATGCCTCCAGCGGTGTACCGGGATGTGCAATGAATCAAGAGTGACATCTATGAAAAATTATGAATAGTGGCCATGCCACAAATATGATGTCAACTACATGATCATGCAAAGCAATATGACTATGATGAAGCGTGTCATAATAAATGGAACGGTGGAAAGTTGCATGGCAATATTTCTCGGAATGGCTATGGAAATGCCATAATAGGTAGGTATGGTGTATATTTTGAGGAAGGTAAATGATGGGTTTATGGTACCGGTGAAAGTTGCGGGGCACAAGAGAGGCTAGCAATGGTGGAAGGGCGAGAGTGTGTATAATCCATGGACTCAACATTAGTCATAAAGAACTCACATACTTATTGCAAAAATCTACAAGCCATCAAAACCAAGCACTATGCGCATGCTCCTAGGGGGATAGATTGTTAGGAAAAGACCATCACTCGTCCCCGACTGCCACTCATAAGGAAGGCAATCAAAGAAACACCTCATGCTTCAAATTTTTCACATAACGGTTACCATACGTGCATGCTACGGGACTTGCAAACCTCAACACAAGTATTTCTCAATTTCACAATTACTCAACTAGCAGAACTCTAATATCACCATCTTCATATCTCAAAACAATCATCAAGTATCAAACTTCTCATAGTATTCAATGCACTCTATATGAAAGTTTTTATTATACCCATCTGAATGCCCATCATATTAGGACTAATTTTATGACCAAAGCAAATTACCATGCTGTTCTAAAAGACTCTCAAAATAATATAAGTGAAGCATGAAATACCAATAATTTCTATAAAATAAAACCACCACCGTGCTCTAAAAAGATATAAGTGAAGCACTAGAGCAAAATTATCTAGCTCAAAAGATATAAGTGAAGCACATAGAGTATTCTAATAAATTCCGATTCATGTGTGTCTCTCCCAAAAGGTGTGTACAGCAAAGATTATTGTGGTAAATTAAAAATCAAAAACTCAAATCATACAATACGCTCCAAGCAAAACACATATCATGTGGTGAATAAAAATATAGCCTCAAGTAAAGTTACCGATAGACAAAGACAAAAGAGGGGATGCCTTCCGAGGCATCCCCATGCTTAGGCTTTTGGTTGTCCTTGAATTTTACCTTGGGGTGCCTTGGGCATCACCAAGCTTAGGCTCTTGCCACTCATTCCAAAATCCATCAAATCTTTACCCAAAAACTTGAAAACTTCACAACACAAAACTTAACAGAAAATCTCATGAGCTCCGTTAGTATAAGAAAACAAAGCACCACTTTAATGTACTGTAATGAACTCATTCTTTATTTATATTGGTGTTAAACCTACTGTATTCCAACTTCTCTATTGGTTCAGACCCCCTCCCCCCCCCCAATACTAGCCATAGATTCATTAAAATAAGCAAACAACACACAAAAACAGAATCTGTCAAAACAGAACAGTCTGTAGCAATCTGACTAAATCTAGTACTTCTGTAACTCCAAAAATTCTGAAAAATTAGGACGACCAGGACAATTTGTATATTGATCTACTTCAGTTTGAATTGGTATTTTATCGCTCTCTGGTAAAAAAACTAAAATTCTTTTTGTGAGAGCATACTTTCTGTTTTTATCAGCAAGATCAAACAACAATCACTGAAGAAGATCCTAAAGGCTTTACTTAGCACAAACACTAATTGAAACATAAAAAACACAATCATAATAGAGGCTAGATAAATTACTTATTACTAAACAGGAACAAAAAGTAAAGAACAAAAATAAAATTGGGTTGCCTCCCAACAAGCGCTATCGTTTAACGCCCCTAGCTAGGCATTGATAATTTTAATGATGCTCACATGAAAGATAGTAATTGAAACACAAAGAGAGCATCATAAAACATGTGAAAATCACATCTAAGTCTAACATACTTCCTATGCATAGGCATTTTATAGGGGGGAAATTAGCAAGACAAGCAAGATCTAGCATATGCAAGGAAGAGGAAAGAAACAATAACAATCTCATCATAACGAGAGGAAATTTAGTAACATGAAATTTTATACAACCATATTTTACTATCTCATAGTAATTACATGTAGGATCATAATCAAATTCAACAATATAGCTATCACATAACATATTCTCTATATGATCCACATACATGCAAAGTTGACACTCTTCCAAAATAGTGGGATTATTATCAACTAAAGTCATGACCTCTCCAAACCCACTTTTATCAAAAACTTCATAAGATTGAACATTATCCAAATATGTGGGATATAAAGTTGACACTCTTCCAAACCCACTTTCAATATTATTGCAAACATTATTATCAATCTCATATTCATCATGGGGCTTAAATAAATTTTCAAGATCATAAGAAGAATCGCCCCAATCATGATCATTGCGACAAATAGTAGTCATAGCAAAACTAGCATCCCCAAGCTTGAGGCTTTGCATATCATTAACACAATTGTCATTAAGAGAATTTATAATAACATCATTACAATCATGCTTTTCATCGAAGGAACTGTGAAGTATGGGTGCAATAGCAACGATCTCATGTTTAACATAAGGAACTATAGCAAATTCATCTTCATAAATATTGGAATCATGGACACAAGAATAGAAAGCATCATGTTCATCAAGGGATATTTCAATCAAATCATCAGAATCATAATTATCTATAGATTCATGCATATCATTATTTTCTTCCAAAGCAACGGTCATTCTTTCAATAAATCTTTGACATAGACATTATGAGCATAGTTTTCATAGCAATATTTAAGTATGTCAAAAATTTCAGATTCGTAGAGAGTAATATCATACTTTTCAATCAAAGAAGCAACTTCATAAGCACCCTTAAAAGCAACAAATTCTTTAATTTGTTCAATATCATAGTAACTATAAACACCCTTTGCATAAGAAGATAAGATTTCACTATCATTAAACTCACATAGGTAGGGGAGGTGTTTTTTAGGGTTCTTAGATCAACAAGTAAAATCATAAGTTTCACAAAGATTCCAAGCATAACACAGCAATCTGTTTATTTGATCCCATAAGAGTCTCCCTTTTTCAGACAAATGATGACGCACAAAATGAGCATGTTCATCTAAAGATTTCCCAACAACTAGGCTAGTTGGGGTTTCAGCACGAGCGCATAAGGATCGAAGATGATCCAAGTAGAACAATTTAAGTGGATCCATATCAATAGATTTTTAGCAAGCAAAGATGCAAGCAAATATAAGGCACATGGAAACACAAACAAAGATACATACGGGAAGAAGGCGAAGAAAAGGCAAAGGTTTTCGAAAATTGTTTAGAAGTGGGGGAGAGGAAAACGATAGGCGAGTGGCAAATAATGCAATGCGAGGGAGAAGAGTTTATGATGGATACTCGGTATGTCTTAACTTAGCGTCGATCTCCCCGGCAACGGAGCTAGAAATCCTTCTTGCTACCTCTTGAGCATGTGTTGGTTTTCCCTTGAAGAGGAAAGGGTGATGCAGCAAAGTAGCGTAAGTATTTCCCTTAGTTTTTGAGAACCAAGGTATCAATCCAGTAGGAGATAACACGCAAGTTACCTAGTACCTGCACAAACAATCAAGAACCTTGCAACCAACGCGATAAAAGGGTTGTCAATCCCTTCACGGTCACTCGCAAAAGTGAGATCTAATAAAGATAGTACGATAAATATTTTTGGTATTTTTGTTGTATAGATTGGAAAGTAAAGATTGCAAAATAAAATAAATAGGAAACTAGAATTGTAGATCGGAAACTTATATGATGTAAAATAGAAGATTATATGATGGAAAATAGACCCGGGGGGCATAGGTTTCACTAGTGGCTTCTCTCAAGATAGCATATATTACGGTGGGTGAACAAATTACTGCCGAGCAATTGATAGAAGAGCACATAGTTATCAGAATATCTAGCCAATGATCATGAATATAGGCATCACGTCCGTGTCAAGTAGACCGAAACGATCTACTACTACTGCTCCACACATCGACCGCTATCCAGCATGCATCTAGAGTATTAAGTTCATAAGAACAGAGTAATGCATTAAGCAAGATGACATGATGTAGAGGGATAAACTCAAGCAATATGATATAAACCCCATCTTTTTATCCTCGATGGCAACAATACAATACGTGCATTGCTGCCACTACTATCACTGGGAAAGGACACCGCAAGATTGAACCCAAAGCTAAGCACTTCTCCCATTGTAAGAAAGATTAATCTAGTAGGCCAAACTAAACCGATAATTCGAAGAGACTTGCAAAGATACCAAATCATGAATATAAGAATTCAGAGAAGAACGAAATATTATTCATAGATAAAGTTGATCATAAATCCACAATTCATCGGATCTCGGCAAACAAACCGCAAAAAGTATTACATCGAATAGATCTGCAAGAACATCGAGGAGAACTTTGTATTGAGAACCAAAGAGAGAGAAGAAGCCATCTAGCTAATAACTATGGACCCGAATGTGACGCCCTCGATGCGGCTATATCTCCCACGTGTCGAAGCACGACTTAGAGGCATAACCGCATTGAAAGTAATGTTGCAAGTGAGGTAATCTTCACACAGCCCATCTATTACATAAGGGAAAGAGATACATAGTTGGCTTACAATCGCCACTTCACACAATTACATGAATAAAGCATTACATCATCCAGATACAATCAAGGTCCGACTACGGAACCAAAATAAAGGAAGACTACCCCAAATGCTACCGGATCCCCGATCGACCCCAACTGGGCTCCACTACTGATCAACTGGAAACGGAACAACACAAAGGACAAGATCTTCATCGAGCTCCTCCTTGAGCTTGGCTGCGTCACCTGCTCGGTAACATCGGCACCTGCAAACTGGTTTTGGAAGTATCTGTGAGTCACGGGGACTCAGCAATCTCACACCGTCGCGATCAAGACTATTTAAGCTTATAGGAAGGGTAAAAGGTATGAGGTGGAGCTGCTGCAGGCGACTAGCATATATGGTGGCTAACATACGCAAATGAGAGCGAGAAGAGAAGGCAAAAGCACGGTCAAACAACTATGATCAAGAAGTGATCCTAGAGCAACCTACGTCAAGCACAACTCCAACACCGTGTTCACTTCCCGGACTCCGCCGAGAAGAGATCATCACGGTTACACACGCGGTTGATGTATTTTAATTAAGATCAACTTCAGGTTTTCTACAACCGGACATTAACAAATTCCTATCTGCCCGTAACCGCGGGCACGGCTTTCGAAAGTTCAAATCCCTGCAGGGGTGTCCCAACTTAGCCCATCACAAGCTCTCACGGTCAACGAAGGATATTCCTTCTCCCAAGACAATCCGATCAGACTCGGCATCCCGGTTACAAGACATCCTCGACAATGGTAAAACAAGTCCAACAAAGCCGCCCGAATGTGCCGACAAATCCCGATAGGAGCTGCACATATCTCGTTCTCAGGGCACACTCAGATGAGACTAGCTACGAGTAAAACCAACCCTCAAGTTTCCCCGAGGTGGCCCCGCAGGCAGCTCAGTTCGGACCAACACTCAGAGGAGCACTGGCCCGGGGGGTTAAAATAATATGACCCTTGAGCCGGCCGACCCAAGGGAAAGAAAAGGCTAGGTGGCAAATGGTAAAACCAAGGTTGGGCCTTGCTGGAGGAGTTTTATTCAAAGCGAACTATCAAGGGGTTCCCATTATAACCCAACCATGTAAGGAACGCAAAATCCGGGAACATAACATCGATATGATGGAAACTAGGGTGGCAAGAGTGGAACAAAACACCAGGCATAAGGTTGAGCCTTCCACCCTTTACCAAGTATATAGATGCATTAAATTAAATAAGAGATATTGTGATATCCCAACAAAATATCCATGTTCCAACATGGAACAACTCCAATCTTCACTTGCAACTAACAACGCTATAAGAGGGGCTGAGCAAGGCGGTAACATAGCCAAACAATGGTTTTCTAGGACAAGGTGGGTTAGAGGCTTCGCTTAACAATATGGGAGGCATGATAATCAAGTGGTAGCTATCGCAGCATAGGCATAGCAAAAGAGCGAGCAACTAGCAAGCAAAGATGAAGTGATTTCGAGGGTATGGTCATCTTGCCTCAGATCCCGCAAGGAAGAAGAACGAGTCCATGAAGAAGACAAACGGACGTAGTCAAACGAATCCTCACAATTCGACGTTATCGGAACTAACCCGAAGAAGCAACACCGGAAAGAAGCAAACAACATAGTAAACAACCATCACATAACATGGCATGATGCACAATCAAGTATGATGCATGTCCGGTGTAATGAGGCATGGCATGGCAAAGTGCAACAAACAAAACTACAAGTTAAGTGGAGCCCAATATGCAACTCCGTTGCATATTGACGAAACACCACATTCAAGTTATTTAGTTAGATCTCGTTTATGTACCCAACAATATTCAATGTTGTTAGCATGGCAATAGGTGAATCATGAAACTATCTATCTAGGCAAGTTTAAATGAGGCCGGAACAACAAAACAACAAGTCCGGAAAAATCCTCATGAGCATATTATAGATTTGGTAATTTTATGCCCTAAACAATATTTTAGAGTTGTTAAACATGCAAAGTAAAGCCACCATGTTAAACTAGGCATTTTTCCACCCCATTTACATATAAAGTTTATTAAATTCAGAGTTACGGTTATTTAGTTATGAATTAAAGCATTTTAACATGGCATAGGAGTAAATTTAACCAAACATCATTTTAAGCATTTCAAACATAGATGAAAGTGGCCAATTATTAATCTACACAAAATTCTAAGCAAGTTTCATATATAAAACATTTTAATCTGATGCACGAATTGTGAGTTATTATATGCATGTTGTGCAAGGGGTTTTCTGTAAATCTGCAAACTCCTGGATAAATAGGAAATTCGTCCTGAGGAAAAAAATACTAAAAGGCCCGGATCTGTCTAGCCCAACAGTGGGAGGGGGCGCAGCGGTTAGGCTCACCATGGGCCTGCGAGGCTGGCAGGGAAGCGGCTCGGCCTGGTGCGGCGCGGCGCGGGCTGAGTCAACGCTGGGCCGAACTGGAGTGTTGGACCTCGGGTGGGTCACGGCCCACGATGGCGCTGGAGGCGGGCGCTCGCGGTCAATGGTTCAAGGTGCCGCTGGAGAGAGGTCATGGCAGGGACGCCGGCGGCGGTCCACGGTGAGGAAGCGGCGTAGGCGAACAGAGAAAGCCAGGGATCGACGGGGATGGATGGAGCTGCTTGTTTCCGGGCCGGATCCAGCCAACGGCGGCGATGAAGTGTAGCTCCGGCGGCAGTTGACTAGGGCAGTGGCGTCCTGCAGCTGGCGCAACACGGCGATCAGAGAGGATCAGGGGAAACGGAGTAGGACGAGAAGAGGCCCGACGTGGTTAACCTATTGGACGGAGAGGTGGTCGCGGCCTCCGACGAGCCTAGTCTCCAGCGAGCGACGGGGTGGACGCGGCAGGTCGCGGGCGAAGAAGCTAGGGGTTCCCACGCGGAAGACTGGAGGTGCGGGCAACGCTCCTGCGCTGCGGGCGGCGACGCGGTTCCGGGCCCGGGCGGGCTTCAGATGGGCCCTGAGGGCCGGGGCGAAGTGGGGCGCTGGAGAGGCGACGTGGCCTCGCTCGATTGGCCACGGGCGGTGCGGGGTGGCGGCGCAGCCAATGGGACGCTGCCAAGTGGCGAGGTGGAGGTGGAGGCGCCGGAAAACGAGGAGGAGGTGGATGGATCTGGCTGGTGGTGCGGTTTTCGAGGGGGATGCGGCGGCTGAGGGTAGGGGAAGGCTATGGGCACCTGAAAATGGCAAGGGGGGCTCCTTAAATAGGCAGGGGTCTAGGGTTAGGGGTTTTCATCCGTTTTCGGACCCTCGGATCACGATCGGACGGCTCCAGACATGAAGAGGAGTAGGCTGGGCCTAGGTGGGCTATGTAGACGGACTAGAGAGGAAAGAGAGGGAAAGCCCGGCAACAGTTTTCGGAGACCGAAAACGTCTGACGTTAGACCGACTATATTGTCGCTATGGTTAATCGTTGGGGCGTCAAATGAACTCCGAATGCGATGAAACTTGACAGGCGGTCTATCTACACTATAATAAGACCACACGCCAACTTTCATCCCATTCTGAGAACATTTTCCGGCCACTTATAAAATACTATTATGGACATGCCGCAGGCGCGTGCAAGTGTGTCTGGGCTCAAAACAGACAATGGAGAGAACCGGAAGATCCGGGCGGATGCAAGTTTTAAAAACATGCAGATGCAATGCGGATGATGACATGGCAAGATGCAACACGCAAGCAAATGACAAGGCCACAACAGCGAATAACTGGAGGACACCTGGCACATCGGTCTCGGGGCATCACAACACTCCACCACTACGAGAGGATCTCATCCCGAGATCTAGAATGGCACCGGAGAGAAAACGGAAGAGAAAGAGAAGAGGTAAAACTAAGTTGCTTCTTTGACAAATGAGTGAAACCAAAGAACCTTGCGAGGTTGAGAAAATTCGAGAAGGAATACAACGAAGGTGAACAAAGTCGAAAACACTCCGTTAGAAAAGAGGAACAAAGAACATTGCAAAAAAAACCTTGAGGTTGAAGGGCAAGATATATATTGAAACCACTCCGGTTAAAACAAGATAGAGAAGGATTAAGGATGATATAATTTGGACAACACTCCGACTGAAAAGAAAAGGAATAGAATAAGAACTTGATAAGATGAGAAGATACTTAATGAAATCAACAACACATTGCCTCCGGAACTATTGAAAGAATGGCACAAGGGGTAAGAACGATTTCAGACAGCACTCTGGTTGAGAATGGAGGTAAAACTTGACAGAATATGAAGAACTTGAAAAGAGGGCATGACACTCCGGTTAAATGGATAAGCACGAAAAGAACATGATCCTGACAAAACAAGAAGATGGGTTGAAGAGAGTAACATCACAATGCCTCCGGAACAAAAGTAAGAATGGAATGGAATGAACGAAGGGAAACACGATCTTGAGAGAGCACGCTTACAACAAATGGTAGAACGGAGTTGTTGGAAAACAACAACGAAAAGAACAATCTTGATATGGTCTTATGGAATACATCTCAAATTATGAGGTGACAACCTGCCACTCACGGAAAGAAGAATTGGATTGATATGAACAAGGAGACGAGAAAGTTATCACCGGGAGGATAAATGAAGAACTTGGGTCATTTATAAACACCATAAATATCAACAATCCTTAGCGAAAGCTTTAGGTGAAATATAACCCAATATAACTCCAATGAAGAGATTGATTGGTTGAAAAGATGTCTTGAGCGAAGAGAAAAAGATGGATTTAGATATGTCACTCTTGAAAAACTTGTGAATCAAGAAACACGAAGGGAAATTATCATCAATGACATAACACCACCTCAAAAGATGAGATATAATGAATTGCACTTCGAAATGCAAGATGAAGAATACTTGAATTATAGCTTGGCGGATCATCACTTCGGGAGAAAACTTGAAGAACAATTGGAGAATGAAAAGAATCCTTGACGAAACACCATGTAGCCTCCATGAAGAACTCCGGGAACAAAATGATGATAAAAAGAAATAGAAGTTGAAAACACAAGGTGAAGCCTTGTAATGATTTAGATGGATCTTTGTGGTGAAGTCATTGCGAGAGCTTGAAACTCCGGGAAAGAAAAGATGACACAATTGAAAACCGAGAACTTGATGAGCCTCCGGAATAAGGAATTGAATTTACTCAATGAAATAAGAATAAGAATTACATTATGCGTATCCTTCACCAATTTAATTGATGACAAACAATGGATTTGGCACACTACTTATTCTCGTGGAAAGGATTAAGAGAGATATCGATAACTTGATAAGGTCTTAAATGAAACACCGGTAGGATTGAAACAATGAATGAATTGATACGATAACAAAGGAAGAGAAATCTTGAACGAACCGCCGGTAAGCATTGAAAATGAATGAAGAAAAGATAAAGAAACAATGGGAAGAATTTTCAAATGAACGAAGATGCTAGAGAGAATTTAGATACAAGTGAAACGAAGAGATCCCGAGCTGGGAAGAGAATACTTGGATGACGCACCGGTAATATTTAGAGGAGGAGAGCTGAAAGCTGGAAAGAATAATTCTGAGATGATGGCCTCCGGAGAATCAAACTAAAAAGAATCTTGAATTGCTCCGGATAGATGAAAAGAATTCCCACAACCGAAACAATTATGAGAGGATGACATCAAGCTAGAACCATGAATCTCTGAGAGAGCGGATAAGATATGGAGGAAAAACTCTTCTTCGGTCTTCAAAATCTGAGAATGACGACGAGAAACACCACCAATAATTTTTTTAGACGCTCCGGAAGAATCAAAAGCGAAGAGGTTGAGCCAACGATGAAAAGATTTTGACAGATCTTGGAGAAGACATTTGACTGATGATAATTCATTCTTACGTCAAAGTTTAAAAGATTTGAGAATAACTCCGGGTGAATAAGAAGAGTCAGGTAAGATCCTAGAAAGACCTGTGGGTTAGGGCCCACTCAAAAGAAACACCGTTGAACGATTTAAAAGAGAGAAAGCACCGGTAGAATTAAATGGCTAGAATGAGATAACAATCTCGAAAGAGCTTGAAAGGATCGCAAAAGCAGAGTGGAAACACTAATCTTCGAGATATCTTGAACACTCCGGAACAATAGAATAGTGAGAGGTGAACGATTACGAATTGCACCAGCATGAGAAAGTATTGAAATGAGGAAAGGGTGTGATCAACAAAGCTTGACTTGAAACCACCGGAGAAGAAAATGAGTGACGAATTTGAAGCTCCGTTAGAATCTTCCTGATAATCACTGGATAAGAATATTGAAAGAAAAGAAAGAAGAGACTTCGCATCAATAAGATGGATCCTTGATTAAGATATACAAGTCCTTGAAGAAAACAAGGGTGGGAGGGCAGGAAAACAAAGACAACTTGGAGACGGATGAAACAAACAACGTTGAGAAGACTTGATAATTGATCTTGCGAATATTGAAGTGATCGGATCCATTTGAAGAGAAAACCCGCCGGTTGAAAAGGATTGACATGACAATCTCGATTATCATGAAGGATTAGTATTCACATAGAAATATGAGAACACCGCTTAGGAAAGGTATGGAATCAACATTTGACTTCGAAGCAACTCGAATACCACAGCTCAAAAACAAAACAAAGGATTGGTTTGCAGAATAAGCCTGAACAAACATATGATAGAGATTTCGTCCGAAGTTTTCGTGGTGGGGCCTACACGGGCTCGATCGTACAACACCATCATGTACAAGGCAGTGCACATGACATACAAAGCGTCCCCGAGTCGGCATAGCCAAGGACTCTTTAAGACACATCGAGACCACTGTAAAACCAATAGTGAATAGGCGGACCACTAGACGTCGAACCCCAATTTCATATCATACATCTGTCAGAAATAGATCCTAAGAGCTACTTGAATTCCCACTTATAAACTCCCGAAACTTTCTGGTTATGCAATCAGGTGTTGGGGATACAGGGGAAGCATAATATCTCACCCAAATCTAGCAAATCCTACATCCAGCTGTATCCATCCTTCAACACATAACCAAGAAACCTTCGGAAATCGTTTACCTCAACCTTCGAAAAGTATCCGTTATACGAGTTATGGCAATACTCCCGAACTCCCGCCCAGTACTGGGTGGCGTCGAGGTTATCTCACCAACAACTACATAAAAGAGATTTTCGATGTCGGTGAAACTCAGGTATTCCAGAACTGCAACGATAAAATTGTGACGACAACACCTCGGAGCTCAAATCCCCGGGACACTGCCACAACCCCTAAATGTCAGGAGGCACCAAGAACAATGTTCTCATCACAAAACCATCGGAACGATTCCAAGATACCCACGTGATCCAAAAAAAATTTTGGTGAAATTTGAGAAGAGAAGAGTCAAAACTGTACGTCAGGATGCCTCACCAGAGCGACAAAGGGACTGAGGAGTAAAAAGAATTCCTAACTCTCCGATATATAATTCCTAAATGACTCAAAACATTTTTCTAGACTCAACAACACCAGCGATTCGATCAAGCAGGGGGCTCCTAAGTCGGGGAAGGCTCTGATTACCAAACTTGTGACGCCCTCGATGCGGCTATATCTCCCACGTGTCGAAGCACGACTTAGAGGCATAACCGCATTGAAAGCAATGTCGCAGGTGAGGTAATCTTCACACAACCCATGTATTACATAAGGGAAAGAGATACATAGTTGGCTTACAATTGCCACTTCACACAATTACATGAATAAAGCATTACATCATCCAGATACAATCAAGGTCCGACTACGAAACCAAAATAAAAGAAGACTACCCCAAATGCTACCGGATCACCGATCGACCCCAACTGGGCTCCACTACTGATCAACTGGAAACGGAACAACACAAAGGACAAGATCTTCATCGAGCTCCTCCTTGAGCTTGGTTGCGTCACCTGCTCGGTAACATCGGCACCTGCAAACTGGTTTTGGAAGTATCTGTGAGTCACGGGGACTCAGAAATCTCACACCCTCGCGATCAAGACTATTTAAGCTTATAGGAATGGTAAAAGGTATGAGGTGGAGCTGCAGCAGGCGATTAGCATATATGGTGGCTAACATACGCAAATGAGAGCGAGAAGAGAAGGCAAAAGCACGGTCTAACAACTATGATCAAGAAGTGATCCTAGAGCAACCTACGTCAAGCATAACTCCAACACCATGTTCACTTCCCGGACTCCGCCGAGAAGAGATCATCACGGTTACACACGCGGTTGATGTATTTTAATTAAGATCAACTTCAGGTTTTCTACAACCGAACATTAACAAATTCCCATCTGCCCATAACCACGGGCACGGCTTTCGAAAGTTCAAATCCCTGCAGTGGTGTCCCAACTTAGCCCATCACAAGCTCTCACGGTCAACGAAGGATATTCCTTCTCCCAAGACAATCCGATCAGACTCAGCATCCCGGTTACAAAACATCCTCGACAATGGTAAAACAAGTCCAGCAAAGCCGCCCGAATGTGCCGAAAAATCCCGATAGGAGCTGCACATATCTCGTTCTCAGGGCACACTCAGATGAGACTAGCTACGAGTAAAACCAACCCTCAAGTTTCCCCGAGGTGGCCCCACAGGCAGCTCAGTTCAGACCAACACTCAGAGGAGCACTGGCCCGGGGGGTTAAAATAAGATGACCCTTGAGCCGGCCGACCCAAGGGAAAGAAAAGGCTAGGTGGCAAATGGTAAAACCAAGGTTGGGCCTTGCTGGAGGAGTTTTATTCAAAGCGAACTGTCAAGGGGTTCCCATTATAAGCCAACCGTGTAAGGAATGCAAAATCCGGGAACATAACACCGATATGACGGAAACTAGGGCGGCAAGAGTGGAACAAAACACCAGGAATAAGGCCGAGCCTTCCACCCTTTACCAAGTATATAGATGCATTAAATTAAATAAGATATATTGTGATATCCCAACAAAAATATCCATGTTCCAACATGGAACAACTCCAATCTTCACCTGCAACTAACAACGCTATAAGAGGGGCTGAGCCAAGCGGTAACATAGCCAAACAATGGTTTGCTAGGACAAGGTGGGTTAGAGGCTTGGCTTAACAATATGGGAGGCATGATAAGCAAGTGGTAGGTATCGCAGCATAGGCATAGCAAAAGAGCGAGCAACTAACAAGCAAAGATAGAAGTGATTTCGAGGGTATGGTCATCTTGCCTGAGATCCTGCAAGGAAGAAGAACGAGTCCATGAAGAAGACAAACGGACGTAGTCGAACGAATCCTCACAGCTCGACGTTATCGGAACTAACCCGAAGAAGCAACACCGGAAAGAAGCAGACAACATAGTAGACAACCATCACATAACATGGCATGATGCACAATTGTAACGCCCTCGATGCGGCTATATCTCCCACGTGCCGAAGCATGACTTAGAGGCATAACCGCATTGAAAGCAATGTCGCAAGTGAGGTAATCTTCACACAACCCATGTAATACATAAGGGAAAGAGATACATAGATGGCTTACAATCGCCACTTCACACAATTACATGAATAAAGCATTACATCATCCAAATACAATCAAGGTCCGACTACGGAACTAAAATAAAAGAAGACTACCCCCAAATGCTACATAGATCCCCGATCGACCCCAACTGGGCTCCACTACTGATCAACTAGAACGAAACAACACGACGAACAAGGTCTTCATCGAGCTCCTCCTTGAGCTTGGATGCGTCACCTGCTCGGTAACATCAGCACCTACAAACTAGTTTTGGAAGCATCTGTGAGTCACGGGGACTGAGCAATCTCACACCCTCGTGATCAAAACTATTTAAGCTTATAGGGTAAGATAAAAGGGTATGAGGTGGAGATGCAGCAAGCGGCTAGCATATATGGTGGCTAAACATAAGCAAATGAGAGCGAGAAGAGAAGGCAAAGCACGGTCGAGAATCTATGATCAAGAAGTGATCCTAGAACAACTTACGTCAAACATAACTCCAACACCGTGTTCACTTCCCAGACTCTGCCGAGAAGAGACCATCACGGTTACACACGCGGTTGATGTATTTTAATTAAGATCAACTTCAGGTTTTCTACAACCGGACATTAACAAATTCCCATCTGCCCATAACCGCGGGCACGGCTTTCGAAAGTTCAAAACCCTGCAGGGGTGTCCCAACTTAGCCCATCACAAGCTCTCATGGTCAACGAAGGATATTCCTTCTAGCGGGAAGACCCGATCAAGCTTGGAATCCCGGTTACAAGACATTTCGACAATGGTAAAACAAGACCAGCAAAGCCACCCGGATGTGTCGACAAATCCCGATAGGAGCTGCACATATCTCGTTCTCAGGGCACACCGGATGAGCCGGACGTCGGGTAAGCCAGCCCAGAGTTGCCCCTGGTAGCCTCGGACATCGCTCAGTTTGGACCAACACTTAGAGAAGCACTGGCCCGGGGGGGGGGTTAAAATAAGATGACCCTTGAGCCGGCCGACCCAAGGGAAAGAAAAGGCTAGGTGGCAAATGGTAAAACCAATGTTGGGCCTTGCTGGAGGAGTTTTATTCAAGGCGAACTGTCAAGGGGTTCCCATTATAACCCAACCGCGTAAGGAACGCAAATCCGGGAACATAACACCGATATGACGGAAACTAGGGCGGCAAGAGTGGAACAAAACACCAGGCATAAGGCCGAGCCTTCCACCCTTTACCAAGTATATAGATGCATTAATTAAATAAGAGTTATTGTGATATCCCAACAAAATAACCATGTTCCAACAAGGAACAAAATCCAATCTTCACCTGCAACTAACAATGCTATAAGAGGGGCTGAGCAAAGCGGTAACATAGCCAAACAACGGTTTGCTAGGACAAGGTGGGTTAGAGGCTTGGTTCAACAATATAGGAGGCATGATAAGAAATTGGTAGGTATCACAGCATAGGCATAGCAAAAGAGCGAGCATCTAGCAAGCAAAGATAGAAGTGATTTCGAGGGTATGGTCATCTTGCCTGAAATCCCGCAAGGAAGAAGAACGAGTCCATGAAGAAGATAAATGGACGTAGTCGAACGGGTCCTCAAAAACGCGGCGTTATCGAAACCAACCCGAAGATGCAACACCGGAAAGAAGCACACAACATAGTAAACAAACAACACATGGACATGGTACGATATGCGGGATGCGGTATGTGATGCATATGCATGATTTGGAAAGGAATGATTGAACCTGGCCTCAACTAGGAATTCCAAGAGTTCCACTAGAAACGGGTGTTTATTTCGGTTGAAATCGATATAAAGATCACCGGAATCGGATGCACGGTTTGGAAATGGCAAGCAAAACAAATATGGAACCGGTCTGCGATAATCAGCAAGTGCCCAACTAAAAGCATCAAGATAAATATTCTACAACACTCAAACATGGCAACAAGATACATGGCAGGGATCCACTCATGAATCTTGACAAAAGTTGAACACTGAGCTACGGCTAATTCATCCATTAACAGGTTCAAACAAGCATGGCAAAAGAGCAAATGATAACAGGTTTCGGACTTAGTGAAACTAACACAAGTCTGGAATTTATCATCAGGAAGCAAACTTTAGAGCATGAAAACTACATGCTACAGGAACATATCATGGCAAAGCAAGGCATGGCATGAATCTACTCAAAGAACTTAACAAAAGTCCCTTAGTGACCTTGAGCCAAAAGGGATCAGAAAATACAATTGCAAGCATGTGAACATAGCAAAAACATAAACAGATTCAGGCTTAGTGAAAAACTGGAGCATGCAAAACAGATTAACAAGTAGGCATGTTTACGAGCTCGATGCACTCACTACAGAGCATGGCATGACAAACTAAGCATAAACCCATCAAGAAGACATGGCATAGAAGCTAGACATGGCAAGAACAACATCATAGCATGCACGGATCAATAGCAACAACCTCGGCAAAATCGCTAATCATGTCAATGATCTGCCAGGAACATTTTATAGTAAAAGTAGAGCTCGATTGACTCAAGCTAGGGTGCTCCATAAATGCAAACAAAGACATGGATGTATAGAGCACCACAATGTTAACAAAATATCCTTACTGATCATCCTCAAAAGAGGCACGGATCACTAGGAAACAACATGAACATATGGCATAACAACAAAATCAGGACATGGACTTAGAGAAATTCTAAGTCCCTGAAATCAGCATCAACGATTACGCTACTTTGCATGCTTGTGCTAGTCACCAAAAAGATCACAAAAATACATGGCATACACCCCTGTAAAGATGGCATGGCATTCTACAAAACACATGTAGAGCTCAGGATCATAGCATGCACACATTAATCATGGCAAAAATGACAAAAGGCCATTTGCTGAAACAGATCTGAAATATTCCTCACATAGCCCTCTTCCAACAGCATTTCGGGCATCAAGATGAGCTCAAATGAAAATGATGCAATGAGATGAAATGATGTACTCATCGAGACGAACATTTTCATATGCTACACGCATAAATCGGAGCTACGATGACAGAGTTATGACATGATGAAGTTATGCAAAAAAATATTGGGAGGAGGCAAAAGTCAACCGGATCTAGGGTTTTCCAGATCTGGCGGTATTGTAGCTGCACGTAGATCGAGGATGGCCAGCCGCAGTCACCAGAGTGTCGCCGGATTCGCTGGGGAAGAAGAAGCAGCGACCGGCAGGAGGACGGGGGGCGGCCCGCGGCGGTGGTCGGCGCCGGCGTCGGTGCGGATGACGGTGTTGGTCGGCGCCGGCCTTGGAGCGGATGACGGTGGCAGGCGGCACCGGCGTTGAGGTGCGTCGGCAGCGGAGCGGGAGGCCGGCACGGCTCCCTCGCGCGGGGCGCGGGCGGCGGGAAGGCGCGGGCCGGGGAGGGCCTGCCCCGGGCCCGAGCGGGCTGCGGCGGCGACGGCCGGAGTGGAGCCACGTGGCAGCTCTTAATTGGCGCGGACGGCGGCGGCGGACGCGTCCGGTCCGCTCCGGACGTGTCCGGCGCAGCGGAGGAGCGGGGAGCTAGGGTAGGGTTGGAAATGACCCGAAATTTCGGGGGAGTGTCTATATTTATAGGTAGGAGGAGCTAGGAAGCTCCAAATGAGGTGCGGTTTTAGGCCACGCGATCGTGATCGAACGACCGAGATGATGGAGGGAGTTTAGGTGGGTTTTGTGCCACTTTGGAGAGGTGTTGGGCTGCAACACACACGAGGCCTTTTCGGTCCCTCGGTTAACCGTTGGAGTATCAAACGAAGTCCAAATGGTACGAAACTTGACAGGCGGTCTACCGGTAGTAAACCAAGGCCACATGACAAGTCTCGTTCCAATCTGAAAACGTTTAACACCCGCACAAGAAAAGAGGTAGAAAGGGACACCGAGTGACATAGGAGCGCCGGATTGCAAAACGGACAACGGGGGAAATGCTCGGATGCATGAGACGAACATGTGTGCAAAAGAAATGCACATGATGACATGATATGCAATGCATGACACGCAAGCAATGACAATGCAACAACAGCGAATAACTGGAGGACACCTGGCACATCGGTCTCGGGGCATTACAACACTCCACCACTACGAGAGGATCTCGTCCCGAGATCTAGAATGGCACCGGAGGGAAAATGGAAGAGAAAGGGAAGAGGTAAAACTAAGTTGCTTCTTTTACCAATGAGTGAAACCAAAGAACCTTGAAAAGGTTAAGTCATTTTGAGAAAAGAATACAATGGAGATGAACGAAGTTGAAAACACTCCGTTAGAAAAGAGGAACAATGAAGAACAACTGTGGTCAGCACTCCGGTTGAAAAGTGATACAAGACTTGAAAAGAACTTGAGCAGAGGGCACAACTCTCCAGTTAAATGGATAAGCAAGAAAAGAACAAGGTCCTGACAAGAACAAGAAGGGTTGAAGATAGCAACATCACAATGCCTCCGAAAAAAAGTAAGAATGGAATGGAGTGAATGAATGGAAACACGATCTTGAGAGAGAACGCTTACAACAAATGCTAGAACGGAATTGTTGGAAAACCAACAACGAAAAGAATAATCCTGATATGGTCTTATGGAATACATCTCAGATTATGAGGTGACAACCTGCCACTCACGGGAAGAAGAATTGGATTGATATGGACAAGGACACGAGAAAGTTATTTCACCGGGAGGATAGATGAAGCACTAGGATCATATATTATCACCATTAATAGCAACAATCCTTAGGGAAAGCTTTAGGTGAAATATAACCCCAGATGACTCCAATGACGAGATTGATGGATTTAAAAATATCTCATTCCTGACAACTTGCGAATCAGGAAACATGAAAGAAATTGTCAAAATGACATAACACCACCTGAAAAGATAAGGTAGAAGGAATTGCACTCCGGATTGCACGAAGAAGAATACTTGAGCTTTTCTGAAAAGAATCTTGATGAACACTTTGAAAAGGAATTAAATCCTTTATGAACCATCAAGTAGAACATCCATGAAGAACTCTGGTAACAAAAGGATGATGAAGACGAAAGGAAAAAAAGGAGTTGAAAACACAAGGTGAAGCCTTGCAATGATTTAGATGGACCTCCGTGGTGATGTAATTGCGAAAGCTTGGAACTCTTGGGAAAGAAAAGATAAAGCAAGTCGAACCGAGAATGTGATATGATGAACCTCCGGAATAAGGAATTAATCACTTCGATGAAATAAGACTAAGAATTACATTCTGCTTATCCTTCACCAATTAAATTGGTGACAAGAAACGGATTTCTCATACTACTTATTCCAGTTGCAACGGATTGAAGAGAGATATAGCAAGAACTTGGGAAGGTCTTCCACGAATCCACCGGAAGGGTTGAAACGATGAATAAATTGATATGATAACCATGGAATAGAATCTTGGGCAAACCACTATAAGAATTGCTCAAGGAAAAAGCAAAAGTACAAATCACCAGAAATAATTAGAAGATGAGACGAAGATACTTGAGTGAATTTAGATCCATGAGCACGAAGAGATCACGAGCTAATTGTAGAATACTTGAATGATGCACCAGTAAGATTTAGAGAATGAGAGCTGAAAGCTGGAATGAATAATCCTGAGTTGATGGACTCCGGATAACAAACTGAGAAGACTCTTGAATTGCTCCGGATAGGTGAAAATAATTCTCACAAACGAAATAAATTATGAGATGATGGCAACAAGCTACAATCATGAAACATGGAGAGAATGGAGTAAGATATGGAGGAAAAACTCTTCTTCGGTCATCAAAAACTGAGAATTACGACGAGAAATACCACCATGAATTATTTAGATGCTCCGGAAGTATCAAAGTAAAGAGATTGAGCCAACGATGAAAAGAATTTGAAAGATCTTAGAGGAGGACATTTGACTGATGGCAATTCATTATCTCCGGGAGAATTAGAAGAGTCAGGTAAGATCCTGGAAAAAGACCTATGGGTTAGGGCCCACTCAAAAGAAACACCGTTGAAATGATTACTTGAAAATAAGATTACACCGGTTGAATTAAATGGCTTGAATGAGGTAACAACCCCAAAATAGGTTGAACGGATCTTGAATGACAAGACGAGCCTTTTGAGATATCTTGAGCACTCCGGAACAATAGAATAGCAAGCGGGGAAGATTAAGAGGTGCACCGGCATAAGAACACATTTGAAACGAGGAAAAGGATGTGATCAACAAAGCTTGACTTGAATCCACCGGAGACGAAAGAGAACGAACAATGATGAACTTGAGGCTCCGTTAGGATCTTCATGAGAATCACCGGATAAGAAAATTGACGGAAAAGGAATGGAGAGGCTTCCCATCAATAAAGGATACTTGAATAAGAAATCTGAGTCCTTGAAGAAAACAAGGGAGGGAGGGCGGGAAAAAACAAAGGCAACTTGGGATGGATGAAACGAACACCGTTGAGAAAGCCGAGATTGAAGCTTGCGGATATTGAAAATGAATGGATCCGCTTGAAGAGAAAAACACACCGGTTGAAAAGGATTCACATGACAATCTCGATTATCATGAAGGATTAGTACTCCCGTAGGAATACGAGAACACCACTTATAAAAGGTATGGAATCAACATTTGACTTCAAAGCAACTCGAGTACCAAAACTCAAAACAAAAGAAAGAATTGGCTTGCAGAATAAGCCGGAACAAACATATGATAGAGATTTCGTCCGAAGTTTTCGTGGTGGGGCCTACACGGGCTCGATCGTACAGCACCATCATGTACAAGGCAGTGCACATGACAAGCTCTCACGGTCAATGAAGGATATTCCTTCTAGCGGGAAGACCCAATCAGGCTCGGAATCCCGGTTACAAGACATTTCGACAATGGTAAAACAAGACCAGCAAAGCCACCCAGATGTGCCGACAAATCCCGATAGGAGCTGCACATATTTCGTTCTCAGGGCACACCGGATGAGTCAGACGTCGGGTAAGCCAGCCCAGAGTTGCCCCTGGTAGCCTCGAACATCGCTCAGTATGGACCAACACTTAGAGAAGCACTGGCCGGGGGGGGGGGTTAAAATAAGATGACCCTTGAGCCGGCCGACCCAAGGGAAAGAAAAGGCTAGGTGGCAAATGGTAAAACCAATGTTGGGCCTTGCTGGAGGAGTTTTATTCAAGGCAAACTGTCAAGGGGTTCCCATTATAACCGAACCGCGTAAGGAACGCAAAATCCGGGAACATAACACCGATATGACGGAAACTAGGGCGGCAAGAGTGGAACAAAACACCAGGCATAAGGCCGAGCCTTCCATCCTTTACCAAGTATATAGATGCATTAATTAAATAAGAGTTTTTGTGATATCCCAACAAAATATCCATGTTCCAATAATGAACAAACTCCAATCTTCACCTGCAACTAACAACGCTATAAGAGGGCCTGAGCAAAGCGGTAACATAGCCAAACAACGGTTTGCTAGGACAAGGTGGGTTAGAGGCTTGGTTCCACAATATAGGAGGCATGATAAGCAAGTGGTAGGTATCGCAACATAGGCATAGCAAAAGAGCGAGCATCTAGCAAGCAAAGATAGAAGTGATTTCGAGGGTATGGTCATCTTGCCTGAAATCCCGCAAGGAAGAAGAACGAGTCAATGAAGAAGATAAACGGACGTAGTCGAACGGGTCCTCACAAACGCGACGTTATCGGAACCAACCCGAAGAAGCAACACCGGAAAGAAGCACACAACATAGTAAACAAACAACACATGAACATGGTACGATATGCGGGATGCGGTATGTGATGCATATGCATGATTTGGAACGGAATGATTGAACCTGGCCTCAACTTGGAATTCCAAGAGTGCCAATGGGAAGGGGGGTTAATTTCGGTTGAAATCGATATAAAGATCACCGGAATCGGATGCACGGTTTGGAAATGGCAAGCAAAACAAATATGGAACCGGTCTACGATAATCAGCAAGTGCCCAACTAAAAGCATCAAGATAAATATGCTACAGCACTCAAACATGGCAACAAGATACATGGCAGGGATCCACTCATGAAGCTTGACAAAAGTTGAACACTGAGCTACGGCTAATCCATCCATTAACAGGTTCAAACAAGCATGGCAAAAGAGCAACTAATAACAGGTTTCAGACTTAGTGAAATTAACACAAGTCTGGAATTTATCATCAGGAAGCAAACTTTAGAGCATGAAAACTACATGCTACAGGAACATATCATGGCAAAGCAAGGCATGGCATGAAGCTACTCAAAGCAATTAACAAAAGTCCCTTAGTGACCTTGAGCCAAAAGGGATCAGAAAATACAATTGCAAGCATGTGAACATAGCAAAAACATAAACAGATTCAGGCTTAGTGAAAAACTGGAGCATGCAAAACAGATTAACAAGTAGGCATGTTTACGAGCTCGATGCACTCACTACAGAGCATGGCATGACAAAATAAGCATACACCCATCACGAAGACATGACATAGAAGCTAGACATGGCAAGAACAACATCATAGCATGCACGGATCAATAGCAACAACCTCGGCAAAATCGCTAATCATGTCAACGATCTGCCAGGAACATTTTATAGCAAAAGTAGAGCTCGATTGACTCAAGCTATGGTGCTCCATAAATGCAAACAAAGACATGGATGTATAGATCACCACAATGTTAACAAAACATCATTACTGGTCATCCTCAAAAGAGGCACGGATCACTAGGAAACAACATGAACATATGGCATAACAACAAAATCAGGACAATGACTTAGAGAAATTCTAAGTCCCTGAAATCAGCATCAACGATTACGCTACTTTGCATGCTTGTGCTAGTCACCACAAAGATCACAAAAATACATGGCATACACCCCTGTAAAGATGGCATGACATTCTACAAAACACATGTAGAGCTCAGGATCATAGCATGCACACATTAATCATGGCAAAAATGACAAAAGGCAATTTGCTGAAACAGATCTAAAATATTCCTCACATAGCCCTCTTCCAACAGCATTTCGGGCATCAAGATGAGCTCAAATGAAAATGATGCAATGAGATGAAATGATGTACTCATTGAGACGAACATTTTCATATGCTACACGCATAAATCGGAGCTACGATGACAGAGTTATGACATGATGAAGTTATGCAAAAAAATATTGGGAGGAGGCAAAAGTCAACCGGATCTAGGGTTTTCCAGATCTGGCGGTACTGTAGCTGCACGTAGATCGAGGATGGCCAGCCGCAGTCACCGGAGTGTCGCCGGATTCGCTGGGGAAGAAGAAGCAGCGACCGGCAGGAGGACGGGGGGCGGCGCGCGGCGGTGTTTGGCGCCGGCATCGGTGCGGATGACGGCGTTGGTCGGCGCCGGCCTTGGAGCGGATGACGGCGGCGGGCGGCACCGGCGTTGAGGTGCGTCGGCGGTGGAGCGGGAGGCTGGCACGGCGCCCTCGCGCGGGGCGCGGGCGGCGGGAAGGCGCGGGCCGGGGAGGGCCTGCCCCGGGCCTGAGCAGGCTGCGGCGGGGCGGCCGGAGTGGAGCCACGTGGCAGCTCCTAATTGGCGCAGACGGCGGCGGCGGACGCGTCCGGTCCGCTCTGGACGTGTCCGGCGCGGCGGGGGAGCGGGGAGCTAGGGTAGGGTTGGAAATGACCCGAAATTTCGGGGGAGTGTCTATATTTATAGGTAGGAGGAGCTAGGAAGCTCAAATGAGGTGCAGTTTTCGGCCACGCGATCGTGATCGAACGACCGAGATGATGGAGGGAGTTTAGGTGGGTTTTGTGCCACTTTGGAGAGGTGTTGGGCTGCAACACACACGAGGCCTTTTCGGTCCCTCGGTTAACCGTTGGAGTATCAAACGAAGTCCAAATGGTACGAAACTTGACAGGTGGTCTACCGGTAGTAAACCAAGGCCACATGACAAGTCTCGATCCAATATGAAAATGTTTAACACCCGCACAAGAAAAGAGGTAGAAAGGGACGTCGGGTGACATAGGAGCGCCGGATTGCAAAACGGACAACGGGGGAAATGCTCAGATGCATGAGACGAACATGTATGCAAAAGAAATGCACATGATGACATGATATGCAATGCATGACACGCAAGCAATGACAATGCAACAACAGCGAATAACTGGAGGACACCTGGCACATCGGTCTCGGGGCGTTACAACACTCCACCACTACGAGAGGATCTTGTCCCGAGATCTAGAATGGCACCGGAGGGAAAATGGAAGAGAAAGGGAAGAGGTAAAACTAAGTTGCTTCTTTGACCAATGAGTGAAACCAAAGAACCTTGAAAAAGTTAAGTCATTTCGAGAAAAGAATACAACAGAGATGAACGAAGTTGAAAACACTCCGTTAGAAAAGAGGAACAATGAAGAACAACTTCGGTCAGCACTCTGGTTGAAAAGTGATACAAGACTTGATAAGATGAAAAGAACTTGAGCAGAGGGCACAACTCTCCAGTTAAATGGATAAGCAAGAAAAGAACAAGGTCCTAACAAGAACAAGAAGAAGGGTTGAATATAGCAACATCACAATGCCTCCGAAACAAAAGTAAGAATGGAATGGAGTGAACGAAGGGAAACACGATCTTGAGAGAGAACGCTTACAACAAATGCTAGAACGGAATTGTTGGAAAACCAACAACGAAAAGAATAATCTTGATATGGTCTTATGGAATACATCTCAGATTATGAGGTGACAACCTGTCACTCACGGGAAGAAGAATTAGATTGATATGGACAAGGAGACGAGAAAGTTATTTCACCAGGAGGATAGACGAAGCACTAGGATCATATATTATCACCATTAATAGCAACAATCCTTAGGGAAAGCTTTAGGTGAAATATAACGCCAGATGACTCCAATGACGAGATTGATGGATTTAAAAATATCTCATTCCTGACAACTTGCGAATCATGAAACATGAAAGAAATTGTCAAAATGACATAACACCACCTGAAAAGATAAGGTAGAAGGAATTGCACTCTGGATTGCACGAAGAAGAATACTTGAGCTTCTCTAAAAAGAATATTGATGAACACTTTGAAAAGGAATTAAATCCTTTATGAACCATCAAGTAGAACATCCATGAAGAACTCCGGTAACAAAAGGATGATGAAGACGAAAGGAAAAAAAGAAGTTGAAAACACAAGGTGAAGCCTTGCAATGATTTAGATGGACCTCCGTGGTGATGTAATTGCGAAAGCTTGGAACTCTTGGGAAAGAAAAGATAAAGCAGGTCGAACCGGGAATGTGATATGATGAACCTCCGGAATAAGGAATTAATCACTTCGATGCAATAATACTAAGAATTACATTCTGCTTATCCATCACCAATTAAATTGATGACAAGAAACGGATTTCTCATACTACTTATTCCAGTTGCAACGGATTGAAGAGAGATATAGCAAGAACTTGGGAAGGTCTTCCACGAATCCACCGGAAGGGTTGAAACGACGAATAAATTGATATGATAACCATGGAATAGAATCTTGGGTAAACCACTGTAAGAATTGCTCAAGGAAAAAGCAAAAGTACAAATCACCGGAAATAATTAGAAGATGAGACGAAGATACTTGAGTGAATTTAGATCCATGAGCACGAAGAGATCACGAGCTAATTGTAGAATACTTGAATGATGCACCGGTAAGATTTAGAGAATGAGAGCTGAAAGTTGGAATGAATAATCCTGAGTTGATGGACTCCGGATAACAAACTGAGAAGACTCTTGAATTGCTCCGGATAGGTGAAAAGAATTCTCACAAACGAAATAAATTATGAGATGATGGCAACAAGCTACAATCATGAAACATGAAGAGAATGGAGTAAGATATGGAGGAAAAACTCTTCTTCGGTCTTCAAAAACTGAGAATTACGATGAGAAATACCACCATGAATTATTTAGACGCTCCGGAAGTATCAAAGAGAAGAGATTGAGCCAACGATCAAAAGAATTTGAAAGATCTTAGAGGAGGACATTTGACTGATGGCAATTCATTCTTACGTCAAACTTTGAAAAGAATTTTAAGGATATCTCCGGGAGAATTAGAAGAGTCAGGTAAGATCCTGGAAAAAGACCTGTGGGTTAGGGCCCACTCAAAAGAAACACCGTTGAAATGATTACTTGAAAAGAAGATTACACTGGTTGAATTAAATGGCTTGAATGAGATAACAACCCCGAAACAGGTTGAACGGATCTTGAATGACAAGACGAGCCTTTTGAGATATCTTGAGCACTCCAGAACAATAGAATAGCAAGCGGGGAAGATTAAGAGGTGCACCGGCATAAGAACACATTTGAAACGAGGAAAAGGATGTGATCAACAAAGCTTGACTTGAATCCACCGGAGAAGAAAGAGAACGAACAATGATGAACTTGAGGCTCCGTTAGGATCTTCATGAGAATCACCGGATAAGAAAATTGACGGAAAAGGAATGGAGAGGCTTCCCATCAATAAAGGATACTTGAATAAGAAATCTGAGTCCTTGAAGAAAACAAGGGAGGGAGGGCGGGAAAAAACAAAGGCAACTTGGGATGGATGAAACGAACACCGTTGAGAAAGCCGAGATTGAATCTTGCGGATATTGAAAATGAATGGATCCGCTTGAAGAGAAAAACACACCGGTTGAAAAGGATTCACATGACAATCTCAATTATCATGAAGGATTAGTACTCCCGTAGGAATACGAGAACACCACTTATAAAAGGTATGGAATCAACATTTGACTTCAAAGCAACTCGAATACCACAACTCAAAACAAAAGAAAGAATTGGCTTGCAGAATAAGCCAGAACAAACATATGATAGGGATTTCGTCCAAAGTTTTCGTGGTGGGGCCTACACGGGCTCGACCGTACAGCACCATCATGTACAAGGCAGTGCACATGACATATGAAGCGTCCCCGAGTCAGCATAGCTAAGGACTCTTTAAGGCACAACGAGACCACTGTAAAACCAACCGTGGATAGGCGGACCACTAGACGTCGAACCCAATTTCATATCATACATCTATCGGAAAGATATCCTAGGAGCTACTTGAATTCCCACTTATAAACTCCCGAAATTTTCTGGTTATGCAATCAGGTGTTGGGCATACACGGGAAGCATAAAATCTCACCCAAAACTAACAAATCCTACATCCAGCTATATCCATCCTTCAACACATAACCAAGAAACCTTCGGAAATCATCTACCTCAACCTTCGAAAAGCATCCGTTATTGAGTTATGGCAATACTCCCGAACTCCCGCCCCAGTACTGGGTGGCGTCGAGGTTATCTCACCAACAACTGCATAAAAGAGATTTTCGATGTCGGCGAATAAAAATCAGGTATTCCAGAACTGCAACGATAAAATTGTGACAACAACACCTCAGAGCTCAACTCCCCGGGACAGTGCCACAACCCCTAAATGTCAGGAGGCACCAAGAACAATGTTCTCGTCACAAAACCATCGGAACGATTCCAAGATATCTGCGTGATCCTAAAAAAATTTTAGTGAAATTTGAGAAGAGAAGAGTCAAAACTCTACGTCAAGATGCCTCACCAGAGCGACGAAGGGACTGAGGAGTAAAAAGAATTCCTAACTCTCCCATATATATAATCCTAAATGACTCAAAACATTTTTCTAGACTCAACAACGCCAGCGATTCGATCAAGTAGGGGGCTCCTAAAGTCGGGGAAGGCTCTGATACCAACTTGTAACGCCCTCGATGCGGCTATATCTCCCACGTGTCGAAGCACGACTTAGAGGCATAACCGCATTGAAAGCAATGTCACAAGTGAGGTAATATTCACACAAACCATGTAATACACAAGAGAAAGAGATACATAGATGGCTTACAATCGCCACTTCACACAATTACATGAATAAAGCATTACATCATCCAAATACTTTCAAGGTCCGACTATGGAACCAAAATAAAAGAAGACTACCCCAAATGCTACACAGATCCCCGATCGACCCCAACTGGGCTCCACTACTGATCAACTAGAATGAAACAACACGACGAACAAGGTCTTCATCGAGCTCCTCCTTGAGCTTGGATGCCTCACCTGCTCGGTAACATCGGCACCTGCAAACTGGTTTTGGAAGCATCTGTGAGTCACGGGGACTCAGCAATCTCACACCCTCGCGATCAAGACTCTTTAAGCTTATAGGGTAAGATAAAAGGGTATGAGGTGGAGATGCAGCAAGCGGCTATCATATATGGTGGCTAAACATACGCAAATGAGAGCGAGAAGAGAAGGCAAAGCACGGTCGAGAATCTATGATCAAGAAGTGATCCTAGAACAACTTACGTCAAACATAACTCCAACACCGTGTTCACTTCCCGGACTCCGCCGAGAAGAGACCATCGTGGTTACACACGCGGTTGATGTATTTTAATTAAGATCAACTTCAGGTTTTCTACAACCGGATATTAACAAATTCCCATCTGCCCATAACCGCGGGCACGACTTTCGAAAGTTCAAAACCCTGCAGGGGTGTCCCAACTTAGCCCATCACAAGCTCTCACGGTCAATGAAGGATATTCCTTCTAGCAGGAAGACCCAATCAGGCTCGGAATCCCGGTTACAAGACATTTCGACAATGGTAAAACAAGACCAGGAAAGCCACCCAGATGTGCCGACAAATCCCGATAGGAGCTGCACATATTTCGTTCTCAGGGCACACCGGATGAGTCAGACGTCGGGTAAGCCAGCCCAGAGTTGCCCCTAGTAGCCTCGGACATCGCTCAGTATGGACCAACACTTAGAGAAGCACTGGCCAGGGGGGGTTAAAATAAGATGACCCTTGAGCCCGCCGACCCAAGGGAAAGAAAAGGCTAGGTGGCAAATTGTAAAACCAATTTTGGGCCTTGCTGGAGGAGTTTTATTCAAGGCGGACTGTCAAGGGGTTCCCATTATAACCCAACCGCGTAAGGAACGCAAAATCCGGGAACATAACACCGATATGACGGAAACTAGGGCGGCAAGAGTGGAACAAAACACCAGGCATAAGGCCGAGCCTTCCATCCTTTACCAAGTATATATATGCATTAATTAAATAAGAGTTATTTGTGATATCCCAACAAAATATCCATGTTCCAACAAGGAACAAACTCCAATCTTCACCTGCAACTAACAACGCTATAAGAGGGCCTGAGCAAAGCGGTAACATAGCCAAACAACGGTTTGCTAGGACAAGCTGGGTTAGAGGCTTGGTTCCACAATATAGGAGGCATGATAAGCAAGTGGTAGGTATCGCAGCATAGGCATAGCAAAAGAGCGAGCATCTAGCAAGCAAAGGTAGAAGTGATTTCGAGGGTATGGTCATCTTGCCTGAAATCCCGCAAGGAAGAAGAACGAGTCCATGAAGAAGATAAATGGACGTAGTCAAATGGGTCCTCACAAACGCGACGTTATCGGAACCAACCCGAAGAAGTAATACCGGAAAGAAGCACACAACATAGTAAACAAACAACACATGAACATGGTACGATATGCGGGATGCGGTATGTGATGCATATGCATGATTTGGAAAGGAATGATTGAACCTGGCCTCAACTTGGAATTCCAAGAGTGCCAATGGAAAGGGGGGTTAATTTCGGTTGAAATCGATATAAAGATCACCGGAATCGGATGCACGGTTTGGAAATGGCAAGCAAAACAAATATGGAACCGGTCTGCGATAATCAGCAAGTGCCCAACTAAAAGCATCAAGATAAATATGCTACAGCACTCAAACATGGCAACAAGATACATGGGAGGGATCCACTCATGAATCTTGACAAAAGTTGAACACTGAGCTACGGCTAATTCATCCATTAACAGGTTCAAACAAGCATGGCAAAAGAGCAAATGATAACAGGTTTCAGACTTAGTGAAACTAACACAAGTATGGAATTTATCATCAGGAAGCAAACTTTAGAGCATGAAAACTACATGCTACAGGAACATATCATGGCAAAGCAAGGCATGGCATGAATCTACTCAAAGCACTTAACAAAAGTCCCTTAGTGACCTTGAGCCAAAAGGGATCAGAAAATACAATTGCAAGCATGTGAACATAGCAAAAACATAAACAGATTCAGGCTTAGTGAAAAACTGGAGCATGCAAAACAGATTAACAAGTAGGCATGTTTACGAGCTCGATGCACTCACTACAGAGCATGGCATGACAAACTAAGCATAAACCCATCAAGAAGACATGGCATAGAAGATAGACATGGCAAGAACAACATCATAGCATGCACGGATCAATAGCAACAACCTCGGCAAAATCGCTAATCATGTCAACGATCTGCCAGGAACATTTTATAGCAAAAGTAGAGCTCGATTGACTCAAGCTAGGGTGCTCCATAAATGCAAACAAAGACATGGATGTATAGAGCACCACAATGTTAACAAAATATCCTTACTGATCATCCTCAAAAGAGGCACGTATAACTAGGAAACAACATGAACATATGGCATAACAACAAAATCAGGACAAGGACTTAGAGAAATTCTAAGTCCCTAAAATTAGCATCAACGATTACGCTACTTTGCATGCTTGTTCTAGTCACCACAAAGATCACAAAAATACATGGCATACACCCCTGTAAAGATGGCATGGCATTCTACAAAACACATATAGAGCTCAGGATCATAGCATGCACACATTAATCATGGCAAAATGACAAAAGGCCATTTGCTGAAACAGATCTAAAATATTCCTCACATAGCCCTATTCCAACAGCATTTCGGGCGTCAAGATGAGCTCAAATGAAAATGAAGCAATAAGATGAAATGATGTACTCGTCGAGACGAACATTTTGATATGCTACACGCATAAATCGGAGCTACGATGACAGAGTTATGACATTATGAAGTTATGCAAAAAAAATACTGGGAGGAGGCAAAAGTCAACCGGATCTAGGGTTTTCCAGATCTGGAGGTACTGTAGCTGCACGTAGATCGAGGATGGCCAGCCAAAGTCGCCGGAGTGTCGCCGGATTTGTCGGGGAAGAAGAAGCAGCGACCGGCAGGAGGACGGGGGGCGGCGCGCGGCGGTGGTCGGCGCCGGCGTCGGTGCGGATGACGGCGGTGGTCGGTGCCGGCCTTGGAGCGGATGATGGCGGTGGTCGGCGCCGGCCTTGGAGTGGATGGCGGCAACGGGCAGCACTGGTGTCGAGGCGCGTCGGCGGCGGAGCTGGAGGCCGGCGCGGGCGGCGCGGCTCCCTCGCGCGGGGCGCAGGCGGCGGGAAGGCGCGGGCCGGGGAGGGCCTGCCCCGGGCCCGAGCGGGCTGCGGCCGGAGTGTAGCCATGTGGCAGCTCCTGATTGGCGCGGACCACGGCGGCGGACGAAGCCGGTCCGCTCCGGACGTGTCCGGCGCGGCGGGGGAGCGGGGAGCTAGGGTAGGGTTGGAAATGACCCGAAATTTCGAGGGAGTGTCTATATTTATAGGTAGGAGGAGCTAGGAAGCTCCAAATGAGGTGCGGTTTTCGGCCACGCGATCGTGATCGAACGACCGAGATGATGGAGGGAGTTTAGGTGGGTTTTGTGCCACTTTGGAGAGGTGTTGGGCTGCAACACACACGAGGCCTTTTCGGTCCCTCGGTTAACCGTTGGAGTATCAAACGAAGTCCAAATGGTACAAAACTTGAGAGGCGGTCTACCGGTAGTAAACCAAGGCCACTTGACAAGTCTCGGTCCAATCCGAAAACGTTTAACACCCGCACAAGGAAAGAGGTAGAAAGGGACACCGGGTGACATAGGAGCGCCGGATTGCAAAACGGACAACGGGGGAAATGCTCGGATGCATGAGACGAACATGTATGCAAAAGAAATGCACATGATGACATGATATGCAATGCATGACACGCAAGCAATGACAACGCAACAACAGCGAATAACTGGAGGACACCTGGCACATCGGTCTCGGGGCGTTACAACAATCAAGTATGATGCATGTCCGGTGTAATGAGGCATGGCATGGCATGGCAAAGTGCAACAAACAAAACTACAAGTTAAGTGGAGCCCAATATGCAACTCCGTTGCATATTGACGAAACACCACATTAAAGTTATTTAGTTCGATCTCGTTTATGTACGCAACAATATTTAATGTTGTTAGCATGGCAATAGGTGAATCATGAAACTATCTATCTAGGCAAGTTTAAATGAGGCCGGAACAACAAGACAACAAGTCCAGAAAAATCCTCATGAGCATATTATAGATTTGGTAATGTTCTGCCCTAAACAATATTTTAGAGTTGTTAAACATGCAAAGTAAAGCCACCATGTTAAACTAGGCATTTTTCCACCCCATTTACCTATAAACTTTATTAAATTCGGAGTTACGGTTATTTAGTTATGAATTAAAGCATTTTAACATGGCATAGGAGTAAATTTAACCAAACATCATTTTAAGCATTTCAAACATAGATGAAAGTGGCAAATTATTAATCTACACAAAATTCTAAGCAAGTTTCATCTATAAAACATTTTAATTCGATGCACAAATTGTGAGTTATTATATGCATGTTGTGCAAGGGGTTTTCTGTAAATCTGCAAACTCCTGGATAAATAGGAAATTCGTCCCGAGGAAAAAAATACTAAAAGGGCCGGATCTGTCTAGCCCAACAGTGGGAGGGGGCACAGCGGTGAGCCTCACCATGGGCCTGCGAGGCCGGCAGGGAAGCGGCTCGGCCTGGTGCGGCGCGGGCTGAGTCAACACTGGGCTGAACTAGAATGTTGGACCTCGGGTGGGTCACGGCCCATGATGGCGCTGGAGGCGGGCGCTCGCGGTCAACGGTTCAAGGTGTCGCTGGAGAGATGTCATGGCAGGGACGCCGGCGGCGGTCCACGGTGAGGAAGTGGCGTAGGCGAACAGAGAAAGCCAGGGATCGACGGGGATGGATGGAGCCGCTTGTTTCCGGGCCGGATCCAGCCAACGGCAGCGACGAAGTGTAGCTCCGGCGGCAGTTGACCAGGGCAGCGGCGTCCTGCAGCTAGCGCGACACGGCGATTAGAGAGGATCGGGGGAAACGGGGTAGGACGAGGAGAGGCCTGACGTGGTTAACCTGCTGGACGGAGAGGTGGTCGTGGCCTCCGACGAGCCTGGTCTCGGCGAGCGATGGGGTGGACGCGGCAGGTCGTGGGCGACAAAGCTAGGGATTCCCACACGGAAGACTGGAGGTGCGGGGCGAGCGCTCCTACGCTGCGGGCGGCGGCGCGGTTCTGGGCCCGGGCGGGCTTCAGATGGGCCCTGAGGGCCGGGGCGAAGTGGGGCGCTGGAGAGGCGACGTGGCCTCGCTCGATTGGCCACGGGCGGTGCGGGGTGGCGGCGCGGCCAATGGGACGCTGCCAAGTGGCGAGGTGGAGGTGGAGGGCGCTGGAAAACGAGGAGGAGGTGGATGGATCTGGCTGGTGGTGCGGTTTTCGAGGGGGGTGCGGCGGCTGAGGGTAGGGGAAGGCTAGGGGCACCCGAAAATGGCAAGGGGGCTCCTTAAATAGGGAGGGGTCTAGGGTTAGGGGTTTTCATCCGTTTTCGGACCCTCGGATCACGATCGGATGGCTCCAGACACGAAGAGGAGTAGGGTGGTCCTAGGTGGGCTGTGTGGACGGACTAGAGAGGAAAGAGAGGGAAAGCCCGGCAACAGTTTTCGGAGACCGAAAACGTCTGACGTTAGACCGACTATATTGTCGCTATAGTTAATCGTAGGGTTGTCAAACGAACTCCGAATGCTATGAAACTTGACAGGCGGTCTATCTACACTATAATAAGACCACACGCCAACTTTCATCCCATTCCGAGAACATTTTCCGGCCACTTATAAAATACTATTACGGACATGTCGCGGGCGCGTGCAAGTGTGTCTGGGCTCAGAACGGACAACGGAGAGAACCAGAAGATCCGTATGGATGCAAGTTTTGAAAACATGCAGATGCAATACGGACGATGACATGGCAAGATGCAACACGCAAGCAAATGACAAGGCCACAACAGCGAATAACTGGAGGACACCTGGCACATCGGTCTCGGGGTGTCACACCGAAGGTTTGTGGTAAACTACTCACACATCATCGAAGAGGCTATGGTGTTGATGTAGAAGCCCTCCGTGATCGATTCCCCCTCCAGTAGATCACTGGAAAAGGCCCCAAGATGGGTTCTCACGGGTACAGAAGGTTGCGGCGGTAGAAAAGTGGTTTCGTGGCTCCCCTGATGTTTTTAGGGTATAAGAGTATATATAGGCGAAAGAAGTACGTCGGTGGAGCTCTGTGGGGCCCACAAGGGTGGGGGCGCGCCCTCCTGCCTCGTGGCCGCCTCGCGGAGTTCTACACTTCAACTCCAAGTCTTCTGGATTGCTTTCGTTACAAGAAAGATCATCGCGAAGGTTTCATTCTGTTTGGATTCTGTTTGGTATTCCTTTTCTGCAAAACACTGAAATAGGCACAAAAAACAGAAACTGGAATTGGGACTTCGGTTAATAGGTTAGTCCCAAAAATAATAAAAAAGAGCATATTAAAGCCCATTAAACATCCAAAAAAGATAATATAATGGCATGGAATAATCAAAAATTATAGATACCTTGGAGATGTATCAGCCGACGCCCTCGGCCAGTGGCACAGAGGTACCAGGGACCATCCCTCCGCTTTGTTTTCCACCACCTCCCATGTCCTGCCTCGCCAGCCTGGGAGCGGCTCCTCGTCGTTGTCGGGGTGGAGGCCGCCTACCCTGGCTACTCCCTGAGGGCGCGTCTCTTGGGTCAGGTGTGAAGGAAATATGCACTAGAAGCAATAATAAAGTTGTTATATATATTTCCTTATATCATGGTAAATGTTTATTATTCATGCTAGAATTGTATTAACCGGAAACTTAGTACATGTGTGAATACATAGACAAACAGAGTGTCACTAGTTTGCCTCTACTTGACTAGCTCATTGAATCAATGATGGTTATGTTTCCTAACCATAGAGATGAGTTCTCATTTGATTAACGGGGTCACGTCATTAGAGAATGATGTGATTGACTTGACCCATCCGTTAGCTTAGCACGATGATCGTTTAGTTTGTTGCTATTGCTTTCTCCATAACTTATACATGTTCCTATGACTATGAGATCATGCAACTCCCAAATACCGGAGGAACACTTTGTGTGCTACAAAACATCACAACGTAACTAGGTGATTATAAAGGTGCTCTACAGGTGTCTCCGATGGTGTTTGTTGAACTGGCATAGATCGAGATTAGGATTTGTCACTCCGATTGTCGGAGAGGTGTCTCTAGTCCTCTTGGTAATGCACATCAATATGAGCCTTACAAGCAATGTAGCTAATGAGTTAGTTACAGGATGTAGCATTACGGAACGAGTAAAGGGACTTGCCAGTAACGGGATTGAACTAGGTATTGAGACACCGACAATCGAATCTCGAGCAAGTAACATACCAATGACAAAGGGACCAACGTATGTTGTTATGCGGTTTGACCGATAAAGATCTTTGTAGAATATGTGGGAGCCAATATGAACATCCAGGTTCCGCTATTGGTTATTGACCGGAGACGTGTCTCGATCATGTCTACATAGTTCTCGAACCCGTAGGGTCCGCACGCTTAACGTTCGATGACGATCGGTATTATGAGTTTATGTGTTTTGATAAACCGAAGGTTGTTCGGAGTCCCGGATGTGATCATAGGCATGACGAGGAGTCTCGAAATGGTCGAGACATAAAGATCGATATATTGGATGACTATATTTGGACGTCGGAATGGTTCCATGTGGGTTCGGGCATATACCGGAGCACCGGGAGGTTACCGGAACCCCCCCCCCCCCGGAGGTATATGGGCCTTATTGGGCCATAGTGGGAGAGAAGAGAGGGAGTCCTAGGAGGGGGCGTGCCCCCCTCAAGCCCAATCCGAATTGGGTGCCCCCCTTTCCTTCCCCCTCTCCCACCTTCCTTCCACTCCTAGTCCAAGTAGGAAAAAGGGGAATCCTACTCCCGGTGGGAGTAGGACTCCCCATGGGGCGTGCCATAGGAGGGCCTGCCCTCCCCCTCCTCCACTCCTTTATATACGGGGGAGGGGCACCCCATAGACACACAAGTTGATTATTGATCTTTTAGCCATGTGCGGTGCCCCCCTCCACCATAATCCACCTCGGTCATATCATAGCGGTGCTTAGGTGAAGCCATGTTCCGGTAGCATGATCATCACCAGCATCGCGTCGTCGTGCTAACGAAGCTCTCCCTTGACACTCTGCTGAATCATGAGTTCGTGGGACGTCACCGAGCCGAACGTGTGCAGATCACAGAGGTGTCATACCTTCGGTACTATCGATCGTGAAGACGTACGACTACATCAACCGCGTTGTCATAACGCTTTCGCTTACGGTCTATGAGGGTACGTAGACAAAACTCACCCCTCTCATTGCTATGCATCATCATGATCTTGCGTGTGCATAGGAATTTTTTTGAAATTACTGTGTTCCCCAACAGTGGCATCCGAGCCAGGTTTATGCGTAGATGTTATATGCACGAGTAGAACACAAAGGAGTTGTGGGCATGGGTACATACATATTGCTTGCCGTCACTAGTTGATTCTTGATTCAGCAGCATTGTTGGATGAAGCGGCCCAGACCGACATTACGCGTACGCTTACGCGAGACTGGTTCTTCCGACGTGCTTCGCACACGGGTGGCTAGTGGGTGTCTGTTTCTCCAGCTTTAGTTGAATCGAATTCAATGAACAGGGTTCTTTCTGAATATCAAAAGCAATCACTATACCGCGTTGTGGTTTTGGATGCGTAGGTAAGAATAGTTCTTGCTCGGCCCGTAGCAGGAACGTAAACCTTGCAACACAAAGTAGAGGACGCCTAACTTGTTTTTGCAGGGCATGTTGTGATGTGATATGGTCAAGACATGATGCTAAATTTTATTGTATGAGATGATCATGTTTTGTAACACAGTTATCGGCAACTGGCAGGAGCCATATGGTTGTCACTTTATTGTATGAAATGCAATCGCCATGTAATTGCTTTACTTTATCACTAAGCGGTAGTGATAGGCGTAGAAGCAATAGTTGGTGAGACGACAACGATGCTTCGATGGAGATCAAGGTGTCAAGCCGGTGACGATGGTGATCATGACGGTGCTTTGGAGATGGAGATCAAAGGCACAAGATGATGATGGCCATATCATATCACTTATATTGATTGCATGTGATGTTTATCCTTTATGCATCTTATTTTTCTTAGTTCGACGGTAGCATTATAAGATGATCTCTCACTTAATTTCAAGGTATAAGTGTTCTCCCTGAGTATGCACCATTGCTACAGTTCGTCGTGCCGAGACACCACGTGATGATCGGGTGTGATAAGCTCTACGTTCACATACAACGGGTGCAAGCCAGTTTTGCACACGCAGAATACTCGGGTTAAACTTGACGAGCCTAGCATATGCAGATATGGCCTCGGTACACTGGAGACCGAAAGGTCAAGCGTGAATCATATAGAAGATATGATCAACATAGAGATGTTCACCATTGAAAACTACTCCATCTCATGTGATGATCGAACATGGTTTAGTTGATATGGATCACGTGATCACTTAGATGATTAGAGAGATGTCTATCTAAGTGGGAGTTCTTAAGTAATTTGATTAATTGAAATTTAATTTATCATGAACTTAGTACCTGATAGTATTCTGCATGTCTATGTTGTTGCAGATAGATGGCCTGTGTTGTTGTTTCGTTGAATTTTAATGCGTTCCTAGAGAAAGCTAAGATGAAAGATGATGGTAGCAACTACACGGACTGGGTCCATAACTTGAGGATTATCCTCATTGCTGCACAAAAGAATTACGTCCTGGAAGCACCGCTAGGTGACAAACCCGCTGCATGAGCAACGCCAGATGTTATGAACACCTGGCAGAGCAAAGCTAATGACTACTCGATAGTTCAGTGTGCCATGCTTTACGGCTTAGAACTGGGACTTCGACGACGTTTTGAACGTCATGGAGCATATGAGATGTTCCAGGATTTGAAGTTAATATTTCAAGCAAATGCCCGGATCGAGAGATATGAAGTCTCCAATAAGTTCTACAGCTGCAAGATGGAGGAGAATAGTTCTGTCAGTGAACATATACTCAGAATGTCTGGGTACCACAACCACTTGACTCAACTGGGAGTTAATCTTCCTAATGATAGTGTCATTGACAGAGTTCTTCAATCACTGCCACCAAGCTACAAGAGCTTCGTGATGAACTATAATATGCAAGGGATGGATAAGACGATTCTTGAGCTCTTCGCAATGCTAAAGGCTGCAGAGGTAGAAATCAAGAAGGAGCATCAAGTGTTGATGGTCAACAAGACCACCAGTTTCAAGAAAAAGGGTAAAGGGAAGAAGGGGAACTTCAAGAAGAACAGCAAGCCAGTTGCTTCTCAAGTGAAGAAACCCAAGTCTGGACCTAAGCCTGAGACTGAGTGCTTCTAATGCAAAGGAACTGGTCACTAGAAACGGAACTGCCCCAAGTATTTGGCGGAGAAGAAGGATGGCAAAGTGAAAGGTATATTTGATATACATGTTATTGATGTGTATCTTACTAATGCTCGCAGTAGTTCCTGGGTATTTGATACTGGTTCAGTTGCTAACACTTGCAACTCGAAATAGAGGCTACGGATTAAGCGAAGATTGGCTAAGGATGAGGTGACGATGCGTGTGGGAAATGGTTTCAAAGTCGATGTGATCGTCGTCGGCACGCTACCTCTACATCTACCTTCGGGATTAGTTTTAGACCTAAATAATTCTTATTTGGTGCCAGCATTGAGCATGAACATTATATCTGGATCTTGTTTGATGTGAGACGGTTATTCATTTAAATCAGAGAATAATGGTTGTTCTATTTATATGAGTAATATCTTTTATGGTCATGCACCCTTGATGAGTGGTCTATTTTTACTAAACCTTGATAGTAGTGATACACATGTTCATAGTATTGAAGCCAAAGGATGCAGAGTTGATAATGATAATGCAACTTATTTGTGGCACTGCCGCTTAGGTCATATTGGTGTAAAGTACATGAAGAAACTCCATTCTGATGGACTTCTAGAATCACTTGATTATGAATCACTTGGTACTTGTGCACCATGCCTCATGGGCAAGATGACTAAAACTCTGTTCTCCGGAACAATGGAGCGAGCAACAGAGTTATTGGAAATCATACATACTGATGTATGTGGTCCAATGAACATTGAATCTCGCGGCGGATATAGTTATTTTCTCACCTTCACAGATGATTTAAGTAGATATGGGTATATCTACTTAATGAAACATAAGTCTGAAACATTTGAAAAGTTCAAAGAATTTCAGAGTGAAGTGGAAAATCATTATAACAAGAAAAATAAAGTTTCTACAATCTGATCGTGGAGGAGAATATTTGAGTTACGAGTTTGGTCTTCATCTGAAACAATGCGGAATAGTTTCACAACTCATGCCACCCGGAATACCACAGCGTAATGGTGTGTCCGAACGTCGTAATCGTACTTTACTAGATATGGTGTGACCTATGATGTCTCTTACTGATTTACCGCTATTGTTTTGGGGTTATGCTTTAGACGGTTGCATTCACATTAAATAGGGCACCATCTAAACCGTTGAGATGACACCTTATGAACTGTGGTTTGGCAAGAAACCCAAGTTGTCATTTCTTAAAGTTTGGGGCTGCGATGCTTATGTGAAAAAGCTTCAACATGATAAGCTCGAACCCAAATCAGAGAAATGTGTCTTCATAGGATACCCAAAGGAGATTGTTGGGTACACCTTCTATCACAGATCCGAAGGCAAGATATTCGTTGCTAAGAATGGATCCTTTCTAGAGAAGGAGTTTCTCTCAAAAGAAGTGAGTGGGAGAAAGTAGAACTTGACGAGGTAATTGTACTTTCTCCCTTATTGGAAAGTAATTCATCACTGAAATCAGTTCCAGTGATTCCTACACCAGTAAGTGAGGAAGCTAATGATGATGATCATGAAACTTCTGATCAAGTTACTACCGAACCTCGTAGGTCAACCAGAGTAAGATCTGCACCAGAGTGGTACGGTAATCCTGTTCTAGAAGTCATGTTACTTGACCATGCGGAACCTACAAACTATGAGGAAGCGATGATGAGCCTAGATTCCGCAAAATGGCTTGAGGCCATGAAATCTGAGATGGGATCCATGTATGAGAACAAAGTGTGGACTTTGGTTGACTTTCCCAATGATCGGCAGGCCATAGAGAATAAATGGATCTTCAAGAAGAAGACTGACGCTAACGGTAATATTACTGTCTACAAAGCTCGACTTGTTGCAAAAGGTTTTCGACAAGTTCAAGGAGTTGACTACGATGAGACCTTCTCACCCGTAGCGATGCTTAAGTCCGTCCGAATCATGTTAGCAATTGCCGCATTTTATGATTATGAAATTTGGCAAATGGATGTCAAAACTGCATTCCTTAATGGATATCTTAAAGAAGAGTTGTATATGATGCAACCAAAAGGTTTTGTCGATCCAAAAGGTGCTAACAAAGTGTGCAAGCTCCAGCGATCCATTTATGGACTGGTGCAAGCCTCTCGAAGTTGGAATATACGCTTTGATAGTGTGATCAAAGCATATGGTTTTATACAGACTTTTGGAGAAGCCTATATTTACAAGAAAGTGAGTGGGAGCTCTGTAGTATTTCTCATATTATATGTGGATGACATGTTGCTGATCAGAAATGATACTGAATTTCTGAATAGCATAAATGGATACTTGAATAAGAATTTTTCAATGAAAGACCTCGGTGAAGCTACTTGTATATTGGGCATCAAGATCTATAGAGATAGATCAAGACGCTTAATTGGACTTTCACAAAGCACATACCTTGATAAAGTTTTGAAGAAGTTCAAAATGGATCAGGCAAAGAAAGGGTTCTTGCCTGTATTACAAGGTGTGAACTGGAGTCAGACTCAATGCCCGACCACTTCAGAAGATAGAGAGAAAATGAAAGGTGTTCCCTATGCTTCAGCCATAGGCTCTATCATGTATGCAATGCTATGTACCAGACCTGAAGTGTGCCTTGCTATCAGTTTAGCAGGGAGGTACCAAAGTAATCCAGGAGTGGATCTCTGGACAGCGGTCAAGAATATCCTGAAATACCTGAAAAGGACTAAGTATATGTTTCTCGTATACGGAGGTGACAAAGAGCTCGTCGTAAACGGTTACGTCGATGCAAGCTTTGACGCTGATCCGGATGACTCTAAGTCACAAACCGGATACGTGTTTTTATTAAATGGTGGAGCTGTCAGTTGGTGCAGTTCCAAGCAGAGCGTCGTGGCGGGATCTACATGTGAAGCGGAATACATATCTGCTTCGAAAGTAGCAAATGAAGGAGTCTGGATTAAGGAGTTCATATCCGATCTAGGTGTCATACCTAGTGCATCGGGTCCAATGAAAATCTTTTGTGACAATACTGGTGCAATTGCCTTAGCAAAGGAATCCAGATTTCACAAGAGAACCAGGCACATCAAGAGACGCTTCAATTCCATCCGCGATCAAGTCAAGCAGGGAGACATAGAGATTTGCAAGATACATACAGATCTGAATGTTGCAGACCCATTGACTAAACCTCTCTCACGAGCAAAACATGATCAACACCAAGACTCCAAGGATGTTAGAATCATTACAATGTAATCTAGATTATTGACTCTAGTGCAAGTGGGAGACTGGAGGAAATATGCCCTAGAGGCAATAATAAAGTTCTTATTTATATTTCCTTATATCATGATAAATGTTTATTATTCATGCTAGAATTGTATTAACCGGAAACTTAGTACATGTGTGAATACATAGACAAATAGAGTGTCACTAGTTTGCCTCTACTTGACTAGCTCGTTGAATCAATGATGGTTATGTTTCCTAACCATAGACATGAGTTTTCATTTGATTAACAGGATCACATCATTAGAGAATGATGTGATTAACTTGACCCATCCGTTAGCTTAGCACGATGATCGTTTAGTTTGTTGCTATTGCTTTCTCCATAACTTATACATGTTCCTATGACTATGAGACCATGCAACTCCCGAATATGGGAGGAACACTTTGTGTGCTACCAAACGTCATAATGTAACTAGGTGATTATAAAGGTGCTCTACGGGTGTCTCGGATGGTGTTTGTTGAATTGGCATGGATCGAGATTAGGATTTGTCACTCCGATTGTCGGAGAGGTATCTCTGGGCCCTCTCGGTAATGCACATCAATATAAGCCTTGCAAGCAATGTAGCTAATGAGTTAGTTATAGGATGTAGCATTACGGAATGAGTAAAGAGACTTGCCGGTAACGAGATTGAACTAGGTATTGAGATACCGACGATCGAATCTCGGGAAAGTAACATACCAATGACAAAGGGAACAACGTATGTTGTTATGCGGTTTGACCGATAAAGATCTTCGTAGAATATGTGGGAGCCAATATGAACATCCAGGTTCCGCTATTGGTTATTGACCAGAGACATGTCTCGGTCATGTCTACATAGTTCTCGAACCCGTAGGGTCCGCACGCTTAATGTTCGATGACGATCGGTATTATGAGTTTATATTTTTTGATGAACCGAAGGTTGTTTGGAGTCCCAGATGTGATCACGGGCATGACGAGGAGTCTCAAACTGGTCGAGACATAAAGATCGATATATTGGATGACTATATTTGGACGTTGGAATGGTTCCGGGTGAGTTCGGGCATATACCGGAGCACTGGGAGGTTACCGGAACCCCCTGGGAGGTATATGGGCCTTATTGGGCCATAGTGGGATAGAAGAGAGGGAGGCCTAGGAGGGGGCGTGCCCCCCTCAAGCCCAATCTGAATTGGGTGGGGGGTCGCCCCCCCTTTCCTTCCCCATCACTCCCCCTTCCTTCCGCTCCTAGTACAACTAGGAAAAGGGGGGATCCTACTCCCGGTGGGAGTAGGACTCCCCATGGGGCGCGCCATAGGAGGGTCGGCCCTCCCCCTCCTCCACTCCTTTATATACGAGGGAGGGGGACACCCCATAGACACACAAGTTGATCATTGATCTTTTAGCCGTGTGAGGTGCCCCCTCCACCATAATCCACCTCGGTCATATCGTAGCGGTGCTTAGGCGAAGCCCTGTTCCGGTAGCATCATCATCACGGTAATTACGCCGCCGTGCTGACGAAGCTCTCCCTCGACACTCTGCTGGATCGTGAGTTCTTGGGACGTCACCGAGCCGAACGTGTGCAGATCGCGAAGGTGTCGTTCCTTCGGTACTAGGATCGGTCGATCATGAAGACGTACGCTTACATTAACCGCGTTGTCATAACACTTCCGCATACGGTCTACGAGGGTACATAGACAACACTCACCCCTCTCGTTGCCATGCATCACCATGATCTTGCGTGTGCGTAGGAATTTTTTTGAAATTACTGCGTTCCCCTACAAGGTGGGTGGCGCCGTGCGCTGGGCTGCCTCTGCGGGGTCCTCCGGGCTCCTCCCGAGGGGATGAGCAGACGCAATAGGGGCGGTCGCGGGTCCCTCGAGGTGTCCGTGAAGCTGTCATGATGCGGAAAGGTGTTGCGCCCTCGCAAGCAGCGTCGAGCAGCTCAGCGACGCGGGCGAGCAAGGTATCGCGACCCCCTTCCACTAACCTGCATCACAGCAACTCGCGCGCCACGACGAGTGCGGCTCGCGTGTTCGCCTGCTCCTGGCGAGCGTGCAGGGACGGCGCCATGGCGTAGCTGGAGGACCGCGCGACCCACGCCGCCGAGGGTGGTTGACGCCAGTATCCGTGCCACCGCGGGGAGCATGGAGTGATGATGAACTCTGTGGCCGAGAGGCGCCACCTGGGTGGTGCGAGCGGCCCAATGCTTAGCGCAAGCTCGAGGAACCTCGGCCATGGGCGCGACGGAACGGGCGCGGAGCGGGGATAGAAGAAGAACTTCGGCACGCCCCTACCTGGCGCGCCAAATGTCGGATTCAAGGCTCCGCAGACCCAAAGAAGGTTTGAACTCTGGGGCATGTGCGAAGAACTCAACCTCTCCAGCCAACCGGTTCATTGCCCCCACGGCCTAGCTCGATGGACAAGAAAGGAAAAGGACACAGCAGTTTACCCAGGTTCGGGCCACCTTGCGGTGTAAGACCCTACTCCTACTTTGGGATGGATTAGCCTCGCGAGGGCTGAGGATGAACTAATACACAGGAAGAACAACCTCAGGAGGTCTGTTCTTGTGTGGGTATGAGCTAAGGATTCCTCTCCCCTCTCTATGGTGATGGCTAGCCCATATTTATAGTGGCCTTGGTCCTCTTCCTTCAAACGAAGGCGGGAAGGGATCCCACAGTGGCCAATTTTGAAGGGAGACAAGTAGTACATCTTATCCTGACGAAAGGTGGTCTTCGCGTGCAAAGCTTCTGGTCGTGACGCCGTGGTGGGCTCGGCGATGACATCCATCCTGTCGTCCTGGCGGTCTTGGTCTTGTTGCATGGGAATGGAAATCTTTGGCTGATTCCTCGGGGCCCCGCGCCTGCGCTTGCCTCCTTAGCACCAAAGAGAAAACCTGCTGCTTTGCGCCCGCTGTCACCCGCCTGGCCTTGGTCGTCATGGCTTGCATCACCTCAACCTCCTGAGGTGGGCGCCTGCATAGGAATCTCCGCTCCTCGGAAGCCAGCCTGGGGAGGCCGCTCCCTCCGGAGGTCTTGGCGCCGTCCGCCTCGTGAGGCTTGGCCCCGCGCGAGGGTCTTGTCTTAAAGGTATTGAAGATGGTCCGTAACAGGCCGTCAATGGAGCCACACCGTGGGCCGCAGACAGGCAGGTCTGGGTACCCTGGTTCCCAGAACACTGACAAATTCAAAAAGAAAAAAAAATGACGGTTGTAGATTCATCACAAAACAAACAAGTGTTTACCGTTAGAGACAGGCCTTTCAACACCTGGTGCCCCTACACCCTCATGAACAGTAAAGTAAAAAAATGAAAATAAAAAACATATTTTGATCATGTTTGATGTCCCAAAATTTCAGAAATTTTATTTTAGAATTTAATGTTCATGGACTATGGGGGCACACGGAAGCTATCGCACCTTTTTCTTACCGCTAGCCTGTTGGTGGAGCTCAAATTATTGTAGTAAACAGTTTTTTTAGGGAAGTATACAGCTTGTTAGAGTACAGTAATAACCACAGAAAAATATGAATTATGGGGAAATAGAAAAATATATACACAATGTTGCTCTTCCTTCTGGTTATGTACAGTTATTTCGTTAACCCTGTTAATTCGGAAAAGGAAAATAATCTTTTTCTTACCGCTAACCTGTTGGTGCAGCTCAAATTATCGTAGTAAACAGTTATTTTAGGGAAGTATACAGCTTGTTACAGTACAGTAATAACCACAGAAAAATATGAATTGTGGGGAAAAGAAAAATATATACGCAATGTTGCTCTTCGTTCAGGTTATGTACAGTTATTTCGTTAACACTGTTAATTCGGAAAAAGGAAATACCTCCAAGTTTAATAAAGGTTTCCGTCGCCAGGACTTCAACCCGGGTCTCTCGAGTGAGACCCGAGTATCCTAACCTCCTAGCTACGACGGATTTGTGTGGGCTGTAGGATTAAGTCCTTTTTGACTGAATATATCAGTACACACGTATGGCCTCCGCGTCCATGCAACGCAAGAGAAAGATATATATCTAGTCGAATGGTTCTATGTGTTGAAAGTTGGCATGCACCAAAAGTGCTTGCGACTGGATAGTGGATACATGGTGTGATCGGTACGAAAATGGCATCATTCCGTGACTTTATCATATCGCCAGTGATACTAATCTTGGCCGCATCTCAACTACTCACCTCCACCGAAAAGATACTTGTGTGCACGAGACCTTAAAATGTGATGCTGACCATTAAATCTTGCGCACCATTATTGCCTTTTTCATAATAAATGTAATGATTTCCGCAAAATAATAATAATAAATGTAATGATATCAGTTTGATGTTTTGGATGGTAGCAGTAGTACTATTTTAGATACGGGTTGTAGTAACTCCACATAACTTCAGTGCATGCTGGTCGTCTGTTCCTGTCTACTTTGGTTTGGTCAACCCCATTATATGCCTTTTGAAAACAAAATTAGCGGTCTATTACCTTTATTAGTTTTTCTTTTTTCAAAGACATATTATGGGCAGTTAATATATGTATATATAACTTTTCAGTTTGTATATGTGCAAACCATTTTATGCATAGCTATAGTACATGCCACGATGTGAAACTGAAATAATTAAAGCAAGTTTCTATTGGGGAAGTATCTTAATATGGTCCAAAGCATGAGAAAAGAAAGGGAGAAAACTTAGGAAATGCAGAAAATGTGTTTTGAAATGAACCCCCTAAAAGCTCAAATTCCTTTGTTTGTTTAAGGCTTTGGTGGTAGATGCTACACTGTTGAAGTACCCATGTATAAACATGTTTTAGAGGATGCTTGGATCCAAGGGATTATTTTTAGTCTGACTAAAAATAGTCTCTTTTAGAGGCTAAAGTTCCAAGCACCCCTGACTAAAGAGAGGCTAGGACTAGTCTTGAGGCTAAAAATTTTTAGCCATAGGAAACCTACTAAGATATGTATTAGCCCTATCTCTCATCATTTAATGTCTCTCCTTTAACACATGCGAGTTCTGGATTGGAGGGTTTGAAGGATAATAAATGCTCAATAACTTGATTTTAGTTTCTTTAGTATTTGGATCCAAGCATGGGTGAGGCTAGCAAGTTTTAGTCCCACTACTTTTAGTCATGGGACTAAAAAGTATCCAAGCACCCTCTTATTCCATCACACATATGCATAATAATTACGGACATGTATGCATGATTAAGACTCCACCCATAAAATCATCGATTCACATTCAGGGCATGTTTGCCTAGAAAGGTAGGAAAATGGCAATGCCATATTGCACACTAGATGAACAAATGAAAGTTAGATTTCTCGTACCGAAAATGTATGAATCTTTCCCAACAGTTGGATTTGATGAAGGTTTTCCTTTAAATTATTTGTCATAAGGACTACAGAGCAATCATTAAGGCAAAAAAAACTCGTATGATTGCTATCCTAAAATTAAACAATTCATATAGGGAATTCCTAAGGACTAGAATTCTCAAAAAATCCCTTAAAATTTCTTTGAATCAAAAAGACTGGCCACTCTATCAGCTCTCTCACAAACCCATGATTTCTACTCCATCTTCCTTGGCACGACCCAAAATTTAAACATTAGAACTTCAAATTTTCGCGCCTTCTAGCGTTTTCGTGCCTTTTCTTGTTTCTTGCTTCCTTTCTTTCCTCTAATGATTTACGCTATGAAATCCACTTGGTCACGAAAGATGTTTTATGCAATTTCCAGTTCATCACAACACTTCCATAACATATACACATAACACAGTTCTCTTCTCGAGAACTGGTTAATTAATGTACATCTTAATTATACACTTTGAAAAATTTTAACTTTTCTTTAACAAGTTAAACTTTGCATCAAAATAGGTTGTCTAGAAATGCAACTAGGTGAGCAACCTGTATGATGCAACGAGGATAGGTACACAAGCAAGCAAGAGATATGAAACAAGTAAGCTTGCTTAAATAAAGGCACGAGATAACCAAGAGTGGAGACGGTGGAGACGAGGATGTGTTGCCGAAGTTCCTTCCCTTTGAGAGGAAGTACGTCTCCATTGGAGCGGTGTGGAGGCACAATGCTCCCCAAGAAGCCACTAGGGCCACTGTATTCTCCTCACGCCCTCACACAATGCGAGATGCCGTGATTCCACTACTGATGCCCTTGAAGGCGGCTACCGAACCTTTACAAACAAGGTTGGGGCTCTCTCCACAACTTAATTGGAGGCTCCCAACAAAACCACGAAGCTTCACCACAATGGAATATGGCTCCGAGGTGACCTCAACCGTCTAGGGTGCTCAAACACCCAAGAGTAACAAAATCCACACAAGAAAGTATGGGGGAACCAAATATCCTTTGGTGGAAGTGTAGATCTAGGTCTCCTCCTTCAATCCCTAGCAAATCAACAAGTTTGAGTGGCTAGAGAGAGAGATCGGGCAAGAGAGCTTGAAGGGCATCAATGGTGGAGTGAGAGAGGTCAAAGGTGGGAGTGGTAGGTGGGAGAAGCTCCCTTATATAGTCTCCCCATAATTCCAACCGTTACTGCGTTTTTGCACTGCAGCGGTACAACCGGTCCTCGTCCCGGTACAACCGGGACTCACGGTGTAACAGCATAACCCTACCAAGCGGTACAACCGGACAGGCGGGCGATAGTACCGGCTAAGAAAGATAACCGGACTAACCGCCTGGCTACCGCACAACCACCGCATCAAAACAGGAGCTTGACCGGTACTTGGGCGGTGCCTGGCCGGAACAACCGCATGGCCTTGAGCTCTTGGGCGGCTAAGTTCTGAGCGGAAGAACCGCTCGGACCACCGGTGGTACCGGTCATCGTGGAACAACCGGACCAACCGGGCCACTACCGCCCAAGAACAGCATCAAACCAGAGGCGAGAGCGGTACTTGAGCGGTACATGGACGGAACCACCGCCCTAGCTGTTGCAGAGCATGGTGGCGGTACCACCGCCCGGAGGTAGCGGTACAACCGCTCGAGCAAAAGCTGGTGAGCGACAAGACCCAGCGGTACAACCGCTCCAGAGAGCGGTACAACCGCTGGGCAGAAACGGTGAGCAGGAAAAAGGGGAAGAGGCAAGGAAAACTCTCTCTCTCACACACACACCTGAGGAAGGCAAAGAGAGGGTGAGAAAAGTGTACGTGAACTGATTCCCCCAGAGCTTCCTAATGAGGATTCCCTCTTGATAGTACGGGTACTCTACGACCAAAGAAAATAAAAACGTAGAGGACACGTCTTCGATCTTTTCCTTCGAGAGGTAATAGCAATCCGATGTAAGCCTAAGCATCGAGAACCTGAAACATATAGCACACGTTTAGACCACAAAGGGTTGTCATCATCATCCAAAACATAAAGTAGAGAAATGCCCTTTCAATCTCCCCCTTTTTGGTGGATGATGACAACAACACGATTTGCAAGAGATAAGTCAATGAAATCTAGACGGAACTCCCCCTGAATGTGTGCCCCAACAAGTACTAGCTGTTAGAAAGCATGGGCACACTTTCAGGACTAGAATCCCCCTAGATTTTATAGACTCATCACTCTGAGCTCAAAAGGATAGACAATATAATACTTAGAGGCAATAATAATGATAAAGACCTATGAATAAACGAAGTAGCAAGTCTAGCAAGACTCACACACAGCACGGAACGAAACAAGTCCACAAACAAACACAAAAACACGAGAACAAGAGAAAACAACCCAAGCAAATCCCCGAGACCTATAGAACCCTCTCCCCCTTTGGCATCAAGACACCAAAAAGGAAAGGAGCGAAGCTAGCGACCCAAAGCTCAGGCGTCCTCCTCTGACTCCTCAGTCGCATCTGGATCTTCATCATCAGAGTCGTCATCGTCGTCATGATCAGATTCTTCCATGGCATTGTCAGCTGCTGCAAACGAGGATGATGGCTGGGGAGGGGCTTCATCATCAGTCCAGGTGCTATGGGTAGAGATCCAACGCTCCTCTGGGGTGATGCTCTTCTCAGAGCCACTCTGAACCTGCATGTTGAGGTGCTTCATCATTGCAATTTGGCGACGCCGTGCGAGCTTCTCATTGACATGTGCCTCATACATCTTCTTCTGGATGTCGGCCTGGAGACAAAAGGTCTTCTTTACCTTGGCAGTAAGTTTGGCCACCCACGAAGGCTTGGCCCCTAGCTCCAGCTCAAAGTCCTCATCGTTAGAAGTAGCATAGACATCCTCAGGAGCATGTTCAGGGAAGCGAGGCTCGGCATGCTTCTTCTTCTTAAGGAGCTTGACCTCATGAACAGTGAGGTTGTCTGGAGAAGTGAGGAGCTCTCCAGGACGACGAACAGCCCACACAGAGTTCAGAAAGCACATGACAAACGGAGCGTAGATTGGGACTTTATGGTAGATGACCATGTTGTACATCTCATGCCACAGCCAATTGGACACATCAAATGTTGCCCCTGTCCCCACCATGGTCTTCATAGCAACCATCAAATCAACCATATAGCCATGAATCTCATCTTGATTGCCCACCTTGGGCAAGAGCACATTGCGGAACACTCGGTGCATGATGTCATAGACCTTCTCCAAATCCTTGGATTCTCCAATAATCCCACGGCCCCTAATGTACAGAGGGGCAAGCTTCTCCTTAGGCATGGACTCAGGAAAATCATGAGGGCGAATGCCACCCCTTCCTTGCAGACCGGTATCCTCATACCCAATAGCATTGCAGAAAGCCCTCTAGGGAACGTGAAACAATTCATCGCGACACATGAAGGTGAGAGTGCGCGCATCATCTTCTCCAAAATGAACCATGGCATAGAACTGATGGATAAGTTGAACATCAAAGTCACAGTTGACTGACATGATCTTGACAAGATCAAACTCCTCGCAGAGAGCTAGTGCCTCACCAAAATACTCCATGTTGTTTCTCCAATGATCAAAATCAATTGTCCACTGCTTGGCATATCTGTTCTTGTCGTGCTCAAAGAGTTCATGAACAATCCGCACTTGCATCTCATTCTGGAACTGAACAGTGGTCCAACGAGGAGCAATGGGAACCTCATACGGATTCTTTGAGCGGTAGGCTTCCCAATCCTTGGCTTTCCAACGATGCAACGGCATGACAACACGTTGCTTAGTAGCTGCAGACTTTTCACGGCGAGTGGGCTTGGTGGGAATCACAACTTCTTCATCATCTGACACAACCGGTCGCAATGTCCTTCGTGCCCTCTTCTTGGTCTTGCGAGGAGCAGAGCGAGAACTAGAGCCACCTGAACACACACACGAAAAGAACACACAAAAACCCCAACAAGGATGAGAGGATTGCACCCACTAGCAGAAAAGGAACAAGTTGCAACAACAGAGAAGATAGAACAGTGCTTAGTGGTTGATATGCTCCGGTTGTACCGGATCTTCCGCCGGTAGTACTGCTCCAGCGGTTGTACCGCCTGTAGGGGCGGTAGTACCGCTCCAGCGGTTGTACCGCCCGTAGGGGCGGTAGAACCGCTGACAACGGCACTACCAGGGAAGATAGATCTAACCGAGGCATACGAATCACACAAGTAATATTCCGAATTCTAAGTGCTGCAAACAAGATAGGAGGCTAACAAAGAACTCTTCTAAGCCATAGATCGAACACTAAAAGCGGAAAGATGGGTAAAGCCCTAGGCAAGGAATAACCCTAAACAAAAATCTAGAGGCAAAGAACACGAGGCATTACCACCATCCATGGGAAGAGTTCGGAAGGCCTCCACAGAGAGAATCCACGGAGAGCCAAGGATCCGAAGTGCGAGACGCACTCCGGGGCAGGGGTAGAGATGGCCGGCGGCTAGGGCAAGAAAAAGAGGAACGAGGACGAAGGGAAAAAGACAACCCTTCAGCCCCGTCGAGTATATATAGGCCCGTACGCACGCCCCGGTACAACCACTTAGGGGAGCGGTTGTACCGCTCGTCTGGTATAGACCGGTGGATGGAGGCAGTACTTCCGGTGCCTGGAAGGCAGCGGTAGTACCGCACGGCAACAACCGGTAGTACCGGACGTGGGTTACCGTGGGATTGTGCGGTGGAACCGCCCAGGCACCGAACGGAAACCCTTGGGACGGCACAACCCGGTACCGGCGGTAGAACCGCTCGTGGTACCGGTTGTACCGCCCGACCACCTAAGCCCAAGCCAAGATCAAATGAGTGCAATCCGAAGGGAGGAAGAAGGGGCACAAAAACAGGAGAGAAACAACACCCTAGGAGAACCTAACACAAAGAGTAAAGAGAGAAAGAGAGAAAACAACACGAGAACAGCAAGGCTAACTCCAACTCCCCGAAGAGAGGACGGTGGCCGAGGCCACCTATGTTTGAGTCAATTGGTATGGCACCGCGAAGAATTATCCTTGGGTCCATGATCAAAACTCGTCTTTGAAGCACAAGTATCATCAAATATGGCTAATGTGAAAGACACAATCAATTTATGCATAATGGGGGGAGGGAGAGTTCATTGAGAGAACAACACTCCCCCTATGTCCATGCCTACACCTAAACTAGACAACAAGTTGAGCGTGGTAGGGTGTGCAAGGGTTCAAGCCACATTGCTTGAATCAATGATATTTAGCTCATGCCTTAACTCGCGAAATCTTTCTTCATCCAAGGGCTTCGTGAAAATATCTGCAAGGTTGTCATGAGTGTTGACATAGTTGAGCTCGATCTCTCCTCGTCTAATGTGATCCCGGATGAAGTGATACCGGATCTCAATATGCTTCGTCTTGAAATGTTGCACCGGATTGAGAGAGATCTTGATGGCACTTTCATTGTCGCACCAAGAGGCACTTTGTCACAAGTGACACCGTAATCCTTTAAAGTTTGCCTCATCCATAGGAGTTGAGCACAACAACTACCGACGGCAACATACTCCGCCTCAGTGGACGAGAGAGACACACAACTTTGCTTTTTGGAAGACCAACTTACCAAAGAGCAACCAAGGAATTGGCACCCTCCGGAAGTGGACTTCCTATCCACTTTGTCTCCCGCCCAATCGGAATGCGAGTACCCTACAAGCTTGAAGTTTGATCCTCTAGGGTACCATAGGCCAAAGTTTGGGGTATGAGCCAAATATTGAAAGATTCGTTTGACCGCCACATAGTGACTTTCCTTAGGTGCGGCTTGAAACCGTGCACAAATTCCCACACTCAACATGATGTCCGGTCTGGATGCACAAAGGTAAAGCAAGGATCCAATCATGGAACGATATACCTTTTGATCCACCACTTTACCATTGGGATCTAAGTCAAGTTGGCACTTGGTGGGCATTGGAGTGGAAGCCGGCTTGACGTCACTTAGCTTGAATCTCTTGAGCATGTCTTGAGTGTATTTGGATTGATTGATGAAAGTTCCTTCTCTTCTTTGCTTCACTTCGAACCCTAGAAAGAACTTCAACTCTCCCATGGAGGACATCTTGAACTTTGAGGTCACGAGAGCGGCAAATTCCTCATTGAAAGCTTTGTTAGGAGAACCAAAGATAATATCATCAACATATAATTGGCACACAAACAACTCCCCTTTGACCTTCTTAGTAAAAAGAGTAGGGTCGATTAGCCCAACTTCAAAACCACGGTCTTGTAACAACTCGGTAAGGTGGTCATACCACTCACGTGGGGCTTGTTTAAGGCCATAGAGCGCCTTATCGAGTTGATACACATGATCGGGAAAGTAGGGATCCTCGAACCCGGGGGGTTGCTTGACGTAAACCAATTCATTAATGGGACCATTAAGAAAAGCACTTTTCACATCCATTTGTTGTAACTTAAAGTTATGATGAGAAGCATATGCAATCAACATGCGAATGGATTCAAGACGAGCAACGGGAGCAAAGGTTTCACCGTAGTCGATACCCTCGACTTGGGAGTAGCCTTGTGCTACCAAACGAGCCTTGTTGCGAATGATAATCCCATGGGCATCTTGCTTGTTCTTGAATATCCACTTGGTTCCAATGACATTGTGGTTCCCCGTTGGCCTTGGCACCAATCTCCACACTTTGTTGCGCTCGAAGTTGTTGAGTTCTTCGTCCATGGCATTGAGCCAATCCGGATCTTCTAGCGCCTCATAGACCTTGTGGGGTTCCACACAAGAGAGAAACGCGTGATGCTCACAATAATTTGCTAATTGTCTACGAGTGCTTACCCCCTTTCTTAAGCTTCCAAGCACATTCGTCATGAGAAGATCCTTGGTGGAGAGCTTGGATGCAATCTTGGCAGCATGACGCTCTAATTCCTCCTCGGTGGTGAGTTGAGGAGCGGTTACTTGATCATCTTGAGTGCCGTCATGAACTTGTTCTTGATCTTGAACTTGCTCGGGGGAGAGAACTTGACCTTGGGCATCACTTGGTGTGTCAACACCGTCTTGAGTATGATCTTGCCCTTGGTCTTGTTCATGAGGTTGAGGGCCTTCACTTTGTTCTTCAGAAGCGTGTGGGCCTTGAGTTGGTGATGGCTCCACTTGAGTGGAGCATTGTCCTTCTCCTTCGGCCACAAGGGGTTCCTCAATGGGTAGGATAAAACCAACACCCATTCTTCTTATGGCTTGAGGAGGAATTTCATCACCTACATCACAAGTGCCACTTTGCTCCACTTGGGAGCCGTTATTCTCATCAAACTCCACGTTACATGTCTCCTCAATAAGTTCCGTGGATTTATTGAGGACGCGGTAAGCATGAGAGTTTGTAGCATAACCAACAAATATGCCCTCATGAGCTCTAGCCTCAAATTTAGACAACCGAACACCTTTCTTGAGAATGAAACACTTACACCCGAACACCCGGAAGTACTTGAGGTTGGGCTTGTTACCGGTGAGTATCTCATATGGAGTCTTGTTCAAGCCCTTGCGGAGGTAGAGCCGATTGGATGCATGACACGCGGTGTTGATGGCTTCGGCCCAAAAGTTGTACAGAGACTTGAACTCCGCCATCATGGTCCTTGCCGCATCCATCAACGTCCGGTTCTTCCTTTCTGCAACACCGTTTTGTTGAGGGGTGTATGGTGCGGAATATTGATGCTTGATTCCCTCATCACTAAGAAATTCATCCAAGGTGTAGTTCTTGAACTCGGTGCTGTTGTCACTTCTTATTGTCAAGATCTTTGCATTGTGTTGACGTTGTGCTTCATTTGCAAAGTCAATGACGGTTTGTTGGGTCTCGCTCTTCCTCTTGAAGAAATACACCCACGTGTACCTTGAGTAGTCATCCACAATCACCAAGCAATACTTCCTACCTCCAAGACTATTGAAGGATGGAGGCCCAAAGAGATCCATGTGAAGGTGCTCCAAAGGCCTCTTTGAATAAATGATAGTCGTGGGAGGGTGAGTCTTCTCATGTAGCTTTCCTTCGATACAGGCACTGCAAGCATGATCTTTAGCAAAACTAACATTCGTTAGTCCACGGACATGGTCCTCCTTGAGGAGACTTTGCAAAGATCTCATATTGACATGGGCTAAACGGCGATGCCAAAGCCATCCCACATCAACTTTAGCCATTAGGCATGTCGCGGTCTTAGTGAGTCGCTCCGAAAAGTTAATCACATATAGACCATTCTCGACATGCCCAACAAAGGCTACTTTAAGAGTCTTGCTCCACAAGAGGGCCACGGTATCAATATCAAAGAAAGTGGCAAAGCCCATGATTGCAAGTTGACGAACGGAAAGTAAATTGTATGCAAGGGACTCAACAAGCATGACCTTCTCGATCGTGAGATCATGAGAGATGACCACCTTGCCAAGTCCCAATACCTTAGAAGATGAGGCGTCACCCCACTCGACTTGGTGGGCATAGATGGAACCTTGTGCACGTCCACCACCAAGTCCTTGCTTCTGGTCATATGATTTGTAGCTCCGCTATCAAGCAACCATGATCCACCACCGGAAGCAAACACCTACAAGAGATCAATGCTTGGTTTTAGGTACCCATTTTGTAATGGGTCCTTTGATGTTAGTAACAAGGGTCTTAGGAACCCAAATAGACCATTCAATGTATTCATGAAGAGAACCAACAATTTGGCATAAACATGCCCATCACTAGCACGGCATAACACATAAGAAGGATTAAAATCGCCGGCTTTGTTGGGAGGGGTGACATTGCCCTTCTTGACATTATTCTTCTTCTTCTCCTCGGGGGCACTCTCTCCCTCCCTCACAAAGGTTTGCATGAGAGGAGGAGGCCGTTTGGTCTTGTCATTCTTCTTCTTGTTCTTGGAGTCGGGGACGTACCCAACCCCTTCCTTGGCCACACCTCCCTTTTGGTTGGTCAAGAGATCGTTGAGGTTCTTCTTGCCTTGTATGCAAGTCGCAAGACCTCTCTCAAGTTGCTCCTTCAACTTAGCATTTTCCTCAACAAGATGTATATGCTCACAACATGGGTTAGTAGCATTTGCATTATCAATTAGAACCATATGAGGAAAAGTTGATTTCTCCTTAGTTAGCTTCACTTGGAGTTGATCATGAGACTCCTTGAGACTAGCATGAATACCCTTCAAGGCCTTGTGGGCCTTGTCAAGTATATCAAATTCCTCTTTGAGTCTAGCAAGATCAACCCCGAGTTTGGCCTTCTCGGAATTTAGCACACGAGAAACAACGAGGGCATGATCATAATCTTTCTCTAACTTAGCATGATCTACGTTGTGTGACTCCTCAAGAGCCAAACGAAGACCACGCTCTTCCTCAAGAGCATTGGAAAGATCCGAAATCTCATCGGCATAGTCACGACTATGTCCTTCCATCTTAGAGATGGTGTCTTTGTGAGCCTCTATCATGTCATTGGCCTCACCAAGTTGTTCCAAGAGAGCAATAAAGTGCTTCTTGGATTTTCCCTTGAGTTTGCCCATAAAGGCCTCAAACTCGTTAGCCTCCACATTAGCTCCCTCAAATTCATTAATGCTATCCGTTGGGGAAGGATGATTAATGATGGTAGTTTTGATGTTGGAGGTTACCTTGTTGGTGGCTTTAGCCATGAGGCACTTGGAGGTGATGCTCTCGTTGGGTGAGTCGAAGAGAGACACCCGTGACGTTGTTGCAATGGCAACGGAGGCCATGGCAACCGACTCATCATCTTCATCATCGTCATCGTCCTCATTGTACTCTTCTTGCACAACCAAGGCCTTGGGATGAGTCTTCTTGGTGAAGTTGTTCTTGTTGGGGAACGACTTGGCCTTGTCCTTTCGGATGAGTTTGCCACCATTGTCTTCCCTATTCTCATACGGGCATTCCGCAACGAAATGACTCACGTTGCCGCAATTGTAGCAAGTCCTTACACGTTGATTGCCCCTTGTACCACTCGAGTTGTTTTTGCTAAAGTTTGGCCTTGAGTTTTTCTTGCTCCAAAATTACCTTGAAGCAAGTGCCATGTGTTCATGATATGCATACTTCGTATCTTCGGGGTTGCTCTCCTCTTCTTCCTCTTCTTCGTCTTCCACTATGAGCTTGGCCTTCAATGCAAGGTTAGGCTTCTTTGCCCGTTGAGAACGGAGCACCGCATTGTCGGCGGTCTTGTCCAAAATGTTCATGGCCACAAACTCATCCAACACTTCGCTTGAGGTCAAAGTGTGGAAGTCCGGTCTTTGACGAATGACGGAGGACATGGCCTTGTGATAGGGCATCATAGCCTTGAGGAATTTGCGCTCGATCCAATTGTCATCCGTGTCCTTGCTCCCGTGATCTCGTAGTGAGACCGCGAGTTTGGTTACTCTCCGATAGAGCTCACGAGGTTCTTCATCTTCCTTCATTGCAAACTCATCGGCCTCATCTTGTACCACTTCATAGTTGGAGCATTGAATGCTTGCACTTCCCTGGTAGAGAGACACGACACAATGCCATGCATCTTTGGCCAAGGCGAAAGGACGAAGATGAGGTAGGTCTTCGGATGGAATAGCATCTTGAATGATGAAGAGAGCATTCTCATTGAATTGATTGTCTGCGGCTTCTTGAGGAGTGATGTTGCTTGGATCATGTGGATAGAAACCTTCTTCAATGATTCTCCAAAGGTTAGTGTTCACATGATTTAAATGACGTTTAAAGCAGTAAACCCAAGAATCAAAATCCTCATTTTTCACAATCTTAGGGGGAGGACCGGCATGATTCAAATGAGTGGAAGGAACCGGTCCACCATAAACAAGTGGTGGTTCCACATGGGCAAAGATGCCGGTGCCATTCTTGCCACTAGAAGAAGGAGCCTTTTCACTACTAGCTTCCCCCTTGTCGGGGATAGCATCCGTCACCTTGTTGGCGGGATCACCCACTTTCAACGGTGCGGTGGATAGTTTAAGCCCCTCAAGAAATTTAGTAAACATGCTTTCGACTTCGGTCGTCATGGAGGTTTTCAATGTCTCCAAGGCCAAATTGAACTCCTCACGAGAGACCGAAGTTCCCCCATCTCCCGTAGACGAGATCGGATTCACACCGAAGTGTTCCTCCACACCGTCTACAGTATCAACCATACTCTTTGGACGGTAAAGTCCTTAATAAAGAGACGAGGCTCTGATACCAATTGAAAGGATCGATATGGTTGACTAGAGGGGGGTGAATAAGCAACTAACAATTTTTAGTTTTTCTTTAACAAGTTAAACTTTGCATCAAAATAGGTTGTCTAGAAATGCAACTAGGTGAGCAACCTATATGATGCAACGAGGATAGGTACACAAGCAAGCAAGAGATATGAAACAAGTAAGCTTGCTTAAATAAAGGCACGAGATAACCAAGAGTGGAGACGGTGGAGACGAGGATGTGTTGCCAAAGTTCCTTCCCTTTGAGAGGAAGTACGTCTTCGTTGGAGCGGTGTGGAGGCACAATGCTCCCCAAGAAGCCACTAGGGCCACCGTATTCTCCTCATGCCGTCACACAATGCGAGATGCCGTGATTCCACTATTGGTGCCCTTGAAGGCGGCTACCGAACCTTTACAAACAAGGTTGGGGCTCTCTCCACAACTTAATTGGAGGCTCCCAACAAAACCATGAAGCTTCACCACAATGAAATATGCCTCCGAGGTGACCTCAACCGTCTAGGGTGCTCAAGCACCCAAGAGTAACAAAATCCACACAAGAAAGTATGGGGGAACCAAATATCCTTTGATGGAAGTGTAGATCTAGGTCTCCTCCTTCAATCCCTAGCAAATCAACAAGTTTGAGTGGCTAGAGAGAGAGATCGGGCAAGAGAGCTTGAAGGGCATCAATGGTGGAGTGAGAGAGGTCAAAGGTGGGAGTGGTAGGTGGGAGAAGCTCCCTTATATAGTCTCCCCACAATTCCAACCGTTACTGCGTTTTTGCACTGCAGCGGTACAACCGGTCCTCGTCCCGGTACAACCGGGACTCACGGTGTAACAGCACAACCCTACCAAGCGGTACAACCGGACAGGCGGGCGGTAGTACCGGCTAAGAAAGATAACCGGACTAACCGCCTGGCTACCGCACAACCACCGCATCAAAACAGGAGCTTGACCGGTACTTGGACGGTGCCTGGCCGGAACAACCGCATGGCCTTGAGCTCTTGGGCGGCTAAGTTCTGACCGGAAGAAACGCTCGGACCACCGGTGGTACCGGTCATCGTGGAACGACCGGACCAACCGGGCCACTACCGCCCAAGAACAGCATCAAACCAGAGGCGAGAGTGGTACTTGAGCGGTACATGGACGGAACCACCGCCCTAGCTGTTGCAGAGCATGGTGGCGGTACCACCGCCCGGAGGCAGCGGTACAACCGCTCGAGCAAAAGCTGGTGAGCGACAAGACCCAGCGGTACAACCGCTGGGCAGAAACAGTGAGCAGGAAAACGGGGAAGAGGCAAGGAAAACTCTCTCTCACACACACACCTGAGGAAGGCAAAGAGAGGGTGAGAAAAGTGTACGTGAACTGATTCCCCCAGAGCTTCCTAATGAGGATTCCCTCTTGATAGTACGGGGACTCTACGACCAAAGAAAATAAAAACGTAGAGGACACGTCTTCGATCTTTTCCTTCGAGAGGTAATAGCAATCCGATGTAAGTCTAAGCATCAAGAACCTGAAACATATAGCACACGTTTAGACCATAAAGGGTTGTCATCATCATCCAAAACATAAAGTAGGGAAATGCCCTTTCACACTTATGCAACAAGAACACACACATGACCAGATCACTCTAGTCTTCTTGAGACCTGTATACCCATGGCTACTTGTTGTGCTTGGTCCTAGTAATCTAGGGCAACACACCATGCTTATGCATAAAAGCTACATATATATAGAATGTATAGCAAGCCGGGCAGCTAGCCCTAGCCACCATGCATAGATCGATTAGTCGTCCTCGCCCTGCCTATTATAGGCCAACCATGTCTGCGAAGGTTTCGAAGTCTATGGAGAACAGGGGGGCGTCTGCAGCCACATTGTCATCCATGTCGATGTAATTCTCGTTGTTGTTACCATGGTCAATAGCAGTTGTGGCACCGGTGTTATTAGGTGCACTACCTGCGTCGGCAATGGCCAGCATGGCCACATCAGTGAGGGGTTCAATAGCCGCTGGCACAGGCATGGCACAAGCACGTTCGACCGAGCGACATGGCCGTAGAAAGCGAGGACGTGCGTCTCGGCGATGGCCTTGATATTGGTGGGCGTGAGGCTGCCGCGCCGGTGCTCGGGGACATAGGGGCGCGGCGCGGCGGGGAAGTTGAACTTGCGCGGTGGGGTATCTCCGTAGTAGCAGAAGAGCGCGACGTCGTAGGCGAGCGCCGCCTGCTCGGGGTACCGGAATATACCAATCCACAGCCTATCGCGGGTGCGGGGCACGCGGATCTCCGCCGCCCACCGGCCCCAGTGCCGCTGCCGCACACCCATAAGCCCCAGGTTCTTGCGAGGTGCCGTCGACTTCGAGCTTGCACCACGGCGGCGATGGACGCGGCGGCCAGCTTCCTCCCTCCTCATCGCCCCAGTGTTAGCCTCCATGAACGAGCGCCTGCAAGGAAAAACACTCGTGCGCGGTGAGGAAGGACGAAGAGTGAACGCTGGTGGCGTGTGGTATGCACAAGGGACCGGGCAGTACGTACGGCTTTAAAGTGTAGCAACGGCGCCGAAGAGGGGACACGTGGCCGCATGCATGCACCAGCACTGGTCATCATTTATGATAGGGATACTCCTAGATTTGCATCGACCTTGGCAAGATTTCACTTACGCCCGCCTAATCTTGGCTGCATCTCAACTACTATCTCCACCTAAAAATGTACAAAACCTTTTTATACACCAACGGCTGGATTTCCTCGTGTGCACGAAACCTTAAAATGTGATGCTGATCAACAAACCTTTTGCAGCGTTCTTGCCTTTTTCTCATAATAAATGTAATGATATACTGATTTTTTTTTTGATGCTAGGCTAATGCGCGCGGTTTCCGACCAAGTGTGCACGTGATCTCCTTGTGCATGCAACATCCGTCCTGGAAATACCAAGTTAGATAGGAGTACCTCATTTTTTTTAATCAAGATATTATACCTCTACATGCAACATCCGTTCCATACCTTGAAATCAGCGGGTCCCACAGATAAAATCAAGGGGTGGGTATTAATTAGTGGCCCCAACAAATTAATTACCGATGGGCCCGACAGTTAAAATCGAGGGAGGGGGTGAAATTAATTACCGAAATCCAGAATTAAATTCAAGGCGGGGAGACATTTTGGGGCGTGCCCCTCTGGAAATCGAGAGTTGCCACGGCCACTCGTAAAGAAATCGTTTCGCTATTTTAGATACGGGTTGTAGTAACTCCGCACAACTTCAGAGCATGTTGGTTGTTTGTTCCTGTCTACTACTTTGGTTTGGTCATCCTCATTATTCCCTCCGTCCAGGTGCATAGAGCGTCTTACGAAAAATTAGTATTTCAAATATATAAATCACCATGCATGGAATAAGTTCCTCATTCTTCATGATCATTAATTTTCATTTTGCATCCTAACATTTTCATTGGTTGGCGCATTAAATAGGTATTGCATGTTGCTATTTAGTAATTAATGGCATGGGAAACTAACGTTGTAGTTGGCTCCTCCCAATTTTCCAAGTTGGCCAAATAGGAATCATTATTGTCATTGATTTTTGGTTTAGTCTTCTCCATCCAATCTTCACACACCTAGGTTGCGATGCAACACCTTAGATGCCCCATGCACGTGGACGGAGGGAGTACTACTCCTCCGTCACGGCTTAGAAGGCACAGTTAAATTTGCGTGTGTTTCCACAATAGACAAGGTTTAGGGCGCATTGCATTTATTTCTAGTAGCTAATTAGTACTCCGATATACTATTTCTATATGCATGCATAGTGTGAATGCTATTTTTTAGCCCATCTCATAACCAATAGATAATCACCTAGGTCCCAGAGAATTTCCAAATGCGCCTTCTAAACCATGACGGAGGTAGTACATGCCTTTTGAAAACAAAACTATGGATCTCTTAGCTTTATTAGTTTTTCCTATTTCGAAGACATATTACGGGCAGTTAATATATACGCAAACCATTTTATGCCAAGGTAGTACATGTGGTTATTTGAAAGTGAAATAGTTGAAGCAAATTTCCTGATTAGGCTATTATGGAAGCATCTTAATATGGTCCAAAGCATGAGAATGAAAAAGGAGAAAACATTGGAAATGCAGAAAATATATTTTGAAGTGAACCCCCTGAAAAGCTGAAATTCCTTCGTCTGTTCACGGCTTTGGTGATAGATGCTACACTGTTGAAGTATCCATGTATAAACTTGTTTTATTCCATCACACATGCATTGTAATTATTGGACGTGTAATGCATGATCGAGATTCCAACCAGAAAATCGTCGATACACATTCAGGGCATGTTTGATTAGCAAGATAGGAAAATGACAATGCCATATTGCACACTAGATGAAAAAAAGGATGTTAGATTTCTCGTACAGAAAACGGATGAATCTTGAGATCTCATGAATCTTTCCCAAAGGTTGGATTTGATGAAGATTTTCCTTTGAAGTGTACTACAAAGCAATCAATGAGGTAAAATAACTCATATCGATTGCTATCCTAAAATTAAACAATTCGTGTAGGAAAATTTCCTAAGGACTATAATCCTCCAAAAATCTCTTAAAATTTCTTTGAATCAAAAATCCTGGCCCTCGATCAACTCTCTCATGACCCATGATTTCTACTGCATCATCCTCGGCACGGCCCAAAATTTAAAACATTAGAACTTCAAAAAATTCGTGCCTTCTAGCATTTTCGCGCCTTTTCTTGTTTCTCTCTTACTTACTTTCCTCTAATAATTTACGCTATGAAATCTGCTTGATCACAAAAGATGTTTTATGCAATTGCCAATTCATCACAACATTTCCATCACAGAGACACATAACACAGTTCCCTTCTCAATAACTTATTAATTAATGTACAACTTAATTATACAGTTACGCAACAAGAACACACACGATCAGATCACTCTAGTCTTCTTTGAGATCTGTATACCCATGGCTACATGTTGTGCTTTGCTCCGGTAATCAAGGGCAGCACACCATGCTTATACATAAAAGCTACATATATAGAAGGTATAGCTAGGCAGCTAGCCCTAGCCACCATGGATAGATCGATTATTAGTCGTCCTCGCCCTCGCCCTGCCTAACATAGGGCAACAATGTCCGCGAAGGCGTCGATTCCCATGGAGAGCATGGGGTCGTCTTCAACCACATTGTTGTCCATGTTGATGTAATTCTCGCTGTTGTTACCATGTTCAGGAGCAGCGGTGACACCAGTGTTATTAGTTGCACTACCTGCGCCGGCGGCGGCCACCATGGCCACATCAGCGACGGGTTCAATAGCTGCTGGCACGGGCATGGGCAAGGGCACGTTCGACCGAGTGAAGAGGCGGTAGAGATCGAGGGCGTGCCTCTCGGCGATGGCCTTGATATCGAGGAGCGGGAGGCTGCCGCGGCGGTACTCGGGGACGTAGGGCCGCGGCGCGCCGGGGAAGTTGAACTTGCGCGGTGGGGTGTCTCCGTAGAAGCAAAAGAGTGCGACGTCGTAGGCGAGTGCCGCCTGCTCAGGGCACTGGAATGTGCCGATCCACAGCCTGGCGCGAGTGCGGGGCACGCGGATCTCCGCTGCCCACCGACCCCAGTGCCGCTGGCGCACGCCCATAAGCCCCAAGTTCTTGCGAGGCACCGACGACTTCGAGCTCGCACCGCGGCGGCGGTGGGCACGGCGGCCAACTTCCTCCCTCCTCATCACCCTAGTGTTCGCCTCCATGCACAAGCGCCTGCAAGGAAAAACACTCGTGCGCTATGAGGAAGAAGGACGAAGAGAGAACGCCGGTGGCGTGTGGTGCACAGGGGACCGGGCAGTACGTATGGCTTTAAAGTGTAGCACAGCACCGAATAGGGGACACTTGGCTGCACGCATGCACCAGCACTACTCATCATTTATGACGGGGATACACCTTCTAGATATGCATCGACCTTGGCAAGGTTTCACTTACTCCCACCTAAACCCGATTATTAATGAAGCTAATCCATATTTGTCTCTTTCCTCCAAAAAAATCTATATTTGTCTCTGAACATTTATAGAGAAAATTACATATTGCATCCCCTACCTATATGAAAAGTGCAGGTCGGTCCCAAACTTTAAAATTGAAATATCAAACTCAAACCTTTCAAACCAGACATATTTGGTCCCTCTACTCACCCGAAGTGGTATGGATGCTGGCGTGACCTAGATTTTGTCAACTAGGCATCCACCTCACCCCCTTCCCCCATCACCACGAGCGCGCACGCTATGGACGAGCCCCGATGAACCATCCTGCAGGTGTTGGTTTGGCTGCATCTGGGGTGGACAACGCTAATGCACGTATGGATTGAGAGGCTAGAGCTGGTCATAGTCGTGTACCAAACGAGTGGAACGAGGGTTTTGCGTTACATGGACAAGAACCCAATAGCAAGGCAACTAACGTCCTAATGAAAGCATGTCATCATCGCCACATGCATGCCGCCACTATTTTGTTGTTGTCGCAATGCACAACCGCTTGTCTAGGCCGAATTGATGCAACCTCCACTCTAATCATTCTTTTCCCTCCTCGCATCCCTACACAAGCTCTTGTTGGGGAACGAAGTAATTTCAAAAAAATTCCTACGCACACGCAAGATCATGGTGATGCATAGCAACTAGAGGGGAGAGTGTTGTCCACGTACCCTCGTAGACCGAAAGCGGGAGCGTTAGCACAACGCGGTTGATGTAGTCGTACATCTTCACGACCCGACCGATCAAGCACCGAACGCACGGCACCTCCGAGTTCTGCACACATTCAACTCGATGACGTCCCTCGAACTCCGATCCAGCCGAGCTTTGAGGGAGAGTTTCGTCAGCACGATGGTGTGGTGACGATGATGATGTTCTACCGACACAGGGCTTCGCCTAAGCGCCGCTACGACATGACCGAGGTGGATTATGGTGGAGGGGGGCACCGCACATGGCTAAGAGATCCAAGGGATCAATTGTTGTGTCTCTAGGGGGTGCCTCCCTCCCCGTATATAAAGGAGTAGAGGAGGGGGAGGGGTCGGCCACCCTTGGTGCGCCCCATGAGGAGTCCTACTCCCACCTTTCCATGTTGGATTAGGAGAGGGGAGGGAAGGAGAAAGAGGAAGAAAGGAAAGGGGGGGCGCCGCCCCCCTTCCTAGTCCAATTCGGACTTGGGAGGGGAGGGGCGCGCGGCTGCCCCTTGGCCGCCTCTCCTCTTCCACCAATTGGGCCCATGAGGCCCATTAACCTTCGAGGGGGTTTCGGTAACCCCACGGTACTCCGGTATATATCCGATAACACCCGGAACCATTCTGGTGTCCGAATATAGTCATCCAGTATATTAATCTTCATGTCTCGACCATTTCAAGACTCCTCGCCATGTCCGTGATCACATCCGGGACTCCGAACTACCTTCGGTACATCAAAACATATAAACTCATAATATAACCCTCATCGAACTTTAAGCGTGCGGACCCTACGGGTTTGAGAACTATGTAGACATGACCGAGACATGTAACCGGTCAATAACCAATAGCGGAACCTGGATGCTCATATTGGCTCCTACATATTCTACGAAGATCTTTATCAGTCAAACCGCATAACAACATACGTTGTTCCCTTTGTCATCGGTATGTTACTTGCCCGAGATTCGATCGTCGGTATCTCAATACCTAGTTCAATCTCGTTACCGGCAAGTCTCTTTACTCGTTCCATAATACATCATCCCGCAAATAACTCATTAGTTGCAATGCTTGCAAGGCTTAAGTGATGTGTATTACTGAGTGGGCCTAGAGATACCTCTCCGACAATCGGAGTGACAAATCCTAATCTCGAAATACGCCAACCCAACAAATACCTTTGGAGACACCTATAGAGCACCTTTATAATCACCCAGTTACGTTGTGATGTTTGGTAGCACACAAAGTGTTCCTCCGGTAAACGGGAGTTGCATAATCTCATAGTCACAGGAACATGTATAAGTCATGAAGAAAGCAATAGCAACAAACTAAACGATCAAGTGCTAAGCTAACGGAATGGGTCAAGTCAATCACATCATTCTACTAATGATTTGATCTCGTTAATCAAATGACAACTCATGTCTATGGCTAGGAAACATAGCCATCTTTGATTAACGAGCTAGTCTAGTAGAGGCATACTAGTGACACTTTGTTTGTCTATGTATTCACACATGTATCATGTTTCCGGTTAATACAATTCTAGCATGAATAATAAACATTTATCATGATATAAGGAAATAAATAATAACTTTATTATTGCCTCTAGGGCATATTTCCTTCAGCTCTCCCTCATCACACAGACCTCATTGTGCATTCATGCATCTTTCCCGTCCTTTAATATCAAGAATGTCCCCTTTATCCCACCCAGCTTCGCGCCTTTTTGGCCTTTTCCCGTCAAGTGTCACCCCATCATTGCTCGATGAGCCATTCCGCCGACATTCGTGTGGCAGCATCGAGGGTGGATAGCACTCATGCATGTACAGATCGAGACGCTAGAGTTGTCTTAGTTGTGTGCCAAACCAGTGGGACGAGGGGTTTTGCGTTACATGGTCAAGAGCCCAACAAAAAGACAACTAACGTTTGAATAAAGCATGCCGTCATATCCACAAGCGCTACCCCATCATTTCTCGATGAACCATCCCACTGGCATTGGTTTCACGTCATCTGGGGTGGACAACGCTCATGCACATATGGATCAAAAGGCTAGAGTCTTAGTCGTGTACCAAACTAGTGGGATGAGGACTTTGTGTTACATGGTCAAGAGACCAACAAAAAGGTAACTAACGTCCGAACGAAATCATGTCGTCATCTCCACATGCATTATGTCGCTATTTTGTTGTTGTCACAATGCCCAAAAATTGCTTCTCTAGGCCGAAACGAATCAACCTCCACTCTAGTCATTCTTTCCCCTCCCCGCATCCCTGCACAAGCTCCCTCGTCACCCAGACCTCACTGCGCATCCATGCACCTTCCCCGTCCTTTAGCCTCGAGGATGACCGCTTAATCCCACCCAGCTTCATCTATGCATTCTTGGCCTTTTCCCTTGAAGTGCCAACTCATCATTTCCCATGCTTTTCTTCCACCTTCTCCGTCTAGCTTGTTAAGATCGAGGGTGACTCGTTGTCCTCTCTACGGGGACCATATCGGGCCTAGGTTGTGCACCTAACTTCATATCATGGGAATTTCATCAATATTTAGGCTAGGCTAGGAAACAATAGAGAAGGTGGTGGATGCAGTGTTAGAACCCATGAATGGACGGAGAGAGAGAAAGAGAGGAGGGAGGGAGGGAGAGCGAGCGAGAGAGAGACGGGGGAGAGGAAGAGAGAGTTGGATTCTAGCATGGGTACCCAATCAGGAAAAATGGGCCACATTAGGACCAATACGGCTTCAGATAAGGAAGGTACTAAATGTGTCTGGTTTGGAAAGTGTATGGTTTGATTTGTCCGGTTTGAAGTGTGAGGGACTAAACCCGCACCTTTTGTATAGTTGGGGAAAAAGTGTATATATCGTATGAAATTGATATGACGCCACTACATTGAAGTCGTCGAATATATTTGTATGTATATCGCAAAGATATAGTTTGCAAACTGCCTATCATATATTTATACATACTCACTAATTTTTTTATGCTAAGAGAAAGATAAATCTCCACAAAAGTAACGTATGGAAGATATGCGCATGCATGCAATGTTGTTCATGGTTAGCCTCGAATTCTCTACATGAGTTTCAAGCCTTAATTTATGGCTGATTTGGCATATATGTTTATTCTTTATCTGTAAATGAAACCTCATAAAATTATTCCTAGGAGTGAGTCACTTTCTTCCCACCACAATGGCGATACTAAACTTGAACCGGTCAATGATTATACTTATAGTGATATGTTGGTGTCCATGTTGTTAGCATCGTGAGTGACATGGTATTTGTGTGGGCCGAATGTTTGAGGGATAAGGCTGAGTTTGTGGTCTTGGAAGACAATGTACTGAAACAAGACCTTGTCAAATGTTTCTCACATGCTCAAACAAATTAAAATGTTTACGGTTGTGGAACCCTAAAATAAGATGTGTTGTATGTGGGGATGACTACAATAGAAACAACCCTTGTGGTGAAAGGATAGAAAAATCAACTTGGGTCATCAGATCGGAGATAGATGGCATAGATGCAAGTTACAAAACTCACACCATAAAGTTTTAAAACTTACACCGATGAGTTCCAAAACTTAAACTAATCTGAGTCATGTATCTTCAATCTAATGACCCATGTTGATTTGTTTTATTCTTTCACCAAAAGGTTTTTTCTATTATAGTTGTCTGGATTGCATGTTTACATAACGCATTTGGCATTGATCTCAATTATACCTTAACACTAGGGAATGATGACTTATGTGTTGATCAATTGAGATGTCATGTGTGTTCAAAGGGTCAGTGGTTGATCTTTATTAAGAGAAAAATGAGTATAGAAGTATATGAGGGGACAACACAGAGATTCTGTTTGAGAGGTTGTAGCAGTAAAAGAGAGGGCTACAATCATGCTACCGATGAGCTACTTAGAGATACCTAAAGCTGATGTAGCAGCCGACAACCTTCAACATTCTAAAGTCCTCTATGATGACCCCAAATCCCCCTGTTCAGTGCTAGATGTGGCATTGAAGATCCTTGTGTTCCTCTCTTTCCAAATCATCCATTGAACCAGAATGGCCATCATGTCGAAGTCATTTATTTGTCTCTCGTAGACTACCTTCCTAGCTGTTAAGCATTGTTCCTTAGTAGGAACAAAGTTTGTGCTCGGGGTGGGAAAGTCAACTCCAACCTAGTCATGCACCTTGGCCCACACCTGCTGAGGGAACCTGCACTGAATAAACATGTGCGAGCAACACTCTGGGAGGGGAGGCACATCTGGCAGGTTGTCTAGTGTGGCCACCCAAGAAATTGCAAGTTGTCTATAGTGAGACATTTCCTATGAACATTGAGCCACAAGAAGCATTTGCAATGGGGTAGATTTGACTTCTATATGGCCTTAGGATAGGCAAAGCATTGATTTGCCACAAAGGAAAAAATGTATGCACTTTTGATAGAGAAGGTCATGTGAATGGAAGGTCTCCACACAACCGCATCATAAACACTATGTATCAGGTTGGCCTCCATAACAAGATCCTAGAGGCAGTGGTAGTGAGAGAGAGCATGGGGAAAGGCTACCATGAATGTCCCTAGTATTGTTGTTGTGGTTGAGGCCCTCCGCCACTGTGTGATCTTGCCTACGCACATAGGTGACAAGAACGGAGGCGACGTCCTGGACTGACTTCCCACCGAGGAGCTAGTTATCTCTCACTAAAGAATTATGTGTGGCAACCATCATCCAAATGGGCAAGTGAACCTGCACTAAAGAGGGTGTCCACTGCCATGTCGACGTCGTTAGGGACCAGGATCCAAGGGTGTGACTCGGGATTCCAACGCGACCAATCCCATTTGCAGCGGAGCATTGTGCCGAAATGATGTAGATTAAGGATCACAAGGCTGTCATTTTGGATTGGCATGCAGATTCATGACCATGACAAGAGGCAATGATGGCCATTTACCTCTGCTTTTCCTTTTGATACAAAGGCACAACAACAATGATTGAAAATGTTGAGAGCCCTTGCTGGCGGGTGGAGCACCAATTGGAAGTTCGGCAGAAGCGCCATCAAGGATAATTCAGTGAGGGTGAGGCGACCACCCATGGACAGAGGTTTGAACTTCTGGCTAGCTAGATTATTCAAGAAATTGTCGAGGAGAGGCCAAAAGTCATCACATCAAAGGTGTACAATTGTGAGGAGGTCAAGGTATTTCAGATGAAGTGGTTGCAACTTGCTTTACAAATGAGTAGCAACCTCCCCTGCCAGATCGTCGCTGCACCTAATTACACCACAGTGTTCTTCTGAAGGTTGATCTAGAGGCGCATGCCTCCCAAAGAGGTGTGGGATGTTTAGGACCACTTCCTTGTCATAGGGAGAGGGTCTAAATAAGATGATCATGTTGTCCACAAAAATGGATGCCATGGGGATGCAGTGGGGTCCGAGTCGAGGCTCGTCCAACATGCCATGTAGCATACTCATGGCTAATATGAATAGAGTGGAGGTTAGAGATCGACATGTCAAACTCCTATTTCGAGAAGCAGGTGGGTTGCACTCCCCATTGATTAGGATAGTGATGGACGCTGAGCGAATGAGACAACAGTTGCAAGAGCGACAACGTGCACCAAAGTCATGCCGACAAAGAACCTACATGAGGAATCCCTAGGCCATCGAATTAACCTTTGATATGTTAATCTTTATAAGCACTTATTCTGATCTGCGGTGGTAGAGAAGGTTTACCGAGCTACACCAGATTCGGATTCTCATGGATAGAATGCATGGAAGTGAACCTGCTCTAGGCATGGGAAATTATCATGGGAAGGAGTGACCCCATTGGCGAAGCCCCAGAGCCAGCTTTCATCTTCTGGCAGGGGGCGAGTGCACTACGCTTTCTCAAGCTAAAAGGTCACTTCATTGGCAACCCTTATTTTATGTTTTATGACATATGATGCAAGTACTCCCCAATTTACCATTTTCTCTTGATAGGTCTTGTGTCATTTCAATACATAAATATGATGTCTCTACGAGTTTCCCCATTTATCTGCTAGAGCATTATTCTTTAAACAAGAGCCGCATCCAGCCTATATGGTTTTTTAATGATTTTTTCCAACAATAGATTTCACATTGGCCTATTTTTATCTTTATGAGGAATTGGGAACTATTACGTAAAATTATGTTGGTTGCTTCAACTAGGTTTGGACTCTTTCCCTCATCCTCATGTCGGGTTGCTAGGGCACTCTCCCCTTCAAGCTTTGCCTTCAAGACCATGGATCCACATCCCCTCCGCCTACTGCTTAGGCGGCCGGTGATGGGGAGGGGCTCCCGATGCCACGATTTCGACTAGTCATTTAGGTTAGGGTTTTTCCTCGAAGGGGTGGTGCTCTGGCGGGATGGCGACGCTTCATGTTCGAGTTGGTCTTTCAGGCTTCGATTCTTCTTGAGTTCGTTTGTCGGGACGGAGTCAGCGTAGCTTTGACATAGATTCATGCTATCTCATAAGAGCGGCGAGGTTTTTTCTTCACGGGAATGCCACTTGGCAGTTTTATTTCGACTTTAAAAGAGTTACATCCTTAAGTACATGCGGTAAAACAAAACTAAGTGGATCGTCGTCCCACCAATACATCACATTTGATTCAAAAGCATGTCTAGCTAAGGTGTGTGCCAAAGTGTTTACTTCCTGTGGACAGTGCTGAAAACGAATTGAAGAGATTTCGTGAGCATAATGGAAGCAGTCTGCCAGGATAGCTGAGTAAGGAGCCAAGATGTCCATATCGTTGTTACATGCGTTGATCACTTGAAGGCAATCTGATTCAACAATCACATTTGAACAGCCAATTTGGTTCATGAGTTGCAGTCCTCGTTGCAACGCCATCGCTTCTGCGAAGATATCATTCTTTGCATGGTGAAAGGTTCAGCTACACACGACATAGCTTCACCACGAGAATTTTGCAGTATCGCCACTATCGCTCCCGAACCATCCTCGAAGAAAGATGCATCTGTGTTTAGTTTATAAGATCCGTGGAAAGGTTTATCCCATCCACCCTTTACTACCTGAGCATGGTCTGACCTGATGGAGGTATTTGCTATGATCGCATGAATGGCAAATGCGGTACTTTTCAGACGTTTGGCGGATTCTCCCTTACATGCCTCCCTTCTCTCCCACCAAATATACCATGCCCCCACTACAACAGTTTCATGAAGGCCAAGCTGTCCAAGAACAGGTGAACACCCACGAGGGCGACGAAGGATATCTTCAAGGACCACCGATCCAAATCTGTCAATAGACAAAGCTTGTCGTATGATGTCATCCAGACCGAGAGCCCGCCATACTACGCAATCTCGTCTGCAAGTAAAAAAAGCAGATGTTTCATATCTTCAAGGTCCTTCTTGCAGACCGGGCACATAGGAGAAACTTAAATGTGTCTGCAAGCTAGTACAGCCATACAAGTGATCAAGCCATGAAGCTCCCGCCATATGAATATCCTTACCTTGCTGGGAAAATCTAGCTTCCAAACTGTCTCCCGGCCAGATTTGTAAAAGAGTGCTCTGACTGCTAGTGAATTTTGTGCCATATTGATGTTCCCATTCCATGTAATGTGCAGAACGAATTGAGAACGAAAAGGATTTAGTATGATCTCATACAACAAAGTCCTTGGTGAGGTGCTCCGAAAGAGGTAGTTTTAGGATTCTTTCTGCATCCACCGGCAAAAATACACTCCTAATGAGATCCTCATCCTAGCTTGATGTATCCAACTGTTGGGGAACGTAGTATTTCAAAATTTTCCTACAATCATGCAAGATCTATCTAGGAGAAGCATAGAAACGAGCGGGGAGAGTGTGTCCACGTACCCTCGTAGAACGAAAGCGAAAGCGTTTAGTAACGCAGTTGATGTAGTCGAACGTCTTCGTGATCCAACCGATCCAAGTACCAACCGCACGGTACCTCCGCGATCTGCACACATTCAACTTGGTGACGTCCCTCGAATTATTGATAAAGTTGACGCTAAGGGAGAGTTTCGTCAGCACAACGGCGTGGTGACGGTGATGATTATGTTACCGGCCTAGGGCTTCTCCTAAGCACTACGACGATATGACCGAGGTGTTAACTGTGGAGGGGGGTTCCGCACATGGCTAGGAACAATTGATGTGTGTTCTAGGGGTGCCCTCCCCACGTATATAAAGGAGGGAGAGGGAGGGAGGCAGCCTAGGGCGCGCCCAAGTAGGAGGAATCCTACTTGGGCCCCTAGTCCATATTTGGACAAGGGGGAAAGGAAGGAGGGGGGGAAGGAAGTAGTAGTCCTACTTCATAATTTCCTTTTCCTCACCCCCTTTTCCTTTCTCCCACATGGCTGGCCCTATAGGGGGCGCACCAGCCCCTTGTGGGCTGGTGTGTTCCCTTACTTGGCCCATTAAGCCCATATCTTTGTCGGGGTTTGCCCGGAACCCCTTCCGATGACCCGGTATCACCCGGAACACTTTCGGTGTTCGAATATAGCCTTCCAATATATGAATCTTTACCTCTCGACCATTTCAAGACTCCTCGTCATGTCCGTGATCTCATCCGGGACTCCGAACAAACTTCGGTACATCAAATCACATAGCTCATAATACAAATCATCATCGAACGTTAAGCGTGCGGACCCTACGGGTTTGAGAACTATGTAGACATGACCGAGACACATCTCCGATCAATAACCAATAGCGGAACCTGGATGCTCATATTGGTTCCAACATATTGTACGAAAATCTTTATCGGTCAAACCGCATAACAACATACGTTGTTCCCTTTGTCATCGGTATGTTACTTGCCCGAGATTCGATCGTCGGTATCATCATACCTAGTTCAATCTCGTTACCGGCAAGTCTCTTTACTCATTCCATAATGCATCATACCGCAACTAACTCATTAGTCACATTGCTTGCAAGGCTTATAGTGATGTGCATTACCGAGAGGGCCCAGAGATACCTCTCTGACAATCAGAGTGACAAATCCTAATCTCGATCTATGCCAACTCAACAAACACCATCGGAGACACCTGTAGAGCATCTTTGTAATCACCCAGTTACGTTGTGACGTTTGATAGCACACAAGGTGTTCCTCCGGTATTCGGGAGTTGCATAATCTCATAGTAAGAGGAACATGTATAAGTCATGATGAAAGCAATAGCAATAAAACTAAACGATCATTTATGCTAAGCTAACGGATGGGTCATGTCCATCACATCATTCTCTAATAATGTGATCCCGTTCATCAAATGACAACACATGTCTATGGTTAGGAAACTTAACCATCTTTGATTAACGAGCTAGTCAAGTAGAGGCATACTAGGGACACTCTCTTTGTCTATGTATTTACACATGTACTAAGTTTCCGGTTAATACAATTCTAGCATGAATAATAAACATTTATCATGATATAAGGAAATATAAATAACAACTTTATTATTGCCTCTAGGGCATATTTCCTTCGGTCTCCCACTTGCACTAGAGTCAATAATCTAGTTCACATCGACATGTGATTTAACACCAATAGTTCACATCGTCATGTGATTTAACACTCTATAGTTCACATCGCTATGTGACCAATACCCAAAGGGTTTACTAGAGTCAATAATCTAGTTCACATCGCCATGTGATTAACACCCAAAGAGTACTAAGGTGTGATCATGTTTTGCTTGTGAGAGAAGTTTAGTCAATGGGTCTGCCACATTCAGATCCGTATGTATTTTGCAAATTTCTATGTCTACAATGGTCTGCAGGGAGCTACTCTAGCTAATTGCTCCAACTTTCAATATGTATCTAGATCGAGACTTATAGTCATCCAGATCGGTGTCAAAGCTTGCATCGACATAACTCTTTACGACACTCTTTGTCACCTCCATAACCGAGAAACATTTCCTTATTCCACTAAGGATAATTTTGACCGCTATCCAGTGATCCACTCCTGGATCACTATTGTACCCTCTTGCCAAACTCATGGTGAGGTACATAATAGGTCTGGTACACAGCATAGCATACTTTATAGAACCTATGACTGAGGCATGGGGAATGAATTTTCGTTCTCTTTCTATTTTCTGCCGTGGTCGGGTTTTGAGTCTTTACTCAACTTCATACCTTGCAACACAGGCAAGAACTCCTTCTTTGACTGTTCCATTTTGAACTACTTCAAAAACTTGTCAATGTATGTACTCATTAAAAAAATTGTCAAGCATCTTGATTTATCTCTATAGATCTTGATGCTCAATATGTAAGCAGCTTCACCGAGGTCTTTCTTTGAAAAACTCCTTTCAAATACTCCTTTATGCTTTCCAGAAAATTCTACATTATTTTCGATCAACAATATGTCATTCACATATACTTATCATAAAGGCTGTAGTGCTCCCACTCACTTTCTTGTAAATAGAGGCTTCATCGCAAGTCTGTATAAAACTATATGCTTTGATCAACTTATCAAAGCGTAAATTTCAACTCTGAGATGCTTGCACCAGTCCATAGATGGATCGCTGGAGCTTGCACATTTTTTTAGCACCTTTAGGATTGACAAAACCTTCTAGTTGCATCATATACAATTCTTCTTTAAGATATCCATTAAGGAATGCAGTTTTGATATCCATTTGCCAAATTTCATAAACGTGGCAATTGCTAACATGATTCGGACAGACTTTAAGCATCGATACGAGTGAGAAAATCTCATCGTAGTCAACATCTTGAACTTGTAAAAACCCTTTTCGACAAGTCGACCTTTGTAGATAGTAACACTACTATCAGCGTCCATCTTCCTCTTGAAGATCCATTTATTCTCAATGGCTCACCGATCATCGGGCAAGTCAATCAAAGTCCATACTTTGTTCTCATACATGGATCCCATCTCAGATTTCATGGCCTCAAGCCATTTCGCGGAATCTGGGCTCATCATCGCTTCCTCATAGTTTGTAGGTTCGTCATGGTCTAGTAAGATGGCTTCCAGAACAGGATTACCGTAGCACTCTGGTGTGTAACATACTCTGGTTGACCTACGAGGTTCAGTAGTAACTTGATCTGAAGTTCCATGATCATCATCATTAACTTCCTCACTAATTGGTGTAGGCATCACTGGAACTGATTTCTGTGATGAACCATTTTCAAATTCGGGAGAAGGTACAACTACCTCATCAAGTTCTAATTTCCTCCCACTCACTTCTTTCGAGAGAAACTCCTTTCTAGAAAGGATCCATTCTTAGCAATAGATAACTTGCCTTCGGATATGTGATAGAAGGTGTACCCAACAGTTTCCTTTGGGTATCCTATGAAGATGCATTTCTCCGATTTGGGTTCGAGCTTATCAGGTTGAAACTTTTTCACATAAGCATCGCAACCCCAAACTTTAAGAAACGACAGCTTAGGTTTCTTGCCAAACCACAATTCATATGGTGTCGTCTCAACGGATTTAGATGGTGCCCTATTTAACGTGAATGCAGGTGTCTCTAATGCATAACCCCAAAACGATAGTAGTAATTCGGTAAGAGACATCATAGATCGCACCATATCTAATAAAGTACGGTTATGATGTTCGGACACACCATTGTGTTGTGGTGTTCCAGGTGGCATGAGTTTGTGAAACTATTCCACATTGTTTTAATTGAAGGCCAAACTCATAACTCAAATATTCGCCTCTGCGGTCAGATCATAGAAACTTTATTTTCTTGTTACGATGATTCTCTACTTCACTCTGAAATTCTTTGAACTTTTCAAATGTTTCATACTTGTGTTTCATCAAGTAGATATAACCATATCTTCTCAAATCATCTGTGAAGGTCAGAAAATAATGATACCTGCCGCGAGCCTTAACACTCATCGGACCGCATGCATCGATATGTATTATTTCCGATAAGTTAGTGGCTCGCTCCATTGTTCCGGAGAACGGAGTTTTAGTCATCTTGCCCATGAGGCATGGTTCGCAAGCATCAAGTGATTCATAATCAAGTGATTCCAAAAACCCATCAGCATGGAGTTTCTTCATGCGCTTTACACCAATATGACCTAAACGGCAGTGCCACAAATATGTTGCACTATAATTATCAACTTTGCATCTTTTGGCATCAATATTATGAATATGTGTATCACTATGATTGAGATTCAATAAACCATTTATTTTGAGTGTATGACCATAGAAGGTTTTATTCATGTGAATAGAACAACAATTATTCTTTGACTTAAATGAATAACCGTATTGCAATAAACATGATCCAATCATATTCATGCCCAACGCAAACACCAAATAAAATTTATTTTAGGTTCAACACTAATCCCGAAGGTAAAGGGAGTGTGCGATGGTGATCTTTATCATCATTGGAATCATCTCCAACACACATCGTCACCTCGCCCTTAACTAGTCTCTGTTATGCAACTCTTGTTTCGAGTTACTACTCTTAGCAACTGAACCAGTATCAAATACCGATGGGTTTCTATAAACACTAGTAAAATACGCATCAATAACATGTATATCAAATATGCCTTTGTTCACTTTGCCATCCTTCTTATCCACCAAGTATTTGGAGTTGTTCCGCTTCCAGTGACCATTCCCTTTGCAGTAGAAGCACTTAGTTTCAGGTTTAGGTCTAGCTTTGGGTTTCGTCACGGGAGTGGCAACTTGCTTGCCATTCTTTCTTGAAGTTCCCTTTATTTTCCTTTGCCCCTTTTCTTGAAACTAGTGGTCTTGTTAACCATCAACACTTGATGCTCTTTCTTGATTTCTACCTTCACTGATTTTATCATTGTGAAGAGCTCGGGAATCATTTTTTTCATCCCTTGCATATTATAGTTCATCACGAAGTTCCAGTAACTTGATGATAGTGACTAGAGAACTCTATCAATCACTATCTTATCTGGAAGATTAACTCCCACTTGATTCAAGTGATTGTAGTACTCAGACATTCTGAGCACATGCTCACTGGTTGAGCTATTCTCCTCCATCTTGCAGGCAAAGTACTTTTCATAGGTCTCGTACCTCTCGACTCGGGCATGAGCCTGAAATACTAATTTCAACTCTTGGAACATCTTATATGCTCCGTGGCATTCAAAATGTTTTTGAAGTCCTGGTTCTAAGACGTAAAGCATGGCGCACTAAACTATCAAGTAGTCATCATAGTGAGCTTGCCAAACGTTCATAATGTCTGCATCTGCTCCTGCAATAGGTCCATCACCTAGCGGTGCATCAAGGACATAATTCTTCTATGCAGCAATGAGGATAATCCTTAGATCACAGACCCAGTCCGCATCATTGCTACTATCATATTTCAACTCATTTTTCTCTAGGAACATATCAAAATAAACGGGGAGCTAAATCGCAAGCTATTGATCTACAACATAGATATGCAAATACTATCAGGACTAAGTTCATGATAAATTAAAGTTTAATTAATCATATTACTTAAGAACTCCCACTTAGATAGGCATCTCTCTAGTCATCTAAGTGATCACGTGATCCAACTCAACTAAACCATGTCCGATCATCACGTGAGATGGAGTAGCTTTCAATGGTGAACATAACTATGTTAATCATATCTACTATATGATTCACGCTCAACCCTTCGGTCTCAGTGTTCTGAGGCCATATCTGCATATGCTAGGCTTGTCAAGTTTAACCCGAGTATTTTGCGTGTGCAAAACTGGCTTGCACCCATTGTATGCGAACATAGAGCTTATCACACCCGATCATCATGTGGTGTCTCGGCACGACGAACTGTAGCAATGGTCCATACTCAGGGAGAACACTTATACCTTGAAATTTAGTGAGAGATCATCTTATAATGCTACCGCCGTACTAAGCAAAATAAGATGCATAAAAGATAAACATCACATGCAATCAAAATATGTGACATGATATGGCCATCATCATCTTGTGCCTTTGATCTCCATCTCCAAAGTACTATCATGATCTCCATCATCACCGGCATGACACCATGATCTCCATCATCTTGATCTTTATCAACATGTCGTCACATGGTCGTCTCGCCAACTATTGATTTTGCAACTATTGCTATCGCATAGCGATAAAGTAAAGAAATTATATAGCACTTGCATCTTATACAATAAAGAGACAACCATAAGGCTCCTGCCAGTGTCGATAACTTTAACAAAGCATGATCATCTCATACAACAATTTATATCTCATCACGTCTTGACCATATCACATCACAACATGCCCTGCAAAAACAAGTTAGACGTCCTCTACTTTGTTGTTGCAAGTTTTACGTGGCTGCTACAGGCTTCTAGCAAGAACCGTTCTTACCTACGCATCAAGACCACAACGATTTTTCGTCAAGTGTGCTGTTTTAACCTTCAACAAGGACCGGGCATAGTCAAACTCGATTCAACTAAAGTTGGAGAAACAGACACCCGCCAGCCACCTGTGTGCAAAGCACGTCGGTAGAACCAGTCTCATGAACGTGGTCATGTAATGTCGGTCCGGGCCACTTCATCCAACAATACCGCAGAATCAAAGTAAGACGTTGCTGGTAAACAGTATGACTATTATCGCTCACAACTCTTTGTGTTCTACTCGTGCATATAACATCTATGCATAGACCTGGCTTGGATGCCACTGTTGGGGAACGTAGTATTTCAAAAATTTCCTATGACCACGCAAAATCTATCTAGGAGAAGCATAGCAACGAGCGGGGAGAGTGTGTCCATGTACCCTCATAGACCGAAAGCGGAAGCATTTAGTAACGCGGTTGATGTAGTCGAACGTCTTCGTGATCCAACCGATCCAAGTACCGAACGCACGGCACCTCCGCGATCTCCACACGTTCACCTCGGTGACGTCCCTCGAACTCTTGATCCAATTGAGGCCGAGGGAGAGTTTCGTCAGCACGACGGCGTGGTGACGGTGATGATGATGTTACCGGCGCAGGGCTTCGCCTAAGCACTACGACGATATGACCGAGGTGTTAACTATGGAGGGGGCACCGCACACAGCTAGGAACAATTGATGTGTGTTCTAGGGGTGCCCTCCCCACGTATATAAAGGAGGGAGAGGGAGGGAGGTAGCCTAGGGCGCGCCTAAGTAGTAGGAATCCTACTTGGGCCCCTATTCCAATTTGCCCCCCCCCCTACCATATTTGGATAAGGGGGAAAGGAAGGAGGGAGGAAGGAAGCAGCAGTCCTACTTCATACTTTCCTTTTCCTCCTCTCCTTTTCCTTTCTCCCCATGTGGCTGGCCCTATAGGGGGTGCACCATCCCCTTGTGGGCTGGTGTGTTCCCTTACTTGGCCCATTAAGCCCATATCTTTGCCGGGGTTTGCCCGGAACCCCTTCCGATGACCCGGTATCACCCGGAACACTTTCGGTGTTCGAATATAGCCTTCCAATATATGAATCTTTACCTCTCGACCATTTCAAGACTCCTCGTCATGTCCGTGATCTCATCCGGGACTCCGAACAAACTTCGGTACATCAAATCACATAGCTCATAATACAAATCATCATCGAACGTTAAGCGTGCGGACCCTACGGGTTTGAGAACTATGTAGACATGACCGAGACACACCTCCGATCAATAACCAATAGCGGAACCTGGATGCTCATATTGGTTCCAACATATTGTACGAAAATCTTTATCGGTCAAACCGCATAACAACATACGTTGTTCCCTTTGTCATCGGTATGTTACTTGCCCGAGATTCGATCGTTGGTATCATCATACCTAGTTCAATCTTGTTACTGGCAAGTCTCTTTACTCATTCCATAATGCATCATACCGCAACTAACTCATTAGTCACATTGCTTGCAAGGCTTATAGTGATGTGCATTACCGGGAGGGCCCAGAGATACCTCTCTGACAATCAGAGTGACAAACCCTAATCTCGATCTATGCCAACTCAACAAACACCATCGGAGACACCTGTAGAGCATCTTTATAATCACCCAGTTACGTTGTGACGGTTGATAGCACACAAGTGTTCCTCCGGTATTCGGGAGTTGCATAATCTCATAGTAAGAGGAACATGTATAAGTCATGATGAAAGAAATAGCAATAAAACTAAACGATCATTTATGCTAAGCTAACGGATGGGTCATGTCCATCACATCATTCTCTAATGATGTGATCCCGTTCATCAAATGACAACACATGTCTATGGTTAGGAAACTTAACCATCTTTGATTAACGAGCTAGTCAAGTAGAGGCATACTAGGGACACTCTGTTTGTCTATGTATTCACACATGTACTAAGTTTCCGGTTAATACAATTCTAGCATGAATAATAAACATTTATCATGATATAAGGAAATATAAATAACAACTTTATTATTGCCTCTAGGGCATATTTCCTTCACCGACACCACCAACTCATTAATTATTCTCAACAAAGTATTTCCACGTCTAGTGATAACCATACGTGTCTGACTAGATGGAATCCAGTGATCGTCCCAAATACTAATTTTATCTCCTGAGCCAATTCTCCAAATATGACTTCTCCGAAAGGTTTGGAGTCCCGCAAAAATACTTTGCCATGTAAAAATGAATTCTTTTTAGGCTCTTCTTTGAGGAGGTTTCCATCTAGGTAATATTTGGCCCGGAGAACTCTTGCACATAAAGTATCTGGCTTAGATAATAGCCTCCAACTTTTCTTAGCAAACATAGCTAAATTGAAAGCATGGAGATCCCTAAATCCCATGCCTCCCCCTGATTTTTGGTAGATGCATTCTCCACCATGCCACCCAATGCATTTTCTTTTCTTCCTCCGTATCTCCCCACCAAAAGGCAGACATGGCATCAGTGATTTCTTTGCACACCTTCTTAGGGATTTTAAAAATAGACATAGCAAAAACAGGGATTGATTCAATGATTTCTTTTAATAGAATTTCCTTACCACCAAAAGATAACAATTTTTCCTTCCATCCTTGGGAGCCTATTAACCACCCTCTCCACCAAATATTTGAAGCTATCACTCCTATCCGAACCAATCGTAGAAGGGAGACCAAGATATGTATCTGAGAGGGCTTCTGTCATGATATTGAGTTCTGCACATATTTGAGCTTTGACTTCTACTTACACATTAGGACTGGAAAAAATACTGCTCTTCCCATCACTCACTAATTGACCAAAGCTTGTCTGATAGTCATCCAATACATGTCTCGATGAGGTTGCATTATTCATATCTGCCTTCATAAGGATTAAGGAATCATCATCAAAAAGTAAATGAGAGACTGATGGTGCATTCCTACACACCCTAACACCTTCAATGCCACGAACCTCCTATGCTTGAGCCAAAGCACTAGACAACCCTTCTGCACAAATAAGAAAAAGATATGGTGGCAAAGGGTCCCCTTGGCGGAGCCCCCTTGTGGGAATGAAGCCTGCCATTTCTTGATCATTATATCTCACTTTATATTTAACAAAGGTAACACAAGCTAGTATCAGGTCAATGATATCCCTATGGAAACCCAATCTTTCCATCATTTTTTCAAGAAACTTCCACTCAACCCGGTCATAGGCCTTGTGTCTGTCAAGCTTGACAGGACAATATCCAAAATTCCCCTTCTTCTTGTTCTTGATGGTATGTGGGCATTCATAGGATAATAATATATTACCTGTAGTTAGACACCCAGGGACAAATGCACTTTGTACCAGATAAATAATCTCATCAAGGATAGCCTTGAGGCAAAAAGCAATCACCTTGGATATCACCTTATACAATACATTACATAGGCTACTAGGTCCGAAGGAAATATGCCCTAGAGGAAATAATAATGTTGTTATTTTATATTTCCTTATTCATGATAAAGGTTTATTATTCATGCTAGAATTGTATTGATCGAAAACTTAAATACATGTGTGAATACATAAACAAATACCGTGTCCCTAGTAAGCCTCTACTAGACCAGCTCGTTGATCAAAGATGATTAAGGTTTTCTAACCATAGACATGTGTTGTCATTTGATAACGGGATCACATCATTAGAAGAATGATGTGATGGACAAGACCCATTTGTTAGCATAGCATATTGATCGTTCAGTTTATTGCTATTGCTTTCTTAATGTCAAATACATGTTCCTTCGACTATGAGATTATGCAGCTCCCGGATACCGAAGGAATACCTTGTGTGCTATCAAACATCACAACATAACTGGGTGATCGTAAAGATGCTCTACAGGTATCTCCGAAGGTGTTTGTTGAGTTGGCATAGATCGAGATTAGGATTTGTCACTCTGAGTATTGAAGAGGTATCTCTGCGCCCGGTAATACACATCATAAGAAGCCTCGCAAGCAAAGTAACTAATGAGTTAGTGGCAATATGATGTATTACAGAACGAGTAAAGATACTTGTCGATAATGATATTGAACTAGGTATGAAGATGCCGACGATCGAATCTCAGGCAAGTAACATACCGATAGACAAAGGGAATTACTTATGTTCTCATAAGGTTCGACTGATAAAGATCTTCATAGAATATGTAGGAGCCAATATGGGCATCCGGGTTACACTATTTCTTATTGACTGGAGAGGTGTATCGGTCATGTCTACATAGTTCTCGAACCCATAGGGTCCGCACGCTTAATGTTCGTTGACGATATAGTGTTATATGAGTTATATGATTTGGTGACCGAATGCTGTTCGGAGTACCGAATGAGATCACAGGCATGACGAGGAGTCTCGAAATGGTCGAGAGGTAAAGATTGATATATAGGACGATGGTATTCGGACACTGGAAGTGTTCCGAAGTGCACCGCGTAGTCATCGGGTCACCGGAAGGGGTTCCGGACACCCCCCCCCCCCCCCGGTAAGTGTATGGGCCTAATGGGCCAAAGGAAGGGACACACCAGCCCACTAGGGGGCTGGCGCGCCCCTCTCCTTGGATGGCCGGCCCTGGGGGGAAGGACAGGGGAGGGGTGGCCCCTCCTACATTTCCCTCCTCAGGAGAGAAAGGAAAGGGGGGCGCCGCCTCCTCCTTCCTTCCTCCCGCACTTATATAAGGAAGGGGGGCGCCACTTGGGGAGGACCCCACGTAGGATTCAACCTACTTGGGGGCACCTCCTGGCTGCTCCCTCCTCCCCCCCACCTATATATATGTGGGAGGGGGCGCCTAGCACAACACAACATTGTCTTAGCTGTGTGTGGCATCCCCCTCCACTGTTTACACCCCCGGTCATATTTTCATAGTGCTTAGGCAAAGCCCTACGGAGATAGCTTCGCCATCACCGTCACCACGCCGTCGTGCTGCCAGAACTCATCCACTACCTCGTCGTCTTGCTGGATCAAGAAGGCGGAGGATGTCACCGAGTTGAACGTGTGTTGAACGCAGAGGTGCCGTACGTTCGGTACTCGATCAATCGGATCGCGAAGAAGTTCGACTACATCAACCGCGTTACTAAACGCTTCCGCTTACGGTCTTCGAGGGTACATAGACACACTCTCCTCTCTCGTTGTTATGCATCTCCAGGGATAGATCTTCTGTGTGCGTAGATCTTTTTTGTTTTCCATGCTACGTTTCCCAACAAGGTCGATATTGAGTAATTCTCTCTGGGCTAGCGACCTTGGGGATTAAAATTATAAATGTATCGTTTCACCCTTCTGGTATAACTTTGTTGTTGATAGCATATAGAACTTCTACAATAAGTGCATCACCAATAATGTGCCAACATTTTTTGAAGAAAATCGCATGCAATCCATCGGTCCCTGGGGCTTTCATGTGCCCAATGGAGAAAATAGCTCTTTTAATCTCTTCTGCCACGTACGGTTTCAACAAAGAATCGTTCATCTCATTAGTGACTCTCAAGGTAACTTTGTCCAAAAAAACCGGGTCCGGTTCATCTACTTCAGTGCAGAACAATCCATAGAAATAATCAGCAATGTGGGGGTTCAGGTAGTCTGTACCCTCAATCCATGCCCCTTGATCATCTCTAAATTTAGTGATTATGTTTCTTGCCTTACATGCAGATGCAAAGTTCTGGAAATACGAGGTATTTTTGTCTTCAAACATCAGCCAGTTCAACCTGCTCCTTTGAGCCAACTGGATTTCTTCCATCTCCAACAAGCGCTCAAGCTCTACAGCTAGATCCTTCTGCCTCTAAACGTTCTGCGAAGATAAAGAATCCCTTGCAACTTTCTGCAGTTCTCTCTGAACATTTTTTGGAGGGTTTCTTTAGAATAGTTCTGCCCCATTTATGTAGCTCCTTGTGGACAACAGCAAGTCTTTCTGCAAGATTAGATGTACATTCAGCAGCTTCAAAACACTGCCAAGCTTGCTCGACAACCTCACGAAATTTATCCTCCTTTAGCCAGCGGGCTTCAAATCGAAGGACCGACTGTCACACAGTATCCTGACAGATCTCTTCATTCATGTTCATAATAATCGGCTTATGACCCGACTTGTAAAAATCCAAATGTTGTAAGACTGCCCCTGGAAACATCGAATTCCATCCATCATTCACGAGAGCACGATCTAACCATTCTCTGATAAGGGCACGATGCTAAGTAAATTTATCATCGATGAATCCATGATCTGATAAGTTACACTCATCCATCACGTCTCTGAACGCTTGCATGAAGTGAGTTGGTCTTTAATTCCCACCTTCCTTCTTAAAAGAGTACATTATTTCGTTCATGTCTCCTATCACCATCCATGGCATATCCCCAATGGATTTTAGTTCCCTCAACCGATCCCAAGATAAATGTTTATCCTTCCACTTTGGCTCACCGTAGAACTCAGTCAACCTCAATGATTATCAGCCCCACTTCCAATAAACACATCAATGAAATTCTCCTTAATATCTCTGAGGGAGACTGCAAACTCTTTTTCCCACAACATTATCAAACCACCACTCTGGCCATCACTTCGGACAACATACTTATGATCCATCTTAGTTCAGCGATGTAGACACTCCGTAGGGAACTCATCCAGGTGTGTTTCCATTAGGAACATTACGTCCAAACACCTGCGCTTCTGAGCATTCAAAAGCGCTCGTACTGCCGCAGCGTTTTGCAGGCCACGACAATTCCAACTCAGTATCCTCATTGCAAGCAAAAAACCTACCATATCCTGAACAATACGGAGGGACAAGAAACCGACACACCACCCTGCAGAGCAACCGGGCTGTGCCGGGACAGAAAAACAACTTCTCCAAACGTGTGTTGGGACGTGAGCTTTACAGGCGCCTGATCCTTTGAAGCAACCTAGAGAAACAGATCATAGTTCGCAGAAACAACAGCCCAGCTAACTCATCTCTTCTCCTCCTCCTGTCTTGCCATCAAGCTAGATTCCCAGGAAGGGCCCATGACCCCTGCCGGGGCAGATACCAGATAGACAGCCATCGCTGCCGGCGGCGGCGGCCAAAACCCTAGTCGTGCTAGGGATCGCCTTTCTCCTGAAGAAAATGCTTCAAACATCAAGGTTAAGATTTCTTGTTATGCGTATGTGATATGATGGCGGGTGCTTCACATCAATTCAAGAGTTCAACGGCGACGACTACGGTTCTGGGGCGCTGATCCTATGGGCACGTGCATGAAGATTTCTCGGCTGCCATCAACAAGGTCGGGCCGGCTTCGGTAGCAGAGAAGCGACAGCTCTTTCTGGCGGCGGTAGTGGTCGTTCGGTGGTCCAGATCCTCGATGCAATCTTTATTATATTTGGGGTGCTTTGTACTTTTCTTGAACCTTTATAATATATCCTGCGCCTTTTCACAAAAAAAACATATGTACGTGAAGGGATTGAAATACTCTCTCTATTTACTTATACAAGGCCACTATGAGATATACGTTTTGCATCTATACAAGGCCACAAACATTAATCGAGAAAAGAATTAATGATATTTTCTCATACTAGCAATTTGTTTAATGCTTGCATGCATGCCATCATAATGACACTAATTAGTTCCTCCATTCAATTTCCTTGCATGCATGTTGCGTATTAATGATCTTAGTAAACGAAAAAAAAGTTGACCTGCAAAGTATGGATTAAATTTTATCTTGATACCTATAAAATGAGTTTATGACCTTGTATATAGAAATGAAGAGAGTACGAATGATCGCCGAATACAAGTGCAGATTACGCACGTGCTTACTTCGGCGTGCGGCGGACGCAGGTTGTATCTGGGGATGTCCATTGTCTAGCACAGTCAGACCTCGCGCCGCTCGCACGCACGCGTGGCCCACGTCGCGTGTACGTTTGGCATGGATAGTTGGCCGCTTCTATGCCGCTGCGCCCGCGCGTCCCTCGCACCACGTCAGAGATATCCTTTTGCGCCGCGCGGAAGCATCGCACCGATTTCCATTTTTCTTTTATATAATATATCGCATCGATTTAGCGCCGCATGCCTCCTCCGTACGCGGCGGCTAACTACTCCCAACCGAGACGGAATTCATGTGTCGAGGATTTGATTAACAGCGTGCTTTTTGGGGGGCAACTATTAGGATTAAAATCATGTGTTTTCACATTACTAAAATCGATTTTTAATACTACCTTCATCTAGGTGAATAAATCATTCGCGTAGTTCTAAATCATCAATTTGAAGAATTAAATATGTGTTATATGTCATAAAAAGTATATCATTAAATTTCTACACTGATGTAATTTCTAAATATATATTTTTTATCAAATATAATACATATTTAGATAGTTAAATCGTTGACCTAAAACTAGATGAATGACTTATTCAGCAAGACGAAGATAGTAGTAGGAAAAGCCAATAATAGATAAGAGTAGTGGAATTGCGGCAAACGCTTCTGAAAATAGCCTCAGATCTATTCCCTCCGTTTCTAAATATAGGTCTTTTTAGAGATTCTACTGGAACTACATACAAAACAAAATGAGTGAATCTACACTCTAAAGATTCTACTGGGACTACATACGGAACAAAATGAGTGAATCTACACTCTAAAATATGTTTATATACATCCATACATAGTTCATAGTAAAATCTCTAAAAAGACTTATATTTAAGAACGTAGGGAGTAGACACCAAAATCGACGTAAATATTCACATATGCTTTCGTTGTAAGATTTGGCCGACCAGATATATAACGATATTAAACAAGCAATATGGGAACATTTTTTTTGAACAAATATGGGAACACCCGTATTTGCAAGAAATACAATGTAGCAGAATCAAAATAGTTTACATCAGATTCAAACAAACATATAACAAATCAACAAAGCCAACCAATCCTCAATTATACAATTATAAGAAAATCGTAAGAATGAGAACAGAAGTAAAATATGCACTCCAAACAAATCTAAACCAAGCTTTCAATCCAAGTCCGTACCAAGATGGCTGTGAGCAACACCGTTGATTGCTTGATAGAGTATGATGGGTCCACACAATACAAACGTTTTCAAAGAAAAATGAAATGGTTACTTGTCATCTATAAACTGTCTTGCAGCTCACTGAGAGCTGCCATTCGCAGGGCATGCGAACTTGTCGGTACCGGTAGTCCAGCAGCGTGGCCGGGAACATCCTTCTCGATTAGAACACTGTTGTCTTCAAAGTCATGTGAAAGTTGCAGCTTTGATAAAAGCTTCCCCATATTACATGACAAAAACTAATTTCAATGGCACCCAGTCAGTCAAAGAGCACCAATCCAACCAAGCATGCGAGGTTATGCACACTCCACAATGCGATTATGCACAACTCACTCTTCCATCATCTATCATCTCTTTGATCCAAAAACATCAGATTGGTAAAACTTGCATTAGCTACGCTCCAGAGAACATGGTAACATATGCACATAACAGGACATTGGTGAGCTCTAGGGAGTCAACATGCCTAACTTCTATTTTTATTTCAAGAAAAATGGCATATTGCATGTACCAATTATTATAATGAACCGTCAACAAGGAAATTTGATAAGTACTAAGAAAGAATTAATATTGTTTCTACAGTGATAGCAATTTCCCCTCAAATGTATTACCAAAATGATGGAAAGCAAGGTAAACAGACCATGGTCTGAACAGATCTGCCTAAAAAAATGTTTAGCAGTCGTTTCACCAATACCAACAGAGGGGCGGGGGGTAATCTTTAATTGATGATGGGGAAATGTAGTGGAATTTGCTCTGGTTAGTTCAACAGATCTTTTTTTTTTGGTAAGACCAACCAAAATACTGATGCAAGTCTGATGTACAAGTATCAATTTCTGATCCTTTGCTATCCCATTGTCGAGAATTTCCAAAACATAACTAACAGTGCAAGCTAAGTGCTCCTAAACATTACTTACGTTAGTAAGTAAACTAATTGTGAATGGAAGGGAAAATCCCAAGTTGAAAGAATCTATAATAAACATATCTTAGATTTTATCTGAAAGAAAAAGCCGCCATTATCGAGCCATTAGACATTAACAGCAATACCCAAACTGGACATGAGTTAAAACTGAAGACCACAAACATAACTTGGACAAAACCAATCGAGAAAAATCAAGGAGTCTATGTAATACTTCACTGCAGATGAAAGACATCTAAGACACATATATAGCTAGAATCCATTATAACAAATAGCAATTTCCCCTGAGTCCAGTGTCCACGACAAGCAAACAAATTTCAGGAGGGTATTAACAAATGGATGATCTTGATCAAAATCTGTAGAGATATGAAAAGCCATGACTCCAGTTGCCAACTTCACAACGTTTACCATTAGGCTGTGACTCAACTATATGGTCCCAAGGGGAAGAAACTTGAAACGACAGCAGCGACTACGGACACAGATGGACCCCAGACATTCAGACTGAAACTTGACGACGACGCTGAACCTTCTTGACCTCATTACTGTTCTAGGACTCACTGTAACATTAAGGACACGATATATAAGCCATGCACAAGAGAACACTGAGATAGGCAAAAATAATAAAGTTACTATTGAATAGAATATTTAAGGCACGCAGTTTTTGGTTTTCTATAAGAAAAGGCATGGAAACAATAAGGACCATAGTGGACGTTCTGAATCACATACCTGATTGTCCTGATCTGTAGCCAGATCATCAGGACTGTTTGCCTGCAATGGCTTTTCTTCCCCACAACTTGGACGGTTGCATTTTGTCCGGAAAGGATAGTTTATGTTATTGCACTTTTCACACTTCCAGCTACCCTCTGGAGTCTTTGGTTCTGTTATGTCAAAGTTAGATGTATAACTGAATAGTGTTTCGAATATATCTAATAAACTAGTGCAAAGCTTTGACGCATATCTTGAAAAGGGGTTCCCCAATATTTACTGATAACAAGACAAGCAAAATACTTTGATATATGTGAAGGTAAGGGGGAATTAGCATGTATAATGTTTAACACTAAAAACTTACTTGGAGCTCTTGAACTGTCAGGTTTGGATCCCTGAAGGAAGAGTTAATATGTATGTCATCAGTACAGTAATACAACAATTTAGCTCTACAAACAGTAAAAGAAGCTAAAATGATAAATAGATAGCCAATCCAACATTAACAAGAACATAAGGAAGAAAAATAACCATAACCAAATACACTAACAGTTTGCCCACTAATAGCTTCAAAATAATTGATCACACTCCACATAAGCACTAATGCACAATCTAATGGTGCAACTGCATGACAAAAACTTGATGCCCATTGCCAGGTGAATGAGCAACCGTTCTTGGTTTGGTTCGAGACAGCTTGTTTAAGTTGTAATGCATAGGGATTTTAGATATGCGCAACCTATGAGAATTTAGTAAATACCTTTTTATTTAAAGAATGGTTATCAAACAAGTGGTGAAGCTATTATATAAATAAGACATGTATTACCATGCAAAAAGAACTGGTGAAGCTATAATGCCCAAGAAAAGTCCAAGTATACATATACATACACTGATCAACAGATACATAGCAAATATGTAAATTTGGTCAAATCACATAGAACAACATCTCACTGAACAGTTTTTACACATCGCATATACTTCAGACAGATGACTAAGCTTGTAGGCTGCGGCAGCAATGTCAACTTCAAAGCACAATTATGAAGTTGGCTCGGCTAGTAATATAACATATGAACTTAAATCTCAGTGCGAAGGAACCGTGTCAAACCTGGGTGTCAGGTCTTGGTGTGTTGCATTTTCTCATGTTACAGACTGTCCGAAAGGCGAAGTTAATGTTGTTGCAATTAGGGCACTTCCAATCATTATCACGTCCAGCTCCTAAAATAGTTCAAGAGAAGCGGCAGAGAATAAATCTGAGTGCCAACAAAATTGATTGACCAGTGAAAAGGACAATGCAAATTTATACCAGCAGATTTCTTCTGTGAGCCTTCGTCAGAATAGGAACCAGCCCTTGTGCCCTACAAGAGAAAGAAATAAAGGACATGCAGATTGCTTAGCATGGTCAATCACACCAAAACAGCAAGAACAATGAGAAACAACCTTCCCACACAACATAAATAGAAGGCACAAAAGGTAGCAGCAACCAATTGAGGCGATGTAACTCATATTAATATGTACAGGAGTAAATTACCATTGCCCCAGGACCAGCGGGTGAGCCCAAGCCATATCTATCCATGGGCATGCTGATGCTGTACATTCCACCTATTTACAGGGAAATGAAATTCAAAAACGAATGTTAGAAACACTGTAACAACATTTGGGTCAGATCTAAAAACACCTATTCAACAAGCATCAGAGACAAGAACTGACTCAAATAAAAAACCGAGAAATCAACAAGTAATTTATCCATTAAAAACAAATGTTGTACAGTAGAAGTGTAGAACAATATATAGTATGCATAGAAATATGAAACAATTCCTTATTTAACACCATCTTAAATTTCGCTTCCTCATTTGACACCGAAAAACTTTTTCTAACCTATCAAACAACGAGTCTAAATTTTATGCCCTTTATGACACTTCCGTCCATTTTAAGCCTAAATGACACCTGAAAAGACCCTTTTGCCCCTCATGTTGTATGTGTGTGCAGGGCAGTAGCACACACACACGCAGCGGCACATACACACGCAGCAACACACACGCACGCGCGCGCACAGAGCAGCACAGACGCACGCAGCACGCGCACAGCAGCACACACCGAGGAAGACACGCAGCAGCACACACCGAGCAAGACATGCAACACCACACACGCACAAACCCAGACAGCATGCATCAGTAGCACACACGCCGCGCACGCACACACACTCACAAACACGTGCGCGCGCACGCAACATCAGTAACACACACGTGCGCGCGTGTAACATCAGCAGCACACACGTGCGCGCGTGTAACATCAGCAGCACACATGTGCGCACGTGTAACATCAGCAACACACACGTGTGCGCGCGCCACACACGCAGCAGCACGCACACGTACAAACATACCACGTAAGGAGCAAAAGGGTCTTTTCAGGTGTCATTTAGTCTCAAAATGGACAGAAGTGTCATAAAAGGCATAAAAATTTAGACTCATAGTTAGATAGGGAAGAAATCATTTGTCAATGTCAAATAGGGCATAAAATTTAAACACTGTGTTAAATAAGGAATTCTCTCTAGAAATATATTGGACGTGCTACTATAATTCCTGGCAAGTAAGTTCAGACAAATAAATAGTTGTGTTTTTCTTTTACATATCAGATACTGCTTATTGCATTTGAACAGCTAATCACATGACAAAGTAGCGCTACCACAGAGTAACAGAGATATCATAGCCATCTTACCTGCACCAACCATAGAACCACTAGAATACGGGGGTGGCGCCGCCATATGCATTGGCCCATAGGGGCTCCCCATCGGGACTCGCCCGCCATAGCCATACGGATATCCAGAGCCCGGGGGGAGCTGAGGAATGCCATAGCGTGGCATGGGATGCCCATTATAGAGGTTGGAGCCATACGGGGGAGGAGCCCCGGTGAGGTACATGGACGGAGGCGTCCCCGGCGGCATGTACCGCCCCGGCACCGAGTAGTGGGGTGGAGTCTGCATAGCCTTCTAGGCAAAAAGCAACAGCGGCACTAGGTAAATGCAAAACACCCAGCACATAACATGATTGAGTCGAGAACAGCAAGTAGGAGATGCGAGTACCGTGTGATCCGCGGGCCTGGACTGGTCGCAGTTGCGCATGTTGCAGGTGGTGCGGAATGCGAAGTTGACGTTGTTACAGCTGGGGCAAATCCAGTCGTCCTCACGCCGGCTACCTGAACGCCGGTCGTGCAAAACAGGCAAATCATGTCAGGCGCTGCTCACAGAACGGGGCGGAAACAGATGAACAAACGGAACAGCTTGAGCAACCTACCGTCTGTGCGCGCGCGCTTTCCAGCGGACTGGATGCGGTTATTCATCTGCAAACGCAAAGGGGAGATGAACACGGCTAAGGATTTGGTGTCGCATCAGGGTTTCGCCCCGCGGCGGGTGGACCTCGACAGCAATTCGAGCGAGCCACAATTCGATCTGGGAAGACGAAGTGGACTCACCTGAGAAGACATTGCTGGTGGTGGGCGAACCGAGAACAGCAGCCGGCGAGCGCGAAGACGTCCGCGAGACGCACGGGCGGAGGGGAATCCGGCGGCGAGAGAGGGGAACGCGTCGCCGGTCTAGGGTTTTGACGTCTTGTCGATACTGGTTTGGTGGCTGCCTCCGCGTTGGACGCTGTATATTACGGCGTATGCCGAGGTGCCTCCGTTTGGGCCCTTCTACCTTATTAGGCGCAAAAAATATTCAGGCCCACTTTACAATCTCCCCAAAAGAGAGTTCTATCCTATTACTCTCTTAAACAAAAAAGTGGGCCTCTTTGGTTCACATGATTTGTAAAAGGTTAGAAAAGGGAAATCGTTTGTTTTCATCCGGATGAAAACAAACAAACGTAAGTCGCGCGTTGTGTTGGACACGTGTCTTGTGGGGCCATCCATCGCTCCCCAGCCGGCCTTATCTCTTTGAACCCAATCTTCTTCACACGTTCTCATGCATTGTTTTTCTCCTTTTCCCCATCTCTGTGTCGTCACACGCGAGAAAGGAGATAGGCTCCCATGGCGGACGCCGGCAACCCTGCCCAGGTGCGGCGAACCAAGAGGCGGCTGGCGACGCCCCCCCCCCCCCCCCCCCCCCCCCCCCCCCCCCCCCCCCCCCCCCGCGCGCATCTCCGCCACGCGCCACCGCCGCGGTGCTGCAACCCCGAGGGGGCGACACAACACACAGGGGCAGGCGGCCGCTCATCGACGACCCATCGGTGCTGCGACGCAAGAACTCGTCCATGGCCATAGTGTTGCAGCGCAACGTCGGGGCGGTGCGGCTGGTTGCTGCAAGTCGCCGGCGGCAGAGCTGCAATGGAGCGCTCTCCGGGTCGTCGAAGCTCCGCCGGAGCTGCAACGAAGCATGACAGAGCTGCAATGAAGCGCGCCGGAGCTGCAGTGAAGCACCAAGGAGATCGTTGAAGCTTCATCGGAGCTGCAATGGAGCTCGGCCGGAGTTGCAATGGAGCTTCGCCGGAGCCTTTGTGCTGCGTTCGAGCTCGCCGGAGTTGCAATGGAGCTCCGCCGGAGCGTTGGTGCCGCATTGGAGCTCCGTCGGGTTGCAATGGAGCTCACCGGAAGCTGTCGATGCTTGTTTGGAGCTCCGCGGGGGCTGCGCTGAAGCTGTCACGCTCACTGCTGCCTGTTTTGATCCAACGGCCCCTTGCACGCTTATCGGACGGTTGTACAGGCGGATGATTTTTCTAAGAAATCATCCGGCTGATTTGTAGCAGCCGCCATAGAAAAGACACATGAAGAATGACATGTCATCTTTAAATCTCTACTCTGAAAGTCTCAGTACGTAGGTTGTCGTTCGTTTCGTTCGTTACTGCCCACCCCATCGATCGAATAAGTAAATCCCACCAATTTATTCCTTACCTTGTTGTCTCCCTTTAATTACGCAGAGAAAAAAATCAACATGCAATTGCTCCTACCATAGTTTAGTTAATGCACGCACATCTCCCCATTAAAATTGAGACACAGTCTTCCTTGGACGCAGAACTCCCGACATAAGAAGATGTGATCACCCTCCCGCCTCATCATATCAAAACCTAGCGCTTTGTCACTGCGTCGTTGTCGATCTCGTCACACCTCACTTTCCCTTACCTATCGTCTCCCTTCATGCTTCCCAAGATCCACCTCCGCTGATGCCATGTCGTCGCGCGTCGTCAACTTTCGCCAGCATGGGCCACGCTCCGATGCTAACCATATACGACTCCCATGCCTGCTCGTCTCCACCACGTCCAACGTCTACGGTCGGATCGTCGGCGCACATCAAGACCTTGCAGGTCTCCCACTGGCCCGGGGAGGAGCAGCCCGATGGGGCAGCCACGTCCTTGTCATCCCGCTGGTGGCACGGCAAGAGAAAGGGTATCGCGTGTGGCACAATGTACCTTGGGAGTACAAGCCCGACGACCGCGACGTAATACAGAGGATGGTGCCCCATGCATGCATCACAGCAGTACCACGTCGTCCCGCCTCATATACCTTTTCTGTGCATCTGTCGGCACCACACTGGAATATTATCCCCATACATCCAACCAGGCATCCATGATTCTAGACTTTGGATCATCGTCATGGGGACGGAGAAGCGTGTACATTGCACATCCCAGCGGCGTATATCTCTACCTTCCCATCACTTATTGAATACTTTGTTAATTTTATCCTTGTCAAAAGGTACATCTTCATTTCAATCCGGGAAAAAGTGCACATACCACTACAAACTGATCATGCAACCACTTACGGCAATCAAATCGAGTAGTCGTTGTCTCGGACGCCGACGCAGCGGCAAACGCAACATCTCTCACCAGAGGCGCCCAGGAGGAGCTGTGCTAGGAGAAGACCTGGCTCGTGATGCTAACTCTGGCAGAACCACGGGAGGGAGGAAATGGGGGATGGCTGGAGGAGAAGAGGTAGAGGATTAGCCACATGACTTGGAACACAAGATGGGATCTTAAATCTTACATTCAAGGACGTCAATCGAAAGGTGCATGGAAACTCACTTTTAAGATTAGGTGCATGTGTCAGCTCTCTCATATCCGAGAGAATCAGTTTTAGTTTTCAATGGTCAAACATTTTACTGGACAACCTTTCCTTGGACAGTCCTCTTTTTGCTGGTTCTGATGATAAAGTGGAGGTACGAACAAATCCAGTTAGCCTAGAAAACACTACTACTAAGTTTGTGTAATTTGATGTTATAGATGGATTAATTATTTCAGATAGTTAATTTGTAGGAGAAGAGTAAATACAGTTTCTTGAACTAATAATTATTAAATAATTGGAAAAGACTTGTTGGGCAATCTAATCATTTTTAATACAATTCTTTGCAACTTGCTTATTTATATTTGAACAATAGGCTTTCGTAAACTATTAATTATTGATAACTTGTTGGTCGAGCATGTCCCTTGCTTAAGAAGATTGTCTGTTCACGGAGTCTTATGTCTCACAACGCAAGCGCCAACACTAACGCTAGGGTTGATATCTTGTTAGTTTTTCACGTTCTCCATCCAAGCCTGGGATTTTGTGTTGTGTATGCAAAAGTAATCACCGGCGCTTCATAGGCCTTTTTTGCATAAGCCGATTTGATTAGAGTCTGACGCTAACAAGAGCACTAAAAACTAGGCCTACGAAGATTTCCCTCAACTAACTAGCAGATCTAGATGAGATTTACCCATCTTAATAAGTGAAGCCCTCAAGTTTTCTCTCCTAAAGGGTACATATGAGCATGCAAACTAATATGAGAATCAAATGGACACATAGGCCACTTTATTTTGGTAGTGTAATGCCTGATGTGCATCCATCATCTCTATTCTTAAAGTCTCAGTACGTAGGTTGTCGCTCGTTTCGTTCGTTACTGCCCACCCCATCGATCGAATAGGTAAGTCCCACCGATTTATTACTTACCTTGTTGTCTCCCTTTAATTACGCAGAGAGAATAAATTAGCATGCAATCGCTCCTACCATAGTTTTAGTTAACACACGCACATCTCCCCCCATTAAAATTGGGACACAATCCTTTCTTCCCTGGACGCAGAACTCCTGACAGAAGAAGATACGATCACCCTCCCGCCTTTTCACATCAAAACCTGGCACTTGGCCATTGCGTCGTTGCCGATCTTGCCACACCTCGCTTTCCCTTACCCATCATCTCCCTTCATGCCTCCCAAGATCTACCTCCACTGATGCCATGTCGTCGCGCGTCGTTAACTTTCGCCAGCACGGGCCACGCTCGGATGCTAATCATATACGACTCCCAGTCATGCTCGTCTCCACCACGTCCAACGTCACTGCGGTCGGGTCGTCGGCGCACATCACGACCTTGCAGGTCTCCCACTGGCCCGGGGAGGAGCAGCCCGATGGGGCAGCCACGTCCTTGTCATCCCGCTGGTGGCACGGCAAGAGAAAGGGCATCGTGTGTGGCACAATGTACCTTGGGAGTACAAGCCCGGCGACTACGACGTAGTACAGAGGATGGTGCCCCATGCATGCATCACAACAATACCACGTCATCCCGCCTCATATTCCTTTCCTGTGCATCTGTCGGCACCTCACTAGAATATCATCCCCATACATCAAACCAGGCATCCATGATTCCAGACTTTGGATCATTGTCATGGGGACGGAGAAGCGCGTACATGTACATCCCAGCAACGTATACTTCTACCTTCCCATCACTTATTGAAGATTTTCTTAATTTTATCCTTGTCAAAAGGTGCATCTCCGTTTCAATCCGGGAAGAAGTGCACATACCACTTCAAACAGGTCATGCAACCACTTGCGGCAATCAAGTCGAGTAGTTTTTGCTCGGACGCCGGCGCAGCGGCAGCCGCAACATCTCTCACCAGAGGCGCCCAGGAGGAGCTATGCTGGGAGGAGACCTAGCTCGTGGATGCCAACTCTGGCAGAACCGCAGGAGGAAGGAAATGGAGGATGGCTGGAGGAGAAGAGGTAGAGGTTTAGCCACATGACTTGGAACACAAGATGGGATCTTAAATCTTACATTCAAGGACATCAATCGAAAGGTGCATGGAAACCCACTTTTTAGATTAGGTGCATGTGTCAACTCTCTCATATCTGAGAGAATCGATTTTAGTTTTCAATCGTCCAACAGTTTTTCGGACAACCTTTCCTTGGACAGTGCTTTTTTTGCTGGTTCTGATGATAAAGTGGAGGTACGAACAAACCCAATTAACCTAGAAAACACTGCTACTAAGTTCATGTAATTTGATGTTATATATGGATTAATTATTTCAGATAGTTAATTTTGTAGGAGAAGAGAAAGTACAATTTCTTGAACTAATAATTATAAAACAACTGGAAAACACTTGTTGGGCAATCTAATCGTTTTTAATACAATTCTTTGCAACTTGCTTATTTAGATCTGAACAATAGGTTTTCGTAAACTGTTAATTATTGATAGCTCGTTGGTCGGGCATGTACCTTGCTTAAGAAGATTGTATGTTCATGGAGTCTCAGGGCTCACAACACAAGCGCCAACACTAACGCTAGGATTGATTTCCTGTTAGTTTTTCCCAGTTCCCCATCCAAGCATGGGATATTGTGTTGTGTATGCAAAAGTAATCACGGGCACTTCATATGCCTTTTTCTGCATGAGCCGATTTGATTAGAGTCTGACGCTAACAAGAGCACTAAAAAGTAGGCCTATGAAGCTTTCCCTCAACTAACTAGCAGATCCAGATGAGATTTGCCCATCTTAATAATCGAAGCCCTCAGGTTTTCTCTCATGAAGGGTACATATGAGCATGCAAAATAACCCGAGAATCAAATGGACACCTAGACCACTTTATTTTGGTAGTGTAATGCCTTATGTGCATCCAACACCTCTACTCATAAAGTCTTAGTACGTAGGTCATCGCTCGTTTCGTTCGTTACTGCCCACCCCATCGATCGAATGGGTAAGTCTCACCGATTTATTCCTTACCTTGTTGTCTCCCTTTAATTACGAAGAGAAAAAAATCAGTATGCAATCACTCCTAGAATAGTTTTAGTTAACGCACGCACATCTCCCCCATTAGAATTGGGACACAATCCTTTTCTTCCCTAGACGCAGAACTCCTGGCAGAAGAAGATGCGATCGTCCTCCCGCCTTTTCACATCAAAACCTAGCGCTTGGCATTTGTGTTCGTCACACCTCGCTTTCCCTTACCTATCGTCTCCCTTCATGCCTCCCAAGATCCTCATCCACTGATGCCATGTCGTCGCGCGTTGTCAACTTTCGCCGACATGGGCCACATTCGGATGCCAATCATCTACGACTCCCAGGCCTGCTCGTCTCCACCACAGCCAACATCACCGTCGGCTAGGCGGCCGACGCAGACCATGACCTTGCAGGTCTCCCACTGGCATGAGGAGGAGCAGCCCGATGGGGCCAGCCACGTCCTTCTCATCCCGCTGGTGGCATGGCAAGAGAAAGGGTATCACGTGTGGCACCATGGACCTTGGGAGTACAAGCCCGACGATAGTGACCTTCCCATCACTTATTGAAGATTTTCTTAATTTTATCCTTGTCAAAAGGTACATCCTCGATTCAATCCTGGAAGAAGTGCACATACCACTACAAACTGATCATGCAACCACTTGTGGCGATCAAGTCGAGTATTTGTTGTCTCGGACGCCGGCGCAGCGGCAGCCACAACATCTCTCACTAGAGGCGCCCCAGGAGGAGTTGTGCTGGGAGGAGACCTAGCTCGTGGATGCCAACTCTGGCAGAACCGCAGGAGGAAGGAAATGGAGGATGGCTGGAGGAGAATAGGTAGAGGTTTTCCCACATGACTTGGAACACAAGGTGGGATCTTAAACCTTACATTCAGGGACATCAATCGAAAGGTGCATGGAAACTCACTTTTTAGATTAGGTGCATGTGTCAACTCTCTCACATCTGAGAGAATCGGTTTTAGTTTTCGACGGTCAAACATTTTTCTTAACAACCTTTCCTTGAACAGTGCTCTTTTTGCTGGTTCATGATAAAGTGAATGTACCAACAAACCCAGTTGACCTAGGAAACACTACTACTAAGTTCGTGTAATTTGATGTTATAAATGGATTAATTATTTCAGATAGTTAATTTTGTAGAAGAAGAGGAAACACAGTTTCTTGAACTAATAATTATTAAATAACTGGAAAACACTTGTTGGGCAATCTAATCATTTTTAATACAATTCTTTGCAACTTGCTTATTTAGATTTGAACAATAGGCTTTTGTAAACTGTGAAATATTGATAGCTCGTTGGTCGGGCATGTCCCTTGCTTAAGAAGATTGTCTATTCACGGAGTCTTAGGGCTCACAACGCAAGCGCCAACACTAACGCTTGGATTGATTTCCTGTTAGTTTTTCCCAGTTCCCCATCCAAGCCCGTGATATTGTGTTGTGTATGCAAAAGTAATCACCGGCGCTTCATATGCCTTTTTCTGCATGAGCCGATTTGATTAGAGTCTGATGCTAACAAGAGCACTAAAAAGTAGGCCTACGAAGCTTTCCCTCAACTAACTAGCAGATCCAGACGAGATTTGCCCATCTTAATAATCGAAGCCCTCAGGTTTTCTCTCATGAAGGGTACATATGAGCATGCAAACTACTTCGAGAATCAAATGGACACATAGACCACTTTATTTTGGTAGTGTATGCCTTATGTGCATCCATCAACTCTACTCCTAAAGTTTCAGTACGTAGGTCATTGCTTGTTCGTTCCTTACTGCGCACCGCATTGATCGAATAGGTACATCCCACCGACTTATTCCTTACCTTGTTGTCTCCCTTTAATTATGCGGAGAAAAATATTAGTATGCAATCGCTCCTACGATAGTTTTAGTTAACACACGCACATCTCCCCCATTAAAATTGGGACACAATCCTTTTCTTCCCTAGACGCAGAACTCCTGACAGAAGAAGATGCGATCACCCTCCCGCCTCATAACATCAAGACCTAGCGCTTGGCCGCTGCGTTGTTGTCGATCTTGTCACACCTCGCTTTCCCTTACCTATTGATACGTCTCCAACATATCTATAATTTTTGATTGTTCCATGCTATTATATTATCCATCTAGGATGTTTTATATGCATTTATATGGTATTTTATATGATTCTTGAGACTAACCAATTGACATAGAACCCAGTGCCAGTTTCTGTTTTTTCCCTTGTTTTTGAGTTTTACAGAAAAGGAATACCAAACGGAGTCCAATTGACGTGCCAATTTTTGATGATTTTTTATGAACCAAAAGAAGCCCCGGGAGTAAAAGAGTCGGGCCAGAAGAGTCCCGGGCCGTCCACGAGGGTGGGGGCGCGCCCTACACCCCCTGGGCATGCCCCCTATCTCGTGGACGACTCGGAGACCCCCCTGACGTGAGACCTACGCCAAAAATTCCTATAAATACAGAAACCTCCAGAAAATAACCTAGATCGGGAGTTCCGCCACCGCAAGCCTCCGGTGGCCATCTTCATCATCCCGACGCTTTCCATAACGAGGAGGGAGTAGTTCACCCTCGGGGCTGAGGGTGTGTACCAATAGCTATGTGTTTGATCTCTCTCTCTCTCTCTCATGTTCTTGATCCGGCACGATCTTAATGTATCACGAGCTTTGCTATTATAGTTGGATCTTATGATGTTTCTCCCCCTCTATCTCTTGTAATGGATTGATTTTTCCCTTTGAAGTTATCTTATTGGATTGAGTCTTTAAGGATTTGAGAACACTCGATGTATGTCTTGCATGTGCTTATCTATGGTGACAATGGGATATTCACGTGATCCACTTGATGTATGTCTTGGTGATCAACTTGCGAGTTCCGTGACCTCGTGAACTTATGCATAGGGGTTGGCAAATATTTTCGTTTCGACTCTCCGGTAGAAACTTTGGGGCACTCTTTGAAGTTCTTTGTGTTGGTTGAATAGATGAATCTGAGATTGTGTGATGCATATCGTATAATCATACCAATGGATACTTGAGGTGACATTGGAGTATCTAGGTGACATTAGGGTTTTGGTTGATTTGTGTCTTAAGGTGTCATTCTAGAACGAACTCTAAGATAGATTGAACGGAAAGAATAGCTTCGTGTTATTTTACTACAGACTCTTGAATAGATCGATCAGAAAGGATAAATTTGAGGTGGTTTCGTACCCTACAATAATTTCTTCATTTGTTCTCCGCTATTAGTGACGTTGGAGTGACTCTTTGTTGCATGTTGATGGATAGTTATATGATCCAATTATGTTATTATTGTTGAGAGAACTTGCACTAGTGAAAGTATGAACCCTAGGCCTTGTTTCAGCGCATTGCAATACCGTTTTCGCTCACTTTTATCATTAGTCACCTTGCTGTTTTTATATTTTCAGATTACAAAAACCTATATCTACCATCCATATTGCACTTGTATCACCATCTCTTCGCCGAGCTAGTGCACCTATACAATTTACCATTGTATTGGGTGTGTTGGGGACACAAGAGACTCTTTGCTATTTGGTTACATGGTTGTTTGAGAGAGACCATCTTCATCCTACGCCTCCCACGAATTGATAAACCTTAGGTCATCCACTTGAGGGAAATTTGCTACTGTCCTACAAATGCTTGCACTTGGAGGCCCAACAACGTCTACAAGAAAAAGGTTGTGTAGTAGACATCAAGCTCTTTTCTGTTGCCGTTGCCGGGGAGGCTAGGTAAGCGGCACTAACACCCCGTCAACTAAGCTCTTTTCTGGCGTCGTTGCCGGGGAGGTTAGCGCTTGAAGGTATATCTTTAGATCTTGCAATCAGATCTTTTAGTTTCTTGTTTTATCACTAGTTTAGTTTATAAAATAATACTACAAAAAAATGGAATTGAGGGTGCCTCATATGCTTCATCTTTTTAATGTCTTTCGTGAAAATAAGGATTCCAATAATTGTGCCAATGTGTTAGAAGAAGAATGTATTAAAATGTTTGGCACTAAATCTTTGGATGATGAGCATGATTGCAATGTTGTTAGTTTGAATTCTTTGAATATCCATGATGCTAATGATATGCAAGGCCACAAGCTTGGGGATGCTATGTTTGATGAAGATGATATTTTTTGTCCCCCAAGTTTTGATGAGCAAATTTATTATGATGAAAGCATCCCTCCTATTATTGTGCTGACACGTATGCTATAAAAAATAATGATATCCATGAAACTTGTCATCGTGATTTTAACTTTCAATTGGATTATGCCTCACATGATAGTTATTTTGTTGAGTTTGCTCCCACTACTATTCATGACAAGAAATTTGTTGTAACACCCCGGATGTAATTTACCTTTTATATACTCCAAATCTTGCCGTTTCCGGCGCTAAGTTATTTTATTTCCTCGGGTTTGGGTTTTTATATCCGTGTGTTGTTGTCGGTTGTCATGCATCTCATATCATGTCATCATGTGCATTGCATTTGCATACGTGTTCATCTCATGCATCCGAGCATTTTCCCCATTGTCCGTTTTGCATTCCAGCGCTCCTATCTCCTTCGATGGTCCTTTCTACCTTTCTTTCGTGTGTGGGGGTTAAACATTTCCGGATTGGACCGAGACTTGCCAGGCGGCCTTGGTTTACTACCGGTACACCGCCTGTCAAGTTTTGTACCATTTGGACTTCGTTTGATACTCCAACGGTTAACCGAGGGACTGAGAAGGCCTCGTGTGTGTTGCAGCCCAACACCCTTCCAATTTGCCCCCAAGCCCACCAAAACCCTCTCCATCATATAGAGCGTTCGATCACGATCGCGTGGCCGAAAACCGCACCTCTTTTGGACTCTCCTAGCTCCCTCTATGCCTATAAATAGATCCTCCTCTGAAATCCACGGATTCTTCTCCCCCGAAACCCTAGATCCATCTACCCCGCCGCCGCCGGACGAAACCTCATCGGACGGACATGTCCGCCCCCGCCGCCGACCACTCCTGACGCGCCACGTCATCGCCTGCGCACCCCACTTCGCCGCGAATCCCGCCGGCCCGCGGAGCCCGCCCCGGGCCCCCGAGGCCCATCGACCGCGCCCCGCCGCCTGGGAGAGCCGCACCGCCCCGCGCCTCTCTCCTCCGCCGCAGGCCACTGCGCCGGCCGCCGCGTCCCTCACCGGCGTCGACGATCGCGTACGCCTCCTCCTCAACGGCCTGCGCCGCCCCACTCCGGCTTCCCCGAGCTCCGCCGCCCTCGCCGCCGTTCTACCTCGCCGCCCGACGCCCCGGCGAGTCCCTCCTCTCCTCGGCAAGTCCGGGCGGCCTCCTTCCTCCGAAGACCTCGACTCCCGCGACGTTGAACCTCGAAGTCCGCGCATGCTACAGTGTCGGCCAGATCTAGATTGAGGGGTTGACTTTTTCTCAGAAATCCTAACTATATTGCATTTTTCATCATGCTATATCTCCGCATCCGTAGCTCCGTTTTGGGCGTGTAGCATATCAAAATGTTCGACTCAGAGAGTACATCATTTCATCTCATTGCATCATTTTCATTTGATCTCATCTTGATGCCAGAAATGCTGTTGGAAGAGAGTTATTTGAGTTAATTGTCAGATCTGCTGCACCAAATAGCTATTTGTCATTTTTTCCATGATTAATGTGTGCATGATATGCTCCTGAGCTCTACATGCGTTTTGTTATATGCTTTTCCATCTTTACAGAGGTGCTATCCATGTATTTTTGTGATATGTGTGGTGACTAGCACAAGCTTGCAAAGTGGTGCATTCGTTAATGCTGATTTCAGGGACTTAGAGATTTCACTAAGTCCTTGATTTGTTCTTATCAATATGCCATATGTTCATGTTGTTTCCTAGTGATTCGTGCCTCTTTTGAGGATGATCAGTAAGAATGTTTTGTTAATCTTGTAGTGCTCTATCCATACATGTCTTTGTTTGCATTTATGGAGCACCCTAGCTTGAGTCAATCGAGCTCTACTTTTGCTATTTCGTGAATCTGGGCAGATTGTCTACTTGTTAGCGATTTTGCCGAGGATGTTGTTGTTGATCCATGCATGCTATGTTGTTGTTCTTGCCATGTCTAGCTTATATAATATGTATTCTCGATGGGTGTACGCTTAGTTTGTCATGCCTTGCTCTGTAGTGAGTGCATCGAGCTCGTGAACATGCCTACTTGTTAACAGATTTGCATGCTCCAGTTTTTCACCAAGTCTGTAATCTGTTTATGTTTTTTGCCATGTTCACATGCTTGCAATTGTATTTTATGATCCCTTTTGGCTCAAGGTCACTAAGGGACTTTTGTTAAGCTCTTTGAGTAGCTCCATGCCAATCTTTACTTTGCCATGTTAAGTTCCTGTAGCATATAGTTTTCATGCTCCAAATGTGCTACCTGATCTGAAATTCCAGACTAGTGTTAATTTCACTAAGTCTGAAACCTGTTTACCAATTGCACTTTTGCCATGCTTGTTTGAACCTGTTAATGGATGAATTGGCCGTAGCTCAGTGTTCATCTTTTGACAAGCTTTATGAATGGATCCCTGCCATGTATTTTGTTGTCTTGTTTGAGTGCTGTAGCATAATTATCTTGATGCATTTAGATGGCTACTTGCTGTTTATCGCAGACTGGTGCCATATTTGTTTTGCTTGCCATTTCTAAACCGTGTCTCCGATTCCGGTGTTCTTTATATCGATTTCAACCGAAATCACCTCACCTTTCCAGTGGCACACTTGGATTTCCAAGTTGAGGCCAGGTTCAATCATTCCTTGTCAAATCTTGCATATGCATCACATATCGCATCCCGCATAGCATACCATGTTTGCATTATATTGTTCGAGCATTTGCACGTGGTTGATTGTGTTCCTTTTGCTTGTTTGTCTTGTTTGGGTAGAGCCGGGAGACGAGTTCGCTAACGAGGAGCCCGTTGAGTTTGATTTCAAGGATCTAGTCAACTCTGACAACTTTGCAGGCAAGATGATCATACCCTCGAAATCACTTCTATCTTTGCTTTGTTAGATGCTCGCTCTTTTGCTATGCCTATGCTACAATGCCTACCACTTGCTTATCATGCCTCCCGAATTGCCATGTCAAACCTCTAACCCACCATGTCCTAGCAAACCATTGTTTGGCTATGTTACCGCTTTGCTCAGCCCCTCTTATAGCGTTGCTAGTTGCAGGTGAAGATTGGAGATCGTTCCTTGTTGGAACATTATTTTTCTTGTTGGGATATCACTATATTATCTTGTTATCTTAATGCATCTATATAATTGGTAAAGCATGGAAGGCTCGGCCTCTTGCCTAGTGTTTTGTTCCACTCTTGCCGCCCTAGTTTCCGTCATATCGGTGTTATGTTCCCGGATTTTGCGTTCCTTACGCGGTTGGGTAATTATGGGAACCCCTTGACAAATCGCCTTGAATAAAACTCTTCCAGCAATGCCCAACCTTGGTTTTACCATTTGCCACCTAGCCTCTTTTCCCTTGGGTTTCCGGAGCCCGAGGGTCATCTTATTTAAACCCCCCCGGGCCAGTGCTCCTCTGAGTGTTGGTCCAAACTAGAGTCCTGTGCAGCGCCCTCTCGGGGAAACTCGAGGTTTGGTTTTAGTTGTATGGAGAGCTCATCTGAGTGTGCCCTGAGAACGAGATATGTGCAGCTCCTATCGGGATTTGTCGGCACATTCGAGCGGTGTTGCTGGATTTGTTTTAACTTGTCGAAGTTGTCTTGTAGAACCGGGATACTGAGTCTGATCGGAATGTCTCGGGAGAAGGTATATCCTTCGTTGACCGTGAGAGCTTGTCATGGGCTAAGTTGTGACTCCCCTGCAGGGATTTGAACTTTCAAAAGCCGTGCCCGCAGTTATGGGAAGATGGGAATTTGTTAATGTCCGGTTGTAGATAACTTGAACCTTAACTTAATTAAAATGAATCTACTGTGTGTGTTACCGTGATGGTCTCTTCTCGGCGGAGTCCGGGAAGTGAACACGGTGTTGGAGTAATGTTTGCCGTAGGTTGTTCTCTAGTCCTTCATTCGTGCTTTGCCTTCTCTTCTCTCTCTCTTTTGCGAACAGGTTAGCCACCATATATGCTAGTCGCTTGCTGCAGCTCCACATATTACCTTGCCTTTACCTATAAGATTAAATAGTCTTGATCGCGAGGGTGCGAGATTGCTGAGTCCCCGTGGCTCACAGATTACTTCCAAACCAGATGCAGGGCCCGATGACTCCGTTCCAGATGATGCGCTTGAGCTCAAGTGGGAGTTCAACGAAGACTCACGCCGTTACTATGGTCTTTCCCTGATGATCAGTAGTGGTGCCCAGTTGGGGCGATCGGGACCATGTCGCTTGTTGGGGTTGATCTTTTATTTTGGTACCGTAGTCGGACCCTGATTGTATTGGATGATGTAATGCCATTTATGTACTTTGTGTGACGTGGCGAGTGTAAGCCAACTATGTTCCTTTCCCCTTATTATCTATTTACATGGGTTGTTGTGAAGATTACCTTACTTGCGACATTGCTTTCAATGCGGTTATGCCTCTAAGTCGTGCTTCGACACGTAGGAGATATAGCCGAATCAAGGGCGTTACAAGTTGGTATCAGAGCCTTCCCCGACCTTAGGAGCCCCATTGCTTGATCGAATTAACGGACGATTTGAGTCTAGAAAAATGTTTTGAGTCATTTAGGAATTGTATCGGAGAGTTTAGGAATTCTTTTTACTCCCTAGTCCCCTCATCGCTCTGGTAAGGCATCCTGACGTAGAGTTTTGTCTCTTCTCTTCTCAAATTTCACTAAAAAAATTTAGGATCACGCGGGTATCTTGGAATCGTTCTGATCGATTTGTGACGAGAACATTGTTCTTGGTGCCTCCTGTCATTTAGGGGTTGTGGTAGTGTCCCGGGGAGTTGAGCTCCGAGGTGTTGTCGTCACAATTTTATCGTTGCAGTTTTGGAATACCTGAGTTTAGTTCGTCGACATCGAAAATCTCTTTTATGCAGTTGTTGGTGAGATAACCTTGACGCCACCCAGTACTGGGGCGGGAGTTCGGGAGTATTGCCATAACTTGTATAACGGATACTTTTCGAAGGTTGAGGTAGACGATTTTCGAAGTTTTCTCGGTTATGTGTTGAAGGATGGATACAACTGGATGTAGGATTTGCTAGATTTGGGTGAGATATTATGCTTCCCCTGTATCCCCAACACCTGATTGCATAACCGGAAAGGTTCGGGAGTTTCATAGGTGGGAATTCTTGTAGCTCTAGTTCTTCTTCCACGGATATTTGGTTTGAGATTGGGTGATCTTTACTGAGTATTCGTTCTTGCTCCGTACCTTGTTGATTTATTCCTCTACCTAAATTCTAAGTGGCTTCTCAATTTATGGATATGTGACCATTTCAAGTGGAATGCATTCGTTCATTTTGTTCGGATGTGAAGACGAAATGTTGCAATTTCTACCCGTTGGATGCAGCTTCAATTTTTGTCTATCAATGTGCTAATGGATGTCAACCTCTTCAGGATGGCTCCTCCAACGTGCACGACTCCGAATCCTGATCCGCCACCACCTCCCCCTCCTCCGGAGGCATGGCAAGCTGTGATGGCCGCTACCAATGCAAACACACAGTTGATCATGCAAATTCTTCAAGAGCGCAACCAAGCGAACCAAGGCAACAATCAGAATCGCTTTGCTACACTCAACCAGTTCCTTGCTAACCAGCCAAAGACTTTCAGCAATTGTGTTGAGGCAACTGATGCTGACGATTGGCTCATGGACTTGTGCAAGCATTTCAAGTGCAGTAACGTCAGGCCTGAGGACTTTGTCAAGTTCGCTTCCTTCCAACTCAAAGACCAAGCTGCAGAATGGTTTCAGCAGTACAAAGATTCCAGAGGAGGCCGTGAGATTACTTGGGATGAATTCTGTCAAGACTTCAAAGCTCATCATATTCCTCAGAGCGTGGTTGAAAGCAAGCGTGAGGAATTCCGCAACCTGAAGCAAGGCTCTATGTCTGTCTATGACTACAATAAGTTGTTTCAGAAGCTCGCCCGCTTTGCTAAGCAGGACGTCCCTGACGAGAAGATCATGATATATCAGTTCAGGGGTGGTCTCAGAGAAGAAATCCAGCTAGCTCTCGTTCTCTTTGAGCCCAGGAGGTACGATGAGTTTTACAACATGGCATTGAAGCAAGAGGCCGCTCAACTGAGGTGTGATGCTTCCAAGAAGCGAGTCAGAGATGCTACTCCTTCTTCCTCTACTCAAGTGGCTAAGCAGCAGAAGTATTGGCTTCCTCCTCCTCCGTTCCGTCAGCCTTTTCAGCAGAAGAGCAAAGGTGGCAGTGGATCTTCCCCCCCCCCCAACCCTGGCTTTCAGAACAAGACTTCGTCTCAAGCTCCAAGATCGAGTGCTCTGTATCACCGTCCGCTTTCAGAGGTCACGTGCAACAAGTGCCAACAGAAGGGTCACTATGCCAACAAATGCTTCAACCAGAGGCGTCTCCCTCCTCCTCCTCTTGTGAGATCGGCAAGTACAGCTGTGGTCAAGCATAACCCCAAGCACGCCAAGGTCAACATGGTGAATGCAGCTCAGGCAGAGGACTCGTCAGATGTCATCATGGTAACCTTCCTGTTAACGATGTTCCTACAAGAGTTCTTTTTGACACTGGTTCATCGCATTGTTTCATTTCCAAACCTTTTGCATCAAAGGATGATTGCGATTATCAGTATCTGCAAAATTCTTTGCAAATCGTGTCACCGGGCAAGCAAATGACAGCTAATTTCTGCGTCCCGGATATTTCTATCACGTTGGGCGACTACAAATTTCTAGCTTCTCCTATTGTTCTGGGTGACTCAGATATTGATCTTATTCTCGGAATGGATTGGCTTTCTAAGCACAAGGCGCATCTTGATTGTGCTGCCAGGCAGATTCAATTGACTCATTTGTCTGAGGATGTAATTGTCTTTGCCGCTCGTGATGATACAATCCGCCCGTTTTCTCTCAATGAGAAGGGTGAACTCGATGCCATCTCTCAAATTCCAGTCATTTGCGAATATCAAGACGTCTTTCCATAAGAGCTTCCAGGAATGCCTCCGCACCGGCCAGTTGAATTCGTCATCGATCTTGAGCCTGGCATGGATCCGGTGTGCAAGCGTCCTTACAAGCTCGGACCTGAAGAGTTGAAGGAGCTGAAGAAGCAACTCGATATTCAAGAGCGAATGGGTCTCATCCGACCTAGTTCTTCTCCGTGGGGTTGTGGAGTACTTTTTGTGAAGAAGAAGGATGGAACGGACCGACTTTGTGTTGACTACCGTCCAATGAACAAGAAGACTATCAAGAACAAGTACCCACTTCCCAACATCAATGAGTTGTTTGAACAACTCAAAGGTGCCCAAGTATTCTCCAAGCTTGATCTCCGTATGGGTTATCACCAGATTCGAATCCGTGAGCAAGATATTCCCAAGACGGCTTTCATAACAAGCTATGGTTCATACGAATACACTGTCATGTCTTTTGGCCTCGTCAACGCTCCTCCGACTTTCTCTCGCATGATGAACTTCATCTTTAACGCCTACACAAATGACTTCGTTTTGGTCTATCTCGACGACATTCTAGTCTTTTCGAAGAACAAGGAAGATCATGCCAAGCACTTGCGTTTGGTGCTCGATAAGCTCGGGGAACATTAGTTCTATGCCTAAGTGCGAGTTTTGGCTCGATGAGGTTCTTTATCTTGGGCATATCATCTCTGCCAAGGGCATTGCGGTGAATCCTGAGAAGGTGTCTGCAATTGTGAATTGGGAACCACCTCAGAACGTGAAGCAACTTCGCATCTTCCTCGGTCTCGCAAGCTACTGTCGAAGGTTCGTGGAGAACTTTTCTAAGATTGCGAAGCCTCTTTCAAACCTTCTCCAGAAGCACGTCAAGTACGTTTGGTCTCCGGAATGTGACATCGCTTTCAACACTTTGAAAGATAAATTGGTCACTGCTCCAGTTCTGACTCCTCCTGATGAATCCAAACCATTCGAGGTCTTCTGCGATGCCTCTCTTCAAGGTCTTGGTGCAGTGTTGATGCAAGAGAAGAAAGTTGTGGCTTATACCTCTCGTCAGCTGAAGCCCAACGAGAAGAACTACCCCACTCATGACCTCGAGTTGGCGGCAGTTGTGCATGCTCTTTTGACTTGGAGACATCTCTTATTGGGAAGGAAAGTGGACATTTTCACTAACCACAAGAGTCTCAAGTATATATTCACTCGGCCTAATCTCAACCTCAGGCAGACTCGTTGGGTCGAAATGATTCAAGAGTATAATCCGAGTATCGAGTATACTCCAGGCAATGCCAATGTGATTGCTGACGCATTGAGCAGGAAGGCTTACTGCAATAGTCTGATTCTCAAGCCTTACCAACCCGAGCTTTGTGAAGCTTTCCGCAAACTCAATTTGCAAGTTGTTCCTCAAGGCTTCCTCGCCAACCTTCAAGTCTCTCCTACTTTGGAAGACCAGATTCGGCAGGCTTAACTTCTTGATGCTATGGTGAAGAAGGTGAAGATTGGGATTGCCAAGAGTCAACCCAAGTACAAGTGCTACCGCCTTGATGACAAGGATACTCTCTTCTTCGTGGATCGGATTGTTGTGCCCAAAGGTGACCTTCGTAAAGTGATCATGAACTAGGCTCACAATTCACTACTCTCCATCCACCCTGGGAGTACGAAGATGTATCAGGACCTCAAGCAGGCTTATTGGTGGACTCGAATGAAGCGAGAGATTGCTAAGTTCGTGAATGAATGTGATGTCTGCAGAAGAGTGAAGGCAGAACACCAAAGGCCAGCTGATCTCCTCCAACCTCTTGCCATTCCAGAATGGAAGTTTGACCACATTGAGATGGACTTCGTGATTGGGTTTCCAAAGTACAAGCGTGGCAATGATGCTATATTCGTTGTCATCGACAAACTCACTAAAGTGGCTCACTTTCTGCCTATCAAAGAGTCTATCACTGCAGCTCAATTGGCGGAGCTGTATACCTCTCGGATTGTCTCTCTGCACGGTATTCCATAGGTGATCTCTTCAGACCGTGGCAGCATCTTTACCTCCAAGTTTTGGGAGTATTTTCAGAAGGCCATGGGCACCAACATCCGCTTCAGCACAGCTTTCCATCCTCAAACTAGCGGTCAAGTCGAGCGTGTCAATCAGATTCTTGAAGATATGCTCAGGGCTTGCGTTATCTCCTTCGGTATGAAGTGGGAAGATTATCTTCCATATGCTGAATTCTCCTACAACAACGGTTTTCAAGCGAGTTCGGGCAAGGCCCCATTTGAAATTCTGTATGGCAGGAAGTGCCGTACTCCTCTCAACTGGTCTAAAACCGGTGAACATCAACTTCTCGGAAATGACTTAATCACAGAGGCAGAAGAGATGTGTAAAGTCATTCGTGATAACCTCAAAGCAGCGCAATCGCGCCAGAAGAGCTACTATGATAGTAAGCACCGTGATTTGGCTTTCGAGATCGGAGACCATGTTTACCTCCGCGTCTCTCCAATGAAAGTTACTCGTTGCTTTGGTATCAAAGGGAAGCTTCCCCTAGATACGTGGGTCCTTTCAAGATCGTCAGCAAGAGAGGCGATCTCGCCTATCAACTCGAGCTTCCTTCAAACTTTGCCAATGTGCACGACGTGTTCCATGTCTCTCAGCTCTGCAAGTGCTTCAAGACTCCTGACCATGGTGTCAACTTCGAAGATATTGATCTCCAAGAAGATCTCTCTTATCGTGAGCACCCTGTTGCTATTCTTGAAGAGACTGAACGCAAGACTCGCAATAAGTCAATCAAATTCCTCAAAGTCAAGTGGTCACACCATTCCGACCGTGAAGCCACCTGGGAACGCGAGGATCACCTCCGTTCTGAGTACCCGGCGTTCTTCCAGTCCTTGATCTCGGGACGAGATCCTTTCGTAGTGGTGGAGTGTTGTAACACCCCGGATGTAATTTACCTTTTATGTACTCCAACTCTTGCCGTTTTCGGCGCTAAGTTATTTTATTTCCTCGGGTTTGGGTTTTTGTCTCCGTGTGTTGTTGTCGGTTGTCATGCATCTCATATCATGTCATCATGTGCATTGCATTTGCATACGTGTTCATCTCATGCATCCGAGCATTTTCCCCGTTGTCCGTTTTGCATTCCGGCGCTCCTATCTCCTCCGGTGGTCCTTTATACCTTTCTTTCGTGTGTGGGGGTTAAACATTTCCGGATTGGACCGAGACTTGCCAAGCGGCCTTGGTTTACTACCGGTAGACCGCCTGTCAAGTTTCGTACCATTTGGACTTCGTTTGATACTCCAACGGTTAACCGAGGGACCGAGAAGGCCTCGTGTGTGTTGCAGCCCAACACCCTTCCAATTTGGCCCAAAACCCACCAAAACCCTCTCCATCATATAGAGTGTTCGATCACGATCGCGTGGCCGAAAACCGCACCTCTTTTGGACTCTCCTAGCTCCCTCTATGCCTATAAATAGGTCCTCCTCCGAAATCCATGGATTCTTCTCCCCCGAAACCCTAGATCCATCTACCCCGCCGCCGCCGGACGAAACCTCATCGGACGGACATGTCCGCCCCCGCCGCCGACCACTCCTGACGCGCCACGTCATCGCCCGCGCGCCCCACTTCGCCGCGAATCCCGCCGGCCCGCGGAGCCCGCCCCGGGCCCCCGAGGCCCATCGACCGCGCCCCACCGCCTGGGAGAGCCGCGCCGCCCCGCGCCTCTCTCCTCCGCCGCAGGCCACCGCGCCGGCCGCCGCGTCCCTCACCGGCGTCGACGATCACGGCCGCCTCCTCCTCAACGGCCGGCGCCGCCCCACTCCGGCTTCCCCGAGCTCCGCCGCCCTCGCCGCCGTTCTACCTCGCCGCCCGACGCCCCGGCGAGCCCCTCCTCTCCTCGGCAAGTCCGGCCGGCCTCCTTCCTCCGACGACCTCGACTCCGGCGACGTTGAACCTCAAAGTCCGCGCATGCTACAGTGTAGGCCAGATCTAGATTGAGGGGTTGACTTTTTCTCAGAAACCCTAACTATATTGCATTTTTCATCATGCTATATCTCCGCATCCGTAGCTCCGTTTTGGGCGTGTAGCATATCAAAATGTTCGTCTCAGAGAGTACATCATTTCATCTCATTGCATCATTTTCATTTGAGCTCATCTTGATGCCCGAAATGCTGTTGGAAGAGAGCTATTTGAGTTAATTGTCAGATCTGCTGCACCAAATAGCTATTTGTCATTTTTGCCATGATTAATGTGTGCATGATATGCTCCTGAGCTCTACATGTGTTCTGTTATATGCTTTTCCATCTTTACAGAGGTGCTATCCATGTATTTTTGTGATATGTGTGGTGACTAGCACAAGCTTGCAAAGTGGTGCATTCGTTAATGCTGATTTCAGGGACTTAGAGATTTCACTAAGTCCTTGATCCGTTCTTATCAATATGCCATATGTTTATGTTGTTTCCTAGTGATCCGTGCCTCTTTTGAGGATGATCAGTAAGGATGTTTTGTTAATCTTGTAGTGCTCTATCCATCCATGTATTTCTTTGCATTTATGGAGCACCCTAGCTTGAGTCAATCGAGCTCTACTTTTGCTATTTCGTGAATCTGGACAGATTGTCTACTTGTTAGCGATTTTGCCGAGGATGTTGTTGTTGATCCATGCATGCTATGTTGTTGTTCTTGCCATGTCTAGCTTATATAATATGTATTCTCGATGGGTGTACGCTTAGTTTGTCATGCCTTGCTCTGTAGTGAGTGCATCGAGCTCGTGAACATGCCTACTTGTTAACAGATTTGCATGCTCCAGTTTTTCACTAAGTCTGTAATCTGTTTATGTTTTTGCCATGTTCACATGCTTGCAATTGTATTTTATGATCCCTTTTGGCTCAAGGTCACTAAGGGAATTTTGTTAAGTTCTTTCAGTAGATCCATGCCATGCTTTACTTTGCCATGTTAAGTTCCTGTAGAATATAGTTTTCATGCTCCACAGTGTGCTACCTGATCTTAAATTCCAGACTAGTGTTAATTTCACTAAGTCTGAAACGTGTTTACCAATTGCAATTTTGCCATGCTTGTTTGAACCTGTTAATGGATGAATTGGCCGTAGCTCAGTGTTCATCTTTTGACAAACTTTATGAATGGATCCCTGCCATGTATTTTGTTGTCTTGTTTGAGTGCTGTAGCATAATTATCTTGATGCATTTAGATGGCTACTTGCTGTTTGTCGCAGACCGGTGCCATATTTGTTTTGCTTGCCATTTCTAAACAGTGTCTCCGATTCCGGTGTTCTTTATATCGATTTCAACCGAAATCACCTCACCTTTCCAGTGGCACACTTGGATTTCCAAGTTGAGGACAGGTTCAATCATTCCTTGTCAAATCTTGCATATGCATCACATATCGCATCCCGCATAGCATACCATGTTTGCACCCTCGAAATCACTTCTATCTTTGCTTTGCTAGATGCTCGCTCTTTTGCTATGCCTATGCTACGATGCCTACCACTTGCTTATCATGCCTCCCGAATTGCCATGTCAAACCTCTAACCCACCATGTCCTAGCAAACCGTTGTTTGGCTATGTTACAGCTTTGCTCAGCCCTCTTATAGCGTTGCTAGTTGCAGGTGAAGATGGGAGATCGTTCCTTGTTGGAACATTATTTTTCTTGTTGGGATATCACTATGTTATCTTGTTATCTTAATGCATCTATATAATTGGTAAAGGGTGGAAGGCTCGGCCTCTTGCCTAGTGTTTTGTTCCACTCTTGCCGCCCTAGTTTCCTTCATATCGGTGTTATGTTCCCGGATTTTGCGTTCCTTACGCGGTTGGGTAATAATGGGAACCCCTTGACAAATCGCCTTGAATAAAACTCTTCCAGCAATGCCCAACCTTGGTTTTACCATTTGCAACCTAGCCTCTTTTCCCTTGGGTTTCCGGAGCCCGAGGGTCATCTTATTTAAACCCCCCCAGACCAGTGCTCCTCTGAGTGTTGGTCCAAACTAGAGTCCTGTGCAGCGCCCCCTCAGGGAAACTAGAGGTTTGGTTTTAGTTGTATGGAGAGCTCATCTGAGTGTGCCCTGAGAACGAGATATGTGCAGCTCCTATCGGGATTTGTCGGCACATTTGGGCGGTGTTGCTGGATTTGTTTTAACTTGTCGAAGTTGTCTTGTAGAACCGGGATACCGAGTCTGATCGGAATGTCTCGGGAGAAGGTATATCCTTCATTGACCGTGAGAGCTTGTCATGGGCTAAGTTGGGACTCCCCTATAGGGATTTGAACTTTCGAAAGCCGTGCCCACGGTTATGGGCAGATGGGAATTTGTTAATGTCCGGTTGTAGATAACTTGAACCTTAACTTAATTAAAATGAATCTACTGTGTGTGTTACCGTGATGGTCTCTTCTCGACGGAGTCCGGGAAGTGAACACGGTGTTGGAGTAATGTTTGCCGTAGGTTTTCTCTAGTCCTTCATTCGTGCTTTGCCTTCTCTTCTCGCTCTCTTTTGCGAACAGGTTAGCCACCATATATGCTAGTCGCTTACTGTAGCTCCACATATTACCTTGCCTTTACCTATAAGCTTAAATAGTCTTGATCGCGAGGGTGCGAGATTGCTGAGTCCCCGTGGCTCACAGACTACTTCCAAACCAGATGCAGGGCCCGATGACTCCGTTCCAGATGATGCGCTTGAGCTCAAGTGGGAGTTCGACGAAGACTCACGCTGTTACTATGGTCTCTCCCTGATGATCAGTAGTGGTGCCCAGTTGGGGCGATCGGGACCATGTCGCTTGTTGGGGTTGATCTTTTATTTTGGTACCGTAGTCGGACCCTGATTGTATTGGATGATGTAATGCTATTTATGTACTTTGTGTGACGTGGTGAGTGTAAGGCAACTATGTTCCTTTCCCCTTATTATCTATTTACATGGGTTGTTGTGAAGATTAGCTTACTTGGGACATTGCTTTCAATGTGGTTATGCCTCTAAGTCGTGCTTCGACACGTAGGAGATATAGCCGCATTGAGGGCGTTACATTTGCTTATGTGGAGAGTAATAAAAATTCTATGCTTGTGCATCATGAAAAGAATGCCTTATGTGATGGTTATATTGTTGAATTTATTCATGATGCTACTGAAAATTATTATGAGGGAGGAATATATGCTTGTAGGAATTGCAATAATATCAAGTTTCCTCTCTATGTGCTTAAAATCTTGAAGTTATGCTTGTTTTGCTTTCCTATGCTAGTTCATTCTTATTCCCATAAATTATTTATCACAAAATCCCTATGCATAGGAAGTGGGTTAGACTTAAATGTTCTAGTCATATTCTTCATGATGCTCTCTTTATGTTTTAATTCTTATCTTTTATGTGAGCATCATTGAAATCATCATGCCTAGCTAGGGGCGATAACGCTTGTTGGGAGGCAACCCAATTTTATTTTTGTTCTTTGCTTTTTGTTCCCGTTTAGTAATAAATAATTCATCTAGCTTCTGGTATGATTGTGTTTTTTATGTTTTAATTAGTGTTTGTGCCAAGTAAAGCCTTTAGGATCTTCTTGGGTGATTATTGTTTGATCTTGCTGATAAAAACAAAAAATATGCACTCATGAAAATAATTATCATTTTTACCAGAGAGCGATAAAATACCAATTACAACTGCAGTAGATCAATATACTTTTTATCCTAGTCTTCCTAATTTTTCAGAATTTTTAGAGTTACAGAAGTATTCGAAATCTCCAGATTACTACAGATTGTTCTGTTTTTGTCAGATTCTGTTTTCATTGTGTTGTTTGCTTATTTTGATGAATCTATGAGTAGTATCGGAGGGTATGAACCATAGAGAAGTTGGAATATAGTAGATATTACACCAATATGAATTTAGAATGAGTTCATAACATTACCTAAGTGGTGATTTATTTTCTTATACTAACGGAGCTTACGAGTTTTCTGTTAAGTTTTGTGTTGTGAAGTTTTCAAGTTTTGGGTAAAGATTCGATGTACTATGGAATAAGGAGTGGCAAGATTCTAAGATTGGGGATGTCCAAGGCACCCCAAGGTAATATTCAAGGACAACCAAGAGCCTAAGCTTGGGGATGCCACGGATGGCATCCCCTCTTTCGTCTTCGTTCATCGCTAACTTTACTTGGAGCTATATTTTTATTCACCACATGATATGTGTTTTGCTTGGAGTGTTAATTTGTTTTATTAGGATTTGCTTGCTGTTTGAATAAAGTACTTAAGATCTAAAATTTATTTATGAGGAGGAGTCTTCACATAGTTATATAATTATTCAACTACTCATTGTGCTTCGCTTATATCTTTTGGAGCAATTTGTCGTTTGCTCTAGTGCTTCACTTATATCTTCTTAGAGCATGGCGGTAGTTTTATTTTGAAGAAATTGTTGAACTCTCATGCTTCACTTATATTATTTCGAGAGTCTTTAGAACAGCATGGTAATTTGCTTTGGTTATAAATCTAGTCCTAATATGATGGGCATCCAAGATGGGTATAATAAAAACTTTCATATAAAGTGCATTGAATACTATGAGAAGTTTGATTCCTTATGATTGTTCTGAGATATGAAGATGGTGATATTAGAGTCATGCTAGTGAGTAGTTGTGAATTTGAGAAATACTTGTGTTAAGGTTTGTGAGTCCCGTAGCATGCACGTATGGTGAACCGTTATGTAACAAAGTTGGAGCATGAGATATTTTTTGATTGTCTTCCTTATGAGTGGCCGTCGGGGTCGAGCGATGGTCTTTTCCTACCAATCTATCTCTCTAGGAGCATGCGTGTAGTACTTTGTTTCGATAGCTAATAGAATTTTGCAATAAGTATGTGAGTTCCAAGATGGGTATAATAAAAACTTTCATATAAAGTGCATTGAATACTATGAGAAGTGTGATTCCTTATGATTGTTTTGAGATATGAAGATGGTGATATTAGAGTCATGCTAGTGAGTAGTTGTGAATTTGAGAAATACTTGTGTTAAGGTTTGTGAGTCCCGTAGCATGCACGTATGGTGAACCGTTATGTAACAAAGTTGGAGCATGAGATATTTTTTGATTGTCTTCCTTATGAGTGGCCGTCGGGGTCGAGCGATGGTCTTTTCCTACCAATCTATCTCTCTAGGAGCATGCGTGTAGTACTTTGTTTCGATAGCTAATAGAATTTTGCAATAAGTATGTGAGTTCCAAGATGGGTATAATAAAAACTTTCATATAAAGTGCATTGAATACTATGAGAAGTGTGATTCCTTATGATTGTTTTGAGATATGAAGATGGTGATATTAGAGTCATGCTAGTGAGTAGTTGTGAATTTGAGAAATACTTGTGTTAAGGTTTGTGAGTCCCGTAGCATGCACGTATGGTGAACCGTTATGTAACGAAGTTGGAGCATGAGATATTTTTTGATTGTCTTCCTTATGAGTGGCCGTCGGGGACGAGCGATGGTCTTTTCCTACCAATCTATCTCTCTAGGAGCATGCGCGTTGTACTTTGTTTCGATAGCTAATAGACTTTTGCAATAAGTATGTGAGTTCTTTATGACTAATGTTGAGTCCATGGATTATACGCACTCTCATCCTTCCACCATTGCTAGCCTCTCTAGTACCGTGCAACTTTTGCCGGTACCATAAACCCACCATATACCTTCCTCAGAACAGCCACCATACCTACCTATTATGGCATTTCCATAGCCATTCCGAGATATATTGCCATGCAATTTTCCACCGTTCCGTTTATTATGACACGCTCCATCTTTGTCATATTGCTTTGCATGATCATGAAGTTGACATTGTATTTGTGGCAAAGCCACCTTCATAATTCTTTCATACATGTCACTCTTGATTCATTGCACATCCCGGTACACTGCCGGAGGCATTCACATAGAGTCATATTTTGTTATAATTATCGAGTTGTAATTCTTGAGTTGTAAGTAAACAAAAGTGTGATGATATTCATTATTAGAGCATTGTCCCATGTGAGGAAAGGATGATGGAGACTATGATTCCCCCACAAGCCAAAAAAAAGAGGCCATAAAAAAGAGAAAAAAGGCCCAAATAAAAAATGACGGAAAAAGAGAGAAGGGGCAATGTTACTATCCCTTTTCCACACTTGTGCTTCAAAGTAGCACCATGATCTTCATGATACAGAGTCTCTTATTTTGTCACTTTCATATACTAGTGGGAATTTTTCATTATAGAACTTGACTTGTATATTCCAATGATGGGCTTCCTCAAAATGCCCTAGGTCTTTGTGAGCAAGCAAGTTGCATGCACACCCACTTAGTTTCTTTTGTTGAGCTTTCATATATTTATAGCTCTAGTGCATCCGTTGCATGGCAATCCCTACTCCTTGCATTGACATCAATTGGTGGGCATTTCCATAGCCTGTTGATTAGCCGCGTCAATGTGAGACTTTATCCTTTTTGTCTTCTCACACAACCTCCACCATCATATTCTATTCCACCCATAGTGCTATGTCCATGGCTCGCGCTCATATATTGCGTGAAAGTTGAAAGAGTTTGAAAAGGCTAAGTATGAAACAATTGCTTGGCTTGTCATCGGGGTTGTGCATGATGGGAGCATTTTGTGTGACGAAAATGAAGCATGGCCAAACTATATGATTTTGTAGGGATAAGCTTTCTTTGGCTATGTTATTTTGATAAGACATAATTGCTTGGTTAGTATGCTTGAAGTATTATTGTTTTTATGTGAATATTAAACTTTTTTCTTGAATCTTATGGATCTGAATATTCTTGCCACATAGATAAGATTACATTAATGAATATATTAGGTAGCATTCCACATCAAAAATTCTGTTTTTATTATTTACCTACTCGAGGACGAGCAGGAATTAAGCTTGGGGATGGTTGATACATCTCCAACGTATCTATAATTTTTGATTGTTACATGCTATTATATTATCCATCTAGGATGTTTTATATGCATTTATATGGTATTTTATATGATTTTTGGGACTGGCCTATTAACCTAGAGCCCAATGCCAGTTTTTGTTTTTTCCTTGTTTTTGAGTTTTACAGAAAAGGAATATCAAACGGAGTCCAATTGACATGCCAATTTTTGATGATTTTTATGGACCGAAAGAAGCCCTCGGAGTAAAAGAGTTGCACCAGAAGAGTCCCGGGCCGTCCACGAGGGTGGGGGCGCGCCCCCTATCTCGTGGACGACTCAGAGACCCCCCTGACATGAGACCTACGCCAAAAATTCCTATAAATACAAAAACCTCCAGAAAATAACCTAGATCAGGAGTTCCGCCGTCGCAAGCCTCTGTAGCCACCGAAAACCAATCTAGACCCGTTCCGGCACCCTGCCGGAGGGGGGAATCCCTCTCCAGTGGCCATCTTCATCATCCCGGCGTTTTCCATGACGAGGAGGGAGTAGTTCACCCTCGGGGCTGAGGGGTATGTACCAGTAGCTATGTGTTTGATCTCTCTCTCTGTCTGTCTCTCTCTCTCTCTCGTGTTCTTGATTCGGCACGATCTTGATGTATTGCGAGCTTTGCTATTATAGTTGGATCTTATAATGTTTCTCCCCCTCTATCTCTTGTAATGGATTGAGTTTTCCCTTTGAAGTTATCTTATTGGATTGAGTCTTTAAGGATTTGAGAACACTCGATGTATGTCTTGCATGTGATTATCTGTGGTGACAATGGGATATTCACGTGATCCACTTGATGTATGTCTTGGTGATCAACTTGAAAGTTCCGTGACCTCGTGAACTTATGCATAGAGGTTGGCAAACATTTTCGTCTTGACTCTCCGGTGGAAACTTTGGGGCACTCTTTGAAGTTCTTTGTGTTGGTTGAATAGATGAATCTGAGATTGTGTGATGCATATCGTATAATCATACCCACGGATACTTGAGGTGACATTGGAGTATCTAGGTGACATTAGGGTTTTGGTTGATTTGTGTCTTAAGGTGTTATTATAGTACGAACTCTGGGATAGATTGAACGGAAAGAATAGCTTCGTGTTATTTTACTACGGACTCTTGAATAGATCGACCAGAAAGGATAACTTTGAGGTGGTTTCGTACCCTATAATAATCTCTTCGTTTGTTCTCCGCTATTAGTGACTTTGGAGTGACTCTTTGTTGCATGTTGAGGAATAGTTATATGATCCAATTATGTTATTATTGTTGAGAGAACTTGCACTAGTGAAAGTATGAACCCTAGGCCTTGTTTCAGCGCATTGCAATACCGTTTTCACTCACTTTTATCATTAGTTACCTTGCTGTTTTTATATTTTCAGATTACAAAAACCTATATCTACCATCCATATTGCACTTGTATCACCATCTCTTCGCCGAACTAGTGCACCTATACAATTTGCCATTGTATTGGGTGTGTTGGGGACACAAGAGACTCTTTGCTATTTGGCTGCAGGGTTGTTTGAGAGAGACCATCTTCATCCTACGCCTCCCATGGATTGATAAACCTTAGGTCATCCACTTGAGGGAAATTTTCTACTGTCCTACAAACCTATGCACTTGGAGGCCCAACTACGTCAACAAGAAGAAGGTTGTGTAGTAGATGAAGGAAATATGCCCTAGAGGCAATAATAAAGTTGTTATTTATATTTCCTTATATCATGATAAATGTTTATTATTCATGCTAGAATTGTATTAACCAGAAACTTAGTACATGTGTGAATACATAGACAAACAGAGTGTCACTAGTTTGCCTCTACTTGACTAGCTCGTTGAATCAATGATGGTTATGTTTCCTAACCATAGACATGAGTTGTCATTTGATTAACGGGATCACATCATTAGAGAATGATGTGATTGACTTGACCCATCCGTTAGCTTAGCACGATGATCGTTTAGTTTGTTGCTATTGCTTTCTCCATAACTATACATGTTCCTATGACTATGAGATCATGCAACTCCCAAATACTGGAGGAACACTTTGTGTGCTACCAAATGTCACAATGTAACTGGGTGATTATAAAGGTGCTCTACAGGTGTCTCCGATGGTGTTTGTTGAGTTGGCATGGATCAAGGTTAGGATTTGTCACTCCGATTGTCGGAGAGGTATCTCTGGGCCCTATCGGTAATGTACATCACAATAAGCCTTGCAAGCAATGTAGCTAATGAGTTAGTTACGGGATGTAGCATTATGGAACAAGTAAAGAGACTTGCCGGTAACGAGATTGAACTAGGTATTGAGATACCGACGATCGAATCTCGTTCAAGTAATGTACCACTGACAAAGGGAACAACGTATACCGTTGTGCGGTTTGACCGATAAAGATCTTCGTAGAATATGTAGGAGCCAATATGAGCATCCAGGTTCCGCTATTGGTTATTGAACAGAGACATGTCTCGGTCATGTCTACATAGTTCTCGAACCCGTAGGGCTCGCACGCTTAACATTTGGTGACGATCAGTATTATGAGTTTATGTGTTTTGATGTACCGAAGGTAGTTCGGAGTCCCAGATTTGATCACAGACATGACAAGGAGTCTCGGAATGGTCGAGACGTAAAGATCGATATATTGGAAGCCTATATTTGGACATCGGAATGGTTCCGAGTGGTTCGAGCATTTTTCTGGAGTACCGGGAGGTTACCGGAACCCTCTGGGGAGTATATGGGCCTTATTGGGCCTTAGTGGAATTGAGGAGAGGGAAGGGAAAAGAGGGAGGCGCGCCCCCCAAGCCCAATCTGAATTGGTAGGGGGCGGGCCCCCTTTCCTTCCTCCCTCTCTCCTCCCTGCTTCCTCTCCTACTCCTACTTGGAAGGGGGGATCCTACTCCCGGAGGGAGTAGGACTCCCCTAGGGCGCGCCATAGAGAGGGCCGGCCCTCCCCCTCCTCCACTCCTTTATATACGGGGGAGGGGGGCACCCCATGGACACACAAGTTGATCATTGATCTTTAGCCGTGTGCGGTGCCCCCTCCACCATAATCCACCTCGATTATATCATAGCGGTGCCTAGGCGAAGCCCTGTTCCGGTAGCAACATCATCACTGTCATCACGCCGTCGTGCTGACGAAACTCTCCCACGAAGCTCTACTGGATCGTGACTTCACGGGACGTCACCGAGCTGAACGTGTGCAGATCGCGGAGGTGCCGTGTCTTCGGTACTAGATCGGTCGATCGTGAAGATGTACGACTACATCAACCGCGTTGTCATAATGCTTCCGCTTGGTCTACAAGGGTATGTAGACGATACTCTCCCCTCTCATTGCTATGCATCACCATGATCTTGCGTGTGCGTAGGAATTATTTTGAAATTACTGCGTTCCCCAACAATAGACATCACCTATCGTCTCCCTTTATGCCTCCCAAGATCCGCCTCCACTGATGCCATGTCATTGCGCATCGTCAACTTCTGCCGACATGGGCCACGCTTAGATGCTAATCCTCTATGACTCACAGGCGTGATCATCTCCGCCATAGCCAATGTCACCGCCGGTTGGGCCATCGGCATAGATCATGACCTTGCAGGTCTCCCATTGGCCCGAGGAGGAGCAGCCCGGCGAGGCCAGCCACATCCTTGTCATCCCGCTAGTGGCGCGACAAGAGAAAGGGTACCGCATGTGGCACAACGGACCTTGGGAGTACAAGCTCCACGATCGTGACGTAGTACATAGGATGGTGCCCCACGCATGCATCACGACAATACCACGTCATCCCGCCTCATATTCCATTTCTGTGCATCTGTCGGCACCACACTGGAATATTATCCCCATACATCCAACTAGGCATCCATGATTCCAGACTTTGGATCATCGTCATGGGGTCGGAGAAGCGCGTACATGTACATCCCAGCAGCATATATTTCTACCTTCCCATCACTTATCGAAGATTTTCTTAATTTTATCCTTGTCAAAAGGTACATCTCCATTTCAATCGGGGAAGAAGTGCACATACCACTGCAAACTGATCATGCAACCACTTGTGGTGATCAAGTCGAGTAGTTGTTGTTTCGGACGCCGGCGCAACGGCAGCCGCAACATCACTCATCAGAGGCACCCAGGAGGAGATGTGCTGGGAGGAGACCTAGCTCGTGGATGCCAACTCTGGCAGAACTGCGGGAGGAAGGAAATGGAGGATGGCTGGAGGAGAAGAGGTAGACGTTTAGCCATATGACTTGGAACTCAAGGTTGGGTCTTAAGTCTTACATTCAAGGACGTCAATCGAAAGGTGCATGGAAACTCACTTCTTAGATTAGGTGCATGTGTCAACTCTCTCATATCTGAGAGAATCGATTTTAGTTTTCAATCGTCAAACATTTTTCCAGACAACCTTTCCTTGGATAGTGCTCTTTTTGCTGGTTCTGATGATACAGTGGAGGTACGAACAAACCCAGTTAACCTAGAAAACACTACTACTAAATTCATGTAATTTGATGTTATAGATGGATTAATTATTTCAGATAGTTAATTTTGTAGGGAGAAGAGAAAATATAGTTTCTTGAACTAATAATTATTAAATAACTAGAAAACACTTGTTGGGCAATTTAATCATTTTTAATACAATTCTTTGCAACATGCTTATTTAGATTTGAACAATAGGCTTTCATAAACTGTTAATTATTGATAGCTCATTGGTCGGGCATGTCCCTTGCTTAAGAAGATTGTCTGTTCACGGAGTCTTAGGGCTCACAACCCAAGCGCCAACACTAACGCTAGGATTGATTTCCTGTTAGTTTTTCCGAGTTCCCCATCCAAGCCCGAGATATTGTGTTGTGTATGCAAAACTAATCACCGGTGCTTCATATGCCTTTTTTTTTCTGCCTGAGCCTATTTGATTAGAGTCTGACGCTAACAAGAGCACTAAAAACCTGGACTACGAAGCTTTCCCTCAACTAACTAGCAGATCCAGATGAGATTTTCCCATCTTAATAATCGAAGCCCTCAGGTTTTCTCTCATGAGGGGTACATATGAGCATGCAAAATAACCTGAGAATCAAATGGACTCATAGAACACTTTATTCTGGTAGTGTAATGTATGTGCATCCATCATCTCTAATCCTAAATTCTTAGTACGTAGGTCCCCGCTCGTTTCGTTTGTTACTGTGCACCCCATCGATCGAATGGATAAGTCTCACCGATTTATTTCTTACCTTGTTGTCTCCCTTTAATTACGCGGAGAAACAAATCAACATGCAATCGCTCCAACCATAGTTTTAGTTAACGCACGCACATCTCCCCCATTAAAATTGGGACACACTCCTTTTCTTCCCCGGACATAGAACTCTTGACAGAAGAAGATGCGATCAGCCTCCCGCCTCATTGAAGGAAATATGCCCTAGAGGCAATAATAAAGTTGTTATTTATGTTTCCTTATATCATGATAAATATTTATTATTCATGCTATAATTGTATTAACCAGAAACTTAGTACATGTGTGAATACATAGACCAACAAAGTGTCCCTAGTATGCCTCTACTAGACTAGCTCGTTAATCAAAGATGTTTAAGTTTCCTAACCATAGACATGTGTTGTCATTTGATGAACGAGATCACATCATTAGAGAATGATGTGATGGACAAGACCCATCCGTTAGCTTAGCATAATGATCGTTTAGTTTTTTCGCTATTGCTTTCTTCATGACTTATACATGTTCCTCTGACTATGAGATTATGCAACTCCCGAATACTGAAGGAACACCTTGTGTGCTATCAAACGTCACAACATAACTGGGTGATCATAAAGATGCTCTACAGGTGTCTCCGATGGTGTTTGTTGAGTTGGCATAGATCGAGATTAGGATTTGTCACTCCGTGTATCGAAGAGGTATCTCTGGCCCTCTTGGTAATGCACATCACTATGAGCCTTGCAAGCAATGTGACTAATGAGTTAGTTACGGGATGATGCATTACGGAACGAGTAAAGAGACTTGTCGGTGATGAGATTGAACTAGGTATGATGATACCGACGATCGAATCTCGGGCAAGTAAAATACCGATGACAAAGGGAACAACGTATGTTGTTATGCAGTTTGACCGATAAAGATCTTCATAGAATATTTAGCAACCAATATGAGCATCCAGGTTCCGCTATTGGTTATTGACCGGAGATGTGTCTCGGTCATGTCTATATAGTTCTCGAACTCGCAGGGTCCGCACGCTTAACGTTCGATGACGATTTGTATTATGAGTTATGTGATTTGATGACCGAAGTTTGTTCGGAGTCCTGGATGAGATCACAGACATGACGAGGAGTCTCGAAATGGCCGAGAGGTAAAGATCGATATATTGGAAGGTCATATTCGGACACCGGAATGGTTCCGAAGTGTTTCGGGTATTTTCGGAGTACTGGGAGGTTACCAGAACCCCCGGGGAAGTGGTGGGCCTTAATGGGATTTAGTGGAAAGGAGAGAAGGGCCTCAAGGGGTGGCTGCCCCCCCCATGGCTGGTCCGAATTGGACTAGGAGGGGGCGGCGCCCCCCTCTTTCCTTCTCCCCTCTTCCTCCTTCCCTCCTTCTCCTTGTTGGCATAGGAAAGAGGGGGGGGACCGAATCCTACTTGGACCGAGAGTCCAAGTAGGACCCTCCCCCTTGGCGCGCCCCCTTGGGCCGGCCTCCTCTTCCCCCTCCTTTATATACGTGGGAGGGGGCACCCCAAAGACACACCAAGTCTTCTCTTAGGCGTGTGCAGTGCCCCCCTCCACAGTTACACACCTCGGTCATATCGTCGTAGTGCTTAGGTGAAGCCCTGCGCCGGTAACTTCATCATCACCGTCAACACTCCGTTGTGCTGACGAAACTCTCCCTCATCCTCAACTGGATCAAGAGCTCGAGGGACGTCATCATGTTGAACGTGTGCTGAACACGGAGGTGCCGTACGTTCGGTGCTAGGATCAGTTGGATCGCGAAGATGTTGTACTACATAAATCGCGTTACTAAACGCTTCCACTTTCGGTCTACAAGGGTACGTGGACACACTCTCCCCTCTCGTTTCTATGCATCTCCTAGATAGATCTTGCATGATCGTAGGAATTTTTTTGAAATACTGTGTTCCCCAACAGTGGCATCCGAGCCAGGTATATGCGTAGATGTTATATGCACGAGCAGAACACAAAGAGTTGTGGGCGATAATAGTCATACTGCTTACGACCAACGTCTTACTTTGATTCGGCGGTATTGTGGGATGAAGCGGCCCAGACCGACATTACATGACCGTGTTCATGAGACTGGTTCTACCGATGTGCTTCGCACACAGGTGGCTGGCGGGTGTCTATTTCTCCAACTTCAGTTGCAGTTTGACTACGGCCGGTCCTTGTTGAAGGTTAAAACATCACACTTGACGAAAAATCGTTGTGGTTTTGATGCGTAGGTAAGAACAGTTCTTGCTAGAAGCCCGTAGCAGGAACGTAAAACTTGCAACAACAAAGTAGAGGACGTCTAACTTGTTTTTGCGGGGCATGTTGTGATGTGATATGGTCATGACCTGATGAGATATAAATTGTTGTATGAGATGATCATGTTTTGTAAAAGTTATCGGCAACTGGCACGAGCCTTATGGTTGTCGCTTTATTGTATGAAATGCAATTGCCATGTAATTGCTTTACTTTATCACTAAGCGATAGCGATAGTCGTAGAAGCAATAGTTGGCGAGACGACAACGATGCTACGATGGAGATCAAGGTGTCAAGCCGGTGACTATGGTGATCATGACGGTGCTTTGGAGATGGAGATCAAGGTGTCAAGGTGTCAAGTCGGTGACTATTCTCTGCAAGCAGTGAAATTATCGGTAACAGATAGTTTTGTGATAAGGTAATTGGTAACGGGTAACAAGTAATAAAAGTAAATAAGGTGCAGCAAGATGGCCCAATCCTTTTTGTAGCAAAGGACAAGCCTGGACAAACTCTTATATAAAGGAAAGCGCTCCCGAGGACACATGGGAATTATTGTCAAGCTAGTTTTCATCACGCTCATATGATTCGCGTTCGGTACTTTGATAATTTGATATGTGGGTGGACCGTGCTTGGGTACTGCCCTTACTTGGACAAGCATCCCACTTATGATTAACCCCTATTGAAAGCATCCACAACTACAACAGAAGTATTAAGGTAAACCTAACTGACCGTGTCCTGGACTAGGGGGTACTCACCAAGTCATCTCCCGATCTGTTAGATTGGGCCGAGGACCCCCATGGCCGTATACTCATGGGCCAGTTCGGACAGCTGCCGCATATAAGGAAGATTCCACAAGACTTGGAGATCAAGACAAGGACTCCTCCCCACCGGCGTATTCTGCTAGGACTCTTGTTATCCTAGGCCTCTGGTGCATTATATAAACCGAGGCCAGGCTAGTCGATAGACAATATACATACAATCATACCATAGGCTAGCTTCTAGGGTTTAGCCTCTCCGATCTCGTGGTAGATAAACTCTTGTAATACCCATATCATCAAGAATAAATCGAGCAGGACGTAGGGTTTTACCTCCATCAAGAGGGCCCGAACCTGGGTAAAACATCGTGTCCCCTGCCTCCTGTTACCATCCGCCTTAGACGCACAGTTCGGGACCCCTGTCGGTGTCAAAACCGGCGGATCTCGGGTAGTGGGTCCCGAACTGTGCGTCTAGGCCGGATGGTAACAGGAGGCAGGGAACACGATGTTTTACCCAGGTTCGGGCCCTCCTGATGGAGGTAAAACCCTACGTCCTGCTTGATTAATATTGATGATATGGGTAGTACAAGAGTAGATCTACCACGAGATCAAGGAGGCTAAACCCTAGAAGCTAGCCTATGGTATGATTGTTGTGTATGGAGTTGATTGTCTATGGACTACAACCCTCCGGTTTATATAGACACCGGATAGGGTTAGGGTTACATAGAGTCGGTTACAATGGTAGGAGATCTTGAATATCCGCATCGCCAAGCTTGCCTTCCACGCCAAGGAAAGTCCCATCCAGACACGGGATGAAGTCTTCAATCTTGTATCTTCATAGTCCAGGAGTCCGGCTGAAGGTATAGTCCGGCTACCCGAACACCCCCTAATCCAGGACTCCCTCAGTAGCCCCTGAACCAGGCTTCAATGACGACGAGTCCGGCGCGCAAATTGTCTTCGGCATTGCAAGGCGGGTTCCTCCTCCAAGTTCTTCATAGAAGATTGTAAACACCAAGAGTAGTGTCCGGCTCTGCAAAATAAGTTTCCACATATTGCCATAGAGAGAATAATATTAACACAAATCAAATCTGCTGACGTATTTCGCAGTGCGTCATCACACTACAACCAAATCCTTCACTCGAATCGTTTTCATTTTTCCACCTCAGCGTGTCTTGCGAGGCGGTTTCCTTGGCATGTCTTGTCAAAGCAGAGATCGTGTGCCCCCTTTTACGGGATTCTCACCAATACGGACATGGGTAACCCAATCGTGCCCGTTAGCATGTTTTCTCGATTAAAGGCGAGTCCCAAACGGTTACGGGGAGGCTCCTGGTATTCAACCTCTTATAAAGAGACCAGGGCCTTACTCCTTTTCTCCAATCCCAAAACAAGTTCGCCCGTCGCCTCGAGTTCCAACACCCTAGGCTCCAGATTCGGGGCGCCTCAGACCTTTGACAATGTCCGGTTCCGACCTTCAAGGCCGACGGATGCCCTCCTCCGTCACGGAGGAGGACGTGCTAAAGTTGAGAGAGGCTAAGTTCTTGACCGCTGAAATTCCGCACAGGTTGCCTGCTCAAGGGCAGGCTATCCCCAGTCCCCAGTCCGGTGAGAGCGTGGTGTTCATGTCTCACTTCCTTCGGGGGCTAGGCTTCCCGACGGATCCCTTTGTGAGGGGACTGCTGTTTTATTACGGGCTGGAATTCCACGACTTAGCTCCGGAGTCCATCCTCCATATCTCCTCATTTATCGTTGTATGCGAAGCGTTCCTCCGTGTTACCCCTCACTTCAGATTATGGCTCAAGACTTTCAAAGTGGAGCCGAAGATGATCAACGGACGGCACGCAGAGTGCGGAGGCGCTGTTATAAGCAAAAATGCTGATGCTACATGGCCCGAGGGCTCTTTTCAAGAGGAGCTAGGCTTGTGGCAACGAGAGTGGTTTTATATCACCGCTCCCCGGAGCACCAAGTGGGTGGCGCTTCCTGCCTTTCGCTCGGGTCCCCCACCACGGCTAGCGTCATGGGTTAACAGAGGGTTAGATTGGGGTTTGCCCAAAGACATGCCCTTGTTACAGGGCCGCATTAAGGATCTCTTGGAAGGAGACCTCAGCCTGGTCAAGGTGACGCAGGTCATGCTGATTCGCCGAATATTGCCCGGCAAACGTCACTCCCTTCGCCTGTGGGAGTTTAATCCAGAGGGACCGCGAGCTCTCCAGAATTTCATGGGCGCAACGCCCACGGAGATGTATAAACTGTTCTTCGGATCACAAGAGATGTGTCCGGATTTAACCGAGGACGCAGGCCTAAGCTGCAATCGCCCGGATACTCAAGTAAGCAACCTTGTGCCCGGACCTTCTATCCGTATAATTGTCATAAACTTTCCCCTAAAAGAGCCATCCTTTTAAACAGGAGTGGATAGCAAAGGCAAAGCTGATCAGGTGTCCGGCTCCCCTTCCTGAAACCAGGCCGGATCCCGTGCTGGTCAGGATGCTAGAAATAATGCCTTTGGAGGGGGAGGACAAGGAAGCTATGGCCTCCTCAAAGGAGGCTGCTCCGAAGGGAGGAACCGACAATTCCTCTCCTAAGGGGAAGAAGAGAGCCGCCTCTGACGACCCGGAAACCATGGCCTCGAAGCGGGGGAAAAATCCTCGTCAGAGGGTCCGATGCCGGGGAGTTCCTCGGCCGAACTACGCCCTCAAGGGGATCAGCCCTCCAGCGAGCCGTAAGTAGAGAAAGATTTTCCTTTTGAGGGATGAGGGAAATCCTTGATTTATATCTGAGAAGATTAACCGAATTTTTACCTTGTAGCTCGGACCTCAGCCCTTCTCAGCAGAGCTCGTCTTCGGGGGATCTCCTTCCGGAGATGATGGAGAGCGGGACGCCTCCCCCTGCCGTGCCGCCTAGCGAGGCGGGCGACCCTGAGGTGTTGTCGCGGAGGGTTTCTCCGAATCCGGCAGGGGCGGAAGATAGCTTTGTGCCCCCCCCCCCCCCGAGGTTCTCCGCGTCCGGCCTTCGAAAGAGGTCGTGGGACAAGTCCGGCACCGTCTGGTGCTTGGCCGGAGGAGCTAAAGATTCTGCTGGGGCGAGCTTCTATCTCGGAGGAGCACCGTGCATTGATGGGCACGGTGATTGAAAGGATCTCATCCGCAGAGAGCGGATTGCATGAGGCCGTCAAAAGTCTACTGACGGGTTTTGAGGTACATTAGATAATGTACACTTTTGTCAGTTGCGCATGAATAAGATGCGCCCTGTGTAGATAGTAGCCCCTGAGACTCTGCGCGTCGTCAAGAAATGACGGCACGCGGAGGATCATAATCCCAGGTCTAAGATGTCGCCTTTGAATGTAGGCGGCAGGGTGTCCGGAATCGAGCCGAACTGAAGATTTTGCCGAACTAAAGCGGCAACTGGACGTGGCAGATGACGACATCGCGCTTGTCAACAAGCGGCTTGATGAGGCTCAAGGTATGTAATTCTTCGGGCGGCATCAGGTAAGACGAGTTTTATGCCAGTGTCTTACGATGTGTGTGCTTGACGCAGATGGTGCGGCCGCCGTGGAGAGTCTTAGGGCAGAACTTGCCCGAGCTAAAGAACAAGCCAGAGAAAGTGATGCGGCTGCCAAGAAAGCCCTTGAAGAGCTGAGAGCCGAATAGGCTGCTCATTGCCGAAGCAAGGAAGAGATGGCCGAAAAGTTAAAGAGTGCTGCAGACCGTTGCAGACTTCTTGAGAAAGAAGACCAGGCGAAACAGACAGACTTAGAGAAGGCCGTTGCCAATGCCAAGGACGCGCGCTTTGCGATGAGAGCTGCGAAGGAGGAGCTGCGCCAGGCCGAACAGATTGCGGCTGGAAAGCCCTTTATGCTACGAAGGAAATTTTGCGATCTGAAGTTTGCTCCGTTGGACCGGATGTGGAGTGTGGAGGATACCTATCTGGATTTGGCAGCGAGTGCTGCTGATGCGACCGAACACTTTCGAGATTAGAAAGATCGCGAAGTGGAAAAGCTTTTCTGGTCACAGTTTCACAATCCAGAGCGTCCACTGGCAGTGGACGATCGTTTGGCTCAATGGGCCGAACTGAATAGGTTGTCCGGACTCGCCATGAAGTACGTCATGGGTCATCTGTGGCCGGGGAGATCAGAGCCGAAGAGTTATTTCAGCTTGGTGCAACAATTCCTTGATGCGGTGCCGCGTATTAATGCAATGAAGAGGTCAGCGTGCATAGAGGGTGCAAGGATGGCTCTTGCCCGTGTCAAGACATACTGGGCAGAGATGGAGACCACCGTTGTTGCGTCCCGAGATTCAGACAAAAGCCGAGTACCCTCCGAGCACTATTTTCAGGAAGTCCTTGAAGGCGCTCGTGTAATAGAGACGCAGTGCTCGAAAGATGCTATGTTATGATAGCATATGTAATTATAAAAGTAATGTTTTGATAAACTGTAGTGGCCTTTTTATACTTGTGCCTTCAAGTATTGGGAACACCTCCTGTGCGGCCGTTTTAAGATATATACAAAATCTGAAAGATGGCAGTCGTTGGCTTCAGCCCCCACGCACATAGTGCGGGGGTGCTCGCAGAAGACGCATTTTCACACTTAACCCAATGTCTTGGTCCTACAAAGGAGGTGATAGCGCAGCGGGCCAGGCAACCGGACTATAATGCTTTAACACTTTCACTTAGCCATAGGAGCTTGACAGTGAGACTATTTAGGTAGCCCCTTGGTGGCGACTGCGCTCGCCCGAGTTTGGGGCGCGTATGTGCCTGACCGGGAAGCGGCCCTTCGTTAAAGCAGAGGAATCCGATAGATTCCGATAGGTCATCGAGTGGCTGACCAGTCTCACGCTACATCATGATAGTCAGTTTTCGGCTTTCTCTACTGAGGTGCTCGCCCGGCCGAACCGGGGCACAATCGTAGTAGTTCTCCTGGTGCTACCTTAGCCGATAGAGCGGAACGTAAGGTAGCCGAACTCAGGAGCCGGGCAACCCAACATTTGACCAAAGACATGATTCGGTGCTGATGCATATAATGCCAAAACTTGCGACGCCGAACACTCCCTAAGGTGTTCGGTCTTTATGAGTGCGGGTGAAACAACACTCTTTATTATTAAAAAAGCCCCTAGTGTCCAGTTACGTGCAAAAATTCTGACGTGGCCACATGCCAAGACGCCAGTCTCCTCCTTGGTTATATCAGAAAGAAAAAACCAGGGGATGTGTAGCAACAAGAGACAGTAAAAAAGGTTTACGCAGGGTCTTAATCTAAAAAGAATCCTTTAGGACGGGTCCCTACTGCACGTCTGCGCCTGTGTCTCCGTTGTGCCGTATCCTGGACGGGCGCCGCACGACGTTCATCTGTAAAAGAGAGGAACTGAGTTGAAAACGAGTCGTGCCGAACAAAAGTTTAAAATAAACAAAGTATAAAGTAAAATATATAAGATTGAGCTTTATTGTCTCTTATTGTATATGCGTGGAGCCCCTAGTGCGGGGGTATATGGCCTCTAGGCCTGCATCAATGATGATTTTGCACCGAACTCGTCTATCCGCGTTCGTGGTCTTGAATGACCTATTTCGAAGTTTTTTGGCCAGTGAGGCCATTTTGCTGTGGGGTTGCCAAAGCGGCCGCACAGTCCTCCGCTTGGGGAGGCACACTTTAGTGCTTCCCCTTCAAAGAGATGATGCCTCATGGACCGGGCATCTTAAGCGTGAGAGATGCATAATGCGGTATTGCGTTAAAGCGGGCGAAAGCTTCACGTCCCAGTAGTGCTTGATAGCGACTTGAGAACGGGACAATATGGAAGGTTAGCTTTTCACGGCGGAAGTTATCGGCAGAGCCAAATATAACTTCGAGCCGGAGAAAACCCATACAATGGGTGTCCGGACCAGGTGTTACCCCTTGAAAGGAGGTTTTGCTGCGGCGGATTCTTGCTGGGTTTATCCCCATGTGATGGATTGTATCCTGATATATCAGGTTTAGTCCACTGCCGCCGTCCATAAGGACATTTGAAAACCGGAGTCCGCCAATTATTGGATCGAGTATCAAGGCAGTCCAGCCTACATTCTTGATATTTCTAGAATAATCTAGCTGATCGAAGATGATCGGTTTTGACAACCAGTGGCAGGACCCTTTGGGGATGGGCCGTGTGGTGCGTACCTTTACGGGCGCCGCACGTTTTGTTATGTGAAGTGAGTTCACTGTTTTTACTTCTTGTGGGAAGTTCTTTTGTTTCCTGGTGCTCTGTTTTTGGGGTTCGTCCTCGTCTTCGCTTGGTGTGTCGAGCCCCTTGTGTTCGGCATTGAGTCCGCCGGATTGTTTGAAAACCCAACAGTCTCTGTGGGTATGGTTAGCAGCCTTCCCGGGAGTACTGTGTATCTGACATATCCTGTCCAGGATTTTATTTAGGTTGGATGGATCGTCTCTGTTATCCTGGGGGGCGATTTTTCCTGATTTTGTCGTGAGCCTTTGAATCCGGCATTGACTGCCGTGCTCTTCGGACTTTTGTCCTTAGTCCAGCGACGGTCCTTGTTGCATCGCGGTTTTCCGTTTCCATCCCTAGTTTTGGATGTGCTTGGGTCGCTAGGGCTGCACCTTGCCAACCAGCCGTCCTCCCCTGCACAAAAGCGGGTCATGAGGCTTGTTAGTGCGGCCATTGTTCTTGGCTTTTCTTGGCCGAGGTGTCTGGCGAGCCATTCGTCTCGGACGTTATGCCTGAAAGCTGCTAAGGCTTCGGCGTCCAGACAGTCGGCTATCCGATTCTTTTTAGTGAGGAATCTATTCTAGAACTGCCGAGCTGATTCTCCGGGTTGTTGAGTTATGTGACTAAGATCGTCTGCATCCGGAGGGAGGACATAGGTCCCTTGAAAGTTTGCTCGGAAAGCATCCTCGAGCTCTTCCCAGCTTCCAATTGTGTTTTCGGGAAGGCTTTTAAGCCAATGCCGGGCTGGCCCTTTAAGCTTAAGGGGTAAATATTTTATGGCGTGGAGATCATCTCCTCTAGCCATGTGTATGTGGAGGATATAATCCTCGATCCAAACTCCAGGGTCTGTTGTTCCATCATATGCCTCTATGTTTACGGGTTTGAATCCCTCTGGAAATTCATAGCCCAGGACCTCATCGGTGAAACATAGGGGGTGTGCGGCGCCCCTGTATTTGGGTGTGCCGGATTCTGATGATGGCTTCATAGCGTTGCTTACGAGAGCTTGCTTTCTTGGCCCATAAATGGACCTGACTGGGCCATGAGGCGAATCCTTAAGTGGGTCGCATGCCGATTTAGGTACGGCGCCGCTTGCCGCTTTATGGGGTCGTCTATCCGACCGTGTGGCTTTCTCATTTTTTGAATGCGAGGGCTCTAGGGCCTCTTCGTCGAATTCAGGCAGTAGCTTTGTTTTCGGATAGCTTTTAGTGCGGCGACTGTCGCCGTATTTATCTGCAGTATTGATTACTTTGCTCCATCTAATCCGGAGTGCATCTTCCGCTGTTTTTAGCTTCCGCTTCTGCTTTTTTAGGCTGCGTGCAGTTGCAACGAGCCTCTCGTGGAGATTCTTCTGCTCCATAAGTTTATCCGGCGTGAGGTCGTTCGGAATGCCGTTTTCGCCGGAGGAGGGATGTTCGGTTTCTCTATCCGTGTTGCCCTGTTCGGACGGTTGCTCTAAGGCCTGCTCGTCGTCTACCGGCTCGTCCTGCTCTATGGCTGGGTTTTATCGAGGCGGGGCTTGGGTCGGCGTTTAAGCCGATGCTTTGATTGCTTTTCGGGGGGTCGATCTCCCGTTCCATCCCCTTTTTCCTCGTTGTCGCTTCCTTTAGGGGTATCCACCATGTACACATCGTGAGATGAGGTGGCTGTCCAATGCCCTATGGGCGTTGGTTCGTCGGTATCTCCTGCATCGTCATCCATGCTGTCGATGTCTCCGGAGTCGAAGTTGAGCACGTCGTTTAAATTGTCGACAGTGGCTACCAAGTGGGTGGTGGGTGGGCTTTGAATTTCTTCATCGTCCGTATCCCATCCTCGCTGACCGTAGTTCGGCCAGGGCTCTCCTGATAAGGTGAGAGACTTGAAAGAGTTCAGGATATCGCCAGAAGGCGAGTGCTGAAAGATGTCTACGGCGGTGAACTCCATTATCGGCGCCCAATTGGATTCGATCGGCAGGGGCGCGGGGGGTTCAGAGTTCGGAAAGGAGTCCGGATCCTTGGAGTCACGGGCCGTGCAGAGTGCGGGGCTAGCGTTCGGCTCGATCGCTTTTGGGATCGCAGCCCCTGAGGTGACGTCCAACCGCTCATCCTCGATTGGCGCAATAGGCTCCAAATTTGGGGTCGAACCGATGCGTGTGCGGCCTCCAGGACACTGTCCGGGGGCAGAGCTAGATCATGCCCCTCGAGATAGTGCGGCGCGCTTGGCCGTGGCTCGAACCCGTCGAAGATCAAGTCTCCGTGGATGTCAGCCGTGTAGTTTAAGCTTCCAAACCTGACTTGATGGCCAGGGGCGTAGCTTTCGATCTGCTCCAGGTGGCCGAGCGAATTGGCCCGCAGAGCGAAGCCGCCGAAGACGAAGATCTGTCCAGGGAGAAAAGTCTCACCCTGGACGGCATCGTTGTTGATGATCAAAGGAGCCATCGGGCCTAAAGGCGACGACACAGAGGAACTCTCAATGAAAGCACCAATGTCGATGTCAAAACCGGCGGATCTCGGGTAGTGGGTCCCGAACTGTGCGTCTAGGCCGGATGGTAACAGGAGGCAGGGAACACGATGTTTTACCCAGGTTCGGGCCCTCCTGATGGAGGTAAAACCCTACGTCCTGCTTGATTAATATTGATGATATGGGTAGTACAAGAGTAGATCTACCACGAGATCAAGGAGGCTAAACCCTAGAAGCTAGCCTATGGTATGATTGTTGTGTATGGAGTTGATTGTCTATGGACTACAACCCTCCGGTTTATATAGACACCGGATAGGGTTAGGGTTACATAGAGTCGCTTACAATGGTAGGAGATCTTGAATATCCGCATCGCCAAGCTTGCTTTCCACGCCAAGGAAAGTCCCATCCGGACACGGGACGAAGTCTTCAATCTTGTATCTTCATAGTCCAGGAGTCCGGCTGAAGGTATAGTCCGGCTACCCGAACACCCCCTAATCCAGGACTCCCTCAACCCCCTACCCGAGATCCGCCGGTTTTGACACCGACACTAACCGTAGCATGAAACATATGGATCCAAATCAGCCCCTTACGAAGCAACTGATAAACTAGGGTTTAAGCTTCTGTCACTCTAGCAACCCATCATCTACTTATTACTTCTCAATGCCTCCCTCTAGGCCCAAACAATGGTGAAGTGTCATGTAGTCGACGTTCACATGACACCACTAGAGGGATGACAACATACATCTCATCAAAATATCGAACGAATACCAAATTCACATGACTACTTATAGCAAGACTTCTCCCATGTCCCCAGGAACAAACGTAACTACTCACAAAGCATATTCATGTTCATAATCAGAGGGGTATTAATATGCATAATGGATCTGAACATATGATCTTCCACCAAGTAAACCAACTAGCATCAACTACAAGGAGTAATCAACACTACTAGCAACCCACAGGTACCAATCTGAGGTTTGGATACAAAGATTGGATACAAGAGATGAACTAGGGTTTGAGATGAGATGGTGCTGGTGAAGATGTTGATGGAGATTGACCCCCTCTAGATGAGAGGATCGTTGGTGATGACTTCCCCCTCCTGAAGGGAAGTTTCCTCGGCAGAACAGCTCCGCCGGAGCCCTAGATTGGTTCTGCCAAGGTTCCGCCTCGTGGCGGTGGAGTTTCGTCCCGTGAGCTAGCTTATGATTTTTTCTTCGACGAAAGACTCCATATAGCAAAAGATGGGCATCAGAGGGCCACCAGGGGGCCCACGAGGCAGGGGGCGCGCCTAGGGGGTAGGGCACGCCCCCACCTTCATGGACGGTGGGTGGCCCCCTCTGGTACTTCTTTCGCCCAGTATTTTTTATATATTCTGAAAATAATTCCCATGGAGTTTCAGGACTTTTGGAGATGTGCAGAATAGGTCTCTAATATTTGCTCCTTTTCTAGCCCAGAATTCCAGCTGCCGTCATTCCCCCTCCTCATGTAAACCTTATAAAATAAGAGAGAATAGGCATAAGTATTGTGACATAATGTGTAATAATAGCCCATAATGCAATAAATATTGATATAAAAGCATGATGCAAAATGGACGTATCAACTCCCCCAAGCTTAGACCTCGCTTGTCCTCAAGCGAAAGCCGAAATCGAAAAATATGTCCACATGTTTAGAGATAGAGGTGTCGATAAAATAAAATACGGACATTAGGGCATCATGATAATTATTATAACAACAACACACACATATATATATTGTCATATGATTTCTTATGCTAAAGTAACAATTCATTCACAGCTTCAAGTATGAATCATAAACCTCATTGAAAACTAACAAACTATAATCTCAGTCATTGAGGCAATTGCAATTTATCATAACATAGGAAAGAGTCAATAAGAGTTTTTCAGCAAGTCGACATACTCAACCATCATTTAGTCTTTCAAAATTGCTAACACTCATGCGATATTTATGGTTATGAAGTTTCAGTCGGACACAGAGAAATATAGGGGCTTATAGTGTTGCCTCCCAACCTTTTACCTCAAGGGTAATGTCAACAATAATAGTTCATGAAAACTCACATCCAATTAGCTATATATATCTGGATCTTTCCAACACATTATGCTTGCCAAAGGATAAAATGTAAAAAGGAAAGGTGAAGATCACCGTGACTCTTGGATGAAGTATAAGACAAGAATAAAAGATAGGCCCTTCGCAGAGGGAAGCAGAGGTTGTCATGTGCTTTTATGGTTGGATGCACAAAATCTTAATGCAAAAGAACGTCACTTTATATTGCCACTTGTGATATGGACCTTTATTATGCAATCCGTCACTTTTATTTCTTCCACATCACAAGATCGTATAAAGCTTCTTTTCTCCACACTAATAAATCATACATATTTAGAGAGCAATTTTTATTGCTTGCAACGATGACAACTTACTTGAGGGATCTTACTCAATCCATAGGTAGATATGGTGGACTCTCATGTCAATATTGGGTTTAAGGATATTTGGAAGCACAAGTAGTATTTCTACTTGGTGCAAAGAACTTGGCTAGCATGAGAGGGAAAGGCAAGCTCAACAAGCTGGTGTCCATCACGCCGACCTACTTCGACTCATCGGCTGACATCGAGGCTTCGACATCTCGGCTGGACCGGGGGCTTCGCCATCTCTTCATCAACCTACTCCGGGCACTTCGGTGTCACTAGCCGACCAGCTCCGTCATGTTAGCTGGGCCGAGGGCTTTGCCTTGGCGAGCCAACCTTTGCCAGCATTGCCATGCCGTCGTTTTATCGCCCATCAGGCAATGGGTGTGAGGATCGAGTCCCAATTTTGGGAATCACTTTCCTTCGGATTACTACAACAAATAAACCAGGTGCTATTAATCCCAGTATTTTTTGCTTATTTGGGTTCATCTTTCCCAAGGAATTATTACTCTGGTTTGTCCATCATATGTACACAGGTCCATCAAATGGTGGCCGCATTAACGACAGTCGCATGGTGGTTCGGTCAGTTTCCGTACATAGTCCGGCGAATGCCGCATCTGGAGCTCGGACCGACCTGCGAATTCAGGCTTTGCCACGCCTTTACCGCATCACGCCGACGCCCTGCATTGACATTGACTTCGGCGCCAGACCATATTTCTTTTATTACTCACTTTGCATAAATTATTTATTATGCAATGATTTTTTTAATTATCATTATTACTATTATCTCCGGTTTGCACTATTTTTTGTGCACAGGGAAATGATCCGGGGACTTCGGTGTCACTCTGTCGGTCTGCATTGACCGTGCTATGTCACCACTTCGGCGTGTCGAGCTCTCCGCTCCGCCACCTCAGGACCGGCTTGGGGGATGGAACCTTGCCCCGCATCAAGCTCGGACCGCATCATCAATACCGAACACATTAACCAGCTAAGTCACTTTCATGCTCAAAGCTTTAATTTCTAACTTGTGTTCGGTTCGACCAAGCATTATACTTTTTTGGAAAAAAGTTGCTTGTAAAAAATTTCCTTGTCCAAACTTTGTTTGTGACGCATAAATTCAAATACCCAATTCATTTGGGGGCTTCCTTCATGAAGCTTTTCCTCTTGCATATGATTATACTTGTACGGCTTCGTTCCTTGTTCGTGTATTACGCCACAATATGCACCATATTGACTTAAGCGATTTGCAAGCTAGGTTGCCTCGCTCCTGTGTTTCCCCTACGTTCCCGATTGTTCGGCTAGGGAGTAAAGGGAGCACCTCTGCGATTGTCACGATCGGGTCATCCGGGACGGACCTCAGACTGGGTGAAGCCGAAAGCTAGCGCTCTTATAGTTTTCAATGATGGTCGGCACACAACGGAACTCATGAGTACAAAAAATCTATGGCACAAGTCTCATAATAACAATGAGCACCGAAGAAAGGTATCGGTGGGGGTACTATTTTCTTCGAAGATGCTTCTTACACTTCGCAGTAATATAGCATAAGTTCCCTGAGCGCGCTTTGTCTGTTACAGCCTTATGGCCTGATTGCCTAGTTATTGGAAACACCGTCGGTATTCTCGACAGATGGAGTACATAACACTTTTTGGTCCTTGACCGAAGAGGGAGAAGCCGATGGTCGGTTAAGACGCGTTTAAAGTTCGGTTGAACATAGATATGATATAAGTACTTCGGTACATGCAATCATTCTTTTACCCAAGTCACTTGGGGGCTCTTAAATTTATATGAGCCATTTTATGATAAGTGTTCTTCTTCTTAGTCGTTGCAAAGTTTTATTATTATTATTATTATTATTATTATTATTATTATTATTATTATTATCTATCACCCCTTTTTTTGACACAAGCGTGTGGTCACTAGCCGGGGAGCCTAATTTCTCTCTCAAAGCCGCTAGAGTTTAGTTTGCTAAACTGGCCTAATGAGAAGTACTCCGCCCTCGGGATATGAGGTTGAAGCCGTAGGCTGACCCGCTTGAAGTCTTGAGATAGGATGTATCATGTTAAAGCACGATAGAAGCACTTCTTTTGCTAAGGCCAATTTTCGGATTGGCACCGAACACTTGATCTTGTTCGGACGTCAAGTTTTTACTGACTTTTTTGGTTTTCCAAGCTTATGGCACTTTTAAACTATTTGTGTGTTTTCAGCACAAGTCTCGCAGTGCAACGCCGGACACCTTTAGAGATTCAACAAAAACATTCTCGGATATTGCTATATATGCATCAGTTTCGAATTGTGTCTTCGGTCAATAGTTGGGTTGCCCGGCTCCTGCGCTTGCCTCCTACGTTCTGCTTTGTTCGGCTAGGTGTGCAAAGGGAGAACCATTGCGATTGTGCTTCCAGCTCACATGGTTAAGCACCTCAGTGGAGAAAGCCGAAAACTGACTGTCACAATAAGCGTAAACTGGTCAGCAATCCGATGGTGGTGTTAAATGACGGGCCATTCATAACAATGGCCTAAGTGTTTACGGGCTGACCTCGACTATTGCCGAACAATACCGGGGGCTATTAGCTGGCCTCCCAAACTAAATCCTCGATATTTTGCTCTTACATTGGAGCTGAGGTTTCATGATCATGCTTAGCATGACAACCCAAAGAAAGGAACCGATAGCGGGACTATTTTCTTTGGAAGACATTTCATCTGTTAAACAGTAATATAACATATCTCTCTGCGTACCATTGTTTATAAAGCCGTGTGGCCAGATTGCCTTGTTTGTCGTAAATCTTTGCCCTCATAAAGGATTTATAAAGTAGGACAAACACTCCTCGGCTACTAGCCGAGGAGGTGGAAGCCGATGGTCGGTCAACAAAGTTTTGTATAATGCGGATCCGAGCATTAATGACGTAAAGTACTTGGATACATAGAGTCATTACACATAATTTGTGATTTTACTATGGATATCGATCCTTAATTCGGCCACCCGTGCTCGTATTAAGGCTCGGGGGCTACTGTGCTTCGGGCTTATTATTTACAAATATTAAAGGGGCACATCGATCCCCTGATCTGGTGTTGCCACCCGACCAATGTCTCGGGGGCTACTGCATTGCCTGTTCAATGCAGAAAATTTTATGTGCAATATAGTTTCCGAGGAGATTTTGATCCTCAGGTTGGTCGGCCGCACCCAACCTGAGTCTCGAAGACTGAGCATGCCGCTTTTAGTGTCCCAAAGTATTCTGCCGAGCTAGGACTTGATCCTCAGGCCGATTTTGCAAATCAACCTGAGTCTCAGCGGCTACTGGGATCACCGGTCTTATGTCATCCTTCATGTGCATCTCGGGTTTTAGACCGATACCCACCTTGAGGGCTACTGGCTATATATCTCGGCAGAGAATAAATTGCACCAATCAAAAATATTGACAAAAATTGGCCCACATTCGGGGTGGTGCACCACCTCGGAAGAAGTCCGGCATAAAGCTCGGGCGCTAGTGGCTGGCTCCATAGAGGGCATTTCCGGCATTAAGCTCGGCTAAACTCCTTTAAACTTCTTTGAACCAAGGTGATTTATGACACCTCGGATACAGTCCGGCGTTGGAGCTCGGATACATAGTCCGGTGTTGGAGCTCGGATACACTCTGGCGTTGGAGCTCGGATACAGTCCGGCGGAGCTCGGATACATAGTCCGGCGTTGGAGCTCGGATACAATCCGGTGTTGGAGCTCGGATACATAGTCCGGCGTTGGAGCTTGGATACATTCCGGCATTAGAGCTGGGAAGCAGTCCAACGTTGGTGCTCGGCTGCAAAAGATACCTCGAATGCAGTCCGGCGTTGGAGCTCGGACGCAAGAGGACACTGCCTCCCGGGAACAACTTCAAACCCGAGGTGTGGCATAAAAATAACAAGGCATTGATAAAGGCCGGAAACTTAAAGGGGCTCCTCGGATACCCGACGTGTAAACTCGTCGAATGCATTTCGGCGATCCTCAAGATCGAAGATGAGAAGATTTGTTGAACCAGTTTTCAAGACTGGCGACCGAAGATGAAGAACAGTTCGGAAGAATCAAGGAGCGCCCCTAACTTGAAGACCGGTTCAGGGGGCTACTCACGGTGTCTTGGACTAGGGGGTACTCACCACGTCATCTCCCGATCTGTTAGATTGTGCTGAGGACCCCCATGGCCGTATACTCATGGGCCAGTTCGGACAGCTGCCGCATACAAGGAAGATTCCACAAGACTTGGCGATCAAGACAAGGACTCCTCCCCACCGGCGTATTCGGCTAGGACTCTTGCTATCCTAGGCCTCTGGTGCATTATATAAACCGAGGCCAGGCTAGTCGATAGACAATATACATACAATCATACCATAGGCTAGCTTCTAGGGTTTAGCCTCTCCGATCTTGTGGTAGATCAACTCTTGTAATACCCATGTCATCAAGAATAAATCGAGAAGGACGTAGGGTTTTACCTCCATCAAGAGGGCCCGAACCTGGGTAAAACATCGTGTCCCCTGCCTCCTGTTACCATCCTCCTTAGACGCACAGTTCGGGACCCCCTACCCAAGATCCGCCGGTTTTGACACCGACACTAACCATAACATGAAACATATGGATCCAAATCAGCCCCTTACGAAGCAACTGATAAACTAGGGTTTAAGCTTCTGTCACTCTAGCAACCCATCATCTACTTATTACTTCTCAATGCCTCCCTCTAGGCCCAAACAATGGTGAAGTGTCATGTAGTCTACGTTCACATGACACCACCAGAGGGATGACAACATACATCTCATCAAAATATCGAACAAATACCAAATTCACATGACTACTTATAGCAAGACTTCTCCCATGTCCTCAGGAACAAACGTAACTACTCACAAAGCATATTCATGTTCATAATCAAAGGGGTATTAATATGCATAATGGATCTGAACATATGATCTTCCACCAAGTAAACCAACTAGCATCAACTACAAGGAGTAATCAACACTACTAGCAACCCACAGGTACCAATCTGAGGTTTGGATACAAAGATTGGATAAAAGAGATGAACTAGGGTTTGAGATGAGATGGTGTTGGTGAAGATGTTGATGGATATTGACCCCCTCCAGATGAGAGGATCATTGGCGATGACGATGGTGATGATTTCCCCCTCCTGAAGGGAAGTTTCCCCAGCAGAACAGCTCTGCCGGAGCCCTAGATTGGTTCCGCCTCGTGGCGGCGGAGTTTCATCCCGTGAGCTAGCTTATGATTTTTCCTCGACGAAAGACTCCATATAGCCAAAGATGGGCATCAGAGGGCCACCAGGGGGCCCACGAGGCAGGGCACGCCCCCACCCTCGTGGACGGTGGGTGGCCCCCTCTGGTACTTCTTTCGCCCAATATTTTTTATATATTCTGAAAATAATTCACATGGAGTTTCAGGACTTTTGGATATGTGCAGAATAGGTCTCTAATATTTGCTCCTTTTCCAGCCCAGAATTCCAGCTACCGTCATTCCCCCTCCTCATGTAAACCTTGTAAAATAAGAGAGAATAGGCATAAGTATTGTGACACAATGTGTAATAATAGCCCATAATGCAATAAATATTGATATAAAAGCATGATGCAAAATGGATGTATCAACTCCCCCAAGCTTAGACCTCGCTTGTCCTCAAGCGAAAGCCGAAATCGAAAAATATGTCCACATGTTTAGAGATAGAGGTGTTGATAAAATAAAATACGGACATGAGGGCATCATGATAATTATTATAACAACAACACACACACACACACATATATATATATATATATATTGTCATATGATTTCTTATGCTAAAGTAACAATTCATTCGCAGCTTCAAGTATGAATCATAAACCTCATTGAAAACTAACAAACTATAATCTCAGTCATTGAGGCAATTGCAATTTATCATAACATAGGAAAGAGTCAATAAGAGCTTTTCAGCAAGTCGACATACTCAACCATAATTTAGTCTTTCACAATTGCTAACACTCATGCGATATTTATGGTTATGAAGTTTCAGTCGGACACAGAGAAATATAGGGGCTTATAGTGTTGCCTCCCAACCTTTTACCTCAAGGGTAATGTCAACAATAATAGTTCATGAAAACTCACATCCAATTAGCTATATATATCTGGATCTTTCCAACACATTATGCTTGCCAAAGGATAAAATGTAAAAAGTAAAGGTGAAGATCACCGTGACTCTTGCATGAAGTATAAGACAAGAATAAAAGATAGGCCCTTCGTAGAGGGAAGTAGAGGTTGTCATGTGCTTTTATGGTTGGATGCACAAAATCTTAATGCAAGAGAACGTCACTTTATATTGCCACTTGTGATATGGACCTTTATTATGCAATCCGTCACTTTTATTTCTTCCACATCACAAGATCGTATAAAGCTTCTTTTCTCCACACTAATAAATCATACATATTTAGAGAGCAATTTTTATTGCTTGCAACGATGACAACTTACTTGAGGGATCTTACTCAATCCATAGGTAGATATGGTGGACTCTCATGGCAATATTGGGTTTAAGGATATTTGGAAGCACAAGTAGTATTTCTACTTGGTGCAAAGAACTTGGATAGCATGAGAGGGAAAGGCAAGCTCAACATGTTGGATGATACATGACAATATAATTTATCTCAGATGTAAGAAAACATAACCCATTACGTTGTCTTCCTTGTCCAACGTCAACTCTTTAGCATGTCATATTTTAATGAGTGCTCACAATCATAAAAGATGTCCAAGATAGTATGTTTATATGTGAAAACCTCTCTTTCTTTATTACTTCCTATTAATTGCAACGATGACCAAAACTATGTTTGTCAACTCTCAACAACTTTTATTCATCATACTCTTTATATGTGAAGTCATTACTCTCCGTAAGATCCATATTCTATCTTTATTTATTTTATTCTTTCTCTTTTATTTTATTCCCTCAAGATCATAGCAAGATAATCAAGCCCTTGACTCAATACTAATCTTTATTATATATAGCTCATGGACTCGATTACATAGAAGGATCATAAAGCAAAAATAAAAACTAGATCATACTAAAACTTTATTCTACTAGATCAAGATATTACCAAAAGGATCGAACTAAGAAAAACGGTAAAGATAAAAATGATGGTGATACGATACCGGGGCACTCCCCCAAGCTTGGCAGTTGCCAAGGGGAGTTCCCATACCCATGTGTTTATGTCTCCTTCTTCGGGGTTGGTGATGTGATATTCTTGGCGATAATGCCCCTCACGATACGATTCTCTTCCTCGAGCTTATTGACTTGCTGCTTGAGATCCATTATTTCCTTACGGAGCTTGCCCGTGACGGCTAAAGCTCCTTTCACCCAAGGATGTTGCATAGCTGCGGGAGAACAAGTAACACTCTTATTCATATTTTCATAAGAAAGAAATCTAACATTGGAAGGGATGACCGAGTTTGGAATAGCCGAGCTCTATAGTTCCCCCATAGTGAATCCAGCTCGGAAACAAGAAGTAACTTCTTCATCCTCCTCCACGGCATCTATCCTTTTCAAGTCAGCCTCCATCTCTTCCTCGGTTGATGGCCCAAAGTGGTCAGCATAGCTGTTTGCTCTTGGCCCCGGTGTTGGATGAGACACCCGACTAACTCTTGAGAAGACATCTTGCTCTATATCTGCAGCAGAAATAGCTCAAAACAAAATATAGAGGATATTTGCGTGATACAGTGGTCAAAACCTTCGGGTGATTATATAGTGAATTTTTACCGACCAAAAGAAGTATCGTGCAAGAAAACAGAGTCCGGAGGGCACACCAGGTGCTCACGAGGCAGGGGGCGCGCCCAGGGGGTAGGGCGCACCCTCCACCCTCGTGGAAGCCTCGTGTCCTTTCCGGACTACTTCTTATTTTCCTATTTTCTTAAATATTCCAAAACGGAGAAAAAATGCCATTAGAATTGTTTCGGAGTCGGTTTACTTACCGTACCACGCACCTATTCCTTTTCGGAGTCTAAAACATTCCAGAAAGTGTCCCTTATGTATTCCTCCGGGGTTACGGTTTCAATAACATTAGTTTCAACATTTATGGGATTACCTGAGATATAATGTTTGATTCTTTGACCGTTCACCACCCTCGGATTTGTGCCTTCGAAGTTGTTGATTTTTATGGCACCGGAATGATAGACCTCCTCGATGACGTAAGGACCTTTCCATTTAGAGAGGAGTTTGCCTGCAAAAAATCTTAAATGAGAGTTGTATAACAATACATAATCACCTACATTAAACTCATGTTTTTGTATCATTTTATCATGCCATCTTTTCACTTTTTCTTTAAACAGTTTGGCATTCTCATAAGCCCGGGTTCTCCATTCATCAAGTAAGCTAATGTCAAAAAGCCTCTTCTCACCGGCAAGTTTGAAGTCATAGTTGAGCTCTTTAATAGCCCAATATGCCTTATGTTCTAGTTCAAGAGGTAAGTGACATGCTTTACCATAAACCATTTTATACAAAGGCATACCCATAGGATTTTTATATGCAATTCTATAAGCCCATAATGCATCATCAAGTTTTTTGGACCAATTCTTTCTAGATCTATTAACGGTCTTTTGCAAAATTAATTTAAGTTCTCTATTACTTAATTCTACTTGACCACTAGACTGTGGATGATATGGAGATGCAATTCTATGATTAACATCGTACTTAGCAAGCATTTTACGGAAAACACCATGAATAAAATGTGAACCACCATCAGTCATTAAATATCCAGGGACTCCAAAACTTAGAAAAATAACTTCTTTAAACATTGTCGGTGTCAAAACCGGTGGATCTTGGGTAGGGGGTCCCGAACTGTGCGTCTAAGGCGGATGGTAACAGGAGGCAGGGGACACGATGTTTACCCAGGTTTGGGCCCTCTTGATGGAGGTAATACCCTACGTCCTGCTTGATTTATCTTGATGATATGAGTATTACAAGAGTTGATCTACCACGAGAACATAGAGGCTAAACCCTAGAAGCTAGCCTATGGTATGATTGTATGTTGTCCTACGGACTAAAACCCTCCGGTTTATATAGACATCGGAGGGGGCTAGGGTTACACAAAGTCGGTTACAAGGAAGCAGATCTACACATCCGTATCGCCAAGCTTGCCTTCCACGCCAAGGAGAGTCCCATCCGGACACAGGACGAAGTCTTCAATCTTGTATCTTCATAGTCCAACAGTCCGGCCAAAGGATGTAGTCCGGCTGTCCGGAGACCCCCTAATCCAGGACTCCCTCAATAGCCCCTGAACCAGGCTTCAATGATGATGAGTCTGGCGCGCAGATTTGTCTTCGGCATTGCAAGGCGGGTTCCTCCTCCGAATATTCCATAGAAGATTTTGAACACAAGGATAGTGTTCGGCTCTGCAAAACAAGTTCCGCATTCCACCGTAGAGAGAATAATATTTCCACAAATCTAATCTGCTGACATGTTTATCAACATGACATTATGCCATGGCCCGGTCTTTATTCGAACCGTTTTTCTCAACCAACATTGCACATATCGCGAGGCGGTTTTCTTGACACGTCTTGTCAAAGCAGAGATCATGTTCCCCTTATTACGGGATTCTCATCAATATGGACATGGGTAACTGCTACCTCTTGAGCACTGCGTTGGTTTTCCCCGAAGAGGAAGGGATGATGCAGCAAAGTAGCGTAAGTATTTCCCTCAGTTTTTGAGAACCAAGGTATCAATCCAGTAGGAGGCTACGCGCGAGTCCCTCGTACCTGCACAAAACAAATAAATCCTCGCAACCAACGCGAATAGGGGTTGTCAATCCCTACATGGCCACTTACGAGAGTGAGATCTGATAGATACGGTAAGATAATATTTTTGGTATTTTTATGATAAAGATGCAAAGTAAAATAAAGGCAAAGTAAAAAGCAAAGGAAATAACTAAGTAATAGGATATTAATATGATGAAGATAGACCTGGGGGCCATAGGTTTCACTAGTGGCTTCTCTCGAGAGCATAAGTATTCTACGGTGGGTGAACAAATTACTGTTGAGCAATTGATAGAATTGAGCATAGTTATGAGAATATCTAGGTATGATCATGTATATAGGCATCACGTCCGAGACAAGTAGACCGACTCCTGCCTGCATCTACTACTATTACTCCACTCACCGACTGCTATCCAGCATGCATCTAGAGTATTAAGTTAAAAACAAAGTAACGCCTTAAGCAAGATGACATGATGTAGAGGGATAAACTCATGCAATATGATGAAAACCCCATCTTGTTATCCTCGATGGCAACAATACAATACGTGCCTTGCTGCCCCTACTGTCACTGGGAAAGGACACCGCAAGATTGAACCCAAAGCTAAGCACTTCTCCCATTGCAAGAAAGATCAATCTAGTAGGCCAAACCAAACTGATAATTCGAAGAGACTTGCAAAGATAACCAATCATACATAAAAGAATTCAGAGAAGATTCAAATATTGTTCATAGATAGACTTGATCATAAACCCACAATTCATCAGTCTCAACAAACACACCGCAAAAAGAAGATTACATCAAATAGTTCTCCATAAGAGAGGGGGAGAACATTGTATTGAGATCCAAAAAGAGAGAAGAAGCCATCTAGCTACTAACTATGGACCCGCAGGTCTGAGGTAAACTACTCACACTTCATCGGAGGGGCTATGGTGTTGATGTAGAAGCCCTCCGTGATCGATGCCCCCTCCGGCGGAGCTCCGGAATAGGCCCCAAGATGGGATCTCATGGATACAGAAAGTTACAGTGGTGGAATTAGGGTTTTGGCTCCGTATCTGATCGTTTGGGGGTACGTCGGTATATATAGGAGGAAGGAGTACGTCGGCGGAGCAACAGGGGGACCACGAGGGTGGAGGGCGCGCCTGGGGGGGGGGAGGCGCGCCCCCTACCTCATGGCCTCCTCTTTTGTGTCTTTACATAGGGTCCAAGTCTCCTGGGTCTTGTTCGTTGAGAAAATCACGTTCCCGAAGGTTTCATTCCGTTTGGACTCCCTTTCGTATTCCTTTTCTTCGAAACCCTAAAACAGGCAAAAAACAGCAATTCTGGGCTGGGCCTCCGGTTAATAGGTTAGTCCCAAAAATAATATAAAAGTGGATAATAAAGCCCAATAATGTCCAAAACAGTAGATAATATAGCATGGAGCAATCAAAAATTATAGATACGTTGGAGACGTATCAAGCATCCCCAAGCTTAATTCTGCTCGTCCTCAAGTAGGTAAATGATAAAAATAGAATTTTTGATGCGGAGTGCTACTTGGCATAATTTTAATGTAATTCTTCTTAATTGTGGTATGAATATTCAGATCTAAAAGATTCAAGATAAAAGTTCAATATTGACATAAAAATAATAATACTTCAAGCATACTAACAAAGCAATGTCTTCTCAAAATAACATGGCTAAAGAAAGTTATCCCTACAAAATCATATATTCTGGCTATGCTCCATCTTCACCACACAAAATATTTAAATCATGCACAACCCCGATGACAAGCCAAGCAATTGTTTCATACTTTTGGTGTTCTCAAACTTTTTCAATCTTCACGCAATACATGAGCGTGAGCCATGGACATAGCACTATATGTGGAATAGAATGGTGGTTGTGGAGAAGACAAAAAGGGAGAAGATAGTCTCACATCAACTAGGCATATCAGTGGGCTATGGATATGCCCATCAATAGATATCAATGTGAGTGAGTAGGGATTGCCATGCAATGGATGCACTAGAGCTATAAGTATATGAAAGCTCAACAAAAAAAACTAAGTGGGTGTGCATCCAACTTGCTTGCTCATGAAGACCTAGGGCATTTTGAGGAAGCCCATCATTGGAATATACAAGCCAAGTTCTATAATGAAAAATTCACACTAGTATATGAAAGTGATAACATAGGAGACTCTCTATCATGAATATCATGGTGCTACTTTGAAGCACAAGTGTGGTAAAAGTATAGTAACATTGTCCCTTCTCTCTTTTTCTCTCATTTTTTTATTTGGGACTTTTCCTTTTTTATGGCCTCTTTTCTTCCCCTTTTTTTTCTATTTTTCGTCCGGAGTCTCATCCCGACTTGTGGGGGAATCATAGTCTCCATCATCCTTTCCTCACTGGGACAATGCTCTAATAATGATGATCATCACACTTTTATTTTTCTTACAACTCAACAATTACAACTCGATACTTAGAACAAGATATGACTCTATATGAATGCCTCCGGTGGTGTACCGGGATATGCAATGACTCATGATTGACATGTATGAAAGAATTATGAACGGTGGCTTTGCCACAAATACAATGTCAACTACATGATCATGCAAATCAATATGACAATGATGAAGTGTGTCATAGTAAACGGAACGGTGGAAAGTTGCATGGCAATATATCTCGGAATGGCATGGAAATGCCATGATAGGTAGGTATGGTGGCTATTTTGAGGAAGGTATATGGTGGGTGTATGATACCGGCGAAAGGTATGCGGTATTAGAGAGGCTAGCAAAGGTGGAAGGGTGAGAAAAGTGCGTATAATCCATGGACTCAACACTAGTCATAAAGAACTCATATACTTATTGCAAAAATCTACAAGTTATCAAAGCAAAGTATTACGCGCATGCTCCTAGGGGGATAGATAGGTAGGAAAAGACCATCGCTCGTCCCCGACCGCCACTCATAAGGAAGACAATCAAAAAATAAACTATGCTCCGACTTCATCACATAACGGTTCACCATACGTGCATGCTACGAGAATCACAAACTTTAACACAAGTATTTCTCAAATTCACAACTACTCAACTAGCACAACTTTAATACCACCATCCTCATATCTCAAAACAATTATCAAGCATCAAACTTCTCATAGTATTCAACACACCCATAAGAAAGTTTTTACTATTCTTGAATTCCAAGCATATTAGGATTATTTAAGCAAATTACCATGCTATTTAAGACTCTCAAAATAATCTAAGTGAATCATGAGAGATCCATAGTTTCTATAAAACAAATCCACCGCCATGCTCTAAAAAGATATAAGTGAAGTACTAGAGCAAAACTATATAACTCAAATGATATAAGTGAAGCACATAGAGTATTCTAACAAATTCCAAATCATGTATGGCTCTCTCAAAAGGTATGTACAGCAAGGATGATTGTGGTAAACTAAAAAGCAAATACTCAAATCATACAAGACGCTCGAAGCAAAACACATATCATGTGGTGAATAAAAATATAGCTCAAAGTAAAGTTACCGATAGAAGTAGACGAAAGAGGGGATGCCTTTCGGGGCATCCCCAAGCTTTGGCTTTTAGGTGTCCTTAGATTATATTGGGGGTGCCATGGGCATCCCCAAGCTTAGGCTCTTGCCACTCCTTGTTCCATAATCCATCAAATCTTTACCCAAAACTTGAAAACTTCACAACACAAAACTTAAAGTAGAAAATCTCGTGAGCTCCGTTAGCGAAAGAAAACAAAAGACCACTTCAAGGTACTGTAATGAACTCATTCTTTATTTATATTGGTGTTATACCTACTGTATTCCAACTTCTCTATGGTTTATAAACTATTTTACTAGCCATAGATTCTCAAAATAAGCAAACACCACACGAAAGACAGAATCTGTCAAAAACAGAACAGTCTGTAGTAATCTGTAACTAGCACAATATCTGGAGCCCAAAAATTCTAAAATAAATTTCTGGACGTGAGGAATTTATCTATTAATCATATGCAAAAAGAATTAACTAAATATCACTTTCCAAATAAAAATGGCAGCAGTTCTCGTGAGCGCTAACGTTTCTGTTTTTTTACAGCAAGTGTAACAAGACCTTCCCCAAGTCTTCCCAACGGTTCTACTTGGTAGAAACACTAATTAAACACACAAAACACAACCAAAACAGAGGCTAGATAAATTATTTATTACTAAACAGGAGCAAAAAGCAAGGAATAAAAAAATTGGGTTGCCTCCCAACAAGCGCTATCGTTTAACACCCCTAGCTAGGCATAATAAGCAAGGATAGATCTAGGTATTGCCATCTTTGGTAGGCAATTCTTCAATGAGGCATCCACCATCTTTAGAAATTTCTTTATTTTTATTGATTATCAAACTTTTAGGCACAAGATCGAAAAATTCATTTGTAACAAATGGTTCCTTAATGATAGCAAAAGGATTGGGATGAATACTTATAGATTTGAGATCCGTCGTTTCCTTACAAGAGGATTCAGCCTTATTTTTAGGAACATACATAAGCTTGGCAATTTTAGTGGGAGGACTTGGAGTATTCTTTACGTAAGAAAAAGCGGTTCCCAAGTTGGTAATAATATCCTCAAGTTTGTCGATCCTAGTGGAATCGTGATTTACTTTCTCATTAACTATGAGTTCCTTCTCTTTAATTTTTTTCAAAGTGACTCCTACTTTAGATCCATATTGAGATATTCGATTGTGGATCTTTTTATCCAAATTTTCAGTTAACTCTATGGTAGCAACATTATTTTCAATAATTTCGAGCCTTTGCATTACATGCTCCAAAGTTAATATAGTTCCGTTAACCAAAAGAGGGGGTGAGCCAAACAAATCTATCATAGCATTATAAGAATCAAAAGTATGGCTACCCAAGAAGTTCCCTCCGGTAATAGTATCAAGGATATATCTGTGCCAGGGAGTTATGCCTACATAAAAATTGCAAAGAAGAACAAAAGTAGATTGCTTCCTGGTAGATCTATTTTGAGTATTGCAAATTCTATACCAAGCATCTTTTAGATTTTCTCCCTCCCTTTGCTTAAAATTTAGAATTTCACTCTCGGGAGACAACGAAGAAGATAAGGGACTAGCCATAACGACAAGCAAACAAACCCACACACAAGCAAACAAGCAAGCGGGCAAAAAGAGGCAAATGGAGAAAGAGAGGGAGGATAGATAGATAGAGAGAGAGGGCGAATAAAACGGCAAGGATGAAGTGGGGAGAGGAAAACGAGAGGCAAATGGCAAATAATGTAATGCGGGAGATAAGGGTATGTGATGGGTACTTGGTATATTGACTTTTGCGTAGACCTCCCCGGCAACGGCGCTAGAAATCCTTCTTGCTACCTCTTGAGCACTGCGTTGGTTTTCCCCGAAGAGGAAGAGATGATGCAGCAAAGTAGCGTAAGTATTTCCCTCAGTTTTTGAGAACCAAGGTATCAATCCAGTAGGAGGCTATGCGCGAGTCCCTCGTACCTGCACAAAACAAATAAATCCTCGCAACCAACGTGAATAGGGGTTGTCAATCCCTACACGGCCACTTACGAGAGTGAGATCTGATAGATATGATAAGATAATATTTTGGTATTTTTATGATAAAGATGCAAAGTAAAATAAAGGCAAAGTAAAAAAGCAAAGGAAATAACTAAGTAATAGGAGATTAATATGATGAAGATAGACCCAGGGGCCATAGGTTTCACTAGTGGCTTCTCTCGAGAGCATAAGTATTCTACGATGGGTGAACAAATTACTGTTGAGCAATTGACAGAATTGAGCATAGTTATGAGAATATCTAGGTATGATCATGTATATAGGCATCACGTCCGAGACAACTAGACCGACTCCTGCCTGCATCTACTACTATTACTCAACTCATCGACCGCTATCCAGCATGCATCTAGAGTATTAAGTTAAAAATAGAGTAATGCCTTAAGTAAGATGACATGATGTGGGATAAACTCATGCAATATGATGAAAACCCCATCTTGTTATCCTCGATGGCAACAATACAATACGTGCCTTGCTGCCCCTACTGTCACTGGGAAAGGACACCGCAAGATTGAACCCAAAGCCAAGCACTTCTCCCATTGCAAGAAAGATCAATCTAGTAGGCCAAACCAAACTGATAATTCGAAGAGACTTGCAAAGATAACCAATCATACATAAAAGAATTCAGAGAACATTCAAATATTGTTCATAGATAGACTTGATCATAAACCCACAATTCATCGATCTCAACAAACACACCGCAAAAAGAAGATTACATCGAATAGTTCTCCACAAGAGAGGGGGAGAACATTGTATTGAGATCCAAAAAGAGAGAAGAAGCCATCTAGCTACTAACTATGGACCCGTAGGTCTGAGGTAAACTAGTCACACTTCATCGGAGGGGCTATGGTGTTGATGTAGAAGCCCTCCGTGATCGATGCCCCCTCCGGTGGAGCTCTGGAACAGGCCCCAAGATGGGATCTCATGGATACAGAAAGTTACAGTGGTGGAATTAGGGTTTTGGCTCCATATCTGATCGTTTGGGGGTACGTAGGTATATATAGGAGGAAGGAGTACATCGGTGGAGCAACAGGGGCCCACGAGGGTGGAGGGCGCGCCTGTGGGGGGGGGGGGTAGGCGCGCCCCCTACCTCGTGGCCTCCTCTTTTGTGTCTTGACGTAGGGTCCAAGTCTCCTGGGTCTTGTTCATTGAGAAAATCACGTTCCCGAAGGTTTCATTCCGTTTGGACTCCGTTTGGTATTCCTTTTCTTCGAAACCCTAAAACAGGCAAAAAACAACAATTCTGGGCTGGGTCTCAGGTTAATAGGTTAGTCCCAAAAATAATATAAAAGTGGATAATAAAGCCCAATAATGTCCAAAACAGTAGATAATATAGCATGGAGCAATCAAAAATTATAGATACGTTGGAGACGTATCAGTAACCCAATCATGCCCGTTGGTATGACTCCTCGATTTTAGGGAAGTCCCAAACGGACACGAGGAGGACGCTTGATATTCACCCTCTTTATAAAGAGGCCAAGGCCTGTCCTTTTTTCCCTCTCGCACTCAATCGAATCCTCCCCCCGCCTCGAGTTCCAACTCCCAAGGCTCAGGTCAGGCGCTTCGGACCTTCAACCATGTCCGGATCCAACCTTCAAGGTCGGTGGATGCCTTCCTCTGTCATACAGGAAGACATCAAGAAGCTAAGAGAGGCCAGGTATTTGACCGCCGAAATCTCGCACAGGCTGCCTGCCCGAGGGCAGGTCATCCCCACTCCCGAACCCAATGAGAGTGTTGTGTTCATCTCTCACTTCCTTCGAGGGCTAGGCCTCGCTCTGGACCCCTTTGTTAGGGGGCTCATGTTCTATTATGGGCTGGATTTCCATGATCTGGCCCCGGATTCCCTCCTTCACATCTCGTCGTTCATCGTCATGTGTGAGGCCTTCCTTCGCATTACCCCGCACTTCGGCCTGTGGCTCAAGAATTTCAATGTGAAGCCGAAGATGATCGAGGGGCGTCACGCAGAGTGCAGAGGTCCTGCAATAAGCAAAAGTACCGATGTTCCGTGGCCAGAGGGTTCCTTCCCAGGGGTGTCCGGTTTATGGCAACGGGAGTGGTTTTATATCACAGCTCCCCGAAGTGCCAAGTGGGTAGCCACCCCTGTCTTTCGCTCGGGCCCTCCACCACAACTGATGTCATGGATCAACAAGGGGCTGAACTGGGGGCCAGTAAATGATGTGCCGATATTGCAGAGTCGCATCCGAGATCTCTTTGAGAGAGATATCAGCCTGGTCATGGTACTGCAAGTCATGCTAGTTCGTCGAGTCCAGCCTTGCAAACGTCGACCCCTCCGTATGTGGGAATTCAACCCAGAAGGACCACGAACTATTCAGCACTTCCTCGGCATGACGATCAAAGAGATGTACAAATTGTTCTTCGGACCCCAAATAGAGTGTCCGGACACCACTGAGGATGCGGGTCTGAGCTGTAATCGCCCCGATACCCAAGTAAGTAATCCCATGGCCGAACACGCTGTCTTTTTATTTATCATAACATCATTATGAAAAGTTGCTCTTTGACCAGGACTGGATAATAAAGGCGAAGATGATCAAGTGTTCGGCCCCCCTTCCCGAAGGCTCAGCCAATCCAGTACTAGACAGAATGCTCGAGCCGGCGCCTTATCAGGCGCCCTCAGAGGAAGATAAAGGGGGGGGGGGAATAAAGAGGCTGAAAGCGGGCCTAACTCACTATTTGTCCAAACCGGGGAATTAGCGCCTCCGCAAAGGAGGATAGCCAGGGAGAAGAATCTGAAATTCCCTCTCCCGAAGGAAGGAAGAGGACCACCTCGGAAGACCCGGAAACAAAGGTTTCCAAACGGGGGAAAAAATCTTCGCTAGAGGGTCCTGCCTCGGAGGGTACTCTTGCCGCACAATGTCCGCAAGGGGATCAGCCCTCTACCGAGCTGTAAGTAAACAAAAAGTACTTAATAGTAAAAATATCTTACATTACTTCTGAAGACAATAACCGAAGCATATATCTTGTAGTTCGGATCGTAGCCCTTTTTGATAGAGTTCATCTTCGGGGGATCTTCTTCCGGAGATGATGGAGAGCGAAACACCTCCCCCTGCCACCCCGCCGCATGAGGCGGGCGACCCTGAAGTGTCGTCGCGGAGGGTTTCTCCTGATCCGCCAAGGCCAGAGGGTAATCCTTTGGCCACCCGAAGTCCTCAGTATTCGGCTCCTAAAGAGAGCAACAGAAAGAGTCCGAAACCGTACAGTGTGCGGTCAGACGCACTGAAGGATCTTCTAGAGCAAGCGGCCATCTCAGAAGTGCATCGTACGCTAATGGATACGGTGATTGAAAGGATTTCATCCGCCGAAAGTGGGTTGCATGAAGCTTTTATGAGTTTGCTGAAAGGCTTTGAGGTACGTGAAATAGTGTATGTTTTTGATAGTACCGCACACGTGAGGTGTGTCCTATGCAGATAGTAGCCCCTGAGACTCTGGTTGCCGTCGAGAACGGCGGCAAATAGAGGATCATAGTCCCAGGTAATAATCAGACCGCCTTCATGTGCAAGTGGCTGAAGCTCCGGTGGCTAGCCGGACTGATGAGTTTGCCGAGCTAAAGCGACAACTTGATGCGGCAGATGCTGACATCATGCTTGTCAACAAGCGGCTTGACGAGGCACATGGTATGTGATTTCTCCGGTGATCAACACATACACTACTGGAATTAGCTACTTTTCCATCTGCCAGCTCTTTGCCGTCAGCTAGCAGACGGCAAAGAAGCTCTTTGCCATCAGCTACCAAAAAGCAGACGGCAAAGAACTGGCTGATGGCAAAGACATAATTTGCCATCAGCCAGTTCTTTGCCGTCGGCTAGCCGACGGCAAAGATTCTTTGCCATCGGCTAGCGAACGGCAAAGAGGGAGGGGGCCCCACTAACGAGCTGCAAAAAAAACCTAACGGCCCCCCCTCTTTGCCGTCCGCTAGCGGACGACAAAGAGCAAAAAGGCGGACGGCAAAGGGGGGCAGACGGCAAAGAGGGAGGGCCCCACTAACGTTAACGGCCGCCACACCCCGCCCCTCTCTCTCTTTCTCTCCCCTCGCCGCCGCCCCGTGGCCCACCACCCCGCCGCCGCCCCAGTGCCCCCCCGCCCCGTCGCCCCACCGCCCCGCCGCCGCCCCGGCGCCCCCCCCGCCCCGTCGCCCCCGCCGCCCTGCCGTCTGGGCGCCGCCATGCCCCGGCGCCCCGGCCCCATCGCCACTGCAGCCGCCCCAGGCCGCCCCGCCCCCTCCTCCGCCGCCCCAGGCCGCCCCGCCCCCCTCCTCCACCCAGGTGAGCTCTCCTGCCTCCTTTTTTTCTTTTTTCTGTTTTTTTAGTTTTAGGTTTATGTTTAGTTTAGATTTAGATTTAGTTTTAGTTTTAGGATTAGTTTTAGGTTTATAGGTTTAGTTTTAGTTTAGTTTTAGGTTTAGATTTAGTTTTTTTCCTTTTTCTGTTTTTTTAGTTTTAGGTTTAGGTTTAGTTTAGTTTTAGGAAAGAAGAAGAAGAGAAAAAGAGGAGAGGAGAAGAAGAAGAAGAGGAGGAGGAGAAGAAAAAAGAAGAAGAGGAAGAAGAAGAAGAAAAAAGAGGAGAGGAGGAGAAGAAGAAGAGGAAAAAGGAAAGGAGGAAGAAGAAGAAGAAGAAGGAAAAAAAGGAAGAAAAGGAAGAAGAGGAAGAAGAAGAAAAGGAAAAAACACCCGCACCCGACACGACACCCCGACCCCGAGACCCCGACCCCGACACCCCGACCCCCGACCCCGAGACCCCGACCCCGACCCCGAGACCCCGACCCCGACCCCGACCTCCCGACACCCCGACGCCCGACCGCCGACCCGACACCCCGACCCGACCCCGACACCACCGACCCCGACTTGAAACGACACCCCGACACCGAGCCTGATCCGACACCCCGACCCCTTGAGCCGACACACCACTGACCCGACGCCGACCCGACCACCCGACTGCCGACACCCTTGACCCCGAAGCCTGACCACACCGCCGACCCGACCCCCTGAACCCCGAGACCTACCCGACACGACACGACACCCGACACCCGACACGTACCGAGACACGAACTACTCGACCCCCGACATCGACACCCCCCCCCGACACCCACCCCGACCCGACACGGCACCCACGACCCCGACCCGGCACCCGACCGACACGACCGAACCCCTGACCCGACACCCCGACCCCGACCCCGACACCCCGACCCCGAGCCTGACCCGACACCCTGACCCCGACACCACACCCCGACCCCGAAACAACACCCCGACACCGACATGGCACTACCCCGACATCGACACGACACCCCGACCCCCCGACCCCGAAACAGCACCCCGACCCCGACACGGCACCCCGACACCGACAGGACACCCCGACCCCCGACACCTCCCGAAAAGGTGTTCTTTGGCCTTCCAGAGGCCGACGGGGTCATATATTTGTGAATTATCAGTTAGGTCATATATTTTTCGATTTTGTTATGAAAAACATCATATATAATTGTGTTGATCGTGTAGTTTTAAATGTGCAGTTGTTTCATCGCTGCGAGGTTTGGTGTTCGACGACCTCGCCGTGCGTTTGACGAGCTCTGCCCCTTCGTTCGTGGGTGAGCACAAATGACAAGTCCCCCTCCCCCATTAATTATTTGATCTATTCCGATGAAACTTGATAGCTAGCTACATATGTGTCTTGAATCATCAGTATGCGTAACCAATATGTGTCTCCCGTTCGAAAGCGTCATAGTTATAAATATGCATGCATTTGCATATTTATAACCTTGATTCTTTCGAATTGTCCAACGCTATCCATGGACAGCCCGAGTATGTGTAGATTGGGTTCGTTTTCCCATATGCTTTGCTCCGGATCCGACGCATAAATTTCGTCAGTGCCTCCCCTGTTGTTCTCCGGGTACACATCCTCTCTGTTTATTGCAGAGACGTGTATCAGGAGAACAGCGGGGAGGTGCTGCCGAAATTTTGCGTTGGATCCGGGGCATAGCATGGGAAAATGAACCCAATCTACACATACACGGGTGGGATTAGGACCTATCATTACCTATTAGAGTGTAGGTTGCATGGACGTAATAAAATTGACAAAGTAGATCAATTGATGAATATATACATGGTGAATTACATATATAATTGTTGTGTGTCCAGTAGCTCTAAAAGTCAAGATGAGTGACCGTGCGTGGATGTATACCGGTCACACTGGTCAGAACAAATGGAGCGCTGAATGGTTCACAAAAACCAAGGGGTTTGTGCAAGCCGCATTTGCAAATGGCCAAAAGAAAACCTGGTGCCCCTGTTTCCGGTGCGGCAATTGGGAAAAGAAGATAGAGGCTGAAATGGGCAAACACCTGCAGAAGAGTGGTTTTACGCCCGATTATACGGTGTGGACATTTCATGGTGAGTCTGCCCAACGTGACCGAGCTGAGGTGGATCGTTGTCGCACCGATGAGCATGGTACCGGATGGAAAACATGGTGCAAGACTATGATGATGCTCGGGATTCAGACGAGGAGATGGAGGAATCTACAAAGGCCTTCAATGAAATGTTGGAGTCTTCAAAACGTCCGCTCCACGAGCACACTGAGCTTTGTTAGTTGGATGCCATCTCACAAGTAATGGCTCTGAATGCTCAGTTCAACTTGGGCAGAGAATGCTATGACGCAATTATGACAGTATTTGGACGCTTTCTACCCAAAGGCCATGTAGTGCCTGCAAACCTGTACCAGTCGGACAAAATCCTCCGTGCACTGAAGATGCCCTATGAGAAGATACATGCCTGTGAGAAAGGATGTGCCTTATTTAGGCTTGACTATGCGGACTTGAACTATTGTCCCATTTGCAAGTCTTCCAGGTATATTGTGGTAGACAACGGTATGGGTGAGAAGACACATACCAAAATCCCCGTTAGTGTTCTTCGGTATATGCCAATCGTACCACGACTTCAATGTCTTTTCATGGTCGAAGAGACGGCCAGACAGATGACATGGCACAAAACAGGCAAAAGAACCAAACTAGATGCAGATGGGAATCTGATGATGGTACACACATCGGATGGTGTTGCGTGGAACAAGTTTGATGAATTACATGCTGACAAAGCGGCAGATCCGAGGCATCCTCGAGTTGGCATCAGCACGGATGGGTTCAGTGTGTTTCGTATGACAGCAGCCAAATACAGTTGTTGGCCCGTATTTGTCTTTCCACTCAATCCCCCCGGACAGATTATGCAAAGAAAGAACATTTTCCTGACGTTGATAATTCCAGGACCCAACTATCCGGGGAAAAATATGAATGTGTACATGCAGCCGCTTAAGGACGAATTGCAAGAAGCCTGGGATAATGGGTTCAAGACATACGACGCCTTTAGCAAACGGAACTTCATAATGCGTGTCTGGTACATGTACTCGATGCATGACTTGCCGGCGTATGCGCTATTCGTTGGCTGGTGTGTGCATGGAAGGTTCCCGTGCCCCACATGCAAGGGAGCTCTTGAGTTTCATTGGCTTCAGGCCGGTCGCAAGTTTTCTTGCTTCGACATGCATAGACAGTTCCTGGATCCTCGCCATAAGTTCAGGAAAGACAAGAAGAACTTCATCAGGGGTAAAGTTGTCAAAAACTCTGCACCACCTGCATTGACAGGCCAACAGACCCTGGATCAGTTAAACGCTCTCGAGCCAGATCCACAACGTCCAGGGTACTTCAAGGGGTATAATACTAAGCACGCGTGGACTCACAAAACATGCTTATGGGATCTGCCTTACTTCAAAGACCTCCTTTGCCCACACAACATCGACGTGATGCACACTGAGAAGAATATCGCCGAGGCACTTTTTGGTACATTGTTAGGTATAGATGGGAAGTCAAAGGATAATACTAAGGCTAGAGTCGATCTGGAGGCGCTATGTGATAGGCCGTTACAAAACATGAAAGAACCAAAAGGAAAGCAGAACTGGACGAAGCCAAAGGCATGGTTCAATCTTGGAAGGCCAGCTATGAGGGAAATTCTCTTGTGGGTGCAACAACAGTTGATGTTCCCCGATGGGTATGCAGCGAATCTAAAGAGGGGAGCGAATCTTGATAAACTGAATATATTTGGTCTCAAGAGTCATGATTGGCACATATGGATTGAGCGGGTAATGCCGGTGATGTTGCGTGGCTTCATCCCTGAGGATGAATGGCTAGTACTGGCAGAGCTCAGCTATTTCTTCTGTGTTCTTTGTGCGAAAGAACTATCGCCTGGCGTGCTAGAAGAAATGGAAGAGTTGGCGCCGGAGTTGATCTGCAAGTTAGAGAAGATCTTTCCACCGGGCTTCTTTAATCCAATGCAGCATTTGATTTTTCATCTCCCGACCGAGGCAAGATTGGGGGGGCCCGTGCAAAATCGTTGGTGCTACCCAACTGAGAGGATGCAGAAGACGCTTCGAGAAAAATGTAAAAATAAACGTAGAATTGAAGCATCGATGGCTGAGGCATTCATCACAGAGGAGGCGGCAAACTTCCTAACAACGCACTACGAAGCCAAAAATCGTCATTTGCATAATCCGAAGCCTCGGTACAATGCCGACGAGCCTAAAAAGGGTGGATCCAACCTCAGCCTATTCAAAGGGAATCTCGCACCAGCTAGTGTTTCACATCCAGTATCTTTGGATAACGAAGAATGGAGGACCATTTCGTTGTATATCTTCAACAACCTGATAGAAGTGCGGCCGTACATCGAGTAAGTTCTCGGTACATTGTTTCGCAACTTCTATTTCCTTTGAACTGCTCTTATTCCTGGATATGTCATACAGTCGATACGTCGCCATATTCTCGTATGGAGCAGAGATCCAAAAGGATTCCGTCGAAGAGTATGAGCTTCTCGCAAAGCAAGGAGGCGGCTATCCCGGTTTCATCTCTTGGTTCAAACAAACGGTAATTTCTATTAGACAATTTCATTTCATTCGCTAATTTGTGCATAATGCAACAATCCTTTCATATTAAACTTGTAGGCTAATTCAGAGTCTATGGACGCCGAATTGAGACAAGTCGCTAATGGTTTTGACTATAAGGTCCGTTCATTTGACAAGTACGACATCAACGGGTATCGCTTTCATACCTATGGCAAAGAGCTATCTATGGCCGACCGAAAGTCTACAAATTGTTGTTTATCTTCTAGCGGCGAAGGAGGTACCGAGTATTATGGGAGAGTTGAAGCAATTTATGAACTTCTGTTCTATGGTGAAAACCCACCGAATGTCGTAGTCTTCAAATGTTATTGGTTTCAGCCGAAGGAGACTAGAAGGACTCATGAACATATAGGGCTAGTTGAAATCAATCAAAGCACCCATTTAGATGTTCCTGATGTCTATATTACGGCTCAACAGGTGACCCAAGTATTCTATCTACCGTGGGCCTGCCAAACTAATCCATATCTGAAAGGTTGGGATGTCGTTTATGAAGTGCTGCCACGTGCTAGACTTTCTCCCCCAAAGGAAGAGGATTATGAACCTCACATTAACCCAGACACATATGACGGATAATTCTTCCAAGAGACACGTCTTTCCAAAAAGCGTTTCAAGAACCGCTATACTTCACCCCAAAACATTGAAGTAGACAGCGACAATGAATCCGACATCACCCCAGAGGAGGAACAAGAAGAGCCGGAACAAGAAGAGGTTACTGCTGCGGATGACCTGTCAATGCTTGACCGATTACGTCAAGGTGGCCTTGCACATGTTGATGCCAATGAACCCTATGAGCCCATCATTGATTATAGTGATGATGATGATTATGCATTTATTGATGATACTGATCGAGATTATTAGTAGTGTCAGGTATTCAATTTTTCTATGTTGTACTTGATGATGATACACTTAAGTGATATACATATTATTATTCATGTCGGTACTTTTTTTTATGTTGTACTAATTTCGTTTATTCTTTGTCATGGCAGGTGTTGAAAGATGGTGGGGGCTGGTCGGGAGCACGCCGAGGCCCCTTCTTCATCGGCGCATGGTGCGAGGTCTTCCATTCCACACGCACCTCTCCGCCGAGCGTTGCTGGACAGTATGGCGACACCACCGGGCCCTTCTTCGTCGACTGCGGTGCCCAGCAGGGGACGAGGTAAAAAGAAGAGAGGAGGTGGAGCACGTGGTCGCGGGAGAGGAGGTAGGGTGACTCTTACGGCGCCTTCCTCGCCGCTGCCCCCAGCTGTTTCACCCGAGCACGTGACTGCTAGGGTGGACTCGTCTGAGGAGGAGGCTGCACGGACTCCGGTCCATGAGCCTCCGGTCCATGGGTCTTCGGCCCACGAGCCTCGGGTCGATGGGCTTTCGACCCACGAGACCCCGGAGGAGCACACGTCTGGATGGGGTACCTGGCCTGAGGAGCCGAGTGGCCACGCTGATGATGGCGGGGAGCCAAGTGGCCATGCTGATGATGGCGGGGAGCCGACTAATGAGGAGGGGGAGGAGGGGGGCAACGTCTACCAGTGTGGTGCTACACGGCTCCCGTCCGTGCCGGCGACCCACGAGCAGAGGTGGTTGATTTTCCCTGATGGGGAGAGGTAAGTGCATTTAATCTTTTTGTACCTTCTGCATTCACGTTTCTTCAAATAACTTTGGCCTTGTCATGCTGCAGGGGTTGGGACCACCATGAAAGTGTCCGCCGGCCCAACTCCGTCCTTGGAGTTCTGATTCGGCAAAACTTCCCGGGGTTTGTCACGTTGCCTGGTGAGGGTCGGCTTCCAGAGGTTGGATTGACTTGGGAGCACTGGTTGGCTGCCCCGGCCCCGCCGGGTGAGATTATCGACGGTGTCTTGTGCAAGACGAGGGCAGACGTCGTGATTAGAAAGTTTTGGGTAATTGCTCCTTTACACAATTAAAAATCTTCAACTAGCTAGTTATTAATTGTACTAATCAATATTGTCTCATTTGATTGCAGACATTCTACAGGTGTGAGGAGGGATACGAGGAGGAGGCGGATCATGTTATCCACAAGGAGTGCAAGCGCCTACTTCAGAACTTATGGCATGAGGTTCGGGTGCAGGCTGTTCGAGACTACTACGTCGGGCGTGGTATCAAGAAGCCCAAGCAGGAGTGCCGCGATAAGTTCTTGAGTAAGGAGAAGTACATGAAGGTAATTCTTAAGGCCTTGTACTTACTTCCTTCATTTAGTAATTCATGGCCATAGCGCTCAAGTTTCTATTTGCTAACTTAGGCCCCTCCGAGATGGTGTGCGGATCGGATGGATTGTTGGGAGGTGTTGGTCAATGAGTGGTGCTCAAAAGAATGGCTGGCCACCCACAAAGAGGCCAAGGACAAACGTGCCCAAATGGAAGGTGTGCCACACCACCAAGGCAGCTCCAACTTATTTCAGTACGGGCGGAAGTGGGTATGTGGTTTGCTTCATGATTCATGCAATTCATTCATCATGCTAGCTTTAGCCCTTTAATTACTAATTTACTTTGTTTCTCTCTTTTAGGCACGCTACAATAAGGCGGATAAGGTGCCAGAGGTGTACGACCTGTATGCCATGGCCCACACTGGCCCTTACAAGAAAGTCAAGGCATTCTCTGCGTCTGACCTCGATGATCCAAAGAACTTCACCAACATCTCCGCCCACGACAAGCTCGTGCAATATATCACCTAAGTTAGCTAAAAAAACGATCCATTTTACCTTAGTTAGCTCAAAAACGTGGCATTTCACCTTAGTTAGCTCATAAAAGACCCATTTCAACTAAGTTAGCTCCAAAATGATCAATTTCACCTAGGTTAGCTCATAAACGACCCATTTCACCTAAGTTAGCTCAAAAACGATCCATTTTACCTTAGTTAGCTGAAAAACGTGGCATTTCATCTTAGTTAGCTCATAAAAGACCCATTTCAACTAAGTTAGCTCCAAAATGATCAATTTCACCTAGGTTAGCTCATAAAGACCCATTTCACCTAAGTTAGCTCAAAAACGATCCATTACCTTAGTTAGCTCAAAAATGGCATTTCACCTTAGTTAGCTCATAAAAGACCATTTCAACTAAGTTGCTCCAAAATGATCAATTTCACCTAGGTTAGCTCATAAACGACCCATTTCACCTAAGTTAGCTAAAAAACGATCCATTTTACCTTACTTAGCTCAAAAACGTGGCATTTCACTTTAGTTAGCTCATAAAAGACCCATTTCAACTAAGTTAGCTCCAAAATGATCAATTTCACCTAGGTTAGCTCATAAACGACCCATTTCACCTAAGTTAGCTCAAAAATGATCCATTTTACTTTAGTTAGCTCATAAAAGACCCATTTCAACTAAATTAGCTGCAAAATGATCAATTTCACCTAGGTTAGCTCATAAACGACCCATTTCACCTAAGTTAGCTCAAAAACGATCCATTTTACCTTACCTAGCTCAAAAACATGCCATTTCACCTTAGTTAGCTCATAAAAGACCCATTTCAACTAAGTTAGCTCCAAAATGATCAATTTCACCTAGGTTAGCTCATAAACGACCCATTTCACCTAAGTTAGCTCAAAAACGATCCATTTTACCTTAGTTAGCTCAAAAACGTGGCATTTCACCTTAGTTAGCTCATAAAAGACCCATTTCAACTAAGTTAGCTCCAAAATGATCAATTTCACCTAGGTTAGCTCATAAACGACCCATTTCACCTAAGTTAGCTAAAAAACGATCCATTTTACCTTACTTAGCTCAAAAACGTGGCATTTCACCTTAGTTAGCTCATAAAAGACCCATTTCAACTAAGTTAGCTCCAAAATGATCAATTTCACCTAGGTTAGCTCATAAACGACCCATTTGACCTAGTTAGCTCATAAATGACCCATTTCACCTAGGTTAGCTCATAAACAACCTATTTCACCTAGGTTAGCTCATAAACTACCCATTTCACCTGTTTTTTCCTTTGATGCACTTCTTGTATTCTGCTCACTTGCTATGATGAAACTTTGCATATTGTAATATGTATGGATCGATGGAACTATGTGCAACCTACTATGTATGTATGGATGGATATATATGTGCTGGATATTTATTATGTTGGATATATATGTGCTGTGAAATATTTGTTGTGATAATTGTTGGATATAAGAAAAACAGAACAAAAAAGAGGCAGTGCAGGCTCTTTGCCGTCCGCGGCAGATGGCAAAGACCCCTTTGCCGTCGGTGGCAGACGGCAAAGGGGGCACGTGGCGCCCACCTGTGCTTCCTGTGGATGGACCATTTGGCCAATTTGCCTACCGTGGCCGACGGCAAAGCCAAGCTGATGGCAAAGACTTTGCCTTTGCCGTCCGCCGGGCGGACGGCAAAAAAGAGCGGGCACTAACGTATAGCTGACGTCGTCTGGCGGACGGCAAAGAGGCGCTCAAATTTGTCATCCGCTGGCGGACGGCAAAGGCCGCCGTTAGCCGCCTAACGGAGTGACGCTGGCAGACGTGCAACATTTTGCCGTCCCCCCTCTTTGCCATCAGCCGCTGTAGGCAAAGGGCTCTATGCCGTCCGCCATAAAAAGCCAACGGCAAAGGACCTGTTTGCCGACCCTATCTTTGCCGTCACTGTTTGCCGTCTGCGGCGGACGGCAAAGTGCTTTGCCGTCAGCCGTCCCTGCCTTTGCCGTCCGCCATGGCAGACGACAAAGTACTGGATTCCTGTAGTGATAGTAAGGGGAGCATGATGCCAGTATCTTTAATATGTTGTGACTGCAGATGGAGCTTCCACCATGGAGATCCTTCGGGCAGAACTCGCCCGAGCCAAGGAACAAGCCAGAAATAGCAATGCGGCTGCTCTAAAGGCGGTCGAAGAGATGAGGGCTGAACAAGCCGCGCATTGCCAAAGCAAGGAAAGAATGGCCAAGAAGTCCTTGAAGGCGCTCGTTCGGTAGAGGCTCAGTGCTTGAAGAATATTATGTTCTAGTGACATGTATTCCCATTGTAAAAACAATGTTTTATTGAATTATAAAGGCTGTGTTTATACTTTTGCCTGAAAGTATTATGATGCCTCCTGTGCTGCCGTTTATGTATATATGAATATATCCTGAAAGTTTGCAGTCGTCGGCTTCAGCCCCCACTCATATAATGTGGGAGTGTTCGCAAAAAACGCATATTCACACTTGATCCAACGTCTTGCTCCATAAAGGAGGTGGTAGCGCAGCGAATGAGGCAATCAGACTATATTGCTTTAACACTTTCACTTAGCCATAGGAGTTTGACGGCGGGACTACTAGATAGCCCCTGGTACCTCCACGCTCGTCCGAATACGGGGCGCGTACGTACATGACCGGGGAACGGCCCTTCGTTAATGCGGAGGAATCCCGAAGATTCCGCTAAGTCATCGAGTGGTTGAACAGTCTCGCGCTTTATCATGACAGTCAGTTTTTGGCTTTCTCTACTGAGGTGCTCATCTGGATGAACCAGGGCATAATCGCAGTAATTCTGCCAGTGCTACCTTAGATGATATAGCGGAACGTAAGGTACCAAAACATGGGAGCCGGGCAAATCCAACATTTGACCAAAGACATGATTCAGAGCTGATGCATATAAGGCCAAACTCGCGACGGCGAACACTCCCTAAGGTATTCGGTCTTTATAACATATGCCGGGCTGAACAATGCCCTTAATAATAAACCCCGACTGTCCAGGTACGTGCAATATCCTGACGTGGCCACATGCCAATAACGTCAGCATCCTTCTCGGTTTGTATTGAGTATCCGGAGGATGTGAACAACAAGAGACAGTAAAAAAGGTTTACGCAGGGTCTTAATCTGAAAAGAAACCTTTGAGCGGGTCCCTGCAGCACGTCTGCGCCTGTGTCTCTGTTGTGCCGTGTCCTGGACGGGTGTAGCACGATTGTCATCTGTAAAAGAGAAGAACTTAGGTGAAAGTTGTCATGCCAGAAAATTGGTTATTATCAATAAACCATTGAAATTCAAGATAAGTCAAGTTGAGCTGAACTAGCCCTGATTACACGCGGGAAGCCTCTGGTACCGTCTATGAGGGTTTAACCATCAAACCAATCTCATGTATATGTAGTGATGCGCCAGACTTGTCTAACCGTGTCCGTGGTCTTGACGACCTATCATTTATTCTGGTTGGTGAGACCGTCTAGTGCTCGGCTATTAAGGCCGCCGCACATTCTTCCGCGCGTAGAGAACGCTCAATATTTCCACTAACTGTGATGGTGCCACGTGGACCGAGCATTTTAAGCTTGAGAGAAGCGTAATGCGGTACTGCATTAAAACGAGTGAATGCCGCTCTTCTGAGTAGTGCTTGATAGCCACTTCGGAATGGAGCGATGTAGAAAGTTAACTTTTCGCTTCGGAAGTTGTCGGGAGAACCGAATACAGCCTCTAGTAATAGAGAGCCCGTACATCGGGCCTCTGGGCATGGTATTACTCCCTTGAAGGTAGTATTACTATGGCTTATTTTTGTCGGGTCTATCCCCATTTTGCGGACTCTGTCCTGATATATCAGATTTAGACCACTGCCGCCGTCCATAAGGACTCGTGTGAGATGGTATCTGTTTATTATTGGGTCTAACACCAACACAGCCAATCCTTCATGCTGGATGCTTGTCGGGTGATCCTTGCGATCGAAAGTGATCGGGCAGGCTGACCAGGGGGTGAACTTGGGGGTGACGGGCTCTACGGCGCGTATGTCTCGGAGTGCATGTTTGCTTCTCCTCTTCGTCACATGGATCATGTTTACTGTTTTAACCTCTGGTGGGAATTTTTTCTGTCCTCCAGTGCTTTGCTGGCAAGGTTTGTCCTCGTCTTCGCTTGGTGTCTCCCCCCTTGTGTTCGGCCTTAAGCTTACCGGCCTGCTTGAAGACCCAACATTCTCTGTGGGTGTGATTTGCAGGTTTATCGGGGGTGCCATGAATCTGACATAGTTTGTCTAGAATCTTGTTTAGGCTGGACGGTCCATCTTTGCTGCCTTTGAAAGGCTTTTTCCACTGACCTAGTTGAGAGCCCCTGAATCCGGCGTTTACTGCCGTATTATCTGGGCTGTCTTCTTTATTCTGACGCCTGCTTTTACTGCGTTGTGGTTTTCCATTGCCATCCCTGACTTCGGATGTGTTTGGGTCGCTGGTGCTACTGTGGGCTAACCAGCTATCTTCACCCGTGCAAAAGCGGGTCATGAGGCTTGTCAGGGTTGCCATTGTTCTCGGTTTTTCTTGGCCGAGGTGTCTGGTGAGCCATTTGTCTCGGACGCTGTGCTTGAAAGCTGCTAAGGCTTCGGCGTCTGGACAGTCGACGATTTGGTTCTTCTTGGTGAGAAACCTATTCCAAAGCTTTCGGGCTGACTCTCCGGGCTATTGAATTATATGTCTTAAATCGTCTCCATCCGGAGGTCGGACATAGGTCCCTTGGAAATTAGCCTGGAAAGCATCCTCGAGCTCCTCCCAACTTCCAATTGAGTTTTCGGGGAGGCTTTTCAGCCAGTGCCGAGCTGGTCCTTTAAGCTTGAGGGGCAAGTACTTGATGGTGTGGAGGTCGCCTCCGCGAGCCATATGGATATGGAGGATAAAGTCCTCAATCCAGACCCCAGGGTCTCTGGTCCCGTCGTACGCCTCTATGTTCACTGGTTTGAATCCTTCTGGGAATTCATGGTCCAGCACCTCATCGGTGAAACATAGGGGGTGTGCGGCACCCCTGTATTTGGATGTATCATGGCGTTCGGACGGTTGTAGTATTCAGTTTTGATTTTGTGCTAGAGCGCGCTTCCTAGATCCATAGATGGATCTGGTCATACCGGATTTTTGGCGCAAGTCCTCACGTAGATCGTGTGTTAACTTATGTGCAGCCTTGTTAGCCGCGCTATCGCGGTCACAAGGTTGTTGATCCAGCCGCTTGGCCGTAGCATTTTTCGGCTGTGTGGGCTCTAAGGACTCATCGTCGAATTCAGGTAATAGCTTGCGCTTTGGATAGCTCTTTATGTGGTAACTTCCACCATACTTTTCTTTGTTGTCGAGCACTTTGTTCCACCTGCTATTGAGCATATTTTGTGCGGCCTTAAGCCTTTGCTTCTGCTTCTTCAGACTCCTCGCTGTGGCAATAAGCCTTCTGCGGTGGTTCTCTTGCTCCAAGTGCGTTTCCGGGATGATGTGTGCATCTTCCTCCGGACTGTTTTCCTCCCAGAGGGGGTTTGATGAGGTTTATCCTTGGCGTCGCCGTGTTCGGACATCGGATCCGTACTGTGTTCGCCGTTTGCAGTTTCGTCATGCTCTGCCGCTGGGTCGATGTGGTCGTCGTTTCCTCTGGAGTCGACTGGAGTGTTATTTTCTCTTGCGCTGTTATCGTTGTTTTTGCCGAGGCGGGATTTTGAGCGGCGCCTACGCCGACGCTTTGATTGCTTCTCGAGGGAGCTATTCATCGCTGCATCCTGCCGTTCTTCGTCATTGTTTTCTTTGGGTGTATCCACCATGTATATGTCATGTGGTGAAGTGGTTGTCCAGCGCCCCGTGGGTACTGGTTCCTGTTCCTCTCTTGCATCGTCGTCCATGCCGTCGATGTCTTCGGAGTCGAAATCGAGCATGTCGGTTAAATCGTCGACAGTGGCTACTAAGTGGGTGGTGGGTGGGCACCGAATTTCTTCGTTGTCCGCATCCCATTCTAGCCGGACATATTTCGGCCAAGGTTCTCCTGACAAGGAGAGAGACCTTAATGAATTTAGCACATCGCCGAAAGGCGAGTGCTGAAAGATATCCGCGGAGGTGAACTCCATGATCGGCACCCAATCGGATTCGATAGGCACCGATGCAGGCGGCTCGGAGTCCGTGGCCGGAGACGAATCCAGTGGTTCGGCAACACGATTCCCGTAAGGGGTGAGGTCAGTATCCGGCTCCATCGCCACTGAGAGTGCGGCCTCCATGGCGGGGTCTATCCCTTCATCCTCGGATGGCGCAATTTCTCCGGATTGAAGGCCAGAGTAGTTGTAGGTGTGATCTCCCAAACACTGTCCGACGGCAGAGTTAAATCATGCTCGTCGTGATCGTGCGGCGCACCTGACATGGGCTCGAATCCGTCGAAGATCAAGTCTCCACTGATGTCGGCAGTGTAGTTTAGGTTTCCGAACCTGACCTGATGGCCATGGGCGTAGCTCTCGATCTGCTCCAGATGGCCAAGCGAGTTGGCCCGCAGTGCGTAGCCGCCGAATATGAAGATCTGCCCGGGGAGGAAAACCTCACCCTGGACCGCATCGTTACCGATGATCGAAGGAGCCATCAAGCCTTACGGTGAAGGCACAGTGGAACTCTCAATGAAAGCACCAATGTCGGTGTCAAAACCGGCGGATCTCGGGTAGGGGGTCCCGAACTATGCGTCTAAGGCGGATTGTAATAGGAGGCAGGGGACACGATGTTTACCCAGGTTCGGGCCCTCTTGATGGAGGTAACACCCTACGTCCTGCTTGATTGATCTTGATGATATGAGTATTACAAGAGTTGATCTACCACGAGATCATAGAGGCTAAACCCTAGAAGCTAGCCTATGGTATTATTGTATGTTGTCCTACAGACTAAAACCCTCTGGTTTATATAGACACCGGAGGGGGCTAGGGTTACACAAAGTCGGTTACAAGGAAGGAGATCTACACATACGTATCGCCAAGCTTTCCTTCCATGCCAAGGAGAGTCCCATCCGGACATGGTACGAAGTCTTCAATCTTGTATCTTCATAGTCCAATAGTCCGACCAAAGGATGTAGTCCAGCTGTCCGGAGGCCCCCTAATCCAGGACTCCCTCAAGCATCTTAATAGGGGTGTTATGATCAACACTACTAGTTGGAATAGCCTCTACCCACTTAGTAACATAATCAACAACAACTAAAATATTTTCTGAAATATTCCAAAACGGAGAAAAATTGCTATTAGAACTGTTTTGGAGTCGGTTTACTTACCGTACCACGTACCTCTTCCTTTTCGGAGTCTGAAACGTTCTAGAAAGTGTCGCTTATGTATTCCTCCGGGGTTATGGTCTCAATAAGATTAGTTTCAGCATTTATGGGATTACCTGAGATATAATGTTTGATTCTTTGACCATTCACCACCCTCGGATTTGTACCTTCGAAGTTGTTGATTTTTAGGGCACCGGAATGATAGACCTCCTCGATGACGTAAGGGCCTTCCCATTTAGAGAGGAGTTTTCCTGCAAATAATCTTAAACGAGAGTTGTATAATAATACATAATCACCTATATTAAACTCATGTTTTTGTATCCTTTTATCATGCCATCTTTTAACCTTTTCTTTAAACAGTTTGGCATTATCATAAGCCTGGGTTCTCCATTCATCAAGTGAGCTAATGTCAAAAAGCCTCTTCTCACCGGCAAGTTTGAAATCATAATTGAGCTCTTTAATGGCCCAATATGCCTTATGTTCTAGTTCGAGAGGTAAGTGACATGCTTTTCCATAAACCATCTTATACGGAGACATTCCCATAGGATTTTTATATGCAGTTCTATAAGCCCATAATGCATCATCAAGTTTCTTGGACCAATTCTTTCTAGATCTATTAGCAGTCTTTTGAAAAATTAATTTAAGCTCTCTATTACTTAATTCTACTTGACCACTAGACTGTGGATGATATGGAGATGCAATTCTATGGTTAACATCATACTTAGCAAGCATTTTTACGAAAGGCACCATGAATAAAATGTGAACCACCATCAGTCATTAAATATCTAGGGACTCCAAACCTCGGAAAAATAACTTCTTTAAGCATCTTAATAGAGGTGTTATAATCATCACTACTAGTTGGAATAGCTTCTACCCACTTAGTAACGTAATCAACATCAACTAAAATATGTGTATATCCATTAGAGGAAGGAAACGGTCCCATATAGTCAAAGCCCCAAACATCAAATGGTTCAATAACAAGTGAATAATTCATAGGCATTTCTTAACATCTACTAATATTACCAATTCTTTGACATTCATCACAAGACAAAACAAACTTACAGGCATCCTTGAAGAGAGTAGGCCAATAAAAATCGGATTGCAATACCTTATGTGCAGTTTTGTCTCCCGCATGGTGTCCTCCATAAGCTTCGGAGTGCCACTTGCGTAGGATCTGTTCATGTTCATGCTCAGGTACACCACGTCTAATAACACCATCTACTCCTTCTTTATAAATATGTGAGTCATCCCAAAAGTAATGTCTTAAATCATAGAAGAACCTTTTCTTTTGCTGGTATGTGAAACTAGGTGGTATAAATTTAGCAACAATGTAATTAGCAAAATCAGCATACCATGGAGCAGTATGAGAAGCATTTATGATAGCTAATTATTCATCAGGAAAGCTACCATCAATAGGTAGTGGGTCATCAAGAACATTCTCTAACCTAGACAAGTTGTCTGCAACGGGGTTCTCATCTCCCTTTCTATCAACAGTAGGCAAATCAAATTCTTGTAGCAAGAGAACCAATCTAATAAGTCTAGGTTTAGCATCTTTCTTTTCCATAAGATATTTAATAGCAGCATGATCAGTGTGAACAGTTACTTTAGAATCAACAATATAAGGTCTGAACTTATCACAAGCAAATACAACTACTAAAAATTCTTTTTCAATAGTAGCATAATTCCTTTGGGCACTGTCTAGAGTTTTACTAGCATATTGAATAACATTCAATTTCTTATCAACTCTTTGTCCTAGAATGGCCCCTACTGCATAGTCACTAGCATCACACATAATTTCAAAGGGTAAATTCCAATCAGGTGGCTGAACAATAGGTGCAGAAATTAATGCTTTCTTAAGTATTTCAAATGCTTCGACACAATCATCATCAAATACAAAAGGAATATCTTTTTGTAATAGATTAGTCAGAGGCCAAGAAATTTTTGAGAAGTCCTTAATGAACCTCCTATAAAAACCGGCATGACCAAGGAAACTTATTATACCTTTGATGTCCTTGGGACATGACATCTTTTCAATAGCATCAACTTTAGCTTTATCCACTTCAAGACCTCTTTCAGAAATTTTATGCCCCAAGACAATTCCTTCATTAACCATAAAGTGGCACTTCTCCCAATTCAAGACAAGATTAGTTTCTTCACATCTCTGCAAAACTCGATCAAGGTTGCTCAAACATTCCTCAAAAGAGGATCCATAAACTGAGAAATCATCCATGAAAACCTCACAAATCTTTTCACAAAAGTCGGAGAATATAGCCATCATGCATCTTCGAAAGGTAGTAGGTACATTACATAAACCAAAAGGCATACATCTATAAGCAAAGGTACCGAAAGGACAAGTAAAAGTGGTCTTTGCTTGATCATCAGCTGACACAGGTATTTGAGAGAAACCAGAGTAACCATCTAGAAAGAAAAAATGTGTATGTTTATATAATCTTTCTAGCATTTGATCAATAAAAGGTAAAGGGTAATGATCCTTTTTAGTAGCTTTATTTAATTTGCGGAAACCAATTACCATCCTATAACCTATAATAATTCTTTGTGGGATCAATTCATATTTATTATTAGGAACAACGGTAATACCTCCCTTCTTAGGGACACAATGGACATGACTTACCCACTGACTATCAGCAACGGGATAAATTATACCTGCCTCAAGGAGCTTTAATATTTCCTTTCTTACCACTTCTTTCATTTCAGGATTTAGCCGTCGTTGGTGATCAATAACTAGTTTGGCATCCTTCTCCAAATTTATTTTGTATTGACATAGAGTGGGACTAATGCCCTTAAGATCATCAAGAGTATATCCAATAGCAGCATGGTGCTTCTTCAGAGTTTTCAATAATTTCTTTTCTTCATGCTCTGAAAGGTTAGCACTAATAATAACAGAATATATCTTCTTTTCATCAAGATTAAGCATATTTAAGAGTATCAGGTAACGGTTTAAGCTCAAACACGGGATCACCCTTGGGTGGAGGAGGATCCCCTAGGATTTCAACAGGCAAGTTGTGTTTCAGAATAGGTCCCTGCTTAAACAACACTTCATCTATTTCCCTTCTTTCATTCATAAACATATCATTTTTATGGTCGAGCAAATATTGTTCTAAAGGATCATTAGGAGACACATCAATAGAAGCAAGACCAATAATTTCATCCTTACTAGGTAATTACTCATCACGGGGTTGTCTATGAAATTTAGAGAAGTTAAACTCATGAGACATATCATCCAGACCAATAGTAACAACATCCTTTTCGCAGTCTATCCTAGCATTAACAGTATTTAAGAAGGGTCTACCAAATATAATGGGACAAAAGCTATCTTGTGGGGAACCAAGAATAAGAAAATCAGCAGGATATTTAACCTTCCCACACAAGACTTCAACATCTCTGACAATCCCAATCGGTGAAATAGTATCTCTATTGGCAAGCTTAATTGTAACATCGATATCTTTTATCTCAGCAGGTGCAATATGATGCATAATTTCTTTGTATAAGGTATGAGGTATTGCAATAGCACTAGCACCCATATCACATAAGCCATGATAACAATGATCTCCTATTTGAACAAAAATAACAGGCATGCCTATAACAGGTCTATGTTTGTCCTTAGCACCAGGCTTAGCAATTCTAGCAGTTTCTTCACAGAAATAAATAACATGCCCATCAATATTATCGGCCAAGAGATCTTTAACCATAGCAATATTTGGTTCAACTTTAATTTGCTTAGGAGGTTTGTGTGTCCTAATATTACTCTTGTTGACTACAGTTGAAGCTTTAGCATGATCCTTAATTCTAACAGGGAAAGGTGGTTTCTCAACATAAGCAGTGGGAACAACAGGATCATCATAAGTGATAGTTTTTTCTTCAACTTTAATAGGTGCAACTACATTTGTTTCAATGGGAGGATTATATCTAAACCACTTCTCCTTAGGGAGATCAACATGAGTAGCAAAAGATTCACAGAAAGAAGCTACTATCTCAGAGTCAAGTCCATATTTAGTGCTAAACTTATGGAAAACATCGGTATCCATAAAAGATTTAACACAATCAAACTTAGGTGTCATACCTGACTCCTTACCTTCGTCGAGGTCCCAATCTTCAGAGTTGCGTTTAATAATCTCCAATAAATACCATCTGAATTCAATAGTCTTCATCATAAAAGAACCAGTACAAGAAGTATCGAGCATGGAGCGATTGTTGTCAGAAAGCCGAGCATATTTTTTTGAATAATCATGTCTTTTGAGAGCTCATGATTGGAGCGTGAATATAAAATTGACTTAAGCCTCCCCCAAGCTTGAGCGATGCTTTATCCTTCGCGAGGCCAAAAATTATATATATAATTACGATCACGATGAACAAGATGCATAGGATAAAACTTCTGGTGAAATTCCAATTTCAATCGCTTATAGTCCCATGATCCCATATCATCACATAGCCTATACCATGTCAATGCATCTCCCTTCAAAGATAAAGGGAAGACCTTCTTCTTGATAACATCATCGAGCATACCTGCAAGCTTAAATAATCCACAAACTTCATCCACATAGATTAAGTGCAAATCGGGATGCAATGTTCCATCTCCTGCAAAAGGATTAGCTAGCAGTTTCTCTATCATACCCGAAGGAATTTCAAAGTAAACATTTGCAGTAGGTTTAGTAGGCTGAGGGGTAACTAATTGTGGTTCCGGACGAGGTGAAGATACCCTGAACAAACCACTCAAAGGATTATGTTCCATAGTAACAAGTGATAGTAAATTTCAGCACACTATATACATTTTTCCTTACCAGATTCCACCTACCAAAGGCACTTCACTCCCCGGCAATGGTGCCAGAAAAGAGTCTTGATGACCCACAAGTATAGGGGATCTATCCTAGTCCTTTCGATAAGTAAGAGTGTCGAACCCAACGAGGAGCAGAAGGAAATGATAAGCGGTTTTCAGCAAGGTATTCTCTACAAGCGCTGAAATTATCGGTAACAGATAGTTTTGTGATAAGATAATTGGTAACGAGTAGCAAGTAATAAAAGTAAATAAGGTGCAGAAAGATGGCCCAATCCGTTTTGTAGCAAAGGACAAGCCTGGACAAACTCTTATATGAAGTAAAGCGCTCCCGAGGACACAAGGGAATTATCGTCAAGCTAGTTTTCATCACATTCATATGATTCGCGTTCGGTACTTTGATAATTTGATATGTGGGTGGACCGGTGCTTGGGTGCTGTCCTTACTTGGACAAGCATCCCACTTGTGATTAACCCCCATTGCAAGCATCCGCAACTACAACAGAAGTATTAAGGTAAACCTAACCATAGCATGAAACATATGGATCCAAATCAGCCCCTTACGAAGCAACACATAAACTGGGGTTTAAGATTCTGTCACACTAGCAACCCATCATCTACTTATTACTTCCCAATGCCTTCCTCTAGGCCCAAACAATGGTGAAGTGTCATGTAGTCGACGTTCACATGACACCACTAGAGGAAAGACAACATACATCTCATCAAAATATCGAACGAATACCAAATTCACATGACTACTTATAGCAAGACTTCTCCCATGTCCTCAGGAACAAACGTAACTACTCACAAAGCATATTCATGTTCATAATCAGAGGGGTATTAATATGCATATTGGATCTGAACATATGATCTTCCACCAAGTAAACCAACTAGCATCAACTACAAGGAGTAATCAACACTACTAGCAACCCACAGGTACCAATCTGAGGTTTGGATACAAAGTTTGGATACAAGAGATGAACTAGGGTTTGAGATGAGATGGTGCTGGTGAAGATGTTTATGGAGATTGACCCCCTCCCGATGAGAGGATCGTTGGTGATGACGATGGTGATGATTTCTCCCTCCTGGAGGGAAGTTTCCCCGGCAGAACAGCTCTACCGGAGCTCTAGATTGGTTCCGCCTCGTGGCGGTGGAGTTTCGTCCCATAAGATTGCTTATGATTTTTCCTCGGATGAAAGACTCCATATAGCCAAAGATGGGCATCAGAGGGCCACCAGGGGGCCCGCGAGGTAGGGGGGGGCGCCCCCACCCTCGTGGCTGGTGGGTGGCCCCCATCTGGTGCTTTCTTCACTCAGTATTTTTTATATATTCTGAAAATAACTTCCGTGAAGTTTCAAGACTTTCAGAGCTGTGCAGAATAGGTCTCTAATATTTGCTCCTTTTCCAGCCCAGAATTCCAGCTGCCGGCATTCCCCCTCTTCATCTAAACCTTGTAAAATAAGAAAGAATAGACATAAGTATTGTGGCATAATGTGTAATAACAGCCCATAATACAATAAATATTGATATAAAAGCATGATGCAAGATGGACGTATCATAGCCAAGGACGACGGAGGGAAGGAGGCGCAGGAGAGCGAGTTGGTGGAGCTTCGGACGCAGCGCGCCTTCTTCACCTTGACGGTCGACGCGCTCATCCTCAGGGACATGTTCAGGACCCTGTGGGGAAGGGAGATGTCGGGGCACCCCGCCACACGTATCATCCCCACCGCCTTCGCCAAGGACGGCCCGAATTGGTACCCCTTCTTCGTTGATTACTTCTCCTGCGGGCTCTGCCCCCCTTCCTCCGATTTCTTCAACGACATCATGCATACCTACGGCTTTCGCCTTCTGGACTTCATGCCTAATGCCGTGGCGTGCATGGCCTTCTTCGCCCATCTCTGCGAGGGCTTCGCCGGAGTGCTCCCCAACACGGCGCTCTTCCGCCACTACTTATATCCTTGCATCCAGCTAGGGGGTGCCATCTCTAGCTGCGTCACCTGGATCCTGAGGATCCATGGCAGGGGCACGTACCTGGAGGGTGCCTAGAAGGAGCGATGGGAAGAGTGGCGGGGCCGGTGGTGTTGGATTGAGGAGGCAGATCCACAGGAGTTCTGCCAGGTCCGTCGGGCATCGCCGATCCGTCAAAAAGACTGGTTCGATGTTGACACCAATGACGAAAAGCTCACGGTGGCCACCACCAGGATCCATCGCCTCACTTCGGCCAGGCTCACCCTCGAGATGATTGGGGCTGACTTCATCCCCGCTAGATTGCCCTACTGCACAACAAGGGGAGGCCAGCCTGGGACTTCAGGAATGCGGCCGACATCATGAGGCTTTGCCCTGGCTTGAAGCACAATTTCACAGTGCTGCAACATGCCCACCTCTGTCAGAGGCTGTTTCAGCTCAAGGTCGACGAGGCCGGCAGAGTCGAGAGGATCGGCAAGGCCGAGAAGGCCGGCGGGTCTTTGTTTGGGTTGCTAGCAGGAGTGGCCCCGTTGAGCAACAACTGTTGCCATACCGCCATCATCGGTATGATGTCGGACTTCAACGCACACGACCTCGATCCAAGATGGGCCGAGCCAGAAGTGGAGTGGGTGCAGGCCTTCTTTGACAACGTATCGGAGAGGTATGTCCGTGACGAGCCGCTGCTCATCCGCGACACCACGAAGGCGGAGCTGGCGTATATTGCCGCCAGGGCAGAGGAGGCGGAACTCGCCAAGGAGGCCGGCAGCATCGGCACCATGGAGGATGAGGCGGACATGGCCGTAGAAAAGAAGGAACTCGCCGAGTGGGCTCCGCCGGGGAGGCCAGCGGCATCGGCGCCGGGGCTCCCCTTGTTGAAGACATGGTCAAAGAGTCTACCGAAGAGGAGGCCGAGGCGGATGACTCCTCGGCCCCGGGGAGGAAACGCATCCTGTGGCGGGTTAGCTCTGGCGAGCTGGTCCGGCCCGGCAGGACCATGTAGCGGCAATGGGCCCAGGCGCAACCCGTGCCCCAGATGAGGGCCGCGGCAGCGAAGAAGAAGGCAGCAACCGCCACTTCTTCCTCGTCCAAGCGGCGCAGGACCCCATCCCCTTCTGCCCCTTCGGACAACGACCTAGAGGCCAATTTTGACCTCGGTTCCTTCAGCTCGAAGAGGAAGAGGTGGCCACAGGGGGAGGAGGAGTAAGCACCGCGCCCTTCATCATTTCTGAACCTTTAGCCTGTGCTATCTCCCTTGACATGATCTTGTCTTTGCAGCGACACGGAGACGCTGGCCGAGAGGGCGTTGAATAGGGCCAAGGCTTCGATGGGCGACAAGCCCCCGGCGAGCATTTTGCGCACGCCAGTGGTGGTGGAGATCAGCTCGGATACCAGCCCTCGATGCAGCCCCCAGCGTAAGTTCATTACTCGCTCCCCATCGATGGGTGTTGGGGCACAAATTCTTGATTCTGACCTTGCCGGGTTTGTAGGAGGAGAGCATCAGCAGGAGGAGCCACTGAGGGCCACTCCCAGCATGCCGCCCCCATCGACCACTCCACCCAAAGGGGCGTCCCCGGCAAGGGCAACCTCCGCCGAGCCCATGCACATGGAGGAGGAGGAGGCGAACTTGGGTGCTGGCGGCTCCATCCCGACAACGAATGTTGGTGGGGAGGGAATCACTTCTCAGCTTGGCATGGGTAAGCGGCCTGCCTCCCGCCCCCTTTTTTTTGTCTTGAACCTTGATCTTGACCTCGTTTCGTCCTCCCTTCTGGTTTTCAGACCCTCCCTCGATGGACCATGAGGACATCGACACTATCATTGGGGAGGTCACCAAAGATGCCGAAGCTGAGGCCGCCAAGATCGTGGCTGAGGAAGCCGCCTAGTCCGCCACCGAGGAGGCCGGCAAGGGGCCTGCCGGGGAGACCGGTGGGACCGCTGCCAGGGAGGCCGGCAAGGCCGCTGCCGAGGAGGCCGACAAGGGGCCTGCCAGGGAGGCCGCCGAGGGGCCCACCGAGGAGGAGGTAGCCAATGACCAACCTTCCTCCCCTGCAGCCCCTGCCCCGGGCAAGTACCTAAGGGTGGGCGACGACTTGTTCGTCCGCCTCCCAAGGACGGCGTGCACCAGAGCGCCAGCCGAAGGGGAGGTGTCTGATGATGAGGTGCTCGCCACCCCCGGGCTCCAGGTTGTCGACGAACCGAGCGCCAGCGATGATGATTCCCAGGAGGAGCAGCTTCTTCGGGCCATGAGAGCCAACTTCCAGAAGCTCCAAGCGCTCCACCATGCCTGCCAAGACAAGGTCAACTCCAAGACGGCGGCGGTAGACAAGGCGGAGGCAGATTTTGGGGAGCGCGTCGCCCAGACGCAGGTCTGGTTCACCGAGGCCCAGGAAGAGCTGAGGACTGCCCAGGATGAGCTGGATGAGCACAAGCGAGAGCTCATCCTGAAGCAGGCCGACATCGAGAAGGTCCAAGAGGTGGCGAAGGAGCAGGCCGCCAAGGATGAAGCCACCCGGCAGTAGCAGCAAGCTCTGCTGGACAGCCAGGAGGAAGACCTCATTGCGCGTGAGCAGGCACTTGCCGCCATGCTCCCCGACAAGGACGGGGAGGTTGGGAAGATTGGTGCGCAGCGGACCCAGGAGCTAGAGAAGAAGCACAAGGACACACTCAGTGCTCTGGCTCTGGACCACGCCGACAGGGTGAAGGAGCTGGAGCTGGAGCGGGAGGAGCTGAAGAAGAAGATCTTGGGGCTGCCAGAGGAAAGGGACATGGCCAACCGCACTCTGGTGGATGCGCAGGTCGCCATCTCTGACAAGGCCAAGCTGCTCTCCAAGGCCAATGACTCCATCAACGACCTGAAGCTGAAGCTGGGCGGCTTGGAGGGGAAGCTTTCAAAGGCCGAGGCTTGTGAGGAGACCCTGAACAAGGCCCTGGAGGATGAGAAGCGGCTGCGAAGCGATGACGCCGCCGATCACAAGGAATACACAAAGAGCGTAAACCTTTGGATTAGTCACCTCGTCGACATCGCCGGGAGGATCACCGCGAAGCTGGCCGTCATGGGCATGCCGGATGTCAGGTACTCCCAGGAGCCAAACGTGAGCCCCAATGCCAGGCTGACCCTGTTCTTCGAGGGCATCCTCGATGCCCTAGAGCAGCTCTGCTCCAATCGAGCAGTTTATCTGGTGAATGAGTCCCGGAGGCTCTGTCGAGGCGCCCTGACCAAGGTGCTCACCAAGGTGGCGTTCTGGAACCCCAGTGTCGACTTTGTCGACACGCTGGAGAGCTTGCCGGAGGGTACAGACCTCACAGCGCTCGAAGAGCGTATCGCGCCCATCATCAGCTGCGTCGACGGAGTCAAGAGGCGGAGGGCCAGTGCCGGGACTAGGCACCCCATTTCTCATCGCCAATGCGAGTTCATGACCAAGACAATTTTATCTTAAGTTAGAACCACAACAACTATTGATGTAACATAACCCTGCAGTACTTTGAAATGAAGCATGCTATCTTCCTATTAGATCTTTTCTTGTATGTACACACCCTACACCTAGTTGGATAGGTTTGCCGGTGTGTAAACCCATGCTATGGCGCTTTGAAGGACGGAACCTTAGCAGCCAATCGGGGGGCGCCTGCTGCCGGGCAAGCCACCCTGCCGTTCTCAGCGCAGCCGCTTGAACTATTGAGCAGACTCGAAACCGAATGAGGGTGTTGCCAATAGTGGAAGGGTTCAATCGCGTACAAGTTTTCCATACAAGGGGCAAGATTTTTCGAGGAGAATAACCTTATACTAGAAAGGAATTGCTCAAGGTTTTGCGTGACTTAGCTTTTCCGTTGCCACACGGATGGCTATTGCGGCTGCGGACAACATTGCCTCGCCTGGCTGACAGCGCCGGAGCATGGCTGATCGACGTAGCCTTCTTCTCTCGAGCCATCGCGACGAAGGAGTCGATGAGTTGACTTCAAAACCGGATTTCACAGTATGTGCCCCCTACCTGGCGCACCAAAGATGTCGGGGAAATGACACCTATGGGATCACAGGGAATCCCTACTACGGTTGACAAGGAGCGGGGCTGTGGAAAGAGTGGGTTTAGAAGATCAACACGGGGAGGGGGGATTTATCCAGGTTCGGGCCGCAAACGATGCGTAATACCCCAGTCCTGCTTTGGTGTATATTTGGTGTTCTTGAAATCTTGAACTAGCTGCGGTGCATGCCTAGTCCAAAGAGTCTGAATCCTTCCCTAGTACGCCATGGGCCTCCTTTTATATGTCAAAGGGGCTGCCGCAGTGGCACACAAGAGGTGGAAAGTGTCTACAGTCTACAAGTTTATCTCCTGACATCATAGGACAAACGCATTTAATGCGCTGCCTATGTGTCCTCTTGCTTTATCGGGGACGGCAGAGAACCTTGTTCCGTCTGCCGCCGCCTCGCCTTGCTTCGAAACACTTCTAGGGTGACGAGGCATGCGGCGCCATGCTAGCTGGCTAGCTGGCTGCTGAGCTGGTGTGGTGGCATGGTCTTCACGAAGATCTGCATGCCACCATGCAGGTGATTGCATAGTTGGCCTAGAAGCTGCATGCTGCCAGTAGGTGCGTGCCTAGTTGGTAGGCTAGCTGCTGCGTCGGAACGGCCATGTGGCAGCGAAACCTTGGTAAGTGCGGGCCTGGTTGTGGCCCCGCAGATGTCCTCGGCAAGAGTCTTGCCGGGCCCCTGACAAGGATCTTGCCGGGGTCTTGTGGGCGTCCCCGGCAAGGGTCTTGCCGGGGGCCTTTGTCTTCTAGTTCTCATCTAATCTTGCAGGCCTTTAGTCTCCACAAAGATCTGCATGCCACCATGCAGGCGCTCCCGAGCGTCGGTCTTGACGCTTGTCGATGGCATCATAACTCTCAGGCTCAAGGGTGGCAGTCTTGCTAGTGTTGGGCAAGTTGCCCCGACAAGGCTCTTGCCGGGGCCATGTAGGCCGCCCCGGCAAGGCTCTTGCCGGGGGAAGCCCATCTTGTCCCTTCACTCTTTATGCTTCTAGCTTGGGTGCTGCCTCGGCAACTTTGTATCTTTGCTTCCTCTGCCCCGCCGAGCCCGGCCGCAGGTGTGGCTACGACTGCCCATGCACAAGTAAAGGGGTACAGAAGGGCCCGTACTTTTGTACACCGACATTGCATAAACATACTGAACATGTGTATATTTGAATCTTTTTGTGAATTATCTATGAATATTGTCGTGTGATCTATCAATCAATCGGATGCATAGACATGCTGAACTTGTGTATATATGAATTTAGTTGTTGATTGTGAATGTTGGCTATGAATATGAAGGTGTCCTGTGAACCTGAGTTTGATACGAATGTTTACCTGTTCTGTTGTACTTGTGTGTGAACTTGTTAGTTTGTCTACTATGGGATTTGTGACGTGTGGGTGTCAACGACACACCTTCTTCCCAAGAAGAATTGCACCTGCTTTGTTAGGGTAGCAACGACACATCAGCTCTTTTTAATATTTTTCCTCTGTCTCCCCCCTCCCGCGCTCAATCCCTGCCGTAATGTTTTCGGCCTCAAAACAAGCATAGTACTGCGTTGTTTTTGGGGCTTGATGAAAAATCGAGTGCTGATTTCTGTAGGTGGGCCCGCCCAACAAATGGGCTGCTGGTCCACCACGGACTAAGAGGCTAAAAATACAAGTTGTATGGTGGAGAGGCAAATAAAAAAATGCCATCGAGAGCCATCCACTGAAGAAAAAAAATCGCGTCTGATGTGCTTCTTCAGTCGGGCCGTCGGCCCCCTCTTTAATCCAGTTCGTTTAGGGATCTAGCTAGCACTTTCATTTTTTTCCAGAGGGCGAACAAGTATCAGCTAGGCCTAGGTATGCGTAGCCCACGACATACGGAGACAGTGGTTTCAACTTATTTTTTGAGGTCCATACCGGCCTATGGGCCTCCCAGCGTAGGTTTTACTTTTTCTTAAAGATCGGCAGCCCAATGTATTTTCTTAATAAAATGCAGATCTCTGTTCTATTTATCTATATATAAGAATAATAATGTTGTGTCCAATCTATGTTTTCCCCTCTAACCGCATTATATATATTTATATTATTACTATTATCGTATATTTAATAGAGACTTATATATACATTATAAAAACATCCCACATGTTATTAACATATAAAAGTAAATGTTTAACAGAAGTTGGCAAGGAAAATCCTGGTTGTTTTTGACTCATAGGTAGGAAAATCCTGGTGATTGCGTACAAAAGCTTGCGAAGATTTTAAGGACCAATGTAATAATAACGCACTCACTTTTATTTTGAGCAATAACTTGCTAATTTGTTAATTATATATATATAATGTGTCGCAACGGTTTATTTTTTGATATTAATTGCTCCTTCTAACCTAACATTATATATAGAACGAGCCCAACTAATTCGTGTATTTCAAGAAAGTGCAAATGAGCTGGGATTTCTTAGAAAATATTAAATGGGCCGCATTGACGCGAAATTATTTTTTCACCTAGCCCAGCAAATGGACTGTACATTCTAGAAAACATCGTCAAATATATGCCACATTTTTGCAGGCTGACATGTGGGACAATAGGTCGAAGCCTACGCAGGGCATTGTCAACTTGGTCAACAAATGATTATGACATCCACAACCATTGGATTTATATCCAACGACCGGCATGCACCTTCAATCTCTCGCCTTCTTCCTCCAGCGTCACCGGGACCACCTGGTCCGGCCTCCGGCGGCTAGCAGCTCTGCTTGGCATGCATCGCTGCGAAGCGCTACCCCACTGCCGGCCAGGCTATCCCTCCACCCCTTCACACCTCCTGTTATTCTCCACCGACTGCAGCCCCACGCCACACCAGAACCACTTATAACCCTTGTACTCCTCTCAATCTGCGACTCCACTGCCGCGTCTTCCCATCTCCGGGTCATTCTCGTCCGGGGCCTCGCCGTCGTCCACCGCCTCGCTGCTCTCGGGGTGGCATGGTCAACAAACGAGAGTCATTGGAAGAGGAGTGTACGTGGAGAGCTTGACGGCTGGGACCCACGAGGTCCATGGTCACACACAAGGAAAGTTCCTCCTTATTAAGCTGAAAAGATGTTTGCTCCCCCTGACAGCTGGGACCCACCGGCTATATCTTCGCACGGAAGGAAGTGCCTCCTTATTATGCGAAAAAACTATTCCTCCCATTGATAGCCGGGACCCGTCAGATTTGGTGGCTGGCTTGTGGGCCTACTAAGCGGACGTGTATGCAGGGCTTTGTTAACTTAATCAACAAATGATTCTAGCAGCTGGACCGTTGGATGTTAATCCAACAGTCGTGCTCCTTCTTCAACCTCTGTTCTTTCCCCTGTCTCCCATGGGCGGCAGTGCTGCCGCGCACCCGAACCAGTCAAGTTTCCCACTCCTCTCCATCTGCGACTCCACTGCCGCGTCTTCCCCATCTCCGGGTCGTTCCAATCTAGGGCCTCACCGTCGTCCACCGGCCTTGGTGCGCTCGGCACGGTGTGGTCAACATGGTTAACAACCGAGAGTCATCGGAAGATGACTGTACATGAGAGGCTGATAGTGGGGACGCACCACGCCCATGGACGCATGCATGCAACTGCATCCTTTTTACCCTGAAAAATAATGTTTTCTCCCCCTGACTGCTGAGACCCACCAGCTACATCTTCGCACGCAAGGAAGTGCGTCCTTATTACGCAAAAAAGAATGAATACTACCGCTAACAGCTCGGACCCACCAGCTATATCTTCGCACGCAAGGAAGTGCCTCCTTATTACGCACAAAAAATGAATACTCCCCCTGCTAGCTGGGACCCAGCATAGTGGGAGGCTGACCTGTGGGCCTACTAAGTTGACTGGGACGGAGGGCTTTGTCAACTTAGTCAATATGAATGATTCTAGCTCCGGTGACCGTACAATGTCCATCTAACGGCCGTAGTGCTTCTTCAACCTCTGGTCTTCTTGCTCCATCCGCCCAAACAAGCGTCGGCCATGCCGCCTGCTCCTGCCTCCCATGTCCGGCTGTGCTGCCACCGCTGGCCATGCCATCCCTCTATACTCACCCACACCTCCTATTATTCTCTGGCGATGACAACCTCACACCGCAGCCGAAGCAGTCAACCCACGTACTCCCCTCCGCGTGGGCATCCACTACCGCGTCTTTCCCGGCTCCACGTCGTCCCCTTCCTAGGCCTCACCGTCGTCCATCGCCCTTGTGCTCTCGGTGTGGCGTGGTCAACGTGGTCAAGGAATGACTTCCATCGGAAGAGTACTGTACGTGGAGATGCTGACAGCTGGGTCCACGGCAGCAGTAAGGAAGTGCCTCCTTATTGCGCGGAAAATAATGATTCCTCCACCTAACAGCGGGGACCCACCGGACGGGCCACCGCATTTCACGAAAAAACATTTCCTCCCTGACTGCTGGGACCCACCAGCTACATCTTTGCACGCAAGGAAGTGCCTGATAGTCGGGACCCACCTGGTCGAAGCGTACGTAGCGTTGTCATTCTGGTCGCGAACATGTACGTACATACTGGTCGATGTAGAGGCACACACGTGTCGTAGTACAGGCGCGCACATAGCATGTACACCTACGTACAACGGCCAGGGTGCAAGAAAGAAAATACGATCACATACGTACATACGGGCGGGGTCTTGAACGCCTACTCGCACATACGTACGGCCAACGCTCGTGTACATGGTTGGGTCGGAACGAAGAAGCTGCGCCGTCGTCGTGATCATGGGGAGGCAACCGGCTGGGTCGGAACGGAATGCGTCATCGTGTTCATCGGGAGCCAACCGGCTTGGACGGGAAAACCGATGGAAACGAGGCCTGGCGTACCGCAGAATGGAGGAAACGGCCTTGTGTTCGACCGGCCACGGTCAAAACGGGATCCTATTCATCGGGAGGGGTCTGGTGTACCGCAAAAAGGAGGAAACAGACCTCCTACGGTGGAAACGGGGTCCTGTTGATCGGGAGGGGTGTGGCGTACCACAAAACGGAGGAAACGGACTTGTGTTGGAGTGCTACGGTCGAAACGGGCGTCGTGTTCATCAGGAGGGGTGTGGCGTACCGCAAAACGGGACTCCATGGGATACTGTTCATCTCCACTGTCGACCTTCTCCAGCCTCCACGGGCTACTGTTCATCCACCGGCGACCTCCTCCAGCCTCCACCTGTGACTGTTCATCCACGGGCTCCTGTTCATCCAGCCTCCACCGTGCACTCCTCCACCGGCTACTGTTCAACCAGCTCTCTCCATGGGGTCCTGTTCAGCCACCCCTCCACGGGCTACTGTTCATCCAGCCCTCCAACGGCTACTATTCAACCAGCCCTCCACGGGGAAATGTTCATCCAGTCCTCCACGGGGGATTGTTCATCCACCCCTCCACTGGCTCGATCGATCGAGGTACTATTCATCCAGCGGCAACGGCCTATACTACCATGGGGTCCTGTTCATCCAACCCCCCACCTGGAACTGTTCATCCAAACCCCCCAACAACGCTCACTGTTCATCAAGGGAAGGAGGCAACAGTGCTCGATCAGCTTCGGTTAGCAGCAGTAGCAAAGGAATCACTCGGGTTCAGTTAACAGCAAGGGATCGATTGATCGCTCGGGTTCAGTAACGCGTAGCCTGCAGTGCAATCGCTCAGGTTCAGTTAGGCGAACGCCTCGCTCGGGTTTAGTTAGAGTGCAACGCCTACACACACACGCATACGTACAAGAGAAATGCGCATCGCTCGGCCCCCGACCACCCACCGTAACCGGGAACTCCCCGATATTTTCCTCGCCCTCGCTTCTACCACGGTTTTTTCTGTCATGGACGACCCAAAGAATGTCATGCAGTTGCGTCTTCGGCCCGCCCAGGATGAAAAGCCCATTTTCTGTCATGATTTTTTGTCATAGAAGTAGGACCCCACCACATCTATGATGATACCGGGTTTTGTCACAATTATCATCATAGAAGTGTCATAAGTATGACAGATTTTTTTCATTTGGCCCAAAATGTCACTAATGCGTCTTTTTTTGTAGTGACAGTGGCAGCCGCAACATCTCTCACCAGAGGCGTCTAGGAGGAGATGTGCTAGGAGGGTACCTAGCTCATGGATACCAACTCTGGCAGAACCGTAGGAGGAAGGAAATGGAGGATGGCTGGAGGAAAAGAGGTAGAGGTTTATCCACATGACTTGGAACATAAGATGGGATCTTAAATCTTAAATTCAAGGACGTCAATCGAAAGGTGCATGGGAACTCACATTTTAGATTAGGTGCATGTGACAACTCTCTTATATCTGAGAGAATCGGTTTTTGTTTTCAATGGTCAAACATTTTTTTGGACAACCTTTCCTTGGACAGTGCTCTTTTTGCTGGTTCTGATGATAAAGTGGAGGTACGAACAAACCCAGTTAATCTAGAAAACACTACTACTAAGTTCGTGTAATTTGATGTTATAGATGGATTAATTATTTCAGATAGTTAATTTTGTAGGAGAAGAGAAAATTCAGTTTCTTGAACTAATAATTATTAAATAACTAGAAAACACTTGTTGGGCAACCTAATCGTTTTTAATACAATTCTTCGCAACTTGCTTATTTAGATTTGAACAACAGGCTTTCGTAAATTGTTAGTTATTGGTAGCTCGTTGGTCGGGCATGTCCGTTGCTTAAGAAGATTGCCTGTTCACGGAGTCTTAGGGCTCACAACGCAAGAGACAACAACAACGCTAGGATTGATTTCCTGTTAGCTTTTCCCAGTTCCCCATCCAAGCCCGGGATATGGTGTTTTGTATGCAAAAGTAATCACCGACGCTTCATATGCCTTTTTTTTTTCCTGCATGAGCCGATTTGATTAGAGTTTGACGCTAAGAAGAGCACTAAAACCTAGGCCTACCAAACTTTCCCTTGACTAACTAGAAGATCCAGATGAGATTTGCCCATCTTAATAATCGAAGCCCTCAGGTTTTCTCTCATGAAGGGTACATATGAGCATGCAAACTAATATGAGAATCGAATGGACACATAGACCACTTTATTTCAGCAATGTAATGCCTTATGTGCATCCATCATAGCTACTGCACAATTATATCCAACTTATGCCGATTTTGCACTTATCCTTAAAAATATAGGTTTTTGTTCTTTTATTTTTGTACTCACCGGAGTTCATGTTTCCTTTGAGTTAGTTTTGATAGCTACTCATTAAGTTTCCTTTAAGCTAATAAAGAATAATCCTTTAAGCTAACTAATCGCCGCAAAGGAAATTATGCACTAGACCTTCCTCTAATTTTCTATTAATTAGGAATCTAAAAGTGGATTGTACTTCATGTGTGGATTGAGATGAACTAATTTTTAGACATAGCAACAAATTCTAAAACTAAGATTAATGTTTTAAAGTTACATATCTAATTTCTTATTAAGAACTACAACACATCAATAGTAGGTTACTTGAAGTGTCCAGCAGTAATACTTTGTTTCGGTACAACAATTTAGCTGAGTCTATATTGATGTGAGATTATGTGGGATGTGAGGTGTTCACTTGTCCGTAAAAAAATATGTCAACATAGGTGGGCCTCCCACTTATATTATGTGGCAAATGTGGATGGGTTGAGGCTAGCATGTTCCTTACGGCCATCTGAGCGGAATAATTTCCTTACTTTATAAAATGTGGCAAATTGCATTTCATTATAGACGTCTTACAACAAATTGCATGAGCGAATAGTTCATACTTTTTTTCATCAATTCGTACAATTTTTTTGGTTAGGATAGTAGGGTAGATGCATTGCTTGGTTGCTTAAGAGTTGATAATGGACACGGTGACGTATCAGTTGCATGCCTAACAATGAACATCGTATTTTTGTTTCATGGTAATGCATGAGATTCAACTATATGTTACAACATGCCAAATGGCTCGGCAAATATCGAGTCTTCTTTGTTAGCTATGGGAATGTCACGAGCGGCGCATGCCTCCTCCCCCTTGATGGCATTGGATGATCTGCACAAACACGGGGGAAGGAATTAGGGCGGTTGGTGGGGGACTCCTCCTTGGCGGTCTATGCGGAAGCATGGTGGGCGCCTTGGTGAATGTGAGGTGGGCATCATCCGGTTTTGAAGGAAATGGCTATAGTGAGAAATGTCCCGTTGTGGCGGGAAACCGACATGAAGGGGAGGATCTTGTAGGAAATGGGAAAAGTGTGTCGTGGGGTGAGGTTTTTGCGTTGGCCTGCGTGTTGGAGATAACATGACAGATAGTCTGGACAAAGACATTTATACCCTACATATGGTCGAGATATGGGGTGCATGGACTGTCCAGAGGATTGAATTTTGGGGATCCAGTTGGGCGCCCGTTTGATGTCCGAGCTTCGAATACGGTCGGACGTATGAGAGAGAAATGCGCTTCGACCTTAAAGACAATCTTAATTATTATTTTTGACTACGGTCGGACGTATGAGAGAGAAAAGCGTAGAATTATTCATATATGAGGTTGGAGTAGCAAAAAAAATGCCTATAAGAACCGCTCCCTCCGTTCACAAATATAAAATGTTTTGGATATTTCAATATGTACTACATAGAGACTGAAAATGAGTGAATAGACACACTAAAACATGTTTATATCAATCTAATTCACAAAAAGTTCTAACATATTATATTTATGAACGGACGGAGTATAACATATGAATCCTAAGGAATAATTTCTATGAATTGCAATCCTATACAAATGAAATAACCATATAGGAAAAAATCAAAATCATTAGAATTGTCCAAAATTCCTTTCTCAACCAAGGATGCCCTCAAGTTGATAGTGAATTTTCGATCATGCATTTAATATCCTGCTCATTTATACTCATTGGTCGCTACTTTAAGATACATGTGACATTTTTTGTCAAAATGTTGTTTTTTATATAAGTAACTTTCGACATAAGTAATTTTAGAGTGGGTTTGTAAGATGCTCTTATAGCGAAGGTTGTCATACATTTGACAAGAGTGACACAACGATGTTATTTGAATAGGCCCAGTCGCCTCGATGGAGTGTGGCCTAGTCTTGTCTTAGTATGGCCTCGGGTGGGGTTGTACGACCCCAGTCTTTGAGTTGTACGCAAATCCTTGGGACCTCTGCCAAACTCAGTGGTGGCATTGGAGACCCTGGGCCCACGGTGGGCCCGACGGTGCTGCATGGTGTGATGGCGACTGATGCGGCTTGAACTACGTCGGTGTCAGTGCACAAAAGTAGGGGCTCTCTTTTGTACCCCTTTACTTGTGCGCGGACAGTTAGAGCCGCGTCTGCGGCCATACCCAACGGGGCAGAAGAAGCAGAAGCACAAGATAACCAGAACAACGCCAAGACCAGAAACACAAAGAGCAAGAGGGTGAGGTGGACTCCCCCAGCAAGACCCTTGCTGGGGCGGCCTCCATAGCCCCGTCAAGAGCCTTGCCGGGGCAACTTGCTCAATGCCAACAGAGCGCGCCACCCTTGAGCCCAAGAGTTCCAACACTATCAACCACATTGGAACCAAGGCTCGGAAGGCACCTCCATGGTGGCATGCAGATCTTCGAGAAGATCATAGGCACACAAGATCAGATGAGGACCAGAAGACGATGATCCTCGGCAAGATCCTTGCCGAGGAAATCCACGAGACCCCCGGCAAGATCCTTGCTGGGGACGACCGTGATGACACGACAAGACCCTGCCCGGGGCCCCGGCAAGACCCTTGCCGAGGACACCTGCGGGGCCACAGCCAAGCTCACGTCTGCCAAGACCCCCCGCCGTTCCCATACAGCCGCCAGCCCAACCAGCTAGGCAGGCACCTGCGCGGTGACGCGTGGCCTCCAGGCCAACTCAGCAAGCACCTATGTGGTGGCAAGCAGATCTTCGTGAAGACCCTACCACCACACCATCTTAGCAGCCTGCCAGCTTACGTGGTGCTGCATGCCTCATCAGCTCGGACGCGCGTCAAAGCAAGGCGGAACAACGACGGATGGGACGGGCCTCGTTATCGTCCCCGATAAAGCAACATGACACCTAAGAGGCGCATTTAATGCGCCTTGTCCTGTAATGACAGACGATAAGCTTGTACACTGTTTACCTTTCCACCTCCCGTGTGCCACTGTGGCGACCCCTTTTTGACTATAAAAGGAGGCTCGAGGCGTACGGGAGAAGGATTCGGATCTTTTGGACTACGCACACACCACAGCTATTTCAGAAGCTCAAGAACACTCAAATATACACCAAAGCAGGACTAGGGCATTACGCATCCTTGCGGCCCGAACCTGGGTAAACGACCTTTGTGTTGGCTACTAGACCCGCTCTTTGCACAACCCCGCGCCCGCCAACCATAGAAGGGATCCCACTGATCCCATAGGTGTCGTTCCCACCGACATCCCTGGTGCGCCAGGTAGGGGGCTGCGCAGTTGTGGAAATCTGGTCTAGTTGGCGTAGTGGTTTCGTCGTGGTCGTCGCCCAAAGGAAGAAGATGACCAAATGGGCAGCATCATTTGTGGATGCAGTAAACGCTCACGCGGTGATAGAAAAGCTAAGTCATTCGAAACTTTGAGTAATTTTTTCCTGTATAAGGTTGTTTCCCCCGAAGATCTTGCTCTTGGTATGAAAAACCTGCACACGATGGGGGCCTTCCGCTATTGGCAACGCCTTTGTTCCGTTTCGAGTCTGCTCAACAGTTCAAGCGGCCGCGTCAAGAACGGCAAGGTGGCCTTCCCGCTATTGGCAGCGCCCTTGTTTTGTTTCGAGTCCGCTCAACAGTTCAAGCGGTCGTGCTGAGAATGGCGATGTGGTTTACTTGGTCGCAGGCACACCTGGCCGGTTGCGAGGATCCGTCCTCGAAACGCCGCAGCCTGGGTTTGCGTGCCGACAAGCCTACCAGTTGAGCATAGGGTGTACATACAAAGAACGATCGAACAAGAAAATAACATGCATCGTTTCAAGGTACTGCAGAGTTATATTACATCAATTGTTGCTGCGGTTCTAACTAAAGATAAAAATTGTCTTGGTCATGAACCTGCAGCGACGATGAGAAATGGGGTGCCTAGTCCCGACGCTGGCCCTCTATCCTCCGAACTCCATCGACACGGCTGATGACAGGCTCGATACGCTCTTTGAGCGCCGCGAGGTCCACACCCTCCAGCAAGCTCTCCAGCATGGCGTCGAAGTCGAGGTTGGGGTTCCAGTACGCCACCTTGGTGAGGACCTTGGTCAGGACACCTTGGCAAAGCCTCCGGGCCTCATTGGCCAGGGAGGTCGCTCTGTTGGAGCGGAATTGCTCCAGAGCTCCAAGAACACCCTCGAAGAACAGGGTCAGTCTGGCATTGGGACTCACGTTCGGCTCCAGGACGTACCTCATGTTCGGCATCCCCATGGTAGCTAGCCAGCTGCGTGGTGATCCAGCCGGAGATGTTGATGAGGCGGCTGATCCAGAGGTTTTCGCCCTTCACAAAATCCGCGTGGTTGGCGGCATCATTCCTCCGCAGCTGCCTCTCGGCCTCCAGATTTTTGGTCAGGGTATCCTCCCGGGCCCTGACCTCCGAAAGCGTCCCCTTGAGGCCCTCCAGCTTCAGCTTCAGATCCCTGATGGAGTCACTGGCCTCGAAGAGTAGCTCAACCTTGCTGAGGACTGTGGCCTGCGCGTCAGCCAAGGCACCTTTGGCCACATCCCTCTCCTCCGTCAGCTCCAGGACCTACTTCTTCAGCTCGTCTTGCTCCATCTCCAGCTTGTTCACCTTGCCGGCCTGGACCTGGGCCTGAGCATTGAGTGCCTCCTCATGCCTCTGCTCTAGCTCCCGGGTCCGCTGCACGACAAGCTGGTCAACCTCCTCATCCTTGCCGTGGAGTGTCGCGGTGAGCTTCTCCTCACGAGCGGCAAGGTCCTCCTCCTGGGAGTTCAGGACAGCCTGATGCTGGAGCCGAGCGGCCTCGTCCTTGGCGGCCTGTGCTTTCGCCGCCTCCTAGTCCTTCTCGACGCCGGCCTGCTTCAGGACAAGCTCCTGCTTGTGCTCGTCCAGCAGATCTTGGGCGGACTTCAGTTCCTCACAGGCCTGGCGGAACCAAGCCCGCGTCTCGGCGACGTGCTCCTCAAGATCCGCCTCCGCCTTGTCCACAGCCGCCATCCTGGACTTAGCCTTGTCCAGGTGGGCACAGTGAAGTGCCTGGAGCTTCTATAAGTTGACACTCATGGCCTGGAGGAGCCGCTCTGCCTGGGTACCGCCACCACCGGTGCTCAGTTCGTCAACAACCTCAAGCCCGGCAGTGGCGAGCACCTCATCATCAAACACCTCCCCCTCGGCAGGCGCCCTGGTGCTCGCCGTCCCTGGGAGGTGGACGAACAGATCGTCGCTCACCTTCAGATACTTGCCCAAACTAGAGGCAGTGGAGGAGGAAGGTTGATCATCAACCACCCCTCCTCGGCAGCGGCCTTGTCGGCCTCCCCGGCAGGCCCCTTGGCGGCATCCTCAGCAGCACCCTTGGCAGCCTCCTCGACGGCGATCTTGGCGGCCTCAGCCTCGACGTCCCTGGCGACCTCCTCAATGGCGGTGTCGATGTCCTCCCGGTCCGCCGGGGAAGGGTCTGGATACCGAGGAGGGGAATGAGGCAAATCCAAGACCAAGGTTTGAAAAGAAAAAGCAAGAACAGGGATAGAGGGCAATTAACTTACCCGCACCGGGCTGGGAAGAAGTGGCCCCCTCCTCGCCAATATTTGGTGCCGGGACGGAGCCACCGGCGCCCAGGTTCGCCTCCTCCTCCTCCTCATCCATGCGCATGGGCTCGGTGCTTGGCACCCTTGCCGGGGATGCCCCTCGGGGCGGCGTGTTGGGGGTGGCCCTCAGTGGCTCCTCTTGCTGCCGTCCTCCTCCTGCAACCACGACAAGGTCAGCACCAAGGGATCGTATCCCAACACACATTGATAGGGAGCGAGTGGCGAGCTCACGCTAGGGGCTGCTATCCGGGATGCTCTCCACCACTAGCAGCGTACTCGAGGTGCCCGCCGGGGGATGGCCACCAGTCGAGGCCCTGGCCCTCTTCGCCACCCTCTGGGCCAGCGTCTCCATGTCCCTGTAAGAGTAAAAACAAGTCAAGGAAACCAGCACGGTCTGAAGGAACGGAGATGATGAAAGGCAGGATGCTTACTCATCCTCCACCTCCTCTTCTGCTGCCTTCCTCTTCCTCCTTGGGCTGAGAGACCCAAGATCGAAGATGACCTCCGTGTCAACGTCTGCAGGAGGAGGGGAAGGGGATGGAGTCCGGCGATGATTGGATGAAGAAGAGGCAATTTCTTTCTTCTTCTCCACCGCGACCTTCACCACCTTCCTCGCTGCCGCGGCCCTCGTCAGGCGCACGGACTCCTCCTGGGCCTCTTTCCGCTGCCCAGTCCTGCCGGGCCGGACCAGACCGGCTCGCCAGAGCTGACCCGCCGCAGGATACGCTTCCTTCCCGTTGTCGGAGGGTCGTCAGCCCCGACCTCTCCCTCGGTCGACTCCTGGACGACATCTTCGATGAGAGGGGCCTTGGTGCCGGTGTTGCTGGCCTGCCCAGTAGACTCTGCCCATCCGGCAAGCTCCTCCTCCTCCTCCACAGCCACCTCGGCCTCGTTCACCATGTGGCCGACGCTGCCAGCTTCCCTAGCAAGCGCCGCCTCCGCCGCCCTGGCGGCGATGTAGTCTAGCTCCTCGGTGGTGTCCTTGATAAGTAGTGGCTCATCACGGACATACCTCTCTGAAAGGTTGTCGAAGAACTCCTGCACCCGCTCCTCCTCCGGCTCGGCCCACCTTGGGTCAAGGCCGTGCGCGTTGAAGTCTGGCATAATGGCGATGATGTCGGATTGACGAGAGTTGTTGCTCGGTAGGACCACTCCTGCCGGCAACCCGAACAGAGGCCTCTTGATGACCTTGCCGACCTTCATGACCTTGCTAGCTCTGTCAGCCCTGCCGTTGCCACCCACATCAAGTTGGAAAAGCCGTTGACAAAGATGAGCGTGCCCCATCACAGTGAAGTTGTGCTTCAGGCCGGGGCGAAGCCTCATGACATCGGCCGCGCTCCTGAAGAGCCAGGCCGGCCTCCCCTTGTTATGAAGTGGGGCAATGCGGCGGCGGATGAAGTCAGCCCCAATCATCTCAAGGGTGAGCCCAGCCATAGTGAGGCGATGGATCCTAGTGGTAGAAATCCCGAGCTTCTTGTCATTGACATTGGCGTCGCTCCAGTCCTTGCAGCAGACTGGCGGGCTCTGATGAACTTGGCAGACCTCCTGTGGATCCTCCTCCTCGATCCATAGCCACCGGCCCCGCCACTCCTCCCACCCATCCTTCTGGGCACCCTCTGGATACGTGCCTTTCTCCTGGGTCCGTGGGATCTAGGTGATGCAGCCGGAGATGGCACCCCTCGCCTGGATACGGGGAAAGAAATAGTGGCGGAAAAGCGTCGTGCCGTGAAGCATTCCGGCAAAGCCCTCGAAGAGGTGGGCGAAGAGGGCCATACACGCCATGGCATTCGGCGTGAAATCAAGAAGGTGGAACCCGAAGGTGTGCATGATATCATTGAAAGAGTCGGAGAAAGGGGGCAAAGCCTGCAGGAGAAGTAGTCAACGAAGAAGGGATACTGATTCAGGTTGGCCTTGGCAAAATCGGCGGGGATGATGTGCGTAGCCGGATGCCCTGTCGTCTTCACCCCCCACAGAGGCTTGAAGTTGTCCCTGAGGTGGACTGCATCAACCGTCGAGGGGAAGACAACAAGCTGCGTCCGAAGCACCACCGACTCGCTCTCTGGCATCTCCTTCTCCTCGGCGTCCTTGGCCAATCCCTTGCCCTTACTGGTTTTGGGTGCCATGGCGGCCGGGAAAGAGGTGCGGAATCTGGAGCAATGGGATATTGGGGGCAATGGGGATGCAGCGGCGGCGGATGGAGGCGGGGGTTTCGGCTTTTTCGCTTGAGGAAGAAGAAGGGGGGGGGGCGGCGGTTCTGAAACTAGAGTGACGCGGAGGGTAAATGAGCAGCGCGCCCGCATTTTCCCCTTTTCTTATGGGGAAGGCGCGGGTGATACGTCTCCAACGTATCTATAATTTTTTATTGCTCCATGCTATACTATCTACTATTTTGGACTATATTGGGCTTTATTTTCCACTTTTATATTATTTTTGGGACTACCCTATTAACCGGAGGCCTAGCCCAGAATTGCTGTTTTTTTGCCTATTTCAGTGTTTTGGAGAAACAAAATATCAAACGGAGTCCAAATGGAATAAAACCTTCGGGAACGTGATTTTCTCACCGAACGTGATCCAGGAGACTTGGACCCTACTCCAAGGAGTCAAAGAGGAGGTCACGAGGGTGGGGGGCACGCCCCCCTAGGGCGCGCCCCTGCCTCGTGGGCCCCTCGGTGCTCCATCGACGTACTTCTTCCTCCTATATATACATACGTACCCCCAAACGATCATAACAGGAGCCAAAAACCTAATTCCACCACCGCAAATTTCTGTATCCACGAGATCCCATCTTGGGGCCTGTTCCGGAGCTCCGCCGGAGAGGGCCATCATCACGGAGGGCTTCTAGACCATCCTAGCCCCTCCGATGAAGTGTGAGTAGTTTACCTCAGACCTTCGGGTCCATAGTTAATAGCTAGATGGCTTCTTCTCTCTCTTTGAATCTCAATACAAAGTTCTCCCCCTCTCTTGTGGAGATCTATTCGATGTAATCTTCTTTTTGCGGTGTGTTTGTTGGGACCGATGAATTGTGGATTTATGATCAAGTTTATCTATGAATAATATTTGAATGTTCTCTGAATTCTTTTATGTATGATTGGTTATCTTTGCAAGTCTCTTCGAATTATCCGTTTGGTTTGGCCAACTAGATTGGTAGTTCTTGCCATGGGAGAAGTGCTTAGCTTTGGGTTCGGTCTTGCGGTATCCTTTCCCAGTGACAGAAGGGGCAGCAAGGCACGTATTGTATCGTTGCCATCGAGGATAACAAGATGGGGTTTATTTCATATTGCATGAATTTATCTCTCTACATCATGTCATCTTGCTTAAGGCGTTACTCTGTTTTTAACTTAATACTCCAGATGCATGCTGGATAGCGGTCGATGAGTGGAGTAATAGTAGTAGATGCAGAATCATTTCGGTCTACTTGTCACAGACGTGATGCCTATATACATGATCATGCCTAGATATTCTCATAACTATGATCAATTCTGTCAATTGCTCAACAGTAATTTGTTCACCCACCGTAGAATACTTATGCTCTTGAGAGAAGCCACTAGTGAAACCTATGGCCCCCGGGTCTATTCTCATCATATCAATCTCCATCACTTTAATCTTTCTTTGCTTTTTACTTTGCTTTTACTTTACACTTTGCATCTTTATACCAAAAATACCAAAAATATTATATCTATCAGATCTCACTCTCGTAAGTGACCGTGAAGGGATTGACAACCCCTAATCGCGTTGGTTGCGAGTAGCTATTGTTTTGTGCAGGTACGAGGGACTTGAGCGTGGCCTCCTACTGGATTGATACCTTGGTTCTCAAAAACTGAGGGAAATACTTACGCTACTCTGCTGCATCATCCCTTCCTCTTCGGGGAAAACCAACGCAAGCTCAAGACGTAGCAAGAAGGATTTCTGGCGCCGTTGCTGGGGAGTCTACACAAAAAGTCAACATACCAAGTACCCATCACAATCCCTATCTCTCGCATTACATTATTTGCCATTTGCCTCTCGTTTTCCTCTCCCCCCACTTCACCCTTGCCGTTTTATTTGCCCTCTCTCTCTATCCTCCCCCTCTATTTGCCTCTTTTGCCCGTTTGCTCTTGTTTGCTCGTGTGCTAGTTTGTTTGCTTATCGTCATGGCTAGTCCTCTTTCTGGTCCTTTGTCCCCCGAGTTTGAAGTCCTTCACTTCAAACAAAAGCAAGGAGAAAACTTAAAGCATGCTTGGTTTAGAATGATGGAATCTTATCGTAAATGCACCCTAGAAATAAATTTCAGAATTTTGCTTCGCAACTTTTATGTTGGGCTTAATATGTCTCATAGACAACTTTTGGATTGTGTTGCCAAAGGCAATTTTATTGAAATTGATCCCAGTATCGCGCATGAAATTATAGAAGGTATAGTAGGAAATTTAACTCAACAAAAGGGGGCCCATCATACCCAAGAGAAAACACAAGTTTTTGAGAAAATTTGCGAAGTAACTAAGATTTTACAGAAATCTCTTGAACCTCTTAAGAGCGTTAGTGTAAATCATCACCGCATGAATATGTTGATTACTCTTTGCAATAAGTGCTTGGATTCTTTAGATCTCAAGATCTCTGAATATGAAGGGAAACGTAAGGAACCTCCCGGATTCGAGCATAACATCGCTAAAATAATTAAGAATCAAGATGACAATACTTAGATCTATCCTCGCTTTTATGCCTAGCTAGGGGCGTTAAACGATAGCGCTTGTTGGGAGGCAACCCAATTTTATTTTTATTCCTTTCTTTTTGCTCCTGTTTAGTAATAAATAAATTATCTAGCCTCTGTTTTGGTTGTGTTTTTTGTGTTTAATTAGTGTTTGTGCCAAGTAGAACCGTTGGGAAGACTTGGGGAAAGTCTTGTTGAACTTGCTGTAAAAACAGAAACTTTAGCGCTCACGAGAACTGCTGTCACTTTTATTTGGAGAGTGATATTTAGTTAATTCTTTTTGCACATGATTAATAGATAAATTCCTCACGTCCAGCAATTTATTTTAGAATTTTTGGGGTTCCAGATCTTGCGCTAGCTACAGATTACTACAGACTGTTCTGTTTTTGACAGATTCTGTTTTTCGTGTGTTGTTTGCTTATTTTGATGAATCTATGGTTAGCAAAATAGTTTATAATCCATAGAGAAGTTGGAATAAAGTAGGTTTAACACCAATATAAATAAAGAATGAGTTCATTACAGTACCTTGAAGTGGTCTTTTGTTTTCTTTCGCTAACGGAGCTCACGAGTTTTCTACTTTAAGTTTTGTGTTGTGAAGTTTTCAAGTTTTGGGTGAATTCTTTTGATGGATTATGGAACAAGGAGTGGCAAGAGCCTAAGCTTGGGGATGCCCATGGCACCCCCAAGATAATCCAAGGACACTAAGAAGTCAAAGCTTGGGGATGCTCCGGAAGGCATCCCCTCTTTCGTCCACTTCCATCGGTAATTTACTTGGAGCTATATTTTTATTCACCAACATGATATGTGTTTTGCTTGGAGCGTCTTGTATTATTTGTGTCTTTGTGTCTTAGTATGCCATAATCATTGTCACATCCCTAGCTTCTGGTTTTGCACTAGGCTAGCTTCATGTGTGCATCATGTTTAAATTTTATTCAAAACTTGAAATGGGGATGATCAAACCCTAGCATCAAAAGGAATTCAACTAGGTTCAACCAAAAAAACATTTTCAATGAACCCAAAGTGCCTCAAGAAAAGTTCATGATTTTTGGTTAAGGTAGAAACCTCTGCCAAAAATGATGAATATATTTCTAGGACATTTTTGGATTTTTGAATTAACTCATATTGTATTTGACTTGGGGTTATAAATTTCTATAAATACTTTTATAACTCCAATTATTCTGAAAAATATTGTGGGGCTTTGGGCTAGTCCATATTGCATCCACAAATAGTTTTAGAAGCAACAAAAATGGTTTAGTATTATTACTAAATCAAAATAGAGCAAAATAAATAGAAAACTGTAACATAATTAGAAAGAAAGGAAAGGAGAGTACCTGAGCCACTTACCTGGCCTGCCCTGTGCAGCCCATCACTCCTGCAGGCCCAGCCCACCAGGGACAGCACTGTCTTCTTCCTCCTGCCAGGAGGAGAAGCAGCTGCGTGCCCGGCACCCAACCGAGCCGCGACAGCCCTGCTTGCCACCTCACGGCATCTCGGCGCTTCCAGCCGTGCCATAGAGACGCCCTCGTTTCCCTCTGCCTCTCTCCTCTCTCACATCCCCCTCTGACCCTCTCTCTCGCACATCCGAGCGCCACCGTCGCCGCCGCTCGCCGCTGCCGCGCCCTGAGCCACCCCCTCGTCTCCCCGACGCTCCCGCCGGCTCCGCTGCATCGCCCTGAAGCTCTCCACCAATGAATATGATGCTGGAAGCCTGTATCATCGTCCCCGACCTCGTCTTGAAGCTCTGGCCACTGGAAATCACCGTCGTCGTCCCGGCCACACCAGATCTTCCCCGAGCCGCTGACGACGCCCTCGAGATCACCGTGAGCTCCACCGCCTTTACCCCTCCTCCCTGAGCTCGTTCTCTTCCTCTAGCTGCATCTTCCACGGAAGCCGTCAGCTCCTCGCCGCCGGCGATGACGCAGACGCGGCCATGGGCACTGCAGCCCGTGTCCGAGCACACCAGTGTGCTCCGCACGTCTCCGCGAACCCGTAGCCACCAGTATCTTCCCCTCCCATGCTCTCTAGCCCCGAACCCATCTACTCCCGAACTCTGGCCGCCGCCACGAGCTCGCTTCTGGCGAACTCCAGCCACCCCGCGCCCTTCCGTTGGTTCCCCTGGATGCGCGCGGGCATGGGCTACCTCCTGTTGTCCTCGACGCGTCGATCCGTCGCCTCTGGTGCAACTCCGGCGGACACCGCCGCGGTTTGAGGTCGCCGCCGGCCAAAACTCCGGCATGATGACGTTCAACGTCATTAGCCGCTAACATCTTCGCTAATTACCCCCTGGTGACACTGACTGCTAGGCCCCATGCCTAACTAACCCCAGAATTATTTTTTGCTTAGTATACATTAATATAGCCGACCCCAGATGTCATTTTGACCATGCCACGTCAACGTTGACCCGAACCCACTGGTCAGCCTCTATCCCTTCCCTGTTTCACTGACGTGCGGGTCCCACTGGTCAGGTTTGACCTGGACCCATTCTGTTGACCTGCTGAGGTCAGCACGACGCAGTGCTGATGCAATAACTCTTTTCTGGATTTATTCTTTTACAGTAAATTCCAGAAAATTGCCTAAACTTCTAAAAATCATAGAAAATTTCATAATAGGTTTGGAGTTGGAATTTGATATAGTTTTGAATTCCACTTCAATTAAAATGACTTTCTGTTGCATTAGCCCAAAACACATTCATATTGCCATGTCATAGCATGCATCACATTGTTGCATATCGCCATGTGTTGATTGTGTTCTTTCTCAGCTGCCGGTGTTTGTCCCCCCTCAGTAGACATTGATCCAGCGATGATTCGATGACACCGATGAAGAGCTTTACTATCTTCTTCCTCTGCATGACCTGTCATTGCCACAGTAAATAGATGAAACCCACTAGCATGAGCAGGAGTTGTTTGAGCCCTGATGTGCCTACTCATTCATGTTTGTTTGTCATGCCTGCTACTGCTTAGAGTTGAGTCAGGTCTGATTCATCGGGGATGAATTGGAATGTGGTGAACATGTCCTACTGTTGAGAGCAAAGTGTGTGAACACGATTTGGTAAAGGTAGCGGTGAGAGGCCATGTAGGAGTACATGGTGGGTTGTCTCATTGCAGCCGTCCTTAGGAACTGAGTTCTGGGTTTGTGATCCATGAATAGCTACTACCACGCATTGGAATGCTTAAGTTCCCTTCTCGACTTATTAATCAACTCGATCTCTGTCCAGGAGTTGCAACTAGTTTCTGGTGTTTGTAGGTAGTGTTAGTAGTCTACCAAGTGGCACCCGGTACAGGTGACTAGGCACAGTGGCACGGTGTACCAAGTGGCACCCGGATGTTGGGCTTGGGAACCCTTCACACATCGTTTGGGGCCGTGAGCGACACCCCGGCCGGATCTCCTTGCGGATGGAACCCAAATAGGCGATAAACCTGGACTAGAGACTTGTTGGTTAGTCAGGTCGTGGCTGACTCCCTCGCCCGGCTTCCGCTTGAAGGTTGCCGAGGTACATGACGTGTATAGGGCGATAAGTGGCGAGAGCGTGTGTGAAGAAGTACACCCCTGCAGGGTTATCATTATCTATTCGAATAGCCGGATTCCTCGGATATGGAAACTTGGACCCCTTGCATAGTTCATAGACAAGTGGAAGTGGATACTCTAAAATGCGCAAGATAAGCATGAGTGCTATGGATGGCCTTCTCGTAGGGAGACGGGAGCGGATCCATAGTGGAGTATTGATATGGTGAATATGTGGACTCGTGTGCGCCACCTCAAAAGAGTTACTTGCAGTCGTAGTTCAGGATAGCCACCGAGTCAAAGCTGGCTTGCTGCAGTTAAACTCCACCACCCCTTTGTTGATACTGATGCATATGTAGATAGTTCTGATGTAAGACTTGTTGGGTACATTTGTACTCACGTTTGCCTATTTTATGTTTTTGCAGAGAGACGTCAGTCTCGCTAGTAGTTCCGCGTGGACTTCGACATTTAGCTCGTTACCTCAGCTACGATCTTGTACCTTGGGAGGGTCTTGTAGATAGTCAGGCTTCTCAGCCTTTTTCATTTGTAGTTGTCTGTACTCAGACATGTTTTCCTTTCGCATGTGTTGTTGCTTGTATGCTCTGTATGTTGGGTCATGAGGCCCATGGTTGTAATATCTCGCTCCTCGGAGCCTAATGAATAAATACTTTGAGTCGTAGAGTCTTGTTGTGATGCCATGTTGTATTGCACATATTGAGCATATTGTGTGTATGATTGAAATGCTTGGTATGTGTGGGATCCGACAATCTAGTTGTTTATCCTTGGCAGCCTCTCTTATGGGGAAATGTAGTCTAGTGCTTCCATGAGCCATAGTAGTCCGCTACAGCCCGGTTCACCGGAGTCCTGCTAGCCCAGCACTACTACTCTGGAACACTTTACTGGCCGGCATGTGATTCACTTTGTTCCCGTGTCTGTCCCTTCGGGGAAAATGTCACACGATGACATCCGGAGTCCTGCCTAGCCTGCTACAGCCCGGTTCACCGGAGTCCTGTTAGCCCAGTGCTACAGCCCAGATTCGCACGCTGCTGACCGACATGCTCGAAGTTGATTCATGTATGCCTGTCCCCATAAGTTGGTGCCACTTTGGGTTCACGACTAGTCATGTCGGCCCGGGTTCTCTGTCATATGGATGCTAGCGACACTCATATACGTGAGCCAAAAGGCGCAAACGGTCACCGGGCCATGGTAAGGCGACACCCATGGGAATACCGTGCGTAAGGCCGCAAAGTGATATGAGGTGTTACAGGCTAGATCGGTGTGACTTAGAATCGGGGTCCTGACAGCTTTGGTATCAGAGCCTGACTGCCTATAGGATAACCAAGCCAAGCTGGTCGAAGTTGAGTCTAGAAATGCTTTAGTTATATAAGGGAATTGATTGTGGAAGGGAACGTAAGGCTCTTTTTACTCCTTATCCTCATGACCTTCTGATCTGAGTCATCTTATCTTTTCTACAGGGTTAAGAACTAGGCTTCTCTTCTATCTCTTAGGATGACGTGTTACTAAACCGTAGTTGCCTAGGAATGTTGAGTTTAAGCCTCAGTTCAGTTCCTACTACTTCCGTGTGTTCATAGCTGGCCTCAGAACCTTGATATTGTGATGTTGAGTGGTTATGCCACCATTTTTGCAGGTTGTCTCAAATCTTTTTCAGCATTTACAGCCGTTATGCTGCCCGAGTCATCCCAGGTTTCTAGATAGTCTGATGCACTTGCAATCATCCCTCCATGTTCCTGATGTCCATTTGGGCCAGATTAATCACACTAATCGGTGAGTTGAGGTACTCTATTACCTTAGTATATATGTTGGGGCTATTATTATGACCCTAGGTGTTTTAGGGAGTCACACAGTAATCTAGCCATGTTTTGTGTTCCCGGTGTGATGATTCTGGCCACCATCCCTGAAAGCATCTCGTGATGCCATTTAGTTAGTAGGCCTTCTATTTCTGGGTTTTGAACCCGAGATTCAACCTACTTGCTTCATGTTGATAGTGATTGCTCGTTCCTTTAGGTTATTATTAATCTTTGCATTAGTCCTCGAGGTCTGTGGTATTTCCTTCTTCCAAATACTATGAACCACTTATGGCAGAATTTTGTTGGATCAAAAGATCACAATCAGAGTACTCTTGAGGAGTTCTCCATTCATAATTGTGATTCTGCCAGTTGTACCTTTCTGCATGGGTTATCCGGAAGAATTATGTTGAACTCGTTCGACATGCTAATCTATGCATCTACAGCTCAGAAAGATATATGTTCCTTTGAGTTGTCCCTCTCTTTAGTGGTATCATGATCTCTGTCTATCACTTGATAGTTAAGAGCATGTCTTGCATTCATGCTCATCGATACCTCTTATTCTTGTGGTCTGTCAAGCCATTCTATTCTGGAATGACTAGGAGAAACAAACTCCAGTACCTCATCCATTTCTAGGATTGGTTCAAAGTAGTTGTATTCCACAGATCAAAATGCCAACCCAACTTTTGCTCTGTTCTACCTTGGAGTGTTACCATATTTATGTCAAGAATTTCATGAGAATTGCACCACCTCTTATGAATTCTTGACGCAGTGATCCTTATCGCCATCATTATTCATTCTTCAGTCCCGTGTTGTTGTAACCGGAATGCCGACAAGTGAACTGTGATGTGTGAAATCAATACTCCTAGCAACCTCATTGCTTGGTAGTAAATGGACAATACTCTCATTCTTAGCGTGTTGGTTATCGAATCATCATCCTAAGATTGATCGTGCTACCTAGTCCATATTTCATGGTGCACTCTTCGATCAATGAGTTAGGATTGTGTCAATCCCTCGCTCCCTTGATCATATCGTCTTGCCCTGAAAAGCAAGATTGTGCTCGAGCTAAGTAACATATCGGTGGTTTGTGATTTTCCGAATATCTTCTCGGAAGTATTACCAGGTTGTTCCCTGATCGCTGTGTTGAGTTCGTGATCATGTTGGTTTTTCTCTAAACCATCCGTTCTCCAAGAATCTATGTTGGATACCCCCGAGCTAGTTGGTTAAGCTAAACAACAACTTGGAGAGTTGGAAGATGGAAGCTTGTCTGACTTAGTTCATGATAAGGGATATCTTTTTGTGTGTGTGTGTGTGTTGAAGAAAGATGATATCTTCATCGATTGGTCCCTATAATCAGTTACTGGACCTATTGTCTTATCAACTTTGATTTGAGTATGGGCTATCGTCAAATCAAATCAGAACCAACGATGTTCGTAATGTTGTCTTACTCGTGGTTGGTCCCTCGAGCATACACCATTACATCCTTTGGGTCTGACCAATGCTATCACCGTGTTCACATGATGCTGGAAGTCCAGTGATATGGAAATTCCAATGAGTTGCTGTTGAACCCATCAACAGCATTTTGTCTCCCCCATGATTCATGTTGAATGTCAACCTAGTATTGGAAACTTTGTAAGCAATGCCTTCATGTTCCGTTCATGAAGCTTATGCTTGGATGGAAGAAGTGACTTTCTCTGATTCACGTGCATTTGGTGCAAGTTGCCGCCGTGAGTTCGAGGAAGATTGTTTCGTTTCCGATGGCACCATCCCAAGTCAGTCATGCACGTGCGAAGTGCTCTATGGTTTGATAGGTTGGCTGCCTCCACTCCATATGTGTTCCTATCACCCCAAGCCACTGACTGATTTGCTCAAGGAGAAGGAGTCCCTTCATAAGAGCTAATCCGGACTTATGAAAAGGCTTCGATATCCTCGGTGATGGTTCCCCCAATTGAACTCGGTAGTGTTTAATATAAGACTACTACGTGGCCATGCTTGTCTGGGACAGCGTGTTCACGTGTTGTAGCAAAACCTGCTCATGTTTTAGAGCTTACTACCATAGTCCATCTCCCGAGATTCTCGCAACATCATCCTGTTGATTTGTGTTGCAACTTTTCCTTGTCAGACATGCTGCCTGAAATATCCTGTTACCAACCAGATCTGAATCTCAGGCAGATATGATGGTTGAAACGTTCCCAGCATTTGCATTTTGTTCCCATCTTGCACCCCAGCAATTGTTGTTCAGGATCATCTTCAAAAGTGGTCTTACCATGGGTCCCATCCATTTCCGGTGATAAGCAAAAATCATCCATTGCGTTGTCTTCAACAAGGTAGTCCACATCATCCATTCTTGTCTCAGTATGCCATCCCTACTTACAATGCCAAACGATTGCTCGAGATTTTACCTCAGGCTGGTATAAAGAGTTTCAATGATCTTTGTATCAAAAGTAATTCTTTTTGACACTTAAGGGAAATGCTCTACGAGTCACCTTTTCCCTAAGGTGTCCTGTTATGGTATCGTGGGCAACTTAACTCCTCACTACTTTGAAACCCCCTCACCATCTATTTAAGCGTCGAATTGTTGCCTACCAATTTGAACCTTTGTCATATGTTTCTCATCCATCATCTCTGATGTGTGTTCTGCGTCTCACCTCAAGGGATGTTTCTACGTCTCATTCCGTGAGTTGATCTTGTGTTCATTAAGATCAATGATCCAGTCTTGTGAGGTTGTCTTGCTCTCTTGTCGCCATGTTGGATGAAGTTCTCGAAGGAAAGGATGTCATAATCAATATGATGTAGCGGATCAACATCTCCGAGAAGGGCAGTTGGATCATGAAGATCGTGTTAGCTTTGTGTCCCCTCTGATTTCTTACCTCACGTCTTGAATCTCGGGACGAGATTCTTGTTTTAGTGGGGGTGAGTTGTCACATCCCTAGCTTCTGGTTTTGCACTAGGCTAGCTTCATGTGTGCATCATGTTTAAATTTTATTTAAAACTTGAAATGGGGATGATCAAACGCTAGCATCAAAAGGAATTCAACTAGGTTCAACCAAAAAAAACATTTTCAATGAACCCAAAGTGCCTCAAGAAAAGTTCATGATTTTTGGTTAAGGTAGGAACCTCTGCCAAAAATGATGAATATATTTCTAGGACATTTTTGGATTTTTGAATTAACTCATATTGTATTTGACTTGGGTTTATAAATTTCTATAAATACTTTTATAACTCCAATTATTCTGAAAAATATTGTGGGGCTTTGGGCTAGTCCATATTGCATCCACAAATAGTTTCAGAAGCAACAAAAATGGTTTAGTATTATTACTAAATCAAAACAGAGCAAAATAAATAGAAAATTGTAACAGAATTAGAAAGAAAGGAAAGGAGAGTACCTGCGCCACTTACCTGGCCTGCCCTGTGCAACCCCATCCCTGCTGCAGGCCCAGCCCACCAGGGACAACACTGTCTTCTTCCTCCTGCGTTGTCTTCAACAAGGTAGTCCACATCATCCATTCTAGTCTGAGTTGCCACCTCACGGCATCTCGGCGCTTCCAGCCATGCCACAGAGACGCCCTCATTTCCCTCTGCCTCTCTCCTCTCTCACATCCCCCTCTGACCCTGTCTCTCGCACATCCGAGCGCCACCGTCGCTGCCGCTCGCCGGGCCCTGAGCCACCCCCTCGTCTCCCTGACGCATCCACCGACTCCGCTGCGTCGCCCTGAAGCTCTCCGCCAACGAATACGACGCAGAAAGCCTGTATCGTCGTCCCCGACCTCGTCTTGACCAGAAATCGCCGTCGTCGTTCCGGCCACCGGAAATCGCCGTCGTCGTTCCGGCCACACCAGATCTTCCCCAAGCCGCTGACGACACCCTCGAGATCACCGTGAGCTCCGCCGCCTTTCCCCCTCCTCCCAGAGCTCATTCCCGTCCTCTAGCCGCATCTTCCACGGAAGTCGTCAGCTCCTCGCCGCTGGCGATGACGCAAACGCGGCCATGGGCACTGCAGCCCGTGTCCGAGCACACCAATGTGCTCAGCGCGTCTCCGTGAACCCGTAGCCACCAGTATCTTCCCCTCCCACACTCTCTAGCCCCGAACCCATCTGCTCCCGAACTCCGGCCACCGCCACGAGCTCGCTTCTGGCGAACTTCGGCCACCCCCCGCCCTTCCGTTGGTTCTCCTGGATGCGCGCGGGCACGGGCTACCTCCTGTTGTCCTCGACGCATCGATCCATCGCCTCTGGCGCAACTCCGGCGGACACCGCCGCGGTTTGAGGTCGCCGCCGGCCAAAACTCCGGCGTGCTGACGGTCAAGGTCATTAGCCACTAACTTCTTTGCTAATTACCCCCTGGTGACACCGACTGCTGGGCCCCACGCCTAACTAACCCCAGAATTATTTTCTGCTTAGTTTAGGTTAATATAGCCAGCCCCACATGTCATTTTGACCATGCCACGTCAACGTTGACCCGGACCCACTGGTCAGCCTCTATCCCTTCCCTGTTTCACTGACGTGCGGGTCCCACTGGTCAGGTTTGACCTGGACCCATTCTGTTGACCTGCTGAGGTCAGCATGACGCAGTACTGATGCAATAACTCCTTTCTAGATTTATTCTTTTACAGTAAATTCCAGAAAATTGCCTAAACTTCTAAAAATCATAGAAATTAATCTATAGCTCCAAATGAAATAAATTATATATGAAAAATTATCAGAAAAATTCAAGGAATCCATATGTACCATTTTCATGCATGTTTGTGCAAGTTAACCTCACTGTTTAGGATGAAACATGATTAGGGAAAATTTCATAATAGGTTTGGAGTTGGAATTTGATATAGTTTTGAATTCCACTTCAATTAAAATGACTTTCTGTTGCATTAGCCCAAAACACATTCATATTGCCATGTCATAGCATGCATCATATTGTTGCATATCGCCATGTGTTGATTGTTTTTTTCTTAGTTGCCGGTGTTTGTCCCCCCTCAGTAGACATTGATCCAGCGATGATTCGATGACACCGATGAAGAGCTTTACTATCTTCAGAAGTGCCAGGCAAGCAAAACCCCCTTGTTCATTCCGATACAATCCCACTCTCTCGCTCCTGCTCTCTTTTACTGCATTAGGACAACAACGTTTCAACTGTTACATGTTGCGGTAGCTGAATCCCTTTCCTCTGCATGACCTGTCATTGCCACAGTAAATAGATGAAACCCACTAGCATGAGTAGGAGTTGTTTGAGCCCTGATGTGCCTACTCATTCATGTTTGTTTGTCATGCCTGCTACTGCTTAGAGTTGAGTCAGGTTTGATTCATCGGGAATGAATTGGAATGTGGTGAACATGTCCTACTATTGAGAGCTAAGTGTGTGAACATGATTTGGTAAAGGTAGCGGTGAGAGGCCATGTAGGAGTACATGGTGGGTTGTCTCATTGCAGCCGTCCTTAGTAACTGAGTTCTGTGTTTGTGATCCATGAAGAGCTACTACCACGCATTGGAATGCTTAAGTGCCCTTCTCGACTTATTAATCAACTCGATCTCTGTCCAGGAGTTGCAACTAGTTTCTGGTGTTTGTAGGTAGTGTTAGTAGTCTACGAAGTGGCACCCGGTACAGGTGGGCTTGGGACAGACTAGGCTCAGTGGCACGGTGTAACAAGTGGCACCCGGATGGTGGGCTTGGGAACCCTGCACACATCGTTTGGGACCGTGAGCGACACCCCGGCCGGATCTCCTTGCGGATGGAACCCGAATAGGCGATAAACCTGGACTAGAGACTTGTTGGTTAGTCAAGTCGTGGCTGACTCCCTTGCTCGGCTTCCGCTTGAAGGTTGCCGAGGTACATGACGTGTACAGGGCGATAAGTGGCGAGAGCGTGTGTGAAGAAGTACACCCCTGCAGGGTTATCATTATCTATTCGAATAGTCAGATTCCTCAGATATGGAAACTTGGACCCCTTGCATAGTTCATAGACAAGTGGAAGTGGATACTCTAAAATGCGCAAGATAAGCGTGAGTGCTATGGATGGCCTTCTCGTAGGGAGACGGGAGCGGATCCATAGTGGAGTATTGATATGGTGAATATGTGGACTCGTGTGCGCCACCTCAAAAGAGTTACTTGCAGTCATAGTTCAGGATAGCCACCGAGTCAAAGCTGGCTTGCTGCAGTTAAACTCCACCACCCCTTTGTTGATACTGATGCATATGTAGATAGTTCTGATGTAAGTCTTGCTGGGTACATTTTTACTCACGTTTGCCTATTTTATGTTTTTGCAGAGAGACGTCAGTCTCGCTAGTAGTTCTGCGTGGACTTCGACATTTAGCTTGTTACCTCAGCTACGATCTTGTACCTTGGGAGGGTCTTGTAGATAGTCAGGCTTCTCAGCCTTTTTCATTTGTAGTTGTCTGTACTCAGACATGTTTTCCTTCCGCATGTGCTTGTTGCTTGTATGCTCTGTATGTTGGGTCATGAGGCCCATGGTTGTAATATCTCGCTCCTCGGAGCCTAATGAATAAATACTTTGAGTCGTAGAGTCTTGTTGTGATGCCATGTTGTATTGCACATATTGAGCATATTGTGTGTATGATTGAAATGCTTGGTATGTGTGGGATCCGACAATCTAGTTGTTTATCCTTGGCAGCCTCTCTTATGGGGAAATGTATTCTAGTGCTTCCATGAGCCATAGTTGTCCGCTATAGCCCGGTTCACCAGAGTCCTGCTAGCCCAGCACTATTACTCCGGAACACTTGACTGGCCGGCATGTGATTTACTTCGTTCCTGTGTCTGTCCCTTCGGGGAAAATGTCACGCAGTGAAATCCGGAGTCCTGCCTAGCCTGCTACAGCCCGGTTCACCGGAGTCCTGTTAGCCCAGTGCTACAGCCCGGATTCGCACGCTGCTGACCGACATGCTCAAAGTTGATTCATGTATGCCTGTCCCCGTAAGTTGGTGCCACTTTGGGTTCACGACTAGTCATGTCGGCTCGGGTTCTCTGTCATATGGATGCTAGCGACACTATCATATACGTGAGCCAAAAGGCGCAAACGGTCCCGGGCCATGGTAAGGCGACACCCGTGGGAATACCGTGCGAGAGGCCGCAAAGTGATATGAGGTGTTACAGGCTAGATCGGTGTGACTTAGAATTGGGGTCCTAACAGCTTTGGTATCAGAGCCTGACTGCCTGTAGGATTACCAAGCCAAGCTAGTCGAAGTTGAGTCTAGAAATGCTTTAGTTATATAAGGGAATTGATTGTGGAAGGGAACGTAAGGCTCTTTTTACTCCTTATCCTCATGACCTTCTGATCTGAGTCATCTTATATTCTCTACGGGGTTAAGAACTAGGCTTCTCTTCTATCTTTTAGGATGACGTGTTACTAAACCGTAGTTGCCTAGGAATGTTGAGTTTAAGCCTCAGTTCAGTTCCTACTACTTCCGTGTGTTCATAACTGGCCTCAGAACCTTGATATTGTGCTGTTGAGTGGTTATGCCACCATTTTTGCAAGTTGTCTCAAATCTTTTTGAGCATTTACAGCCGTCATGCTGCCCGAGTCATCCCAGGTTTCTAGATAGTCTGATGCACTTGCAATCATCCCTCCATGTTCCTGATGTCCATTTGGGCCAGATTAATCACACTAATCGGTGAGTTGAGGTACTCTATTGCCTCAGTATATATGTTGGGGCTATTATTATGACCCTAGGTGTTTTAGGGAGTCACCCAGTAATCTAGCCATGTTTTGTGTTCCCGGTGTGATGATTCTGGCCACCATCCCTGAAAGCATCTCGTGATGCCATTTAGTTAGTAGGCCTTCTATTTCTGGGTTTTGAACCCGAGATTCACCCTACTTGCTTCATGTTGATAGTGATTGCTCGTTCCTTTAGGTTATTATTAACCTTTGCATTAGTCCTCGAGGTCTGTGGTATTTCCTTCTTCCAAATACTATGAACCACTTATGGCAAAAGTTTGTCGGATCAAAAGATCACAATCAGAGTACTCTTGAGGAGTTCTCCATTCATAATGGTGATTCTGCCATTTCTACCTTTCTGCATGGGTTATTCGAAAGAATTATGTTGAACTCGTTCGACATGCTAATCTATGCATCTACAACTCAGAAAGAGATATGTTCCTTTGAGTTGTCCCTCTCTTTAGTGGTATCATGATCTCCATCTATCACTTGATAGTTAAGAGCATGTCTTGCATTCATGCTCATCGATACCTCTTATTCTTGTGGTCTGTCAAGACATTCTATTCTGGAATGACTAGGAGAAACAAACTCCAGTACCTCATCCATTTCTAGGATTGGGTCAAAGTAGTTGTATTCCACAGATCAAAATGCCAACCCAACTTTTGCTCTGTTCTACCTTGGAGTGTTACCATATTTATGTCAAGAATGTCATGAGAATTGCACCACCTCTTATGAATTCTTGACGCAATGATACTTATCGCCATCATTATTCATTCTTCGGTCCCGTGTTGTTGTAACAGGAATAGCGACAAGTGAACTGTGATGTGTGAAATCAATACTCCTAGCAACCTCGTTGCTTGGTAGTAAATGGACACTACTCTCATTCTTAGCGTGTTGGTTATCGAATCATCATCCTAAGATTGATCGTGCTACCTAGTCCATATTTCCTGGTGCACTCTTCGATCAATGAGTTAGGATTGTGTCAATCCCTCGCTCCCTTGATCATATCGTCTTGCCCTGAAAAGCAAGATTGTGCTCGAGCTAAGTAACATATCGGTGGTTTGTGATTTTCCGAATATCTTCTCGGAAGTATTAACAGGTTGTTCCCTGATCGCTGTGTTGAGTTCGTGATCATGTTGGTTTTTATCTAAACCATCCGTTCTCCAAGAATCTGTGTTGGATACCCCCGAGCTAGTTGGTTAAGCTAAACAACAACTTGGAGAGTTGGAAGATGGAAGCTTGTCTGACTTAGTTCATGATAAGGGATATCTTTTTGTGTGTGTGTGTTGATGAAAGATGATATCTTCATCGATTGGTCCCTATAATCAGTTACTGGACCTACTGTCTTATCAACTTTGATTTGAGTATGGGCTATCATCAAATCAAATCAGAACCAACGATGTTCGTAATGTTGTCTTACTCGTGGTTGGTCCCTCGAGCATACACCATTACATCCTTTGGGTCTGACCAATGCTATCACCGTGTTCACATGATTGTGGAAATCCAGTGATATGGAAATTCCAATGAGTTGTTGTTGAACCCATCAACAGCATTTTGTCTCCCCCATGATTCATGTTGAACATCAACCTAGTATTGGAAACTTTGTAAGCAATTCCTTCGTGTTCTATTCATGAAGCTTATGCTTGGATGGAAGAAGTGACTTTCTCTGATTCACGTGCATTTGGTGCAAGTTGCCGCCGTGAGTTCGAGGAAGATTGTTTTGTTTCCGATGGCACCATCCCAAGTCAGTCATGCACGTGCGAAGTGCTCTATGGTTTGATAGGTTGGCCGCCTCCACTCCATATGTGTTCCTATCACCCCAAGCCACGCTGACTGATTTGCTCAAGGAGAAGGAGTCCCTTCATAAGAGCTAATCCGGACTTATGAGAAGGCTTCGATATCCTCGATGATGGTTCCCCCAACTGAACTCGGTAGTGTTTAATATAAGAATACTACGTGGCCATGCTTGTCTGGGACAGCGTGTTCACGTGTTGTAGCAAAACCTGCTCATGTTTTAGAGCTTACTACCATAGTCCATCTCCCGAGATTCTCGCAACATCATCCTGTCGATTTGTGTTGCAACTTTTCCTTGTCATACATGCTGCCTGAAATATCCTGTTACCAACCAGATCTGAATCTTAGGCAGATATAATGGTTGAAACATTCCCAACATTTGCATTCTGTTCCCAGCTTGCACCCCCTCAATTGTTGTTCAGGATCATCTTCAAAAGTGGTCTTACCATGGGTCCCATCCATTTCCGGTGTAGGATCGAAAGTATGTCTAGAGGGGGGTGATTAGACTTCTTGACCAAATAAAAACTTAACCTTTTCCCAATTTTAGTTCTTGGCAGATTTTAGCTATTTTAGGACAAGTCAAGCAATCATCACACAATTCAAGCAAGCATGCAAAGAGTATATTGGCAGCGGAAAGTAAAGCATGTAACTTGCAAGAATGTAAATGGAAGGGTTTGGAGAATTCAAACGCAATTGGAGACACGGATGTTTTTCCCGTGGTTCGGATAGGTGGTGCTATCCTACATCCACGTTGATGGAGACTTCAACCCACAAAGGGTAACGGTTGCGAGAGTCCACGGAGGGCTCCACCCACAAAGGGTAACGGTTGCACGAGTCCACACAGGGCTCCACCCACGAAGGGTCAATGAAGAAGCAACCACCCACAAAGGGTCCACGAAGAAGCAACCTTGTCTATCCCACCATGGCCATCGCCCACACAGGACTTGCCTCACTAGCGGTAGATCTTCACGAAGTAGGCGATCTCCTTGCCCTTACAAACTCCTTGGTTCAACTCCACAATCTTGTCGGAGGCTCCCAAGTGACACCTAGCCAATCTAGGAGACACCACTCTCCAAGAAGTAACAAATGGTGTGTAGGTAATGAACTCCTTGCTCTTGTGCTTCAAATGATAGTCTCCCCAACACTCAACTCTCTCTCATAGGATTTGGATTTTGTGGAATGAAGATTTGAGTGGAAAGCAACTTGGAGAGGCTAGAGATCAAGATTCATATGGTAGGAATGGAATATCTTGGTCTCAACACATGAGTAGGTGGTTCTCTCTCAGAACATATGAGTTGGAATGGTGTATGTGTTCTGATGGCTCTCTCTTCGAATGAAGAGGAGGTGGAGGGGTATATATAGCCTCCACACAAAATCCAACCGTTACACACAGTTTTCCAATCTCGGTGGGACCGAATCAACAAACTCGGTCGGACCGAAAATGTAAACCTAGTGACCGTTAGAGATTTTCGGTGGGACTGACATGCAACTCGGTAGGACCGATATGGTTAGGGTTTGGGCATAACGTAATCTCGGTGAGACCGATTACACAAACTCGGTGAGACCGAATTTGGTAATTAGCTAACCAGAGAGTTGGTCAGGCAAACTCGGTGGGACCGATTTGCTCTTTCGGTGAGACCGAGTGGAACTCGGTGAGACCGAAAAGTTACAAAGGGGAAACACTGAGTTTACATTGCAATCTCGGTGGGACCGATTCGCTCTTTCGGTGGAGACCGAAAAGTTACGAAAGGGAAACAGAGAGTTTGCAATCCCATCTCGGTGAGACCGAGATCCCTATCGGTAGAACCGAACTTGCTAGGGTTGGCAGTGGCTTATGACAAGTGAAACTCGGTGGCGCCGGATAGGAAGAATCGGTATGACCGAGTTTGGCTTAGGGTTTAGGTCATATGTGGATATGGGAAAGTAGTTGAGGGTTTTGGAGCATATCACTAAGCACATGAAGCAAGAGGCTCATTAAGCAACACCTCATCCCTCCTTTATAGTATTGGCTTTTCCTAAAGACTCAATGTGATCTTGGATCACTAAAATATAAAATGAAGAGTCTTGAGCTTTTGAGCTTGAGCCAATCCTTTGTCCTTAGCATTTTGAGGGTTCCACTTTCACATCCATGCCATGCCAATCATTGAGCTTTCCTGAAAATAATCATCTTGGAAAAGCATTAGCTCAATGAGCTATATGTTGTTATGAATTACCAAAACCACCTAGGGATAGTTGCACTTTCAATCTCCCCCTTTTTGGTAATTGATGACAACATATAGATCAAAGCTTCGACAAATGATAATAAGCATGAAATATATCGTCGCTTTGAGAAGTATGTGATAAGTAAGAGCTCCCCCTAAGTTTGTGCATATTTAAAATTTGCTTTGGACTGCAAATGCACAAGGAGTTAGAGTCATGGGTTACTCTTCCATGTCACATACATCTTGGTGGAGCGCTTAAAATGATAAGAATGAAATACATGCACTCATCACCAAGAATAGTGAATGATCACATAAGATAGATAAGATAATAGCATTAAGCAAGTATTAAGTGTAGCTTATGATCAAACACATGATCATCAATGTCTCACAAGCAATGACATAGTATCTCAAGCACTCAAAAGCAAACAAGTTCGAAAAACCACCAAATAAAGCAAGAGAAAAAAAACAACACACACTCTCTCTCTCGAAGCCTATGATCTATACATCTTCTCCCCCTTTGGCAACAAGTTACCAAAAAGTTCCTAGAAAATGCATAGTGCTAGATAGACGCTCAGGCTTGATCTTCTGGTGGTGGTGGAGTCCGGATCACTCCAAGGACGAAGGCTTCTATAGACGCTGAAGTAGACGCTGGAGTTGGAGCTGAAGTAGATGCTGGAGCTGGTGGAACTGAAGCTGTAGCTGGTGCTGAGGTGGTGGCTCTTGTGTCAGCAACTGGCACGGAAGACGACCTTGGACCTCTTGGCACTCTGGCAAAGGCATGAGTGGTAGTCCTGCCTCTCCTCTCCTGCATGTCATCCTGGAGCTGCTCCACTGCAGTCTGAATCTCTGTCACCTTGACATCCAAGTCATAGAACCTTTGTTCCATGATTCTCTCTAGGCTTGCCTGGTTTTGAGTTAGGGTGGCTAGTCCTTTCTCAATCCGCAGGGTGGATGCAATCAGGTAACCAAGCTGCTCTTGTTTGGTCTTCAAGAAATACTCAGATGCCTCTTCTTGAGTTGGCATCTTGGCAGCTTTCTCCTTCCTTGCCCTCTCCTTCTTTGCTTGTGCTTGGGCAGACGATGGCTCATTCTCAGTCATGATAACTTGATTGTCCTCAAAATCTGGACGGATGGGCAGGTGTTCCTTGTCCAATAAATATATGCCCGTGCCCATTTTAGAGTTGATGAGCTCCTGAATTTGAGGTGCATATCCACAGCTCCTCTTCTGATCTGCTGCAGTCCTCTTGTTAGTCTCTACTATGAGGCTCATGACCTTGAACTTCTGTGGCACATCAAAGACATGAAGCAAGTTGATTGCATGGCCTCTGATCATATTGTGATCTCCAGACTTGGGCAAGAGAGTGTGCCTCAATATCCAATTGATTGTTGGCAGCCCTGACAGAAGATAGTGCACTGAGCCAAATTTGAAAGTGTCAAGAGCTTCATTTGGAATTTCCTTGTACATGTTGGACATTGAGTTGTGGTCCATCTTCTTCTTGGCATAAATGTCCAAGTCATCTGCTTGCTCCTCTGGGACATTGATCAACTTTGCCCATTCCTCAACAGTTGATTGGTACCTCATACCTTCAGACATCCATGTGATCCTTCTATCTAGGTAGAAGTGTGCTGTGGAGTAGAATTGCATGATAAGCTCCTCGTTCCACTTTGTGAGCTTCTGCCCAACAAAGTCTGCAACTCCACACGCACTAAAGCTGTCATACAGTCCAGGGTAGTGTTCCTCATTTTCCTTCATGTAGGTCTAGTCGACCCATCTCATGTCACAAACAATGGGCTTCTTATCTAGCAGCACTGTCTCATAGAAGTCCTGCTGTTCCTTGGTGTGAAATCTGTAATCCATAGCAGTCCTTCTCCTTGAAGCATACGGGTCTGCTTCTCTCCACTTCCTCAGCCCTGAATCTCTCCTGAGCTTCATGTCCTCAGCCACAGGATGAGCATCGTTGTGGTCTGGGATCTTGGGCTTGAGCTTTCTAAGAACTTGCTCTTCATCCTCTTCTTCAGCAACAGTCTCAGGTACTGGGGCCTTGTTCTTCTCAGCTGCAGGAATGCTCCTTGTATTCCTCTTTGGTTTTGGCTTGGAGGCAGCTTTGGGCTTAGATGCAGTAGCCCCTGATCTTATGGCATCACCCATCAGCTTGGGTGCCTTAGGTGCTGGTGCAGCTACCTCTTCTTCCTCTTCCTCTTCCATGATGGAAGCCTTTCCTAGCACTCTGGCTACGGTCTTCTTGACCCTTTCCTTCCTCTTCTTTCCTTCTGCAGCAACTGGCTCTTTGGGAGTGGGCTTCTCAGTTGAGGCTCTAGCCTTTGACATAGGCTGCCTGCCTGCTGGCCTTTTGATCTTTAGACCTGGCTTTGTGCCTTGAGCTGGCTCAACTCTCTTTGATGTGGCCTCTTCCTCTGCCACATAATCTTCATCTTCAGAGTCTGAAGTTCTCTTCTTCCTCTGTCTGGTGGCAGCTTTTGGTAGATTGCTTGGGGTACTTCTGCTTCCATCATCTGAAGAGCTGGAGGGACTAGTGCCCTCACTCATCTGCACTTGCTGCTCTGACAAGTTCTGGCTGTCACTCTGATCAGACATGCTGCAAGCTCTGACTGCTGACCCTGTGAATAGTTTATAGATGATGTAGAATAGATGAGCATCACAAAATGCAGAGATTTTTGCACAAGAATGATCCAAAAACTTAGTTTTAGTTTCCCACTGAAATCATCTCGGATCTACCGATTTTTAAACTCGGTGATACCGAAGCAGTTTTGGAACCTAAACTAGTGAACTCGGTTGGACCGAGTCACAGTTCGGTGGCACCGAGACTGCTAGGGTTTCACAGAGTTCCAAAATCGGTCACACCGATAAGTAATTCTCGGTCAGACCGAGTCTCACTTGTGCAATGGCATAAGCCAAATCGGTGGGACTGAGTTTTTCAACTCGGTGGGTCCGAGATGGTTTCGGCGGAAACCTAACCCTAAAATTTTCGAATCAAAGCTAATCTACGGGCGTATTGACTGGATAGGAGTGTTTCAATTGTGGCAAGAATCATGATGATCACAATGTGCTGAGAATTGGATTGGAGAATAGCACAAAGATTGAGTCCATACCCTAGCTCGGCGGAGACTCGCTATGGAGGCAACGGCGGGGCAGAATTCCCGTTGACAGCGACGGAGACCGGCGACTGGAGGCGGCTGGCGGCGAGAAGACGATCCAGAGACCACGTTGGCAGAGCAGGCTATCGCGCGGGCGAAGGGGTTCAGAGAAATTTCCAAATTTTGCCCGTGATTATATATAGCCCGACCCTGTCGGTGTGACCGAGTGGAACAACTCGGTGGCACCGAGATTCATCACTGCATGCAGTTACTGAAACTCGGTGTGACCGAAATGTTCAAATCGGTTGCACCGAGATCGAAAACCTAGATCAACTTAATGATCTCGTTAGGACCGAAAGTGGGGTATCGGTCAGACCGAGAATCAGAAAGAGGTTTTGGAAGTTTAAGTCTATGACGAATCGGGGACTCCGAGCGCTCCTCACACAGAGTGGTTCGAATCTGACTTGATCAAATTTTGTGATGCAGCATGAATAGAGTTTGAGATGAGAAAAGCATAGATAGCTAGAGGAGGTTCTTAGGCATTCTTGTCCATCCACTTGGCAAAGGAAATAAACCCAAACGATCAAAACAACAAGTGGATGTCCTCGAATGAGTAAAATATGCAACCAACATGCTCACACAATAAGATCGCAAATGAAATATGTGGCAAGGCATCCACAACCAATTCTAGCATATATCAAGCAATTTGCGATGACAAGGTCATCTATATATGAGTATATTGACTTAGAAGTCAAGTGAGAACACTTGATCATAGGTCATACTCATCGTTTAAGCTCAAGTGGGGTTACCACTTTTACATAAAGCATTGTTGTGTTCACATCTTTAGAGTTGCTTTAGCTCAAGTCTTAGAGTAAAGCTCCCCCTAGATGTGATATCCCCCCTTGGAGGGATGAACTAACCTTGGGTTTCGTCGATGATGACTTCATGTAGATGTTGAAGATGTGGATGCTCAATGTTGATGTAGATCACTTGGAGCTATCCATTTGAGTGAATTGCACTTTCAATACCTACATGGGTTAGTCCCACAAGGAACAAACAAGGATATCCATAGACATAGAGTGATGCGCACACAATATGATGTCCATGAAAACTTTTAGGTTACCTTGTCCCTTGTCTTACCAACAAGAGGGTTTGTGACTCCTTGAACTAGTGCAAGATGTGGAAGTTGATTGCACTTGTTCTTGCCAAAATGATAAGAGTGAAGTATGTTGGCGGAGTCACCCTCAAGAACTCTCTAGTTCTTCTTCTTTTGGATCCACACCATCTTGATGGGAATCCTTGGAGTTGTAGTCGTACTTGATGAAGTGGAACTTGAAGTAGTCTTGGGAATCCACTTGACTAAGGTCTTAGGAGCTTCTTCAAATGCGTCAATTTCCTCTTGAAGCTTGTCCTTGCCTTTTTGCTTGTAGTCTTGTGGTGGAAGATCATCTTGAGGTTGTGTCCCCTTGAAAGAAGTATCATACTTCTCTTGTTGAGGAACAAACTTTGTCTTGGGGTATTGATCTTCTTTCCACTCAACTCCGTTGGCATTGAACTTTCGTTCAAAACCAACGCCTTGATTCTTCCGGTGCATTCCTTGCTTGCGCACAATTTCCTCGAATTGCTTGCTCCCGGCAAGGCTTTTGTACACTCCTTTCTCTATAATTCCCTTCAATAAGCTATTTTCTTGCTCAAGTGTAACTTGGCTAAGAGAGTCATTAGTGGAATCAAGAGAACTACTAGAAGCAACAATATTGGATTTAGCATGATCATTGTTACTGCTAGAGGAAGAATCTTTCTTGTTCTTGTTACTAGACTTGACTTGAGGCATGTAATTGGATAAAAGTAAACGCTTGGCAATGTAAGAAGAACTTTTCTTGCGGAGATCATCATTGATTGCTTTTAAGAACTCATGCTCTTGCTCAAGGTTGAGCTTTTCAAAGCGTAATTTCTCATGAGCTCTTAAAAGTTCTCGATGATCTTCGAAGATAGTTTCATGAGCTAACTTAAGAGTGTTTAGTTCTTTAGTTAGAGCCTCAATCTTTTCCTTATCATTGTCATTCGTTTTATCTTGATTAGCATGATTAATTGACATTTCATCATAGTATTCATCACTAGAGTTGTCAACAAGCAAATCATCACCTAACAAGTCATCTTCATCACTATTGAAATCAACATACTCGGGGTGTGTTACCTTAGGACCTTTGGCCATGAAGCATCTTCCAATTCCTTCATTTGGTGAGTCAAATATGTCGTAGGAGTTGGTTGACACAAGTGCTAGACCGGCAACACCTTCATCTTGAGTATCTTCGGAGTCGGAGTGATAACTTCTCTCGGGAGTGGCTGTCGGAGTCGGAGCCGGATACCCATTCACCAACATGAGCTTGATGTCTTCGTCTTGTGTAGCTCCTTGATGATTTTTCCTTCCTTTCCGAATCCTTGCTTCTCCGTGAGTATCTTCATTCATAACGATCATCTCTACTCCTTCTCTCTCTCTTGGTGGTGATTCTTTGCTTCTTCTTTTTGGAGAATCTTCTCTTCTCTTGTAGGGAGCCGTACACTCATTGGAATAGTGTCCGGGTCTTCCACAACTGTAGCAGTTTCGCTATCGACTAGAAGATCTTTTGTCATTGTAGGACCTTGACTTGAAGCTTCTATCTTTGCTTCTACTCTTGTAGAACTTGTTGAAGTTCTTCACCATTAAGCTCAATTCTTCATTGAAGTCTTGTTTCTCACTTGATGATGTAGGGGCTTCACATGAGGCTTTATAGGCACCACTTGATTTGCTGTGAAGTTCCTCTTTATCCTTAACTGACATCTCATGAGCAACAATTCTTCCAATCACCTCCGTTGGCTCGAGATCTTTGTAATTGGGCATAATTTGGATCAATGTGCACACGGTATCATATTTTCCATCCAAGGCTCTTAGAATCTTCTTGATGATGAATCTATCGGTCATCTCTTCACTTCCTAAGCCGGCAATCTCATTTGTGATGAGAGCAAGCCTAGAGTACATTTCAGCGACACCTTCACCATCCTTCATCTTGAACTTTTCAAGTTGGCTTCGAAGCACATCCAAATTGGATTCCTTGACGGAGTCGGTACCTTCGTGCATATCAATCAAAGTGTCCCAAATTTTCTTCGCATTCTCAAGACGACTGATTTTGTTGAATTCTTCAGGGCACAATCCGTTGAAGAGAATATCACAAGCTTGAGCATTGTATTGCAACATCTTCAACTCATCCGCGGTAGCTTCACGGTTTGGTTCTCTCCCATCAAAGAAGTCACCTTGCAAACCAACACACACAATAGCCCAAACGGCGGGGTTATGTCCAAGAATATGCATTTTCATTTTATGCTTCCAACTAGCAAAATTAGTACCATCAAAGTAGGGACCTCTACGGTGATAATTTCCCTCGCTAGACGCCATACTATCCTAGGTTGTGAAACCAAGGCTATGACCACCAAAAGCTATGGAGATCAAAGCAAATGGAGACCAAAGCTCTGATACCACTTGTAGGATCGAAAGTATGTCTAGAGGGGGGTGATTAGACTTCTTGACCAAATAAAAACTTAACCTTTTCCCAATTTTAGTTCTTGGCAGATTTTAGCTATTTTAGGAAAAGTCAAGCAATCATCACACAATTCAAGCAAGCATGCAAAGAGTATATTGGCAGCGGAAAGTAAAGCATGTAATTTGCAAGAATGTAAAGGGAAGGGTTTGGAGAATTCAAACGCAATTGGAGACATGGATGTTTTTCCCGTGGTTTGGATAGGTGGTGCTATCCTACATCCATGTTGATGCAGACTTCAACCCACAAAGGGTAACGGTTGCGAGAGTCCACGGAGGGCTCCACCCACAAAGGGTAACGGTTGCGCGAGTCCACACAGGGCTCCACCCACGAAGGGTCCATGAAGAAGCAACCACCCACAAAGGGTCCATGAAGAAGCAACCTTGTCTATCCCACCATGGCCATCGCCCACACAGGACTTGCCTCACTAGCGGTAGATCTTCACGAAGTAGGCGATCTCCTTGCCCTTACAAACTCCTTGGTTCAACTCCACAATCTTGTCGGAGGCTCCCAAGTGACACCTAGCCAATCTAGGAGACACCACTCTCCAAGAAGTAACAAATGGTGTGTAGGTAATGAACTCCTTGCTCTTGTGCTTCAAATGATAGTCTCCCCAACACTCAACTCTCTCTCATAGGATTTGGATTTTGTGGAATGAAGATTTGAGTGGAAAGCAACTTGGAGAGGCTAGAGATCAAGATTCATATGGTAGGAATGGAATATCTTGGTCTCAACACATGAGTAGGTGGTTCTCTCTCAGAACATATGAGTTGGAATGGTGTATGTGTTCTGATGGCTCTCTCTTCGAATGAAGAGGAGGTGGAGGGGTATATATAGCCTCCACACAAAATCCAACCGTTACACACAGTTTTCCAATCTCGGTGGGACCGAATCAACAAACTCGGTCGGACCGAAAATGTAAACCTAGTGACCGTTAGAGATTTTTGGTGGGACTGACATGCAACTCGGTAGGACCGATATGGTTAGGGTTTGGGCATAACGTAATCTCGGTGAGACCGATTACACAAACTCGGTGAGGCCGAATTTGGTAATTAGCTAACCAGAGAGTTGGTCAGGCAAACTCGGTGGGACCGATTTGCTCTTTCGGTGAGACCGAAAAGTTACAAAGGGAAACAATGAATTTACATTGCAATCTCGGTGGGACCGATTCGCTCTTTCGGTGAGACCGAAAAGTTATGAAAGGGAAACAGAGAGTTTGCAATCCCATCTCGGTGAGACCGAGATCCCTATCGGTAGAACCGAATTGCTAGGGTTTGGCAGTGGCTTATGACAAGTGAAACTCGGTGGCGCCGGATAGGAGAATCGGTAGGACCGAGTTTGGCTTAGGGTTTTAGGTCATTATGTGATATGGGAAAGTAGTTGAGGGTTTTGGAGCATATCACTAAGCACATGAAGCAAGAGGCTCATTAAGCAACACCTCATCCCTCCTTGATAGTATTGGCTTTTCCTAAAGACTCAATGTGATCTTGGATCACTAAAATATAAAATGAAGAGTCTTGAGCTTTTGAGCTTGAGCCAATCCTTTGTCCTTAGCATTTTGAGGGTTCCACTTTCACATCCATGCCATGCCAATCATTGAGCTTTCCTGAAATAATCATCTTGGAATAGCATTAGCTCAATGAGCTATATGTTGTTATGAATTACCAAAACCACCTAGGGATAGTTGCACTTTCATCCGGTGATAAGCAAAAATCATCCATTGCGTTGTCTTCAACAAGGTAGTCCACATCATCCATTCTAGTCTCGGTATGCCATCCCTACTTACTCCATGAAAATATTGCTCGAGATTTTACCTCAGGCTGGTATAAAGAGTTTCAATGATCTTAGTATCAAATGTAATTCTTTTTGCCACTTAAGGGAAATGCTCTACGAGTCACCTTTTCCCTAAGGTGTCCCGTTATGGTATCGTGGGCAACTTAACTCCTCACTACTTTGAAACCCCCTCACCATCTATTTAAGTGTCAAATTTTTGCCTACCAATTTGAACCTTTGTCATATGTTTCTCATCCATCATCTCTGATGTGTGTTCTGCGTCTCACCTCAAGGGATGTTTCTACATCTCATTCCGTGAGTTGATCTTGTGTTCATTAAGATCAATGATCCAGTCTTGTGAGGTTGTCATGCTCTCTTGTCACCATGTTGGATGAAGTTCTCGAAGGAAAGGATGTCATAATCAATATGATGTAGCGGATCAACATCTCCGAGAAGGGCAGTTGGATCATGAAGATCGTGTTAGCTTTGTGTTCCCTCTGATTTCTTACCTCACGTCTTGAATCTCGGGACGAGATTCTTGTTTTAGTGGGGGTGAGTTGTCACATCCCTAGCTTCTGGTTTTGCACTAGGCTAGCTTCATGTGTGCATCATGTTTAAATTTTATTTAAAACTTGAAATGGGGATGATCAAACCCTAGCATCAAAAGGAATTCAACTAGGTTCAACCAAAAAAACATTTTCAATGAACCCAAAGTGCCTCAAGAAAAGTTCATGATTTTTGGTTAAGGTAGAAACCTCTGCCAAAAATGATGAATATATTTCTAGGACATTTTTGGATTTTTGAATTAACTCATATTGTATTTGACTTGGGGTTATAAATTTCTATAAATACTTTTATAACTCCAATTATTCTGAAAAATATTGTGGGGCTTTGGGCTAGTCCATATTGCATCCACAAATAGTTTCAGAAACAACAAAAATGGTTTAGTATTATTACTAAATCAAAACAGAGCAAAATAAATAGAAAACTGTAACAGAATTAGAAAGAAAGGAAAGGAGAGTACCTGAGCCACTTACCTGGCCTGCCCTGTGCAGCCCATCACTGCTGCAGGCCCAGCCCACCAGGGACAGCACTGTCTTCTTCCTCCTGCCAGGAGGAGAAGGAGCTGCGTGCCCGGCACCCAGCCGAGCCGCGACAGCCCTGCTTGCCACCTCACGGCATCTCGGCGCTTCCAGCCATGCCATAGAGACGCCCTCGTTTCCCTCTGCCTCTCTGCTCTCTCACATCCCCCTCTGACCCTCTCTCTCGCACATCCGAGCGCCAACGTCGCCGCCGCTCGCCGCTGCCGCGCCCTGAGCCGCCCCCTCGTCTCCCCGACACATCCACCGGCTCCGCTGCGTCGCCCTGAAGCTCTCCGCCAACGAATACGACGCCGGAAGCCTGTATCGTCGTCCCCGACCTCGTCTTGAAGCTCTGGCCACCAGAAATCGCCGTCGTCGTTCCGGCCACACCAGATCTTCCTCGAGCCGCTGACGACGCCCTCGAGATCACCGTGAGCTCCGCCGCCTTTCCCCCTCCTCCCTAAGCTCATTCCCGTCCTCTAGACGCATCTTCCACGGAAGTCGTCAGCTCCTCGCCGTCGGCGATGACGCAGACACGGCCATGGGCACTGCATCCCGTGTCCGAGCACACCAGTGTGCTCAGCGCGTCTCCGCGAACCCGTAGCCACCAATATCTTCCCCTCCCACGCTCTCTAGCCCCGAACCCATCTACTCCCGAACTCCGGCCGTTGCCACGAGCTCGCTTCTAGCGAACTCCGGCCACCCCGCGCCGTTCCGTTGGTTCCCCTGGATGCGCGCGGGCACGGGCTACCTCCTGTTGTCCTTGACGCGTTGATCCGTCTCCTCTGGCGCAACTCCGGCGGACACCGCCGCGGTTTGAGGTCGCCGCCAACCAAAACTTCGGCGTGCTGACGGTCAACGTCATTAGCCGCTAACTTCTCCGCTAATTACCCCCTGGTGACACCGACTGCTGGGCCCCACGCCTAACTAACCCCAGAATTATTTTCTGCTTAGTTTAGGTTAATATAGCCGGCCCCACATGTCATTTTGACCATGCCACGTCAACGTTGACCCGGACCCACTGGTTAGCCTCTATCCCTTCCCTGTTTCACTGACGTGCGGGTCCCACTGGTTAGGTTTGACCTGGACCCGTTCTGTTGACCTGCTGAGGTCAGCATGACACAGTGCTGATGCAATAAATCTTTTCTGAATTTATTCTTTTACAGTAAATTCCAGAAAATTGCCTAAACTTCTAAAAATCATAAAAATTAATCTATAGCTCCAAATGAAATAAATTAGATATGAAAAATTATCAGAAAAATTCAAGGAATCCATATGTACCATTTTGATGCATGTTTGTGCAAGTTAACCTCACTGTTTAGGATGAAACATGATTAGGGAAAATTTCATAATAGGTTTGGAGTTGGAATTTGATATAGTTTTGAATTCCACTTCAATTAAAATGACTTTCTGTTGCATTAGCCCAAAACACATTCATATTGCCAGGTCATAGCATGCATCATATTGTTGCATATCTCCATGTGTTGATTGTGTTCTTTCTCAGTTGCCGGTGTTTGTCCCCCCTCAGTAGACATTGATCCAGCAATGATTCGATGACACCGATGAAGAGCTTTACTATCTTCAGAAGTGCCAGGCAAGCAAAACCCCCTTGTTCATTCCGATACAATCCCACTCTCTCGCTCCTGCTCTCTTTTACTACCTTAGGACAAGAACGTTTCAACTGTTACATGTTGCGGTAGCTGAACCCCTTTCCTCTGCATGACCTGTCATTGCCACAGTAAATAGATGAAACCCACTAGCATGAGTAGGAGTTGTTTGAGCCCTGATGTGCCTACTCATTCATGTTTGTTTGTCATGCCTGCTACTGCTTAGAGTTGAGTTAGGTCTGATTCATCGGGGATGAATTGGAATGTGGTGAACATGTCCTACTGTTGAGAGCTAAGTGTGTGAACACGATTTGGTAAAGGTAGCGGTGAGAGGCCATGTAGGAGTACATGGTGGGTTGTCTCATTGCAGCTGTCCTTACGAACTGAGTTCTGTGTTTATGATCCATGAACAGCTACTACCACACATTGGAATGCTTAAGTGCCCCTCTCAACTTATTAATCAACTCGATCTCTGTCCAGGAGTTGCAACTAGTTTCTGGTGTTTGTAGGTAGTGTTAGTAGTCTACCAAGTGGCACCCGGTACAGGTGGGCTTGGGACAGACTAAGCATAGTGGCACGGTGTACCAAGTGGCACCCGGATGGTGGGCTTGGGAACCCTACACACATCGTTTGGGGCCGTGAGCGACACCCCGGACGGATCTCCTTGCGGATGGAACCCGAATAGGCGATAAACCTGGACTAGAGACTTGTTGGTTAGTCAGGTCGTGGCCGACTCCCTCGCCCGGCATCCGCTTGAAGGTTGCCGAGGTACATGATGCGTACAGGGCGATAAGTGGCGAGAGCATGTGTGAAGAAGTACACCCCTGCAGGGTTATCATTATCTATTTGAATAGCCAGATTCCTCGGATATGGAAACTTGGACCCCTTGCATAGTTCATAGACAAGTGGAAGTGGATACTCTAAAATGCGCAAGATAAGCGTGAGTGCTATGGATGGCCTTCTCATAGGGAGACGGAGCGGATCCATAGTAGAGTATTGATATGGTGAATATGTGGACTCATGTGCGCCACCTCAAAAGAGTTACTTGCAGTCGTAGTTCAGGATAGCCACCGAGTCAAAGCTGGCTTGCTGCAGTTAAACTCCACCACCCCTTTGTTGATACTGATGCATATGTAGATAGTTCTGATGTAAGTCTTGCTGGGTACATTTGTACTCACGTTTGCCTATTTTATGTTTTTGCAGAGAGACGTCAGTCTCGCTAGTAGTTCCGCGTGGACTTCGACATTTAGCTCGTTACCTCAGCTACGATCTTGTACCTTGGGAGGGTCTTGTAGATAGTCAGGCTTCTCAGCCTTTTTCATTTGTAGTTGTCTGTATTCAGACATGTTTTGCTTCCGCATGTGCTTGTTGCTTGTATGCTCTGTATGTTGGGTCATGAGGCCCATGTTTGTAATATCTCGCTCCTCGGAGCCTAATGAATAAATACTTTGAGTCGTAGAGTCTTTTTGTGATGCCATGTTGTATTGCACATATTGAGCATATTGTGTGTATGATTGAAATGCTTGGTATGTGTGGGATTCGACAATCTAGTTGTTTATCCTTCGCAGCCTCTCTTATGGGGAAATGTAGTCTAGTGCTTCCATGAGCCATAGTAGTCCGCTACAGCCCGGTTCACCGGATTCCTGCTAGCCCAGCACTACTACTCTGGAACACTTTACTGGCCGGCATGTGATTCACTTTGTTCCTGTGTCTGTCCCTTCGGGGAAAATGTCACACGATGACATCCGGAGTACTGCCTAGCCTGCTACAGCCCGGTTCACCGGAGTCCTGTTAGCCCAGTGCTACAGCCCGGATTCGCACGCTGCTGACCGACATGCTCGAAGTTGATTCATGTATGCCTGTCCCCATAAGTTGGTGCCACTTTGGGTTCACGACTAGTCATGTCGGCCCGGGTTCTCTGTCATATGGATGCTAGCGACACTATCATATACGTGAGCCAAAAGGCGCAAACGGTCTCGGGCCATGGTAAGGCGACACCCGTGGGAATACCGTGCGTGAGGCCGCAAAGTGATATGAGGTGTTACAGGCTAGATCGGTGTGACTTAGAATCGGGGTCCTGACAATCATCCTTGCTGTACACACCTTTTGAGAGAGCCATACATGAATTAAAATTTGATAGAATACTCTATGTGCTTCACTTATATCTTTTGAGCTAAGTAGTTTTGCTCTATGTGCTTCACTTATATCTTTTGAGCGTTATAATTTTCCTCTTCATGCTTCACTTAGATCTTTTAGAGCACGGTGGTGGATTTTTTTAAAGAAACTATTGATCTCTCATGCTTCACTTAAATTGTTTTGAGAGTCTCTTAATAGCATGGTAATTTGCTTAATAATATTCTTGGTATTCAAGATTTGTGAAACTTTCTTTTGAGTGTGTTGAATACTAAGAAAAGATTGAAGCATCATAATTGTTTTGAGATATGGAGGTGATAATATTAAAGTCATGCTAGTTGAGTAGTTGTGAATTTAAAAAAATACTTGTGTTAAAGTTTGTGATTCCCGTAGCATGCACGTATGGTGAACCGTTATGTGATGAAGTCGGAGCATGATTTATTTATTGATTGTCTTCCTTATGAGTGGCGGTCGGGGACGAGCGATGGTCTTTTCCTACCAATCTATCCCCCCTAGAAGCATGCGCGTAATACTTTGCTTTGATAACTTCTAGATTTTTGCAATAAGTATATGAGTTCTTTATGACTAATGTTGAGTCCATGGATCATACGCACTCTCACCCTTCCACCTTTGCTAGCCTCTCTAATACCGCGCACCTTTCGCCGGTATCATACACCTACCACATACCTTCCTCAAAACAGCCACCATACCTACCTATTATAGCATTTCCATAGCCATTCCGAGATATATTGCCATGCAACTTTCCACCATCTAGTTCATCATGACACATTCATCATTGTCATATTGCTTAGCATGATCATGTAGTTGACATAGTATTTGTGGCAAAGCCACCGTTCATAATTTTTTCATACTTGTCACTCTTGATTCATTGCATATCCCGGTACACCGCCGGAGGCATCCATATAGAGTCATACTTTGTTTTAGAATCGAGTTGTAATCATTGAGTTGTAAATAAATAAAAGTGTGATGATCATCATTTAATAGAGCATTGTCCCAAAAAAGAGAAAGGCCAAAAAAGAAGGCCCAAAAAAAGAGAAAATAAAAAGGGGCAATGCTACTATCCTTTTACCACACTTGTGCTTCAAAGTAGCACCATGATCTTCATAGTAGAGAGTCTCTCATGTTATCACTTTCATATACTAGTGGGAATTTTACATTATAGAACTTGGCTTGTATATTCCAATGATGGGATTCCTCAAGTTGCCCTAGGTCTTCATGAGCAACCAAGTTGGATGCACACCCACTTAGTTTCTTTTTGAGCTTTCATATACTTATAGCTCCAGTGCATCCGTTGCATGGCAACCCCTACTCACTCACATTGATATCTATTGATGGGCATCTCCATAGCCCGTTGATACGCCTAGTTGATGTGAGACTATCTTCCCCTCCTTTTTGTCTTCTCCACAACCACCATTCTATTCCACCTATAGTGCTATATCCATGGCTCACGCTCATGTATTGCGTGAAGATTGAAAAAGTTTTGAAAAAGTTAGAGTATGAAACAATTGCTTGGCTTGTCATCGGGGTTGTGCATGATTTAAATACTTTGTGTGGTGAAGATAGAGCATAGCCAGACTATATGATTTTGTAGGGATAACTTTCTTTGGCCATGTTATTTTGGGAAGACATAATTGCTTTGTTAGTATGCTTGAAGTATTATTATTTTTATGTCAATATAAACTTTTGTCTTGAATCTTTTGAATCTGAATATTCATATCACAATTAAGAAGATTTGCATTGAAATTATGCCAAGTAGCACTCCGCATCAAAAATTCTCTTTTTATCATTTACCTACTCGAGGACGAGCAGGAATTAAGCTTGGGGATGCCTGATACGTCTCCAACGTATCTATAATTTTTGATTGCTCCATGCTATATTATCTACTGTTTTGGACTATATTGGGCTTTATTTTCCACTTTTATATTATTTTTGGGACTAACCTATTAACCGGAGGCCCAGCCCAGAATTGCTGTTTTTGCCTATTTCAGTGTTTCGGAGAAACAGAATATCAAACGGAGTCCAAACGGAACAAAACCTTCGGGAACGTGATTTTCTCACTGAACGTGATCCAGGAGACTTGGACCCTACTCCAAGGAGTCAAAGAGGAGGTCACGAGGGTGGGGGGCGCGCCCCCCTAGGGCGCGCCCCCCTGCCTCGTGGGCCCCTCGGTGCTCCACCAATGTACTTCTTCCTCCTATACATACATACGTACCCCCAAACGATCAGAACATGAGCCAAAAACCTAGTTCCACAGCCGCAACTTTCTGTATCCACGAGATCCCATCTTGGGGCCTGTTCCGGAGCTCTGCCGGAGAGGGCCGTCATCATGGAGGGCTTCTACATCATCCTAGCCCCTCCGATGAAGTGTGAGTAGTTTACCTCAGACCTTCGGGTCCATAGTTAGTAGCTAGATGGCTTCTTCTCTCTCTTTGAATCTCAATACAAAGTTCTCCCCCTCTCTTGTGGAGATCTATTTGATGTAATGTTCTTTTTGCGGTGTGTTTGTTGAGACTGATGAATTGTGGGTTTATGATCAAGTCTATCTATGAATAATATTTGAATCTTCTCTGAATTCTTTTATGTATGATTGGTTATCTTTGCAAGTCTCTTCGAATTATCTATTTGGTTTGGCCAACTAGATTGGTAGTTCTTGCCATGGGAGAAGTGCTTAGCTTTGGGTTCGATCTTGCGGTGTCCTTTCCCAGTGACAGAAGGGGCATCAAGGCACGTATTGTATCGTTGCCATCGAGGATAACAAGATGGGGTTTATTTCATATTGCATGAATTTATCTCTCTACATCATGCCATCTTGCTTAAGGCATTACTCTGTTTTTAACTTAATACTCTAGATGCATGCTGGATAGCGGTCGATGAGTGGAGTAATAGTAGTAGATGCATAATCGTTTCGGTCTACTTGTCACAGACGTGATGCCTATATACATGATCATGCCTAGATATTCTCATAACTATGCTCAATTCTGTCAATTGCTCAACAGTAATTTGTTCACCCACCGTAGAATACTTATGCTCTTGAGAGAAGCCACTAGTGAAACCTATGGCCCCCGGGTCTATTCTCATCATATCAATCTCCATCACTTTAATCTTGCTTTGCTTTTTTACTTTGCTTTTACTTTACACTTTGCATCTTTATACCAAAAATACCAAAAATATTATATCTATCAGATCTCACTCTCGTAAGTGACTGTGAAGGGATTGACAACCCCTAATCGCGTTGGTTGCGAGTAGCTATCATTTTGTGCAGGTGCGAGGGACTTGAGCGTGGCCTCCTACTGGATTGATACCTTGGTTCTCAAAAACTGAGGGAAATACTTACGCTACTCTGCTGCATCATTCCTTCCTCTTCGGGGAAAACCAACGCAAGTTCAAGACGTAGCAGCGGGCCGCCTCTTTACCATTCACTGCGATGTGACGCATGAGGGCAGGAACTTCCCCCACGCATGACCCCCACGTCACGCACGACCCCCACGCCGCGCGTTCGACGCGGGTCGTGGGGAAGTGCGATGGGCGAGGAAGTTACAGCAGTAAAACTCGGCCCCGCATGCCTGCGCACCGTTTTGGGCCTAACCCAACAACACGTCGCGCTTATGTATGGCCCAGGCCCGGGGGCTCCTGTCGGTGTACAAAAGTAGGGGCTCTATTTTGTACCCCTTTACTTGTGCGCAGACAGTTAGAGCTGTGCCTGCGGCCATACCCAGTGGGGCAGAACAAGCAGAAGCACAAGATGACCAGAACAACGCCAAGACCAGAAACACAAAGAGCAAGAAGGCGAGGTGGACTCCCCTGGCAAGACCCATGCCGAGGCGGCTTCCACAGCCCCGGCAAGAGCCTTGCCGGGGCAACTTGCCCAATGCCAATAGAGCGCGCCACCCTTGAGCCCAAGAGTTCCAACACTATCAACCACATTGGAACCAAGGCTCGAGAGGCACCTCCATGGTGGCATGCAGATATTCGAGAAGATCATAGGCACACAAGATCAGATGAGGACCAGAAGACGATGATCCTCGACAAGATCCTTGCCGAGGAAATCCACAAGACCCCCGGCAAGATCCTTCCCGGGGACGATCATGATGCCACGACAAGACCCTTGCCGGGGCCCCGACCCTTGCCGAGGACACCTGTGGGGCCACAGCCAGGCCCACGTCTGCCAAGACCCCACCGCCGTTCCCATACAGCTGCCAGGCCAACCAGCTGGGCAGGCACCTACGTGGTGACGCGCGGCCTCCAGGCCAACTCAGCAAGCACCTACGTTGTGGCATGCAGATCTTCGTGGAGACCCTACCACCATGCCATCTCAGCAGCCTGCCAGCTTACGTGTTGCTGCATGCCTCATCAGCTCGGATGCGCGTCGAAGCGAGGCGGAACGGTGACGGATGGGACGGGCATCGTTACCGTCCCCGATAAAGCAAAGAGATAGCTAAGAGGCACATTTAATGCGCCTTGTCCCATAATGACAGGCAATAAGCTTGCACACTGTTTACCTTTCCACCTCCTGTGTCCCACTGTGGCGACCCCTTTTTGACTATAAAAGGAGGCCCGAGGCATACAGGAGAAGGATTCGGATCTTTTGGACTACGCACGCACCACAACTAGTTCGGAAGCTCAAGAACACTCAAATGTACACCAAAGCAGGACTAGGGTATTACGCATCCTTGCGGCCCGAACCTGGGTAAACGACCTTTGTGCTGGCTACTAGACCCACTCTTTGCACAACCCCGCGCCCGCCAACCATAGAAGGGATCCCAGTGATCCCATAGGTGTCGTTCCAACGACAGTCGGTATTTACCCAAAGAGGAAGGGATGATGCAGGACAACTACTGTAGGTATTTCCCTCAGGCCAAGGTCATCGAGCCAGTAGGAGAACCACGCAACACTACATGAACAACACCTGCACACAAATAACAAATACTCGCAACTAGACGTATGATATGTCCATTTTGCATCATGTTTTCTTACTGTTATTTATAATGTTTTTATCCATTATAATGCTTTTTAGAGTAATTCTAATGCCTTTTCTCTCATAATTTGCAAGGAACACACCAAGAGGGAGAATTCCGGCAGCTGGAAATCTGGACCTGAAAAAGCTATGCCAGGCTACCTATTCTGCACAACTCCAAATAAGCTGAAACTTCACGGAATTTTTTATGGAATATTTAAGAAATACTGGAGACAATAAACACTAGAGGGGGCCACCAGGTGGGCTTAACCCACCTCGGCGCGCCAGGCCCCCCAGGCGCTCCCTGGTGGGTTGTGGCCTCCTCGGCCCACCTCCGGTGCCTATCTTCTGGTATATAAGTGATTTTGACCTAGAAAAATAAGGAGGAGACTTTCGGGACAGAGCGCCGCCGCCTCGAGGCGGAACTTGGGCAGGAGCACTTTTACCCTCTAGCGGAGCGATTCTGCCAGGGGAACTTCCCTCTCGGAGGGGGAAATCATCGTCATCATCATCACCAACAACTCTCCCATCTTGGGGAGGGCAGTCTTCATCAACATCTTCAACAACACCATCTCCTCTCAAACCCTAGTTCATCTCTTGTATTCAATCTTGTTACCGGAACTATAGATTAGTGCTTGTGGGTGACTAGTAGTGTTGATAACATCTTGTAGTTGATTACTATATGGTTTATTTGGTGGAAGATTATATGTTCAGATCCATTATGCTATTTAATACCCCTTTGATCTTGGGCATGATTATTATTTATGAGTATTTACCTTTGTTCTTGAGGTCACGGGAGAAATCATGTTGCAAGTAATCATGTGAACTTGATATTTGTTCGATATTTCGATAGTATGTATGTTGTTATTCCCTTAGTGGTGTCATGTGAATGTCGACTACATGACACTTCACCATATTTGGGCCTAAGGGAATGCATTGTGGAGTAGCAATTAGATGGTGGGTTGCGAGAGTGATAGAAGCTTAAACCCCAGTTTATGCGCTATTCCATAAGGGACCGATTGGATCCAAAAGTTTAATGCTATGGTTAGAATTTATTCTTAATACTTTTCTCGTAGTTGTGGATGCTTGCGAGAGGGTTAATCATAAGTAGGAGGTTTTTTCAAGTAAGAACAACACCTAAGCACCGGTCCACCCCCATATCAAATTACCAAAGTAGCGAACACAAATCAAACCAACATGACGAAAGTGACTAGATGAAATTCCCGTGTACCCTCAAGAACGCTTTGCTTATCATAAGAGACCGTTTTGGCCTGTCCTTTGCCTCAAAAGGATTGGGCTACCTTGCTGGACATTTATAACTATTATCGTTACTTGTTCATTACAAATTATCTTGCTATCAAACTACTCTGCTACTTACAATTTCAGCACTTGTAGACAATACCTTACCGGAAACTACTTGTCATTTCCTTTCGCTCCTCGTTAGGTTCGACACTCTTACTTATGGAAAATAGCTACGATTGATCCCCTATACTTGTGGGTCATCAACGTACTAAAGGGGTTGTCAATCCCTTTCGGGTAACGGTACCAGAAATTGGCAAGTAGACGGAATAAAAATTGTGATAGATTGATAAATGCAAATAAAATAAAATAAAATTCAGCGAGGTATTTTTAGGTTTTTGGATTAATAAATCTTAAAATAAAAGCAAATAAAAATAGTTTGCGAAGGTAAATATAATAAAGAAGAGACCCCGGGGGCGTAGATTTCACTAGTGGCTTCTCTCGAGAAAAATAACATATGGTGCGTAAACAAATTACTGTTGGGCAATTGATAGAACTTCAAATAATCATGACGATATCCAGGCAATGATCATTATATAGGCATCACGTCCAAGATTAGTAGACCGACTCCTGCCTGCATCTACTACTATTACTCCACACATCGACCGCTATCCAACATGCATCTAGTGTAGTAAGTTCATGGAGAAACAGATTAATGCAATAAGAATGATGACATGATGTAGAGAAGATCTATTTATGTAAAAATTGGCCCCATCTTGTTATCCTTAATGGCAACGATACATATGTGTCATTTCCCCTTCTGTCACTAGGATTAATCACCGTAAGATCGAACCCATCACAAAGCACCTCTTCCCATGGCAAGAGAAATCGATCTAGTTGGCCTAACTAAACCAAAGATTCGAAGAAGAAATATGAGGCTATAAGTAATCATGCATATAAGATATCAAAAGACTCAAATAAATTTCATGGATAAAAACATAGATCTGATCATAAACTCAAAGTTCATCGGATTCCAACAAACACACCACAAAAAGAGTTACATCAAATAGATCTCTAAGAGACCATTGTATTGAGAATCAAAAGAGAGAGAGAGAGAGGAAGCCATCTAGCTACTAACTATGGACCCGTAGGTCTACAATGTGAAGGTAATATGCCCTAGAGGCAATAATAAAGATGTTATTTATATTTCCTTATATCATGATAAATGTTTATTATTCATGCTAGAATTGTATTAACCGGAAACTTAGTACATGTGTGAATACATAGACAAAACAGAGTGTCACTAGTATGCCTCTACTTGACTATCTCGTTAATCAAATATGGTTAAGTTTCCTAACCATAGACATATGTTGTCATTTGATGAACAAGATCACATCATTAGAGAATGATGTGATGGAGAAGACCCATCCATTAGCTTAGGATAATGATCGTTAAGTTTTATTGCTATTGCTTTCTTCATGACTTATACATATTCCTCTTACTATGAGATTATGCAACTCCCGAATACCGGAGGAACACCTTGTGTGCTATCAAACATCAGAACATAACTAGGTGATTATAAAGATGCTCTACAGGTGTCTTCGAAGGTGTTTGTTGGGTTGGCATAGATCAAGATTAGGATTTGTCACTCCGAGTATCGGAGAGGTATCTCTGGGCCCTCTCGGTAATGGACATCACTATAAGACTTGCAAGCAATGTGACTAATGAGTTAGTTGCGGGATGATGTATTACGGAACGAGTAAAGAGACTTGCTGGTAACGAGATTGAACTAGGTATAAGGATACCGACGACCGAATCTCGGGAAAGTAACATACCGATGACAAAGGGAATAACGTATGTGGTTTGACCGATAAAGATCTTCGTAGAATATGTAGGAGCCAATATGAGCATCCAGGTTCCACTATTGGTTATTGACCGGAGATATGTCTCGGTCATGTCTACATAGTTCTTGAACCCATTGGGTCCGCACGCTTAACGTTCGATGACGATTTGTATTATGAGTTATGTGTTTTGGTGACCGAAGTTTGTTCGGAGTCCCTGATGAGATCACGAACATGACGAGGAGTCTCAAAATGGTCAAGAGGTAAAGATTCATATATTGGAAGGTAGTATTCAGACATCGGAATGGTTCCGAGTGTTTTGGGTATTTTTCCGGAGTGCCGAGGGGTTAACGGAACCCCCTGGGGAAATAATGGGCCTTAGTGGAGAGAGAGGAGGGCCGCAAGGGGTGGTCGCGCCCCCCATGGCAGTCCGAATTGGACCAAGGGGAGGGGGCGGTGCCCCCCTTTCCCTTTCCCCCTCTCCTTCCTATTTGTAAGTGCATCTAGTGCCACCCCTAGTTGGTTTTGGAGTATTGACGACAAACCTAGTTGAGGGACTAATGTGTTTGTGAGAATTGCAGGAAAACACAGGTAGAAGTCCCTCATTGATTCGGTTTACTACCAGAGATGACCCCTAAAAATGAATGAAGACATTGAAGTCAAAGGTGGTATATGAAGATATTCACATTGAAGACTATGACAACAGAAGCCACGTTATGAAGCCTATGGAACTCAAAGACTTAGATCTTTCGTAGTTCTTTTTATTTTTGTTGAGTCATAGGAACCACCGTACTGTTAAGTGGGGTCCAGGAGAACAAGTCAGAATGACTTAAGTGATGCCTAAATCAAAAACCTATGTCTTCGAGTGAAGACAATGAGAGCAAATCTTGTCCAGAGCCGGACAAGTCAGCTTTGCTTGTAGCCCAAGTAAAGTTGCCATGAGAGTTCGAAATCTGACCGTTGAGACACGTGTCAGTTCCTTAGTGACCCAGGGTCATTTCGGACAAATCAGGTCGGGTTGCCAAGTGGCTATAAATAGCCCACCCCCACAACCATAAACAGTTGGCTGCTCAGATTTCAGTGCACGGCTTTTGTCGTTTGAGAGCAACCCACCTCGAAGCCTTTGAGAGAAAATTCCTAGTGAGGAGAAAAGCCCTAACCACCCAGAGCCAGAGTAAATTGGGCATCACTTAAGTCTTCTTGTCTGTGTGATCTGAAGACTTATTACACTTGAGGACTGTGAATCCTCTAGACGGTTAGGCGTCGCGTTCAGAGCATCCAAGAGACATTGTGGATTGCCAGTGAACGAAGTCTGTGAAGGTTTAGGAGTCTACCTTGAAGACTTACGAGAGTGATTGGGCGAGGACTAAGTGACCTTAGCTCAAGGAGATTACGGTGAGGACTTGGTGTCCTGAACTGTGTGTTCAGGACTGGGTGTCCGGGACTGTGTGTCCTAAGGTTTAAATACCTAGCCGCTCCAACCAGACGTACAGTTGTCACAGCAACTGGAACTGGTCCAACATATCATTGTCTTCAACGAGTCACTGGTTTCATCTTCACTTCCTTCTCTTGCTGTTACTCACTGTGAAGTCATTGCGTGCTTGCTTTATCATTTGTCTTCACAACGTGAATGCATGATCTGTTTGGCTTCATAACTTCTTCCTACTTGATCCTTATTACACTGAAGCTGTTTGTCACTGTGCTTTCACTCTATTGAATACATGACCATGGCTGGCCTAGTGTAATCTAACTTCCGCTGCATAGTAATAGGCATAATCTTCACTGTTTGTCTTCATAACTCCCAAGTTTTGAAGACTTTTATAAAAATCGCCTATTCACCCCCCCTCTAGTCGATATAACACACTTTCAATTGGTATCAGAGCAAGGTGCTCCCTTGTTCTGTGTGATTCGGTTTAACCACCTGGAGTTTTAGCTATGTCGACTGCAGGGATAATCAAAGTCTCCGCTGCGTGCCCCGTCTTCGATGGAACTGAATATCCCTACTAGAAGAATAAGATGCGCATGCATCTTGAAGCCATTGACGTCGACCTATGGTATGTCGTCGAGAACGGCGTTCCCAAGGCTGGAGAAGGTGTCACTGCTGCTGATGTCAAGAAATTCGTTCAACTGGACTCTACTGCCAAGAACATCATCTGTGGTCATCTGACCAAAGGACAGTATGGCCGTGTGAGTGCCTTGAAGACATCCAAACTGGTCTGGGACTGGCTCTCCAAGGTCAATGAAGGCATCTCAACCCAGAGAGATCAACGAATCAGTGTCCTTCGCAATCTCTTCAACCGCTTCAAGCGAAATGACAATGAGAATGTCCAGCACACATTTTATAGACTCACTGACATCACAAATGAGCTTCAAGCCCTCGGCGCCACTGAAATCACCAAACATGAAATCGTCAAAACGCTGCTGAGATCACTTGATAGTTCGTTTGATATCCTGGCCCTGATGATTCAAGAACGTCCTGATTTCAAGACACTCGATCCGTCTGACATACTTGAGAGGCTCAACACACACGAGTTTCAGCTTTCTGAGAAAAGAGATATCTACGGTCCAAACTATGGGCGAACTCGCGCCTTGAAGGCAAAAGCTGTCTCCTCATCTGAAGAAGAATCTGACTGCAGTTCTGATGATCCTGAAGACATTGGAAGAGAACTTGCAATGCTAGTGAAGAAGTTCCAAAAATTCACCAAGAAGAAAGGCTTCAGAAAATCTTCACGATCAAGCTCAAGGAATGATGAAGCTTTTGCTCATGACTACAAGAAGAAAACATGTCACAAGTGCAAGAAAACTGGACACTTCATCTCTGAGTGTCCACAGTGGGACAATGAGAACATAAGGAAGAAGAAGAGCAAGGAATATGATTCTGACGACAAGAAGAAGAAGAAATACTCAAAGTCTTCTTCCAAGTCTTCATCAAAGTCTTCATCACACAAGAAGAGCTCATCTGGCAAGGCACATGCGTTTGTTGGAAAGGAGATGGATTCAGAGGAGGAGTCCGCATCTGAGGAGGCAGAGGTGGAGTCTGAGGAGGAGTCTGATTCTGGCATTGCGAGTCTGGCTACAGCATACGTCGCCAAGTCCATCTTCAACACTGAAGACAATGACTGCATCACCGACACCAACGCAAATGACAAGAACGACTCCACTCCTACCTACTGCTTCATGGCACGCGGTGCCAAGGTAAACACACGCACTACTCGCTATGAAACATCTAGTGACGATGACTCTGAATGTGATTCAAAACCTAGCTACAAAACACTTGCTAAAATTGCAACTGAACAACAGAAAGCTATGGAACATATTCAAAAACTGTTAGACAGAAGCGATGATCTGTTGGGTGCTGAAATGACTCGATCTGAATCCTTAATTGAAGACATAAAAAACCTTCACGTTAAGTATCAGGAACTTGAAGATCGTCATGATACTCTCTCAACAACTCATGAAAAGCTTTCCTATGATTATCTTCAAAGGAAGCAAGAACTTGAGAAATTGAGGGTGGCTCATGAAGATCTTCAAAAGGAAAACGAGTCACTTCGCTCCGAATAGATTAGTCCCGCTCAGGAAGGATTTGAACCACCATGTCTTAAATGCATTGAGCGTGATAATGCTAATTCTGTTGCTGAATGTTCCACTTCTACTGCTGTTGCAATATCTTCAACTGTTGACGTGGTAACTAACCCCTCTGCTGAGGATACCACTGCTATTGCTGATGAGAATGCTATGTTGAAGACATTGCTTGAAACAGGGATGTACAAAAGTCTTAAAGGACATCAGACACTATGTGATGTCCTCAAGAAGCAGATCCTGAATCGAAACCCTAGGAAAGAGGGTGTTGGATTTGTGAGGAAAATCAATGCAGATGGCTCTTACTGGAAACCTGAGCAGTACCCCAAAACCACATGGGTTGCTGCAAAGGAACTTTCAGCAGATCCATCCAACTTATCTGGCTTCACTTGTGCTAACCCCATTATCATTGATGAATCCTTTGATGCAAACTATAAACTGTTTAAGAATCAGAATGGTGAAGTGTTTGCCAGGTACATAGGTACTAACTGCAGGAATGGACCGCCTATGAAGAAGATCTGGGTTTCCAAAAAGTGTCTGGAAAATCTTCCTGTGAATGTCTTCATGACACCTCACTTGAAGAAGACAAATCTCAGACCAAAGGCTTCATGCCGTCCAATGGCTTCATACAAACAGAGGACTCACCTGAGTCACACTAACACAAATGTTTTGCAGGGAAACCATACTCAGGCACATGAGTATGAGAGCAGTTCATCGAACCGTGTTCATGTGACCAAAAATTATTCTGCTTATTCCTATGAGTATTATTGTCCACCTGCTAGACTGTTTGCTAAGGCTTCAAAGCCAAAATTCTCAGATGCTGCACTTAGACTTATTGCTTCTAAGCCACCCTTGAAGATGTGGGTGGTTAAGAAAGCTTAACTCTCTTTTGCAGGGAAAGGTCTCCAGCAGAAAAACAAAATCTTCTGATGCTATTGCTGGGGACCTTAAAAATCCTGTAGGGCGCAAGATAAAATGCCCGAATGGGATCAATATGTACTTCATTCCTGAATCGCATGCTACTCTCCCTATTAGTCCTAATCTGGATTTAAGTTTTCATAACCCACTGGTTCGTCAAATGTTTATGCTTCACAATTCTCTTCGTGAAGCCTATCCCCCTAACTGTACTGTAGGGTACGACACCAGCGACTTCAAAATCTTCAGAATGGATTATTGACAGTGGGTGTACAAATCACATGACTGGTAGAAGAAGCCTTCTTATGGAATCAACATTACGTCCATCCGACAAGAGCCACATCACATTTGCTGACACTGGTAAAAGGTATCGGAAAGGTGATTTGTATGTGGTAGATTTCTCAGCAGGACCACAACTTGCGGTATGCCTTCTTGCAAAAGCTTCAGAATGCTGGCTTTGGCATCGGAGGCTTGGGCATGCTGGCATGAGGAACCTCCACACCCTTGCGAAGAAGAAGCATGTCATAGGCATCGAGGGCGTCAAGTTCAAGAAAGATCATTTATGCGGTGCCTGTGAAGCAGGGAAGATGATAAGGGCAAAACATCCTTCGAAGACAATCATGACTACTACACAACCCTTCGAACTGCTCCACATGGATCTTTTCGGTCCCACTCACTACTCAACTTTTACTACTACTGCTTGCCTCTATGGCTTCGTCATTGTTGATGATTACTCTAGATATACTTGGGTACACATAATCCTTTACAAGACTGAAGTGCAGGATGTCTTCAGACGCTTCGCCAATCGAGCTATGAACAATTTTGGCGCCAAGATAAACCACATTAGAAGTGACAATGGCACTGAATTCAAGAACACTGGCCTTGATACATATCTTGATACCTTGGGCATCACACATGAATTCTCAGCTCCGTACACGCCACAGCAGAATGGTGTCGTCGAATGCAAGAACAGAACACTCATTGAAATGGCCAGAACAATGCTAGATGAATACAAGACTCCAAGAAAATTCTAGACTGAAGCCATTGATACTGCATGCCATACAATCAATCGTGTTTATCTTCACAAGCTTCTGAACAAGACATCTTATGAACTCCTAACTGGCAAGAAGCCAAATGTCAGTTACTTCAGAGTATTTGGCGCAAAGTGCTGGATCAAGGACCCACATCACACCTCAAAGTTTGCACCAAAAGCACATGAGGGCTTTATGCTTGGATATGGAAAGGATTCACACTCCTACAGAGTCTTCAATCTCTTCCATTACAAAGTGGTCAAAACAGTGGATGTGCGGTTTGATGAAACAAATGGTTCACAAAGAGAGCAACTGCCAAATGTGCTAGATGAAGTCCCAGCTAGTGAATCAATCAAGCTTATGGGAACTGGAGAGATTATGCCTTCTGAAGCTCATCCTGAAGAAGAACTCATCATCTCAGCACCTGATCAACATGAAGACAATGCTCAGCATGAAGACATTCCTCCAAACAACAACACAGATCAGCAAGAGCAAAGTCTTCGCCCTATACATCCTCGTGTTGCAAATGAAGTGCAGATTGACAGAATACTTGACAGCATCAATGCACCTGGTCCACTCACTCGTTCAAGGGCAACTCAGCTAGCAAACTTCTGTGGGCATTTTGCATTCGTCTCAATATCAGAACCCAAGAAAGTTGAAGAAGCCTTCATGGAACCTGAATGGATTCAAGCTATGCAAGAAGAGCTTCAACAGTTTGAGTTGAATAATGTATGGGAACTGGTTAAGCGTCCCGATCCACGGAAGCACAATATAATAGGCACCAAATGGATATACCGCAACAAGCAAGATGAGCATGGTCAAGTTGTCAGAAACAAAGCTCGTCTTGTTGCTCAAGGATATACTCAAGTAGAGGGCATTGACTTCGATGAAACTTTTGCTCCTGTGGCTAGGCTTGAAGCCATACGCATACTGCTGGCCTATGCAAATCATCATAACATACTTCTATATCAAATGGATGTGAAAAGTGCCTTTCTCAATGGCAAGATTGCCTGAAGAAGTTCGGTATGCAAGACTGCAAAGGCTTCACAACACCAATGCCAGCCAAACATCATCTAGGTCCTGACGACAATGGTAAAGAGTTCGATCAAAAGGTATACCGCTCCATGATTGGGTCTTTGCTTTATTTATGTGCATCTAGGCCAGATATCATGCTTAGTGTTTGCATGTGTGCTCAATTTCAAGCGGCACCAAAGGAGTCGCATCACTTAGCTGTGAAGCGAATTCTTCGATATTTGGCTCACACCCCAACTCTAGGATTATGGTATCCAAAGGGCTCAGAGTTTGATTTGGTTGGATTTTCGGATGCTGATTATGCTGGTGACAAAGTTGATCGCAAGTCTACATCAGGCACATGTCACTTTCTGGGACGATCACTTGTATGTTGGTCTTCAAAGAAGCAGAACTATGTATCTCTCTCCATTGCTGAATCTGAATACATTGCTGCTGGATCTTGCTGCGCTCAGCTTCTGTGGATGAAGCAAACACTCAAGGATTATGGCATTCATCTGAAGCAAGTGCCACTTTACTGCGACAACGAAAGCACCATCAAGATTGCCAACAACCCAGTTCAACACTCGAAGACAAAGCACATTGAAATTCACCATCACTTTCTCAGAGATCATGTTGTGAAGGAAGACATTGATATCATACACATCAACACTGAAGAGCAATTGGCAGATATCTTCACCAAGCCCTTGGATGAGAAGAGGTTTTGCAAGTTACGGTGTGAGCTAAATATCTTGAAATCCTCAAATGTCCTGTGATCAGGCACACATCCTAACACTTATGCATATTGATGACTTAGATGTGCAACGCACAAAGTAAAGTATATCTTCAATCAATGAAGACATACATTCTAAGTGTGAATACATTAATGTGGAATTTGACTTCGGAGCGCCACAATAATTGTGCGCCGTGTCTGGGTCTAATACTTCCTATACGGTGGGTAACGCCACCACCAAACGTTCCATTTTGAAGTGTTTAACTCCTGGCGTTACCTTGCAATATCTTCACATTGGTTTGGCTTCGAACTTAACATGTCTTCATGATTATCTTCACTACGATGATTATATATATATATATATATGCTCTAAGTGTTCTGTCCTCTACAGCATTCACTTATAGCTATGTCTTCTTGGTTGAATCTTTTGAACTAAGTGAATGTGATCGGACCCTAACCTCTCTATGCTTTCTATCTCAAACTCTATCTCTCCAAGTCATATGCATTCTGTTGAAACTGTCGAATGTCTTCACTGTGTCCTTGTCAGCTGAAGACATAGAGACAACCATAAAAGTTCGTTTTTAATGCTCATTCCTCCACATAAGATCCGGAGAAGCAGGAACGACCGCCCGACAATTTAGGCGTGCGTGGGATGTGGAACAAACCCCAAACTTCCGCTAACTGGCCACGCGTGCCTCAAATGCGAACCGCCAGGGGCACCTGCGTAATAGCACAGTGCCGCCTCTGAGTCTATAAATTCACACTTACCGCAGTCATTATCTCCTTCTTCCATCCTCGCACGAACCCTAGCGCCACCGCTAGCACTCGACGACGCCGGAGACGAAGCGCTTCGCTGCCGCAACCTCTCCAACGCCGTCCTCACGCCGACCGCGGACATCGTCCTCTCCGCCGTCGCCATAGGTGTTTTCCGTCGCCAAGTTAGGGCACGGAGGACTGAACTGCTCGGCATCAACTTCCTTCCGTCTAGCAGTTCTAGTGTGGTAAATAAAACTTCTTTTTACAGCCTCTTTTGATCTCTTGGTTCTGTCACTTCCAACCATAAGAAGTTTCTCTTCACACCAGTTAGATCTCTCGCTGCATCTCATAACATGCCTAGTATATTCACTTGTGCTTCATAAGTAGTTAGATTCCTCACTTGTACTGATCTATGGGTTCGTACAAATCTGGAACCAACTTCTTATCTATAAGTGAATGTCTTCGCACAATGAGGTCAATGTCTTCTAAACTGATTAATCTTCAAAACCTTCTGAGAATGCATATGACCTCTTCCCCTTCCCTCGCACCTTAATGTTGTCACAGGTACATGTCCGTGGGAGAATCCTTCGGTTCTCATAGTCTGCATTCATTTGCAGAATTCCTACAGCATCACATAAACTCTCCTGAAGCCAGTTCCTGTTTGTCCAGAAAAAGAAAGCCTTTGAAGCCTTTGAAAGTTTTGAAGCCTTTCAAGTTAAAGTTTATGGCTTCAGTTGCAGCAGCAAGAAAGGGGGGCAGACAGAGACGTGAGGGAACTTCCAAGGATCTGCCTAAAGACTTGGCAGAAATGTACAAAACAGATCCAGAAGAGAGCTATGGGCAGCGCAAAACCCGAATCCAATGGATTCGACGCTATTGGGCAGAACAGTGGTTCAAATACCGCTTCGTCACCCAGGAGTATGCTGAAAAGAATGCAATCAAGAGTCCATGGGGGGATATCTTATACAAGAACCTTGTACCCAGAACCAGAGATGAAGCCATTGCTCAAGGCTTCTACCCATGCATGGTCCGAGGACCACAGCCTGATGATGCACATCCGTCGTCACTTCTCTGGTGTCGTGATGACAATCTCTTCAAACGCAACTTTCAGTTTGCTCAACAGTCTATGAAGCTAAACAAGAAGAAATTTGGGCTTGACTTCAATCCTGGTCCCTCCTCACCAAGGGCAGATGGCACACGCGACGCGGAACCCAATATCATCGGTCCGTTTGCCAATCTTGAGGGCCTGATCACCCACATCTTAGTCCAAGGGACTGCTGTGAATGACCCTCCAGCTGATTCTGAGTCTGATGAAGCTCCTGCTGTGCCGAAGCCAAAGCAGACAAAGAAACCAAAAGCTTTGAAGCCGGCCCCTGCCTCAAAAATCTCAAGGGCGAAGCCATTGAAAACTGCACCTCCTGAAGTCAGTGTGCAGTCTGAAGATGTATCCCGCATCTCCAAGCCCCTGAAGGATAAGGAGCCCCAGCAACACACAGGCAAAGAGCTCACTGCTGCTGCCATTCTACGCAGTGAAGCCATTGATCTATCAAGCGATGAAGATCTGGGCGATGACGCACTAAAACAGCTCATCAAAAGCAAGGAGGAAGCGGAAATCTTCAACAATCTGCCTCTCTTTGATGTCGCCATCATCCACAGCTTCATCGATGAATGGTTTGACACACCAGATATAAGCTTCAATGATCTGCAGCTGCCTGTTGGACTCAGCGTCGCCTTCCAAGGCGCAATTGCTTCAGAACTGGCCATTGCTCAGCGCATTGTTGAGCTGAAGCAGAAAATTGATCACGAAAAAGCTCAGTTCAAGAAGCACATGGCCAGTCTCAGCGTGCAGGAAGTGAGAAGCTGCAAAATCATGCTGCATGATCTCAAAGAAAACTTTCTGAAGAAGCGTGCTGAAGCTCAAGGCTCGCGTGAAAGGATGAAGTCATTGGCTGACAAATGTGTTCAAGCCTACAATGAGGCTGAAAAGCGCAAGGCACTTGGGCGTCCAGGCATCGACCCCAAGATGGCCGCAAAGAAGAAGAAGCAGCCTGCTGTGAGTGAACCAGAGGCATCAAGACAAGCAGCCACTTCCATTGTCTTCCCAACCGCCACGACTGGCTCGAAGCCAAAGAGCCGGTCAACAGCTTCAGAGCTAAAGAAGACAAGAGCTGCAGAAGCTGAAGCCAGAAAAAGGAAGAGCTCTGAAGCCTCTCCTTCTGCCCCCAGTAAAAAGAAGCGCAAGACTAAGAAATCTAGGGCTGCTCCCACAGAGCCCTTGATGGTTGAACCCCTTTCTATCATTCACCCCAATGCAGAAAGAAGACTAACAGTTCATGAGCCTGCTCCCACAGAGGCACCTGACGCTGAAGATATTCCAGCAGCCGACCCACTAGCTGCTGAAGACATTGGTCATCAGGACAATGTGCAAGGTGATGCAGCCCTTCCTCAGCTTGAAACAAGCGAACCCATCAGCATTGGTCGTCCTCGCCAATGGCACAAGATGAGTCATGGGCAGATCGCCCTCAGGAGGAAGAAGACATTCAGGCCCAGCCCACTCCGACACCACAAGCGTCGTCTGCGTTCCGTAGGCTTCGCAAAGGTCCACGGCCTCAAGTCCAGTCTGCAGAAATTCCGGCTGCGTCAGCCGAAGACAATGAAGAAGCACCTCCAGAACTCACTCCCTCGCTCCATCAAGATGTAGTTCCCCAAGAGAACGTGCCTGAAGATGTCCCTCAAACTACTAACACTGAAGCCAATGTGGAGCCCGCCCCACCAAATGCTTCAGCGGACAGCGAAGCCACTAAGCCAGACACTTCAGTTCCTGAGTCTGCTGCAGGTCCACAATTTGACTATCACATAGAGCACAGGCCTCATGTCCAGAAGCCAGTCCCAAGGCTTCCAAGGTTCCCAGGTCCTGCATCAGCACCTGGCTCCTTTGATGTAAACAGCTTCAAGGCAGACAACACATTTTTCGATAGCTCCAAGAACCCCTATTCAAGGGAAAGGATTGTATCAGACAGGTTCTGGAGCTATTCACAGCGCAGCTATTATTCTTGCATCTTATACAACCAAGGTCGCATCTTCCCACACAAGCGCCTTGAGGTTGAAGCTATTGCTGGTCTGCCATGTCTTGAGGAAGCTTTGGACTGCTTCAGGCAAGTGGGTCTGCTGCCATTCATGACTGATGAAGAGCACTGGAACGAAGAGCTTCTGCTTCAGTTTTATGCCACTCTCCACATCAAAGGCTACAACAGAGATCCTAAGACTTGGATCCTGGAGTGGATGACCGGAAATGTCCATCATGAAGCCAATGCATTCAATATCATTGAGCTCACTGGCCTGCCCACTCCAGGAGAATTCTTCAAGGAAGGGTGTCAACTTCATTCTGAAGCTATTGAGAGCATATTTCAGAGACCTGAACCCAATATGAGTCAGATGCTCTCAATGATGAAGCCATTGCCTCAAGATGCACCCTATCCAACTGAGTTCTTCGTTGAAGACCTAGAGTACCTGCCCAGGACCATATATCATATTATCCGGCGGACTCTCTGGCCCATTAAGGGACACTCTCCACATGCCAAGATTGAGGGTGCCATGAAGACTCTCATATTCTATATCATGCATGGCAAATGCTTCAGTGCACAGGATCTTTTCATACAACAACTTGCTGTGTCAGGCTCGGACTTATTTGGTCTAAAAATCTATGCCCCTTGGGTGATGAGGCTGATCAAACTGCACTCTACAATTTTGTATCAGCCCTCAGCCCGAAACCATCGCATCTTCCTGCCAGATGTGGATATCTCTGCTGAAGCAATATACCCTGAGGCTGCCAAGCAACCAATAAGTCTTCAGAATGCCGAACACCAGAGCTTCACGCAGAATGTTGAAGGTGTTGAAGCCATGTCCAGGGTCTATCCTATGGCTGGCACTACACGTGCACCAGCATCAACTGAAGCCACAGATAGCACAAACGCTCCAAGACCAAAGAAGCGTGCTCGTGTCCTCACTGACCGAGAGCTTCTTGTGGACCTTCACTAAAAGCAAGATAGGCATCACGACTGGCTGAAACGTCAGATGAAGAGCCTCTTGGTGGATGTCAATCGTCTTCGAAACCTGGCCACCAAGAATGCCTTTGTTACGCATGAGACTTGCCGTCGTACGTGGAAAGGGCTCTCAATGATCTGCACTGAAGCTGAACTTGAAGAGGATGGCTTCACAGAGCGCTTCAAATTTGACACCACACCTCCTAGGAGGGCTATGATGCGCAACACACCGTCACTTGAAGACTCTGAGTATTCCTCATCTGCTGCCACCGTCACTGCGAGGATCATTGATGAAGATGATGATGCTACTTCACCACCACCCGCTTCAGCACCTCAAAGCTCAGCACCGCCAAACAACTCCACCGACCCTACTGCGCCTGGGAACGCGTAGAAAACTCTATGTCTTCAAACCTTTTTGGTCATTCCTGACAAAAGGGGGAGAAGCATATGATGTTTATAGTCTTCAAGCGGGTCAATATGGGCGGGTGCCTTGTTTTGTTATACTTGCTTCGTGTTTGCAACTCTTGTTTTGCTTCATTTGGTTCTTTTGAGTTGTAAACACTAAAACTCGATGGTCGTCTGCTACTTGTTTTACCACTCCTTTTGCGAAGATAAATTCCGCATGTGCGACGATAAATTCCGCACTCATCTCATTCTGCAGACGTCCATTTTCCATTATGCATGTTATTATCTTCATAAACTTTCACATGCATAGTAGATTGTCATCATAAGCTGAAACTGATCTCCACAAGTACAACCTGCCATGTGCATTTGCATTCCAAAAGCAAATTAACTTATATGCACATCTTCAGGGGGAGCACTTGCAACTTATGATGACAATTCCTTTACAGACTTCACACTTTATATTCCCCGTTGAAAACTTCAACTAGTTTGTCATCAATCACCAAAAAGGGGGAGATTGTAAGTGCATCTAGTGCCACCCCTAGTTGGTTTTGGAGTATTGACGACAAACCTAGTTGAGGGACTAATGTGTTTGTGAGAATTGCAGGAAAACACAGGTAGAAGTCCCTCATTGATTCGGTTTACTACCAGAGATGACCCCTAAAAATGAATGAAGACATTGAAGTCAAAGGTGGTATATGAAGATATTCACATTGAAGACTATGACAACAGAAGACACGTTATGAAGCCTATGGAACTCGAAGACTTAGATCTTTCGTAGTTCTTTTTATTTTTGTTGAGTCATAGGAACCACCGTACTGTTAAGTGGGGTCCAGGAGAACAAGTCAGAATGACTTAAGTGATGCCTAAATCAAAAACCTATGTCTTCGAGTGAAGACAATGAGAGCAAATCTTGTCCAGAGCCGGACAAGTCAGCTTTGCTTGTAGCCCAAGTAAAGTTGCCATGAGAGTTCGAAATCTGACCGTTGAGACACGTGTCAGTTCCTTAGTGACCCAGGGTCATTTCGGACAAATCAGGTCGGGTTGCCAAGTGGCTATAAATAGCCCACCCCCACAACCATAAACAGTTGGCTGCTCAGATTTCAGTGCACGGCTTTTGTCGTTTGAGAGCAACCCACCTCGAAGCCTTTGAGAGAAAATTCCTAGTGAGGAGAAAAGCCCTAACCACCCAGAGCCAGAGTAAATTGGGCATCACTTAAGTCTTCTTGTCTGTGTGATCTGAAGACTTATTACACTTGAGGACTGTGAATCCTCCAGACGGTTAGGCGTCGCGTTCAGAGCATCCAAGAGACATTGTGGATTGCCAGTGAACGAAGTCTGTGAAGGTTTGGGAGTCTACCTTGAAGACTTACCAGAGTGATTGGGCGAGGACTAAGTGACCTTAGCTCAAGGAGAATACGGTGAGGACTTGGTGTCCTGAACTGTGTGTTCAGGACTGGGTGTCCGGGACTGTGTGTCCTAAGGTTTAAATACCTAGCCGCTCCAACCAGACGTACAGTTGTCACAGCAACTGGAACTGGGTCCAACATATCATTGTCTTCAACGAGTCACTGGTTTCATCTTCACTTCCTTCTCTTGCTGTTACTCATTGTGAAGTCATTGCGTTCTTGCTTTATCATTTGTCTTCACAACGTGAATGCATGATCTGTTTGGCTTCATAACTTCTTCCTACTTGATCCTTATTACACTGAAGCTGTTTGTCACTGTGCTTTCACTCTATTGAATACATGACCATGGCTGGCCTAGTGTAATCTAACTTCCGCTGCATAGTAATAGGCATAATCTTCACTGTTTGTCTTCATAACTCCCAAGTTTTGAAGACTTTTATAAAAATCGCCTATTCACCCCCCCTCTAGTCGATATAACGCACTTTCACTATTCCTTCCAGTGGAGAAAGGAAAAAAGGGGGGGTCCTACTTGGACTAGGAGTCCAAGTAGGACTCCCCCCTTGGCGCGCCCCTCCTGGCCACCGGCCTCCTCCCCCCTTTATATATGGGGGAGGGGGGCACCCCAAAGGCACACCAAGATTTCTCTTAGCCGTGTGCGGTGCCCCCACCACAATTTACTCCTCTAGTCAAAGTGTTGTAGTGCTTAGGCGAAGCCCTGCGTGGATCACATCACCATCACCATCACCATGCTGTTGTGCTGTTGGAACTCTCCCTCGACCCTCTACTAGATCAAGAGCTCAAGGGACGTCATCGAGCTGAACGTGTGCTAAACACGGAGGTGCCGTACGTTCGATACTTGGATCGGTTGGATCATGAAGAAATTCGACTAGATCAACTGCGTTAACATAACGCTTGCGCTTTTAGTCTACGAGGGTACGTGGACACACTCTCCTCATCTCATTGCTATGCATCTCCTAGATAGATCTTGTGTGATCGTAGGATTTTGCATGCTACGTTCCCCAACAGTGGCATTCGAGCCAGGTTTATGTGTAGATGATATGCACGAGTATAACACAAAGAGTTGTGTGCGATAATAGTCATACTGCTTACCACCAACGTCTTATTTTGATTCGGCGGTATTGTTGGATGAAGCGGCTCGGCCAACATTACATGACCACGTTGATGAGATCGGTTCTACTGACGTGCTTTGCACACAGGTGGCTGGCCGGTGTCTGTTTCTCCAACTTTAGTTGAATCGAATTTGACTACGGCCGGTCCTTGTTGAAGGTTAAAATAGAACGCTTGATGAAAAATCGTTGTGGTTTCAATGCGTAGGTAAGAACAGTTCTTGCTAGAAGCCCGTAGCAGCCACGTAAAACTTGCAACAACAAAGTAGAGGACATCTAACTTGATTTTGCAGGGCATGTTGTGATGTGATATGGTCAAGACGTGATGATAAATAAATTGTTGTATGAGATGATAATGTTTTGTAGAAGTTATCTGCAACTGGCAGGAGCCTTATGGTTTTCGCTTTATTGTATGAAATGCAATCACCATGTAATTGCTTTACTTTATCACTAAGCGGTAGCGATAGTTGTAGAAGCAATAGTTGGCGAGATGACAACAACGCTACGATGGAGATCAAGGTGTCAAGCCAGTGACGATGGAGATCATGACGGTGCTTTGGAGATGGAGATCAAAGGCACAAGATGATGATGGCCATATCATGTCACATATTTTGATTGCATGTGATGTTTATTCTTTATGCATCTTATTTTGCTTAGTGAGGGAGTCCTGGACTAAGGGGTCCTCGGGCATCCGGCCTATTATCCTTTGGGCCGGACTGATGGGCTATGAAGACATGAAGGCCGAAGGCTGCATCATGTCCGGATTGGACTCTACTTAGTGTGGAAGGCAAGCTTAGCAATCAAAGATTCCTTCTTATGTAACCGACTCCATGTAAGCCCTAGATCCCCCCAGTGTCTATATAAACCGAAGGGGGTAGTCCGGAAAGGACAACACACATACTCATTACCATAGGCTAGACTTCTAGGGTTTAGTCATTACGATCTCGTGGTAGATCAACTCTTGTAATACTCATATTCATCAAGATCAATCAAGCAGGAAGTAGGGTATTACCTCCATAGAGAGGGCCCGAACTTGGGTAAACATCGTGTCCCCTGTCTCCTGTTACCATCAATCCTAGACGCACAGTTCGGGACCCCCTACCCGAGATCCGCCGGTTTTGACACCGACATCGGTGCTTTCATTGAGAGTTCCACTATGCCGTTGATGAAAGGCTCGATGGCTCGCCTTGTCGTTAAAGACAATGTTACCGCAGGGGTAGTTTTGGCCCCGGGCCAAAGCCTCCGGCTGGGTGATTTTACTATGATCGCCCGTTCGGCTACGGAGCTGACGATGACCCCTCGGGCCATCGAAAATCCCCTTCGCATCAACTCCGAGCACTCCAAGCAGATTGATCCGGTCGATTTTCATCCTTAAACGAGCTCCTAGATCGCATCGCCACTTTGGGAATCACGACAGATTATGATCAGATCGGGCCTAAAACCGATCAGGGAGAAACCGAAGCTCCACTTGTCACCCACCAGATCGCGGTAGCCCTGGAGCAGGACGGCGAGTATTCTTCTATATCGAAGACGGACTATCTTCGGGTCGCCGTTCATAAAGAGCCGGATACTCACCCGCGAAAGCACGCAACCAGCCCTCCGAACATAGCATCAGACGGCGGCTCCAAACAATCAGAAGATATTCCGGAACCCGGACTGTCTAGTCCGGAAGGTCGTGATGACCCACAAGTATAGGGGATCTATCGTAGTCCTTTCGAGAAGTAAGAGTGTCAAACCCAACGAGGAGCAGAAGGAAATGATAAGCGGTTTCCAGCAAGGTATTCTCTGCAAGTACTGAAATAAGTGGTAATAGATAGTTTTGTGATAGGATAATTCGTAACGAGCAACAAGTAACAAAAGTAAATAAAGTGCAGCAAGGTGGCCCAATCCTTTTTGTAGCAAAGGACAAGCCTGGACAAACTCTTATATAGAGAAAAGCGCTCCCGAGGACACATGGGAATATCATCAAGCTAGTTTTCATCACGCTCATATGATTCGCGTTCGGTACATTGATAATTTGGTATGTGGGTGGACCAGTACTTGGGTGATGTCCTTACTTGGACAAGCATCACACTTATGATTAACCTCTATTGCAAGAATCCGCAACTACAACAAAAGTATTAAGGTAAACCTAACCATAGCATGAAACATATGGATCCACATCAGCCCCTTACGAAGCAAAGCATAAACTAGGGTTCAAGCTTCTATCACTCTAGCAACCCATCATCTACTTATTACTTCCCAATGCCTTCCTCTAGGCCCAAATAATGGTGAAGTGTCATGTAGTCGATGTTCACATAACACCACTAGAGGAGAGACAACATACATCTCTTCAAAATATCAAACGAATACCAAATTCACATGACTACTAATAGCAAGACTTCTCCCATGTCCTCAGGAACAAACGTAACTACTCACAAAGCATAAACTTGTTCATAATCAGAGGGGTATTAATATGCATATAGGATCTGAACATATGATCTTCCACCAATTAAACCAACTAGCATTAACTACAAGGAGTAATTAACACTACTAGCAACCTACTAGCACCAATCCCGGACGTGGAGACAAGAATTTGATAGAAGAGATGAACTAGGGTTTTGAGAGGAGATGGTGTTGATGAAGATGTTGATGGAGATTGTCCTCTCCCGATGAGAGGAGTGTTGGTGATGACGATGGCGATGATTTCCCCCTTCGGGAGGGAAGTTTCCCCGGTAGAACAGCTCCGCCAGAGCCCTAGATTGGTTCCGCCAAGGCTCCGCCTCGTGGCGGCGGAGTTTCGTCCGAGAAGATGGCTTCCTATTTTTTTCCCATCGAAAGACTTCATATAGCAGAAGATGGCCATCGGAGGGCCACCAGGGGGCCCACAAGGTAGGGGGGCGCGCCCCCACCCTCGTGGGCAGGGTGTGGCCCCCCTGGTGAATTTCTTTCGCTGAGTATTTTTTATATATTTTGAAAACGTCTTCCGTGAAGTTTCAGGACATTTGGAGCTGTGTAGAACAGGTCTCTAATATTTGCTCCTTTTCCAGCCCAGAATCCCAGCTGCCGGCATTCTCCCTCTTTATGTAAACCTTGTAAAATAAGAGAGAATAGGCATAAGTATTATGACATAATGTGTAATAACATCCCATAATGCAATAAATATCGATATAAAAGCATGATGCAAAATGCACGTATCAACTCCCCCAAGCTTAGACCTCGCTTGTCCTCAAGCAAAAAGCCGAAATCGAAAAATATGTCCACATGTTTAGAGATAGAGGTGTCGATAAAAATAAAATACGGACATGAGGGCATCATGATCATTCTTAGAACAACAACTTATATAATTCTTGTCATATGATTTCTTATGCTAGAGTAATAATTCAATCACAATTTCAAGTATGAATCGTAAACTTCATTGAAAACTAACAAACTATAATCTCAGTCATTGGAGCAATTGCAATTTATCATAACATAGGAAAGAGTCAATGTATAAGATCTTTTCAGCAAGTCCACATACTCAACTATCATATAGTCTTTCACAATTGCTGACACTCATGCAATACTTATGGGTATGGAGTTTTAGTCGGACACAGAGAAAGATAGGGGCTTATAGTTTTGCCTCCCAATGTTTTACCTCTAGGGTAATGTCAACAATAATAGTTCATGAAAACTCACATCCAATTAGCCATATATACCAGGATCTTTCCAACATACTGTGCTTGACAAAGGATAAAGTGTAAAAAGGAAGGGTGAAGATCACCATGACTCTTATGCAATGTAGGAGATAAAAGTAAAAGATAAGCCCTTTGCAGAGGGAAGCGGAGGTTGTCATGCGCTTTTATAGTTGGATGCACAAAATCTTAATGCGAAAGAACGTCACTTTATATTGCCACTTGTGATATGGACCTTTATTATGCAGTCTGTCGCTTTTATTTCTTCCATAACACACGGTTGTATAAAGCTTATTTTCTTCCACACTAATAAGTCATACATATTTAGAGAGCAATTTTTATTGCTTGCACCGATGACAACTTACTTGGAGGATCTTACTCAATCCATAGGTAGGTATAGTGGACTCTCATGGCAAGACTGGTTTAAGGGTATTTGGAAGCACAAGTAGTATCTCTACTTGGTGTGATGAATTTGGCTAGCATGAGGGAGAAAGGCAAGCTCAACATGTTGGAGGAGCCATGACAATATAATTTATCTCAGATGTAAGAAAACATAACCCATTATGTTGTCTTCCTTGTCCAACGTCAACTCTTTAGCATATCATATTTTAATGAGTGCTCACAATCATAAAAGATGTCCAAAATAGTATATCTATATGTGAAGACCTCTCTTTCTTTATTACTTCCTATTAATTGCAACGATGACCAAAACTATGTTTGTCAACCCTCAACAACTTTTATTCATCATACCTTTTCTATGTGAGCTCATTACTCTCCATAAGACTCACATGTTCTCTTTGTTTCTTTTTATTTCTTTCTCTTTTCTTTTATTCCCTTAGAATCATGGCAAAATGATCAAGCCCTTGACTCAACACTAATCTTTATTATATAACTCACGGACTCGATTACATAGAAGGATCATAAAGGAAAACTCACAACTAGATCATACTAAGAACTTTTTATTCTACTAGATCAAGATATTACCAAAAGGATCGAACTAAGAAAAACGGTAAAGATAAAAGTGATGGTGATACGATACCAGGGCACTCCCCCAAGCTTGGAAGTTGCCAAGGGGAGTGCCCATACCAGATACTCAATTCTTCTTTGTTGGTGGAGACGGTGGTGATTTTGTTGATGGCGTAGGCTTGTCGTCCTTCTTCCAAGGCATAGGCTCACCATCGTAGAAGGATGACCGAGTCTCTTGAAACCTCAAATTTGCAGCCAAACTCATCCTCTTGAATCTATATTCATACTCACAGTTTTGATTTTGCAGGTCATAGATCTGGGCTTGGAGGTGCTCGTTTTTCTCATGAAGTTTGAAGATGGCCTCCCCAATGTCCTTGACGTCCAGCTTGTGGTTGTTGGTGAACTCCGTAATCATAATGTGATTGGAATCGAGTCCACGCTCCACCATCTCCTGATACTTGAAAACTTCTTGCTCCAATGCATCGAGCCTTGCCTCCGTGCTTCCGGTCTTCCTTGGTCCCTCAGCATCGCAGATGTGTAACAACCCCTCACGCATCTCAATGGTTTGAGGGTGTTGCAGCACTTCTGCGAGGTAGGGGTTTATGACCTTCTCGAAGAACTGGTCCTTGGGGGTGCTTGAAGATGACATGACGACCTGGATCTGTCAGAAAAACAGCTCGAAACAAAAACAAGAGATTTTTGCGTGATACGGGAGTCAAAACCTCCGGGAGATTATATAATGAATTTTTACTGACCAAAATACGTGTCGTGTAAGAAAACGGAGTCCAGAAAGCGCACGAGGTGCCCACGAGGTAGGGGGGCGTGCCTAGGGGGTAGGGCGCACCCTCCACCCTTGTGGAGCCCTCGTGTCCTTCCCGGACTGCTTCCTATTTTTCTATTTTTCTAAATATTCCAAAATAGAGAAATATTGCCTTAAAAACTGTTTTGGAGTCGGTTTACTTACCGTACCACATACCTATTCCTTTTTGGAGTCTGAAACATTCCGAAAAGTGTCCCTTATGTATTCCTCCGGGGTTATGGTTTCAATAACATTGGTTTCAACATTTATGGGATTACCTGAGATATAATGTTTGATTCTTTGACCGTTCACCACCTTCGAATTCGTGCCTTCGAAGTTATTGATTTTTATGGCACCGGAACGATAGACCTCCTCGATAACGTAAGGACCTTCCCATTTAGAGAGAAGTTTCCCTGCAAAAAATCTTAAACAAGAGTTGTATAGCAATACATAATCACCTACTTTAAACTCACGCTTTTGTATCCTTTTATCATGCCATCTTTTAACCTTTTCTTTAAACAACTTGGCATTTTCATAGGCTTGGGTTCTCCATTCATCAAGTGAGCTAATATGGAATAACCTCTTCTCACCGGCAAGTTTGAAATCATAATTGAGTTCTTTAATAGCCCAGTATGCCTTGTGTTCTAGTTCGAGAGGTAAGTGACATGCTTTTCCATAAACCGTTTTATACAGAGACATAGCCATAGGATTTTTATATGCAGTTCTATAGGCCCATAATGCATCATCAAGTTTCTTGGACCAATTCTTTCTAGAACTATTGACAGTCTTTTGCAAAAATTAATTTGAGCTCTCTATTACTCAATTCTACTTGACCACTAGACTGAGGATGATAAGGAGATTGAATTCTATGATTAACATCATATTTAGCAAGCATTTTATGGAAAGCACCATGAATAAAATGTGAACCACCATCAGTCATTAAATATCTAGGGACTCCAAATCTTGGAAAAATAACTTCTTTAAGCATTTTAATAGAAGTGTTATGATCAGCACTACTAGTTGGAATTGCTTCTACCCACTTAGTAACATAATCAACAGCAACTAAAATATGTGTATATCCATTAGAGGAAGGAAAGGGTCCCATATAGTCAAAGCCCCAAACATCAAATGGTTCAATAACAAGTGAATAATTCATAGGCATTTCTTGACGTCTACTAATATTACCAATTCTTTGACATTCATCACAAGATAAGACAAACTTACGGGCATCCTTGCAGAGAGTAGGCCAATAAAAACCAGATTGCAATACCTTATGTGCAGTTCTATCTCCAGCATGGTGTCCTCCATAAGCTTCGGAGTGACACTTGCGTAGGATCTGTTCCTGCTCATGCTCAGGTACAGAATGTCTCATAACACCATCTACTCCTTCTTTATAAAGATGTGGGTCATCCCAAAAGTAATGCCTCAAATCATAGAAGAACTTTTTCTTTTGCTGGTATGTGAAACTAGGTGGTATAAACTTAGCGACAATGTAATTAGCATAATCAGCATACCATGGAGCAGTATGAGAAGCATTTATGACATTTAATTGCTCATCAGGAAAGCTATCATCAATAGGAAGTGGGTCATCAAGCAAATTTTCTAACCTAGACAAGTTGTGTGCAACGGGGTTCTCAGCTCCCTTTCTATCAACGATATGTAAGTCAAATTCTTGTAGCAAGAGAACCCATCTAATAAGTCTAGGTTTAGCATCTTTCTTTTCCATAAGATATTTAATAGCAACATGATCAGTGTGAATAGTTACTTTAGAATCAACAATATAAGGTCTGAACTTATCACAAGCAAATACAACTGCTAAGAATTCTTTTTCGGTAGTAGCATAATTTCTTTGATCATTGTCTAGGGTTTTACTAGAATATTGAATAACATTTAATTTCTTATCAACTCTTTGTCCTAGAACATCACCTACAGCATAATCGCTAGCATCACACATAATTTCAAAGGGTAAATTCCAATCAGGTGGCTGAACAATAGGTGCAGACATCAATGCTTTCTTAAGTATTTCAAATGCTTCTACACAATCATCATCAAAGACAAATGGTATATCTTTTTGTAATAAATTAGTGAGAGGTCGGGAAATTTTTGAGAAGTCCTTAATGAACCTCCTATAAAATCTGGCATGACCAAGGAAACTTCTTATACCTTTGATGTCCTTGGGACATGGCATCTTCTCAATAGCATCAACCTTGGCTTTATCAACCTCAATACCTCTTTCAGAAACTTTGTGCCCCAAGACAATACCTTCATTAACCATAAAGTGGCACTTTTCCCAATTAAAGACAAGATGAGTTTCTTCACATCTCTGCAAAACTCGATCAAGGTTGCTCAAGCAATCATCAAAATAAGATCCATAGACGGAGAAATTGTCCATGAAAACCTCGCAAATCTTTTCACAAAAGTCAAAGAATATAGCCATCATGCATCTTTGAAAGGTAGCAGGTGCATTACATAAACCAAAAGGCATACGTCTATAAGAAAAAGTACCAAAAGGGCAAGTAAAAGTAGTCTTTGATTGATCTTTGGCTGACATAGGTATTTGAGAGAAACCAGAATAACCATCTAGAAAGCAAAAATGTGTATGTTTGGATAGTCTTTCTAGCATTTGATCGATAAAAGGTAAGGGGTAATGATCCTTTTTAGTTGCCTTATTTAATTTGCAGAAATCAATTACCATCCTATAACCTGTAATAATTCTTTGAGGAATCAATTCATCTTTATCATTAGGAACGACAGTAATACCTCCCTTCTTAGGGACACAATGGACAGGACTTAGCCACTGACTATCAGCAATGGGATAAATTATACCTGCCTCAAGGAGCTTTAGTATTTCTTTTCTTACCACTTATTTCATTTTAGGATTCAACCATCGTTGATGGTCACGAACTGGTTTGGCATCTTCTTCCAAATTAATTTTATGTTGACATAGAGTGGGACTAATGCCCTTAAGATCATCAAGAGTATACCCAATAGCACGATGCTTCTTCAGAGTTTTCAATAATCTCTCTTCCTCATGCTCTGAAAGGTTAGCACTAATAATAACAGGATATATCTTTTTCTCATCAAGATAAGCATATTTAAGAGTATTAGGTAACGGTTTAAGCTCAAACACGGGATCACCCTTGGGTGGAGGAGGATCCCCTAGGATTTCAATAGGCAAATTGTTTTTCAGAATAGGTTCATGTTTAAAGAATACTTCATCTATTTCCCTTCTTTCATTCGTAAACATGTCATTTTCATGGTACAGCAAATATTGTTCTAAAGGATCACTAGGAGGTACAACAATAGAAGCAAGACCAATAATTTCATCCTTACTAGGTAATTCTTCTTCACGGTGTTGTCTACTAAATTTAGAGAAATTAAATTCATGAGTCATATCATCTAAACCGATAGTAACTAAAAGTGCTAGTTATCGACTAGAGGGGGGGTGAATAGGCGATTTTTATGAAAGTCTTCAAAACATGGGAGTTTCGAAGACAAACGATAGAAATGAACCTATAACCATGCAACGGAAGGTAGACTACACTAGACAAGCCATAGTCAAGTATTCAATGAAGTGAGAGCATGAAGACTAATAGCAGCTAGGCAGTACGGATCAGGATGGAAGATAGTATGAAACCAATCTGAACAAACAGTCACACAGTGAAGACAAATGGACAAGGCAAACAGGCAATGACTTCACAAGGACCAACTGTAAATAAAGAGATGGGAAGGATAGAACCAGTGGCTTGTTGAAGACAATGATTTGTTGGACCAGTTCCAGTTGCTGTGACAACTGTACGTCTGGTTAGGGAGGCTGAGATTTAACTCAGAAGACCGTGTCTTCACCTTAGTCCCCTTGAGCTAAGGACACCCAATCCTCGCCCAATCACTCTAGTAAGTCTTCAAGGTAGACTTCCAAACCTTCACAGACTTCGTTCACCGGCGATCCACAATGGCTCTTGGATGCTCATAACGCGACGCCTAACCGGCTGGAGAATTCACAGTCCTCAAGTGTAACAAGTCTTCAGATCACACAGATATGAAGACTTCAGTGATGCCTAACACTCTTTGGCTCTGGGTGTTTAGGACTTTGTCCTCGCAAGGATTTCTCTCTCAAAGGCTTCGAGGTGGGTTGCTCTCAAATGACAAAAGCCGTGCACTAACTTTGAGCAGCCACCAATTTATGGTGTAGGGGGTGGGCTATTTATAGCCACTAGGCAACCCGACCTGATTTGTCCGAAATGACCCTGGTTCACTAAGGAACTGATACGTGTTCCAATGGTCAGATTTCAAACACACGCGGCAACTTTACTTGGGCTACAAGTAAAGCTGACTCATCTAGCTCTGGATAAGATTTGCTCTCATTGTCTTCGCTCGAAGACATAGGATTTTGGTTAAGCATCACTTCAGTCACTCTGACTTTGTTCACTGGGACCCCACTTAACAGTACGGTGGTTCCTATGACTCAACAAAGAAGAAAAGGAAACAACGAAACAACTAAGTATTCGTGCTCCATAGTCTTCACGCGATGTCTTCTCTTATCATAGTCTTCAATGTGAATATCTTCACATACCACCTTTGTCTTCAATGTCTTCATACATTTTTAGGGGTCATCTCCGGTAGGTAAACCGAATCAATGAGGGACTACTACCTGTGTTATCCTGCAATTCTCACAAACACATTAGTCCCTCAACCAAGTTTGTCGTCAATACTCCAAAACCAACTAGGGGTGGCACTAGATGCACTTACAATCTCCCCCTTTTTGGTGATTGATGACAAACTGGTTGAAGTTTTCAATGGGGATAAAAGTATGTGAAATTGTAAAGGATTTAGGTATTGTCTTCGTAAGTAGCAGAAAGGCTCCCCCTGAAGATGTGCATATAAGTATTTTGCTTTTGAATGCAAATGCACATGGCAGGTTGTACTTGCGGAGCTCCTCTTCTACTTATGAAGACAATTTATCATGTATGAAAGGATATAACAAAGATAATGACATGCATAATGAAAAATGGACGTCTGCAAAATGACTTCATGTGGAATTTATCATCGCATCACATATTGTCGAAAAGGTAGCAGACGACCATCAAGTTTAAGTGTTACAACTCAAAACGAACCAAATGTATCAAAAGCGAGAGTTGTAAGCACTTGAAAAATGTAGCAAAAGTATAGCAACCACCCATATGGACCCGCTTGAAGACTATCAACTCATAAGCTTCTCCCCCTTTTGTCAGTAATGACCAAAAAGGTTTGAAGACATAGAGCTTGCTACTCGTTCCCATGTGGAGTAGGCGATGAAGCAGGGTCGTCGTTGAGGTTTGGTGGTGCGGACGAACTTGGTGCATTGTCGATACACACCAAAGTTGGAGGTGGTGAGGTAGCATCATCTTGATCATCTATGACTCTGGCATTAATTGTTGCAGCTGAGGAAGAATAGTCAGATTCTTCAAGTGAGGGAGTCCGACGCAAGTGAGTGTTTCTCGAAGGAGTTGAGTCAAACTTGAGTCTCTCTGTGAAGCCATCGTCTTCAAGATCAGCTTCAGCACTGAGTAACGTCAAACTCTTCCAAGACCTCCGACAGGTTTCATGTGTAACAAAGGCATTCTTGGTGGCAAGATTTCGAATGGACGTCCACCAAGAGGCTTTGCATCTGACGCTTAAGCCAGTCATGATGCTTATCCTGTTTCTGATGTAGAGCGACGAGAAGCTCTCGGTCATTGAGAACACGAGATCGCTTCCGAGGCCTTTGGGCGATGGTACTTGCAGTGGCTTCAGTTTGGGTGCGAGGGGCACGTGTATTGCCAGCCAAGGGATAAACACGAGAAACGACCTGAACTCCTTCAATGGGCTGGGTGAAGCTTTGATGATCGACATTGTGAAGATAAATTGGCTCCTTTGCAGGCTCTAGATAAATGGCTTCGCCAGACAGATCAACCTCTGGCAAGAATATAAGGTGATTGCGCGCAGACGGCTGATAGTTGATACCAGAGTGAAGCTTGATGAGGCGCATTACCCGTGGACCATAGAACTTCAGACCAAAGATATCAGAGCCAGATGCAGCCAATTGCCTGATGAAGAAGTCTTGAGCATTGAAGCTGATGCCATTGAAGATATAGAAAACCAATGTCTTCATTGCTCCTTCAAGCTTCGCTACAGGAGAATGTCCTTTGACCGGCCAGAGAGTTCGCCTGATAATATGATAAATAGTGTGGGGAAGATACTCTAGGTATTCAACAAAGAACTCCTTAGGATAGTCAGCGTCTTGTGGCAGAGGCTTCATCATGCTCAGCATTTGGCTCATATTTGGCTCTGGCTTCTGGAAGATGCTTTCCAATGCATTCTGGTGTAGCTGACAACCTGGTTCATAATGTTCGCCAGGAGTGGGCAGGGCAATAAGCTCAATGATTTCTTGGGCTTTAGCTTCATGGTGTACATCGCCTGTCATCCACTCAAGGATCCAAGTCTTCGGATCCCTGTTGTAGCCGCGAATGTGAAGGGTAGCGTAGAATTGTAGCAGAAGCTCTTCATTCCAATGTTCTTTGGCAGTCACAAACTGTAGAAGGCTAGCATCTCTGAAGCAGTCAAGGGCTTCTTCTAGGCAGGGCAGGCCAGCCATGGCTTCGCTGTCTAGACGCATATGAGGGAAAATGCGCCCTGATTGTATAAGATGCAGGAATAGTAGCTGCGCTGCTGATAACTCCATAATCGACCTGAGGAGATTCTTGGCCTTGTGTAGGGGTTCTTGGCACTGTCAAAGAATGTGTTGTGTGCCTTGAAGCCATTCAGATTAAACAATCCTGGTGAAGTTGCAGTACCTGGAAACCTTGGTAGCCTTGGCTTTGGCTTCTGGACCTGAGGCCTGTGCTCCACATGATAGTCAAATTGCGGACCAGCAGCAGGTGGAGGAACCAGAATGGGCCAGCGGAAGATGGTAAGTTGGCCTTGATAGAATGCTTGCTCAAGGGTGTGTGGTCGTGGAGGCGGTACATGAGCAGTGTCATTGACTTCTGGCTGCAGATTGGCTTCAGGTGCAATCACTTCTGGCACCACATTAGCTTCAGGCGCCACAGTAGCTTCAGCCATGACAACGTCATTGGCGTCAGTGTTGGTGTTAGTGGCCGCCTCAGAGTTTTCAACCTCCACTCGAGTAGCTGGAGGGTCGGACACGTTCTCCTCGAGAACAACTTCAGGATTGGACGGGGCTGTAGCAGCACGTTCTTCTTCTCTTGGTTCTTCTTGTTCATCGGCTGATGCAGCCGGAATATCTTTAGCCGCTTTGGCTTCAGACTCGGGGATGTTCGCAGTAGGAGAGGCTTCAGGAAAGACTTGGCGTGAAACGGATTGGCACTCTTCTCCTTCTGGAACACTTGACAAAGTGACCTATGGCCTTGGTCCTTTGCAAAGCCTGTGGAGTGCGGGTGACGCCTTTGGAGAGGGAGTTGGCTGGGCCACAAAGTCATCATCTTCAAGCACCGAAGTGGTGACTTGAGGTGGGGGAGTACTTGGGGATTCTTCTTGATGGGGGGAGTCTTGTGGGTGATCAGCCCATGAGTCATCCTGAGCAATTGGCGTCAATGGACGACCAATGCTGATGAGTTCGTTGTTCGTGAGAACAGGCGATGATACCATATTGTGTTCGATCTGAGGAAGGACTTCATCATCTTCAACATTGTCTTGATGACCAATGTCTTCAGCTGCGGTGGGGTCAATAGCTGGAATGTCTTCAACTTCTGGAGCCTTTGTGGAAGCAGGCTCATGAACTATCAACTGGCGCTCATGATGTTCAGACGCAGGACGAGCCATTGAGATTGGCTCGACAACAAGGGGCTCTGTGGGAGCAGCCCGGTCTTTCTTCTTTGTCTTTCTCTTCTTGGTCGGTGGAGCATCATCAGTGGTGGCCTTGGTCTTGCACTTTCGGGCTTCAGCTTCAGCTGCCCTAGTTTTCTTGAGCTCCGAAGCCACTGTGGGGACCTTAGACTTCGAGCCTGTCATATTGGCCGGGAAGACAATGCGAGGTTCTTCCTGCCTTGATGCTTCTGGTTGGGCCACATCAGGCTTCTTCTTCTTGCCAGCCATTCTGGGGTCGATGCCTGGTCGCCCCAAAGCCTTCCGCTTTTCAGCTTCATTGTAGCCTTCAACACATTTGGCAGCGAGATTCTTCATGCGCTCACGATAACCTTTTGCTTCTTCATGTTTCTTGTGGAACGCCTCCTTGAGCTCATGCAGCATGACCTTGAAGTTTTGGACGTCTTCCACGTTGAGCTTGGCCATGTGCTTTTTGAACTGAGCCTTTTCATAATCAATCTTGTGCTTCAGCTCAACAATTTTCTGTGCAAGAGCCAGCTCAGGAGCAATGGCTCCATGGAAAGAGACGCCGAGGCCAATTGGGAGCTGAAGATCATCAAAACTGAGGTCTGGGCTGTCAAACCACTCATTAATGAACTTGTACAGGATCTCCACATCAAAGAGGGGAAGATCATTGAAGATTTCCGCCTCTTGCTTGCTCTTTATGAGCAGCTCAAGAGCATCATCGCCAAGATCGTCGTCGCTAGACAGATCAATGGCTTCGTTCTCGTTCCTCTGAACGGCAGCAGGGGTCAATGCTTGACCAGTTGGTTGCATGGGCTCATAGTGAGGGAAGGGGAAGAGGTCATATGCATTCTTAGAATATTTTGAAGATAAATCAGTTTAGAAGACATTGACCTCATAGTGCGAAGACATTCACTCATATGTAGAGAGTTGGTTCCAGATTTGTATGAATCCACGAATAAGTACAAGTGAGGAATCTAACTACTTTGTGAAGCATAAGTGAACATACTAGGCATGTTATGAGATGCAGAACAGGATAGATCCAACTTTGTAGGGATAGAAACCACTTGTGGTTGAAAAGGCTGAATCTATCGAATCAAAAAGGACTGTAAAAAGAGTTTTTATTTACCACTCAAGGAACTGCTAGACGGAGTAGGAGATGAGGCCGAGCAGTTCGATCTTCCATGCCCTAACTTGGCGACGGAGGACACCTACAGCAACGGCGGAGAAGACGATGTCCGCGGCCGGCGTGAGGACGGCGTCGGTGAGGTCACGACAGCTAAGCGCTTCGTCGCCGGCGTCGTCGAGGGCTAGCGGTGGCGCTAGGGTTTGTGCAAGAAAGAGAAGTGGAAGAAGAGATAATGACTAGGGTGTGGCGTGTATTTATAAGGACAGGGACGTCGCAACGTTATTACGCAGGTGCCCCCTGGCGGTTCACATCTGAAGGACATGTGGCGATCATGCAACACATTGGAGGTTGTTCCATGTTCCCATGCATGCCTGGATTGTCGGATGGTCGTTCCCACTTCTTCGGGTTTCAGGCAAAAAGGATTGAGCATTTAAAACAGATTTAGTGTTTGTCTCTGTATCTTCTGCTGACAAGGACACAGTGAAGACATTCGACAGTTTCAATAGAATGCATATGATTTGGATAGATAGATTTGAGACGGGAGCATAGAGAGGTTAGGGTCTGATCACATTCACTTAGTTCAAAAGATTCAAACGAGAAGACATAGCTATAAGTGAATGTTGTAGAGGACAGAACGCAAATATATGAATATATCCGAATAAGACCAAATCAATATAGTGAAGATAAACATGAAGTCATGTTAATATTGAAGACAAACCAAATGCGAAGACTTTGCAAAGGTAACGCCAACAGAAAACACTCCAAACAAAAGTTTGGTGGTGGCGTTACCCACCGTATAGGAAGTATTATACCCAGACACGGCGCACAATTATCGTGGCGCTCCGAAGTCAAATTCTACGTTAATGTATTCACACTTAGAGTGTAAGTCTTCATTAGTTGAAGATATACGTTACTTCGTGTGTTGCACATCTAAGTCATCAACATGCATACGTGTTAGGATGTGTGCATGATCACAGGACATTTGAGGATTCCAAGATATTTAGCTCACACCACAACTTGCAAAACCTTTTCTCATCCAAGGGCTTTGTGAAGATATCTGCCAGTTACTCTTCAGTGTTGACGTGAATGATATCAATATCTTCCTTCATGACATGATCTCTGAGAAAGTGATGACGGATCTGAATGTGCTTTGTCTTTGAGTGCTGAACTGGGTTGTTGGCAATCTTGATGGCGCTTTCATTGTCGCAGTAGACTGGCACTTGCTTCAGATGAATGCCATAGTCTTTGAGTGTTTGCTTCATCAATAGAAGCTGAGCGCAGCAAGATCCAGCGGCAATGTATTCAGATTCAGTAGTGGAGAGAGATACATAGTTCTGCTTCTTTGAAGACCAACACACAAGTGATCGTCCCATAAAGTGACATGTGCCTGATGTAGACTTGTGACCCACCTTGTCACCAGCATAATCATCATCCGAGAATCCAACTAGATCAAACTCTGAGCCCTTTGGATACCATAATCCTAGTGTTGGGGTGTAAGCCAAATATCAAAGAATTCGCTTCACAACTAAGTGATGCGATTCCTTTGGTGCCGCTTGATCGGGCACACATGCAAACACTAAGCATGATATCTGGCCTAGATGCACATAAATAAAGCAAAGAACCAATCATGGAGCAGTATACCTTTTGATCAAACTCTTTACCATTGGCGTCAGGACCCAGATGACTTTTGGTTGTCATTGGTGTCATATAACCTTTGCAGTCTTGCATTCCAAACTTCTTCAGGCAATCTTTGAGGTATTTCTCTTGAGATATGAAGATGCCGTTGCGTTGCTGCCGTATTTGAAGACCAAGGAAGAACTTCAGCTCACCCATCATGGACATCTGATATTTCTCTTGCATCATGTGTCCAAACTCATCACTGTATTTCAGATTAGTGCAGCCGAAGATAATGTCATCCACATATATTTGGCACACAAACAGTTCACCATCATATGTCTTCGTGAAGAGTGTGGGATCCAGGGAACCAGGTTTGAAGCCTTTGCTATTCAGGAAGTCTTTGAGTGTGTCATACCAAGCACGAGGGTCTTGTTTGAGGCCATACAGTGCCTTGTTGAGCCTGTAAACCATGTCAGGATGTTTTGGATCTTCAAAACCAGGCGGTTGTGCAACATACACTTCTTCTTCAATCTTGCCATTGAGAAAAGCACTCTTCACATCCATTTGATACAGAAGGACGTTATGATGATTTGCATAGGCTAGTAGTATGCGTATAGCTTCAAGCCTAGCCACAGGAGCAAATGTTTCATCGAAGTCAATTCCTTCAACTTGAGTGTATCCTTGAGCAACGAGACGAGCCTTGTTTCTGACCACTTGACCATGCTCATCTTGCTTGTTGCGATATATCCATTTAGTGCCTATGATATTGTGTTTACGAGGATCAGGACGCTTGACCAGTTCCCATACATTATTCAGCTCAAACCGTTGAAGCTCTTCTTGCATAGCTTGAATCCATTCAGGTTCCATGAAGGCTTCATCAACTTTCTTGGGTTCAGATATTGAGACGAATGCAAAGTGCCCACAGAAATTTGCTACTTGTGTTGCCCTTGAACGAGTGAGTGGACCAGGTGCATTGATGCTATCAATTATCTTCTCAATCTGTACTTCATTTGCAACACGAAGATGAACTAGACGAAGATTTTGCTCTTGCTGATCATTGTCATCATTTGAAGGATTGTCTTCAGGCTGAGCATTGTCTTCAGGTTGATTAGGTGCAGAAATGATAAGTTCCTCTTCAGGTTGTACTTCAGATGGTATGATTTCTCCAGTTCCCATAAGCTTGATGGATTCACTGGGTGGAATTTCATCTAGCACATTTGGCAGGTGCTCTCTTTGCAAGCCGTTAGTCTCATCGAACCGCACATCCACAGTTTCAACCACTTTATAGTGAAAGAGGTTGAAGACTCTGTAGGAGTGCGAATCCTTTCCGTAACCAAGAATAAAACCTTCATGTGCTTTCCGTGCAAATTTTGAAGTGTGATGTGGATCCTTGATCCAGCACCTAGCACCAAATACTCTGAAGTAACTGACATCTGGCTTCTTACTAGTGAGGACTTCATAGGATGTTTTCTTCAGAAGCTTGTGAAGATAAACATGGTTGATGACATGGCATGCGGTATCAATAGCTTCAGGCCAGAACTTTCTTGGTGTCTTGTATTCATCGAGCATCGTCCGAGCCATCTCAATGAGTGTTCTGTTCTTGTGTTCCACGATGCCATTCTGCTGCGGCGTGTACGGAGCTGAGAACTCATGAGTGATGCCCAATGTATCAAGATAAGTGTCGAGGCCGGTGTTCTTGAATTCGGTGCCATTGTCACTTATGATGTCCTTGATCTTGACGCCATAGTTGTTCATGGCTCGATTGGCGAAGCGTCTGAAGACATCCTGCACTTCAGTCTTGTAGAGGATTATATGTACCCATGTATATCTTGAATAATCATCAACAATGACGAAGCCATAGAGACAAGCAGTAGTAGTAAGGGTAGAGTAGTGAGTAGGGCCGAAGAGGTCCATGTGTAGTAGTTCGAATGGTTGAGTCGTTGTCATGATTGTCTTCGAGGGATGCTTGGCCCTCATCATCTTTCCAGCTTCGCAAGGACCACATAAGTGATTCTTCTTGAACTTGATGCCCTCGGTGCCTATGACGTGCTTCTTCTTCGCAAGAGTATGCAAATTCCTCATGCCAGCATGCCCTAGCCTCCAATGCCAGAGCCAGCACTCTGAAGCTTTTGCAAGAAGACATACGGCAAGCTGTGGTCCTACTGAGAAATCTACCATGTACAAATCATCTTTCCGATACCCTTCAAAGACTAGAGACTTGTCAGATTCCATTAGAACAAGGCAAGATATTTTCCAAATATCACAATCATGTTCAAATGGCAAAGCATTGAGACAGACATTAAGTTGAAACCAAGGGATTCAACAAGCATCACTTTATCCGTGTGTGATGTCTACTACACAACCTTCTTCTTGTAGACGTTGTTGGGCCACCAAGTGCACAGGTTTGTAGGACAGTAGCAAATTTCCCTCAAGTGGATGACCTAAGGTTTATCAATCCGTGGGAGGCGTAGGATGAAGATGGTCTCTCTCAAGCAACCCTGCAACCAAATAACAAAGAGTCTGTTGTGTCCCCAACACACCCAATACAATGGTAAATTGTATAGGTGCACTAGTTCGGCGAAGAGATGGTGAAACAAGTGGTATATGGATAGTAGATAAAGGTATTCATAATCTGAAATAATAAAAACAGCAAGGTGACAAGTAATAAAAGTGAGCGTAAATGGTATTGCAATGCGTTGAAACAAGGCCTAGGGTTCATACTTTTGCTAGTGTAAGTTCCCTCAACAATACTAACATAATTGGATCACATAACTATCCCTCAACATGCAACAAAGAGTCACTCCAAAGTCACTAATAGAGGAGAACGAACGAAGAGATTATGGTAGGGTACGAAACCACCTCAAAGTTATTCTTTCCAATCAATCTGTTGGGCTATTCCTATAAGTGTCACAAACAGCCCTAGAGTTCGAACTAGAATAACACCTTAAGATACAAATCAACCAAAACCCTAATGTCACCTAGATACTCCAATGTCACCTCAAGTATCCGTGGGCATGATTATACGATATGCATCACACAATCTCAATTCATCTATTCAAACCAACACATAGAACCTCAAAGAGTGTCCCAAAGTTCTACCGGAGAATCACGACGAAAACATGTGCCAACTCCTATGCATAGGTTCATGAACCCGCAAGTTGGTCACCAAAACATACATCAAGTGGCACGTGATATCCCATTGTCACCACAGATATTCACGACAAGACATACATCAAGTGTTCTCAAATCTTTAAAGACTCAATCTGATAAGGTAACTTCAAAGGGGAAACTCAATTCATTACAAGAGAGAAGAGGGGGAGGAGAAACATAAGATCCAACTATAATAGCAAAGCTCACGATACATCAAGATCGTATCATCTCACGAACGGGTCTAGATTGGTTTTTGGTGGCTACGGAGGCTTCTAGCGGCGGAACTCCTGATCTATCTTGCGTTTTGGAAGTTTTAGGTCACGTGGGTATATATGGGTGCAGGGAGGACGTCGGAGGAGCCACGGGTGAGGGAGTCCTGGATTAGGGGGTGTTCGGGTAGCCGGACTATACCTTCAGCCGGACTCCAGGACTATGAAGATACAAGATTGAAGACTTCGTCCCGTGTCCGGATGGGACTTTCCTTGGCGTGGAAGGCAAGCTTGGCGGTGTGGATATTCAAGATCTCCTGCCATTGTAACCGACTTTGTGTAACCCTAACCCTCTCCGGTGTCTATATAAACCAGAGGGTTTTTGTCCGTAGGACAACTTCATCATACAACAATCATACCATAGGCTAGCTTCTAGGGTTTAGCCTCCTTGATCTCGTGGTAGATCTACTCTTGTAATACCCATATCATCAATATTAATCAAGCAGGACGTAGGGTTTTACCTCCATCAAGAGGGCCCGAACCTGGGTAAAACATCGTGTTGCTTGCCTCTTGTTACCATCCGGCCTAGACGCACAGTTCGGGACCCCCTACCCGAGATCCGCCGGTTTTGACACTGACATTGGTGCTTTCATTGAGAGTTCCTCTGTGTCGTCGCTTTTAGGCCCGATGGCTCCTTCGATCATCAACAACGATGAAGTCTAGGGTGAGACTTTTCTCCCCGGACAGATCTTCATCTTTGGCTTGGCCACCTTGAGCAGATCGAAAGCTACGCCCCTGGCCATCAGGTCAGGTTTGGAAGCCTAAACTACACGGTTGACATCTGCGGGGACTTGATCTTCAATGGATTCGATCCATAGCCAAGCGCGCCGCACTGTCTCGATGGGCATGATATAGCTCTACCGCCGAACAGCGCCTTGGAGGCCGCACACGCATCGGTTCCGACCATTGATTCGGAGCCTACTGCGCCAATCGAGGATCAGCGGTTGGACGCTGCCTCAGGGGCTGCGATCTCAGAGGCGATCGAGCCGAACTCCAGCCCCGCACTCCGCATGGCCCGTGACTCCGAGGAGCCGGATTCCTCTCCGAACTCCGAGCCCCCCGTGCCCCTGCCGATCGAATCCGATTGGGCACCGATAATGGAGTTCACCGCCGCGGACATCTTTCAGCACTCGCCCTTCGGCGACATCCTGAATTCTCTAAAGTCTCTCTCTTTATCAGGAGAGCCCTGGCCGGACTATGGTCATCAAGGTTGAGATACGGACGATGAATAAATTCAAAACCCACCCACCACCCACTTCGTAGCCACTGTCGACGACTTAACCGACATGCTTGACTTCGACTCCGAAGACATCGACGGCATGGACGACGATGCAGGAGACGAACAAGAACCAGCACCTGTAGGGCGCTGGAAGGCCACCTCGTCATATGACATATATATGGTGGACACTCCAAAGGATGGAGGTGGCGATGGAACAGCGGGGGACGATAACTCTAAGAAACAACCCAAGCGCCGGCGTCAGCGGCGCCGCTCTAAATCCCGCCAAAGCAAAAACGGTGATTCCGGCACGGGAGATAATACTACTCCGGATAGCGCTGAAGAACACCCCCTCCAGCAAGATTCAGCACAGGAGGACAGAGAAGCCAGCCCTCACGAAAGGGCGGCGGACCAAGAGGTTAAGGACGATAATTATACGCCTCCCTCTGAAGACGAGGCAAGCCTCGACGACGACGAGTTCGTCGTGCCAGAGGATCTCGCCGAACAAGAGCGTTTTAAATGCAGGCTCATGGCCATGGCAAGCAGCCTCAAGAAAAAGCAGCAACAGCTTAGAGCTGATCAGGATTTGCTAGCTGACAAATGGACTGAAGTCCTTGCGGCCGAAGAGTATGAACTCGAACGCTCCTCCAAGAGTTACCCAAAGCGCAGGCTGCTACCCCGACTAGAGGAGGAAGCACCTACATCACCAGCGCATGACATGGCCGACCGGCCACCTTGTGGCCGTGACAGAGAGGCCTCTTGGCCCTCCACTCAAGCCATGCCCCGGCGCCGCGTTAAGCATACTAAGGCACGGGAAAATGCGCCCGACCTGCGCGACATACTGGAGGACAAGGCAAGGCAAACAAGATCGATCTACAGATCGCGCAGGCGCCCCACGACACGTGATGGTGATCGTCACTCCGGATGCAATAAATCCGGCCGGGCCGAACTCAACAGACAAAGCTCCTTCGAGCTGCGTCATGATATAGCCCAATACAGAGGCGCCGCACACCCACTATGCTTCACAGATGAAGTGATGGATCATAAAATCCCTGAGGGCTTCAAACCCATAAACATCGAATCGTACGATGGCACAACAGATCCTGCGGTATGGATCGAGGATTATCTCCTTCATATCCACATGGCCCGCGGTGATGATCTACACGCCATCAAATACCTCCCAATCAAACTTAAGGGACCAGCCCGGCATTGTCTTAACAACTTGCCAGCAGACTCAATCGGTTCTTGGGAGGACCTGGAAGCCGCATTCCTTGATAACTTCCAGGGCACTTATGTGCGACCACCGGACGCCGATGACCTAAGCCACATAATTCAGCAGCCAGAGGAATCGGCCAGGCAATTCTGGACACGGTTCCTAACAAAGAAAAACCAGATAGTCGACTGTCCGGACGCAGAGGCCTTAGCGGCCTTCAAGCATAATATCCGTGACGAGTAGCTTGCCCGGCACCTGGGACAGGAAAAGCCGAAATCTATGGCAGCCCTCACGACACTCATGACCCGCTTTTGCGCGGGAGAAGACAGCTGTCTAGCTCGCAACAACAATTTAACCAAGAACCCTGGTAATTCGAATACCAAGGACAAAAGCGACAGGTCGCGTCGAAACAAACAAAAGCGCCGCGTTAACAGCGACAGCATCGAGGATACGGCAGTTAATGCCGGATTCTGAGGCTACAAATCCGGTCAACGGAAAAAGGCATTCAAAAGAAACACTCAGGGCCCGTCCAGTTTGGACCGAATACTCGACCGCTTGTGCCAGATACATGGCACCCCCAAAAAGCCAGCCAATCACACCAACAGGGATTGTTGGGTGTTCAAGCAGGCAGGCAAGTTAAGAGCCGAAAACAAAGACAAGGGGCTGCATAGCGACAACGAGGAGGAGCCCATGCCGCCGAACAACAGTGGACAGAAGGGATTTCCCCCGCAAGTGCGGACGGTAAACATGATATACGCAACCCACATTCCCAAGAGGGAGCGGAAGTGTGCGTTACGGGACGTATATGCGATAGAGCCAGTCGCCCCAAAGTTCAACCCATGGTCCTCCTGCCCGATCAGCTTTGATCGAAGGGACCACCCCACTAGCATCCGTCACGGCGGCTTCGCCGCATTGGTTCTAGACCCAATCATTGACGGATTTCATCTCACAAGAGTCCTCATGGACGACGGCAGCAGCCTGAACCTGCTTCACCAGGATACAGTGCGAAAAATGGGCATAGATCCCTCGAGGATCAAGCCCACCAAAACGACCTTTAAAGGCGTCATACCAGGTGTAGAAGCCAACTGTACAGGCTCAGTCACACTGGAAGTGGTCTTCGGATCTCCGGATAACTTCCGAAGCAAGGAGTTAATCTTCGACATAGTCCCGTTCCGTAGTGGCTATCACGCACCGCTCGGGCGAACCGCATTCGCAAAATTCAACGCGGTACCGCACTATGCATACCTCAAGCTCAAGATGCCAGGCCCTAGAGGAGTAATCACGGTCAATGGGAACACTGAACGCTCTCTCCGAATGGAGGAGCACACGGCAGCGCTCGCAGCAGAAGTACAAAGCAGCCTCTCTAATCAGTTCTCCAGTTCGGCCTCCAAAAAGCCGGACACTGTCAAGCGTGCCCGGAGTATCCTACAACAAGACCGTCTGGCATGTTCTGAGCTAGCGTAGCAATGCGGCCCCAACCCTAGCCCTCGCGATATAGCGAAACCAGTGCTTCACGTACATAACTACGCTCTTGAAATACCATGGGCACAGGGGAAGGGGCACTATCACGGCACGCCCGAAATACGGCTTAAACCGCACCAGGGGCTGCCGAATTCCTTTTTTTTTCTTTTTTTCTCTTACTCTCAGGACTCCATACTTCGGATGACCCGTTCGGCAATTCAACTGCCGCACAAACGATGCAAGATCCAGGAAAGCAGACAAGCCACGCCGCATTATGGAACTCCCAGGTGGTCTCTATTGCGAGCAGTATACCTGTTTTTTAATACAATTCCGTGGCCTGCCCCTAGCCAAGACATGTTAAATAGTCCAATTTCTTTTGCTTATCGCACTATTTGTATCGTTCCGCTTTCATAGCAGCCTTTCTATAAACAATGCATAGCTTTTTGTCTATTTTTTTGCATTATCCTCTTTTTATATATATGTTTATTAATAACATGTTGCATCCGTACACTGTGGTACGGCAAAATACGCCAGGGGCTTCAGTACCCATCAATATGGCGTGAGAAGTCCGTACACTTTCACAAGTGCGGCACCCCGAACTTATAGCACTATATGCATCGGCTCCGAATCATGATTTGGGTCAATAGTTGGGTTTGCCCGGCTCCTATGTTTTGGTGCCTTACGTTCCGCTATATCGGCTAAGGTAGCACTAGGAGAACCACTGCGATTGTGCCCCAGTTGAGCTAGGCCGAGCACCTTAGTGGAGAAAGCTAAAACTGACTGTCATGATGAGGCGAGAGACCGGTCGCTGTTCGAGAGGTTTTTCGAGTCCTTAAAGACTTATGCCGCTTCGAGCGAGGAACCGGCTTTGTCCGGCCAAGGCGTGGATAGCGCCCCGAACTCGATCTTCCGAATACTAGGGGCTTCGCCAAAATTTAAAATTATAGAGTTCTATGGCTAAGTGAGAGTGTTCAAGCATTATAGTCCGATTGCCTTGTTCGTTGTGCTGAGCGCCTCCCTCGACGGACCCAATCATGGGAAAAAGAGCGCTCAGGTTTATCCCGAACACCCCAGCACTAGTGGCATGGGGGCAGAAGCCGACGACTGGCCATCTCTCAATTTTTTGATAAACGGCCGCACAGAAAGTAATATTTTAAATTCAACAAGCATTGCTTAGCGCATACGAACAAGTTTTCAGCGCACAGGGTAACACGAGCGAGTTCATTCAAAAATTACATCCTTGGTACATTCATCCGCCATAAGGCGGGCACCAGCCAAAACATCCTTGTAATAGTTCTCGGGCTTGCGATGCTCCTTCCCCGGTGGCGGCCCGTCCCTCACAAGCTTCTCACCGTCCAGCTTACCCCGGTGCACCTTTGCACAGGCAAGGGCCCTACGGGCACCTTCGATGCAGACGGAGCGCTTGATGACCTCGAGCCTTGGACAAGCCTCCACCAGCCGCCGCACCAGTCCGAAGTAGCTCCCAAGCAGGGCCTCTCTAGGCCACAGCCGAACTATGAAGCCCTTCAGGGCTTGTTCGGCCGCCTTGTGGTGCTCGACCAGCTGCTTTAGCTGGTTGCTCAAGGGCACAGGGTGTCTGGCCTCAGCGTACTGAGACCAGAACACCTTCTCCGTTGAGCTGCCTTCCTCGGCTCGGTAGAATGCGGCGGCATCGGATACGCTGCGGGGAAGATCTGCGAATGCCCCTGGAGAGCTCCGGATTCGAGTAAGTAACAAGTAGTTTACTTTTATATGTCTTCTTTGCATAGAGAATGCCTTACCCGCCGCTATCTTTTTCACCACATCCAATTCCTGGAGGGCCTTCTGGGCTTTGGCCTTGGCAGATTTGGCAGTTTTAAGGGCCGCAGCAAGCTCGGACGCTCGCGTCTTCGAGTCGAGCTCCAAACTCTCATGTTTTTCCATGAGAGCCTGAAGCTATTGCTGCACCTCGCCGACTTGCGCCTCAAATTTCTCCCGCTTGGTGCGCTCCGTGGCCGCTTTCTTCTCGGCCTCGGACAGCGCCTGCTTGAGGGTCGCCACCTTAGTTGTGGCCCCTACAATAAGTAGTGTACTCCTGTCATTTTTTGCAATTGCGTCTTCTTATAGGCATTTTTTCTATAAGGTATCTCTTACCTTCTTTCTCCTCGAGCTGCCGTTTGGCAAGGCCGAGCTCTTGCTCGGTCCGCTCGAGGCCCGGCTTCAGGGCACCCACCTCCGCAGTCAGTGCAGCGGTGGCCAGCAGCGAAGCCTGCATACGTATATTGACTCTTTTTAGTTAGACTCCTGCAATATTTAATAGATCCTCTATTCGGCTTTTCTTTCCGAACGCCAAACAGAGCATCAGGGGCTACTGTCTATGCGGTAATATTTTTACATATTTTCTACTTACCTCGAAGCCTGTTAGAAGGCTAGCACAAGCTTCAGTTAGTCCGCTTTTGGCGGACCGAACCTTCTGGACCACCGTACTCATGATGGTACGGTGCTCCTCGTCAACGGAGGTGCCCTTAAGCACCTCCAGCAGATTGTCTGGCGCCTCCGGTTGGACGGAGGACGCCGGCTCAATAGGCTTGCTCCTCTTGGCAAGAGTTCGCCTGCCACGGTCCGGAACCGTTGGTCATTCTGGCGCGGTGTCCGGCTAAAAGCCGGACTTGGAGCCCTGGGGGGTCTGGTCCCCTTTACTCCCGGAGTCCGAGAGGTCGCCTCGCGGTTCCTCCTGGACCACCTCCTCTTTCCCTGGAGCTTGTCGCGACGCCACTTCGGCGTCATCCGCAGCACAGGGGGAGGCAGCGGGCGGAACTGAATTCATGTCCGATGAATCCAGGGAGCCGCTTGACGACTCGTCGAGCCCGTCCTTGGGCGGGCTGCATGATTATATCCGACATTAGGGAAAGCTGTGCAACAAAAGGAATATCATGAGTTACTCTGGTATCCGAACACTAATGACTTTGCCGGACGCTTGGCCCTGTCCGGCCACTCCTCTTTGTCCTCGTCGGCGTCGGGGGCGTAGTCCGGCGGAGGGGTTTTCCTCTTCTTGGACCCTTCGGCCTCCCCTACTGGGGCGGCCTTCCTCTTCTTTCCTCCCCCTGCTGGAGGGGGAGAGGTCTCTTCTTCCTCCTCCTCGTCTTCATGGGAGGAGTACGTCTCGGACTCGTCGGACGACGAGTCCGACACCACCATATGCCGGGAACTCTTTCGAGTCCCCGTGGCCTTCTTCTTCTTGGCCTTCTTCTCTGGCACCACATAAGGTGCCGGAACCAGCAGCTTCACTAGGAGAGCAGGGGCTGGGTCTTCGGGCAAGGGAGCCGGACAGTTAATCAGTCCGTACTTCGCCTGCCAATCCTGTCAAAGGTGAGGGAATTTAGATCCCGCATAGAGTCAAACTATGAAGAAAACTTAAACATCCTGTAAAAGATGAAAATATTTTACCTCGCCAGCAGGACGCTGCGAGCTGAATCCGCGGTCTTCGGAGGCGGATGTGGGAGCCTCGGCGCCTTTGGTTAGCCCCCTCCAGACATCTTCGTACGTCGTGTCGAAGAGCCTGCTCAAAGTTTGGTGCTGCACCGGGTTGAACTCCCACAAATTGAAGTCCCGTTCTTGACACGGAAGGATCCGGCGGACGAGCATGACCTGGACTACGTTGAGAAGCTTGAGCTGCTTGTTCACCAGGGACTGGATGCATTTTTGCAGTCCGGTCACCTCTTCCTCGCCGCCCCATGACAAGCCCGTCTCCTTCCAGGACGTGAGCCGCGTAGGGGGTCCGGATCAGAATTCAGGGGCTGCGATCCACTCCGGATCGCGTGGCTCGGTGATGTAAAACCACCCTGACTGCCACCCCTTCAAGGTCTCCACAAAGGAGCCCTCGAGCCATAGGACGTTGGCTATTTTTCCCGCCATGGCACCTCCGCACTCCGCCTGGTTGCCGTGCACCACCTTTGGCTTGACGTTGAAGGTCTTGAGCCAGAGGCCGAAATGGGGGCGGATGCAGAGGAAAGCCTCGCACACGACGATAAACACCGAGATATTGAGGATGAATTTCGGGGCCAGATCGTGGAAATCTAGGCCATAGTAGAACATGAGCCCGCAGACAAATGGGTGGAGAGGAAAACCCAGTGCGCGGAGGAAGTGGGGAAGAAATACTACCCTCTCATGGGTGCTACCTCTTGAGCACTGCGTTGGTTTTCCCCGAAGAGGAAGGGATGATGCAGCAAAGTAGCGTAAGTATTTCCCTCAGTTTTTGAGAACCAAGGTATCAATCCAGTAGGAGGCTACGCGCGAGTCCCTCGTACCTGCACAAAACAAATAAATCCTCGCAACCAACGCGAATAGGGGTTGTCAATCCCTACATGGCCACTTACGAGAGTGAGATCTGATAGATACGGTAAGATAATATTTTTGGTATTTTTATGATAAAGATGCAAAGTAAAATAAAGGCAAAGTAAAAAGCAAAGGAAATAACTAAGTAATAGGATATTAATATGATGAAGATAGACCTGGGGGCCATAGGTTTCACTAGTGGCTTCTCTCGAGAGCATAAGTATTCTACGGTGGGTGAACAAATTACTGTTGAGCAATTGATAGAATTGAGCATAGTTATGAGAATATCTAGGTATGATCATGTATATAGGCATCACGTCCGAGACAAGTAGACCGACTCCTGCCTGCATCTACTACTATTACTCCACTCACCGACTGCTATCCAGCATGCATCTAGAGTATTAAGTTAAAAACAAAGTAACGCCTTAAGCAAGATGACATGATGTAGAGGGATAAACTCATGCAATATGATGAAAACCCCATCTTGTTATCCTCGATGGCAACAATACAATACGTGCCTTGCTGCCCCTACTGTCACTGGGAAAGGACACCGCAAGATTGAACCCAAAGCTAAGCACTTCTCCCATTGCAAGAAAGATCAATCTAGTAGGCCAAACCAAACTGATAATTCGAAGAGACTTGCAAAGATAACCAATCATACATAAAAGAATTCAGAGAAGATTCAAATATTGTTCATAGATAGACTTGATCATAAACCCACAATTCATCAGTCTCAACAAACACACCGCAAAAAGAAGATTACATCAAATAGTTCTCCATAAGAGAGGGGGAGAACATTGTATTGAGATCCAAAAAGAGAGAAGAAGCCATCTAGCTACTAACTATGGACCCGCAGGTCTGAGGTAAACTACTCACACTTCATCGGAGGGGCTATGGTGTTGATGTAGAAGCCCTCCGTGATCGATGCCCCCTCCGGCGGAGCTCCGGAATAGGCCCCAAGATGGGATCTCATGGATACAGAAAGTTACAGTGGTGGAATTAGGGTTTTGGCTCCGTATCTGATCGTTTGGGGGTACGTCGGTATATATAGGAGGAAGGAGTACGTCGGCGGAGCAACAGGGGGACCACGAGGGTGGAGGGCGCGCCTGGGGGGGGGGAGGCGCGCCCCCTACCTCATGGCCTCCTCTTTTGTGTCTTTACATAGGGTCCAAGTCTCCTGGGTCTTGTTCGTTGAGAAAATCACGTTCCCGAAGGTTTCATTCCGTTTGGACTCCCTTTCGTATTCCTTTTCTTCGAAACCCTAAAACAGGCAAAAAACAGCAATTCTGGGCTGGGCCTCCGGTTAATAGGTTAGTCCCAAAAATAATATAAAAGTGGATAATAAAGCCCAATAATGTCCAAAACAGTAGATAATATAGCATGGAGCAATCAAAAATTATAGATACGTTGGAGACGTATCAAGCATCCCCAAGCTTAATTCTGCTCGTCCTCAAGTAGGTAAATGATAAAAATAGAATTTTTGATGCGGAGTGCTACTTGGCATAATTTTAATGTAATTCTTCTTAATTGTGGTATGAATATTCAGATCTAAAAGATTCAAGATAAAAGTTCAATATTGACATAAAAATAATAATACTTCAAGCATACTAACAAAGCAATGTCTTCTCAAAATAACATGGCTAAAGAAAGTTATCCCTACAAAATCATATATTCTGGCTATGCTCCATCTTCACCACACAAAATATTTAAATCATGCACAACCCCGATGACAAGCCAAGCAATTGTTTCATACTTTTGGTGTTCTCAAACTTTTTCAATCTTCACGCAATACATGAGCGTGAGCCATGGACATAGCACTATATGTGGAATAGAATGGTGGTTGTGGAGAAGACAAAAAGGGAGAAGATAGTCTCACATCAACTAGGCATATCAGTGGGCCTATGGAGATGCCCATCAATAGATATCAATGTGAGTGAGTAGGGATTGCCATGCAACGGATGCACTAGAGCTATAAGTATATGAAAGCTCAAAAGAAACTAAGTGGGTGTGCATCCAACTTGCTTGCTCATGAAGACCTAGGGCATTTTGAGGAAGCCCATCATTGGAATATACAAGCCAAGTTCTATAATGAAAAATTCCCACTAGTATATGAAAGTGATAACATGAGAGACTCTCTATCATGAATATCATGGTGCTACTTTGAAGCACAAGTGTGGTAAAAGGATAGTAACATTGTCCCTTCTCTCTTTTTCTCTCATTTTTTTATTTGGGCCTTTTCTCTTTTTTATGGCCTCTTTTCTTTCTTTTTTTTATTTTTTCGTCCGGAGTCTCATCCCGACTTGTGGGGGAATCATAGTCTCCATCATCCTTTCCTCACTGGGACAATGCTCTAATAATGATGATCATCACACTTTTATTTTTCTTACAACTCAACAATTACAACTCGATACTTAGAACAAAATATGACTCTATATGAATGCCTCCGGCGGTGTACCGGGATATGCAATGAATCAAGAGTGACATGTATGAAAGAATTATGAATGGTGGCTTTGCCACAAATACGATGTCAACTACATGATCATGCTAAGCAATATGACAATGATGGAGTGTGTGAACGGTGGAAAGTTGCATGGCAATATATCTCGGAATGGCTATGGAAATGCCATAATAGGTAGGTATGGTGGCTGTTTTGAGGAAGGTATATGGTGGGTGTATGATACGGCGAAAAGGTGCGCGGTATTAGAGAGGCTAGCAAAGGTGGAAGGGTGAGAGTGCGTATAATCAATGGACTCAACATTAGTCATAAAGAACTCACATACTTATTGCAAAAATCTATTAGTTATTGAAACAAAGTACTACGCGCATGCTCCTAGGGGGATAGATTGGTAGGAAAAGACCATCGCTCGTCCCCGACCGCCACTCATAAGGAAGACAATCAAAAAATAAATCATGCTCCGACTTCATCACATAACGGTTCACCATACGTGCATGCTACAGGAATCACAAGCTTCAACACAAGTATTTCTCAAATTTACAACTACTCAACTTGCATGACTTTAATATCACCATCTTTGTATCTCAAAACAATTATCAAGTATCAAACTTCTCATAGTATTCAGCACACTCATAAGAGAATTTTATTATTCTTGAATACCTAGCATATTAGGATTTTAAGCGAATTACCATGCTATTAAGACTCTCAAAATAATCTCAGTGAAGCATGAGAGATCAATAGTTTCTATAAAACAAATCCACCACCGTGCTCTAAAAGATATAAGTGAAGTACTAGAGCAAAATTATACAACTCAAAAGATATAAGCGAAGCACATAGAGTATTCTAACAAATTCCAAATCATGTATGGTTGTCTCAAAAGGTGTGTACTGCAAGGATGATTGTGGTAAACTAAAAATCAAAGACTCAAATAATACAAGACGCTCCAAGCAAAACACATATCCCGTGATGAATACAAATATAGCTCCAAGTAAAGTTACCGATAGAAGTAGACAAAAGAGGGGATGCCTCCCGGGCATCCCCAAGCTTTGGCTTTTAGGTGTACTTAGATTATCTTGGGGGTGCCATGGTCATCCCCAAGCTTAGGCTCTTGCCACTCCTTGTTCCATAATCCATCAAATCTTTACCCAAAACTTGAAAACTTCACAACGCAAAACTTAAAGTAGAAAATCTCGTGAGCTCCGTTAGCGAAAGAAAATAAGAGACCACTTCAAGGTACTGTAATGAACTCATTATTTATTTATATTGGTATTATACCTACTGTATTCCAACTTCGCTATGGTTTATAAACTAATTTACTAGCCATAGATTCATCAAAATAAGCAAAACAACACACGAAAAACAGAATCTGTAAAAAACAGAACAGTCTGTAGTAATCTGTAGCTAGCGCAAGATCTGGAACCCAAAAATCTAAAATAAATTGATGGACGTGAGGAATTTATCTATTAATCATATGCAAAAAGAATTAACTAAATAGAACTTTCCAAATAAAAATGGCAGCAGTTCTCGTGAGCGCTAAAGTTTCTGTTTTTTACAGCAAGTTCAACAAGACTTTCCCCAAGTCTTCCCAACGGTTCTACTTGGCACAAACACTAATTAAACACAAAAAACACAACCAAAACATAGGCTAGATAAATTATTTATAACTAAACAGGAGCAAAAAGCAAGGAATAAAAATAAAATTGGGTTGCCTCCCAACAAGCGCTATCGTTTAATGCCCCTAGCTAGGCATAAACACCCCTAGCTAGGCATAATAAGCAAGGATAGATCTAGGTATTGCCATCTTTGGTAGGCAATTCTTCAATGAGGCATCCACCATCTTTAGAAATTTCTTTATTTTTATTGATTATCAAACTTTTAGGCACAAGATCGAAAAATTCATTTGTAACAAATGGTTCCTTAATGATAGCAAAAGGATTGGGATGAATACTTATAGATTTGAGATCCGTCGTTTCCTTACAAGAGGATTCAGCCTTATTTTTAGGAACATACATAAGCTTGGCAATTTTAGTGGGAGGACTTGGAGTATTCTTTACGTAAGAAAAAGCGGTTCCCAAGTTGGTAATAATATCCTCAAGTTTGTCGATCCTAGTGGAATCGTGATTTACTTTCTCATTAACTATGAGTTCCTTCTCTTTAATTTTTTTCAAAGTGACTCCTACTTTAGATCCATATTGAGATATTCGATTGTGGATCTTTTTATCCAAATTTTCAGTTAACTCTATGGTAGCAACATTATTTTCAATAATTTCGAGCCTTTGCATTACATGCTCCAAAGTTAATATAGTTCCGTTAACCAAAAGAGGGGGTGAGCCAAACAAATCTATCATAGCATTATAAGAATCAAAAGTATGGCTACCCAAGAAGTTCCCTCCGGTAATAGTATCAAGGATATATCTGTGCCAGGGAGTTATGCCTACATAAAAATTGCAAAGAAGAACAAAAGTAGATTGCTTCCTGGTAGATCTATTTTGAGTATTGCAAATTCTATACCAAGCATCTTTTAGATTTTCTCCCTCCCTTTGCTTAAAATTTAGAATTTCACTCTCGGGAGACAACGAAGAAGATAAGGGACTAGCCATAACGACAAGCAAACAAACCCACACACAAGCAAACAAGCAAGCGGGCAAAAAGAGGCAAATGGAGAAAGAGAGGGAGGATAGATAGATAGAGAGAGAGGGCGAATAAAACGGCAAGGATGAAGTGGGGAGAGGAAAACGAGAGGCAAATGGCAAATAATGTAATGCGGGAGATAAGGGTATGTGATGGGTACTTGGTATATTGACTTTTGCGTAGACCTCCCCGGCAACGGCGCTAGAAATCCTTCTTGCTACCTCTTGAGCACTGCGTTGGTTTTCCCCGAAGAGGAAGAGATGATGCAGCAAAGTAGCGTAAGTATTTCCCTCAGTTTTTGAGAACCAAGGTATCAATCCAGTAGGAGGCTATGCGCGAGTCCCTCGTACCTGCACAAAACAAATAAATCCTCGCAACCAACGTGAATAGGGGTTGTCAATCCCTACACGGCCACTTACGAGAGTGAGATCTGATAGATATGATAAGATAATATTTTGGTATTTTTATGATAAAGATGCAAAGTAAAATAAAGGCAAAGTAAAAAAGCAAAGGAAATAACTAAGTAATAGGAGATTAATATGATGAAGATAGACCCAGGGGCCATAGGTTTCACTAGTGGCTTCTCTCGAGAGCATAAGTATTCTACGATGGGTGAACAAATTACTGTTGAGCAATTGACAGAATTGAGCATAGTTATGAGAATATCTAGGTATGATCATGTATATAGGCATCACGTCCGAGACAACTAGACCGACTCCTGCCTGCATCTACTACTATTACTCAACTCATCGACCGCTATCCAGCATGCATCTAGAGTATTAAGTTAAAAATAGAGTAATGCCTTAAGTAAGATGACATGATGTGGGATAAACTCATGCAATATGATGAAAACCCCATCTTGTTATCCTCGATGGCAACAATACAATACGTGCCTTGCTGCCCCTACTGTCACTGGGAAAGGACACCGCAAGATTGAACCCAAAGCCAAGCACTTCTCCCATTGCAAGAAAGATCAATCTAGTAGGCCAAACCAAACTGATAATTCGAAGAGACTTGCAAAGATAACCAATCATACATAAAAGAATTCAGAGAACATTCAAATATTGTTCATAGATAGACTTGATCATAAACCCACAATTCATCGATCTCAACAAACACACCGCAAAAAGAAGATTACATCGAATAGTTCTCCACAAGAGAGGGGGAGAACATTGTATTGAGATCCAAAAAGAGAGAAGAAGCCATCTAGCTACTAACTATGGACCCGTAGGTCTGAGGTAAACTAGTCACACTTCATCGGAGGGGCTATGGTGTTGATGTAGAAGCCCTCCGTGATCGATGCCCCCTCCGGTGGAGCTCTGGAACAGGCCCCAAGATGGGATCTCATGGATACAGAAAGTTACAGTGGTGGAATTAGGGTTTTGGCTCCATATCTGATCGTTTGGGGGTACGTAGGTATATATAGGAGGAAGGAGTACATCGGTGGAGCAACAGGGGCCCACGAGGGTGGAGGGCGCGCCTGTGGGGGGGGGGGGTAGGCGCGCCCCCTACCTCGTGGCCTCCTCTTTTGTGTCTTGACGTAGGGTCCAAGTCTCCTGGGTCTTGTTCATTGAGAAAATCACGTTCCCGAAGGTTTCATTCCGTTTGGACTCCGTTTGGTATTCCTTTTCTTCGAAACCCTAAAACAGGCAAAAAACAACAATTCTGGGCTGGGTCTCAGGTTAATAGGTTAGTCCCAAAAATAATATAAAAGTGGATAATAAAGCCCAATAATGTCCAAAACAGTAGATAATATAGCATGGAGCAATCAAAAATTATAGATACGTTGGAGACGTATCAGTAACCCAATCATGCCCGTTGGTATGACTCCTCGATTTTAGGGAAGTCCCAAACGGACACGAGGAGGACGCTTGATATTCACCCTCTTTATAAAGAGGCCAAGGCCTGTCCTTTTTTCCCTCTCGCACTCAATCGAATCCTCCCCCCGCCTCGAGTTCCAACTCCCAAGGCTCAGGTCAGGCGCTTCGGACCTTCAACCATGTCCGGATCCAACCTTCAAGGTCGGTGGATGCCTTCCTCTGTCATACAGGAAGACATCAAGAAGCTAAGAGAGGCCAGGTATTTGACCGCCGAAATCTCGCACAGGCTGCCTGCCCGAGGGCAGGTCATCCCCACTCCCGAACCCAATGAGAGTGTTGTGTTCATCTCTCACTTCCTTCGAGGGCTAGGCCTCGCTCTGGACCCCTTTGTTAGGGGGCTCATGTTCTATTATGGGCTGGATTTCCATGATCTGGCCCCGGATTCCCTCCTTCACATCTCGTCGTTCATCGTCATGTGTGAGGCCTTCCTTCGCATTACCCCGCACTTCGGCCTGTGGCTCAAGAATTTCAATGTGAAGCCGAAGATGATCGAGGGGCGTCACGCAGAGTGCAGAGGTCCTGCAATAAGCAAAAGTACCGATGTTCCGTGGCCAGAGGGTTCCTTCCCAGGGGTGTCCGGTTTATGGCAACGGGAGTGGTTTTATATCACAGCTCCCCGAAGTGCCAAGTGGGTAGCCACCCCTGTCTTTCGCTCGGGCCCTCCACCACAACTGATGTCATGGATCAACAAGGGGCTGAACTGGGGGCCAGTAAATGATGTGCCGATATTGCAGAGTCGCATCCGAGATCTCTTTGAGAGAGATATCAGCCTGGTCATGGTACTGCAAGTCATGCTAGTTCGTCGAGTCCAGCCTTGCAAACGTCGACCCCTCCGTATGTGGGAATTCAACCCAGAAGGACCACGAACTATTCAGCACTTCCTCGGCATGACGATCAAAGAGATGTACAAATTGTTCTTCGGACCCCAAATAGAGTGTCCGGACACCACTGAGGATGCGGGTCTGAGCTGTAATCGCCCCGATACCCAAGTAAGTAATCCCATGGCCGAACACGCTGTCTTTTTATTTATCATAACATCATTATGAAAAGTTGCTCTTTGACCAGGACTGGATAATAAAGGCGAAGATGATCAAGTGTTCGGCCCCCCTTCCCGAAGGCTCAGCCAATCCAGTACTAGACAGAATGCTCGAGCCGGCGCCTTATCAGGCGCCCTCAGAGGAAGATAAAGGGGGGGGGGGAATAAAGAGGCTGAAAGCGGGCCTAACTCACTATTTGTCCAAACCGGGGAATTAGCGCCTCCGCAAAGGAGGATAGCCAGGGAGAAGAATCTGAAATTCCCTCTCCCGAAGGAAGGAAGAGGACCACCTCGGAAGACCCGGAAACAAAGGTTTCCAAACGGGGGAAAAAATCTTCGCTAGAGGGTCCTGCCTCGGAGGGTACTCTTGCCGCACAATGTCCGCAAGGGGATCAGCCCTCTACCGAGCTGTAAGTAAACAAAAAGTACTTAATAGTAAAAATATCTTACATTACTTCTGAAGACAATAACCGAAGCATATATCTTGTAGTTCGGATCGTAGCCCTTTTTGATAGAGTTCATCTTCGGGGGATCTTCTTCCGGAGATGATGGAGAGCGAAACACCTCCCCCTGCCACCCCGCCGCATGAGGCGGGCGACCCTGAAGTGTCGTCGCGGAGGGTTTCTCCTGATCCGCCAAGGCCAGAGGGTAATCCTTTGGCCACCCGAAGTCCTCAGTATTCGGCTCCTAAAGAGAGCAACAGAAAGAGTCCGAAACCGTACAGTGTGCGGTCAGACGCACTGAAGGATCTTCTAGAGCAAGCGGCCATCTCAGAAGTGCATCGTACGCTAATGGATACGGTGATTGAAAGGATTTCATCCGCCGAAAGTGGGTTGCATGAAGCTTTTATGAGTTTGCTGAAAGGCTTTGAGGTACGTGAAATAGTGTATGTTTTTGATAGTACCGCACACGTGAGGTGTGTCCTATGCAGATAGTAGCCCCTGAGACTCTGGTTGCCGTCGAGAACGGCGGCAAATAGAGGATCATAGTCCCAGGTAATAATCAGACCGCCTTCATGTGCAAGTGGCTGAAGCTCCGGTGGCTAGCCGGACTGATGAGTTTGCCGAGCTAAAGCGACAACTTGATGCGGCAGATGCTGACATCATGCTTGTCAACAAGCGGCTTGACGAGGCACATGGTATGTGATTTCTCCGGTGATCAACACATACACTACTGGAATTAGCTACTTTTCCATCTGCCAGCTCTTTGCCGTCAGCTAGCAGACGGCAAAGAAGCTCTTTGCCATCAGCTACCAAAAAGCAGACGGCAAAGAGGGAGGGGGCCCCACTAACGAGCTGCAAAAAAAACCTAACGGCCCCCCCTCTTTGC